>NC_088855.1:27532181-28277181 GCF_963853765.1 Magallana gigas | reverse complement strand
ACCCCTAATGGCTATTATGACCGCTATTTTCTACACGTTCAGAATGTGATGTGTTGTTCAAACAGGAACCATGTTCACTTAGAATCGGATTCGCCCGAAATACGTATACCTTTAACTTTGATCAACATTTCACAAATTCATCATTTTAAAACCCCATTCCGATGTCTCTATATGTGGGAGGAAACCTTGTTGTCCTGGTCTAAGTCTTTGTTTGGGTGTCCATTCCATGAATGTCCAGATGCCGACGGAATGTGCCTTTACATGTAAAGTGTCATAGCATTTATTGGTTGTTGAATAAGGAGAAAGGTGAATTGTTATAGTACGTGGAGAAGTTCATTTCAACTTTTTGACATCGAAATTGACAAATTGAATGATTAAAAAAACAAAACACTGATTCATATTCATATTTTTATTAGATATAGAAATAAAAAAATAAACGGAATGTCGACAAATAAAATGTCATGAAAGTACACATGTATGTCTCTAAAAACTCATGAGTATATGAGACTCAGACGTAAAGGTATAACCCGCGTTGTGTTTTTCCCTCTTATCCCATTTGCAAAGGTTAAACTATGCGAATCCGCGTCAGATCTTCCCTGCAGAATATTTTTCTGGATTTTATTTTCAAGACCAGCTGACTAGAAAAATGTTCTCAGAAAGGTGTATTTTTTCTTTTGGCCAAGTACTCTTTCATTTTCTTGCACTCTTGTACCTTCTGACGACAGGCTTTGATTTTGGGGAATTTGTCAAGGACGGCGGCGTCTTTCGAGAGGGCGGATTCAAACGCCTCAAACAGCATAACATCAGCAGCACTCATCTAAAATAGGCAGTGAGAATTTTAGTGCGGAACCAATTTCGTCTATTTTTTGCAAACACAAACAAAAGACCTTTTAGAGAATCAAAGAAAACAAACCAGTAAAAAATGTTTGTATTTTAAGTTCTGTTTCGAAGATATCAACTTTTTATCAGAAAAGAAGAAAAGGCAGTGAAATGAAGCGTTGCATAGATATGTTATTGTTATTAAGGTTGCGATAAAAGCAAGGCTTGGAAAATATTGGCATCTCTGCTTCGATCAAGCCTTACCTTTTTGCCAACTGCCCAGCCATCGCTGGCTTTGTTGCAAGACATGATCCTTTCTATCTGACCGCAGGATTTCTCCAGGGCAGTTTGGAAGTCCTCCTTCACTTTTTTCAGGGCTTCCTTTAATTAAAAAAAAATGAAGAATGATGAACAAAGATTGTTACCCGGTACTACTGTTAACCAAATATTATTCGTGACTACTTTATTTTTCGATTAACCTGAGATGAACTGGTTCGCGGCGACTAAGCCTTATTCACACCTGTTTTATCTATTTATTACTAGTGTGTGGCAAAAACTTATCCGCGGCGAGAAATATTCGCGATAATGAGTCCCTCACGAAACTCGCGAAAATTTCTCGTACACGAATAAAAGTCTGTTTACAGTATTATGGAAATGTGCGTGTGTTGTAAAAGAAACTCGTGGTGAACTTCATTCATGGTTCCATTATTAAAGAAAAAGACTACATCTTTGTTCGTTCATTAAAACTTTTATCTACATAACCATATTTATGACATGCAGAATTTTTAGAGAACCAGAAGACGAAATAGCCAATCATATTTACCGGATCTGTAGGGGGAAAGAGTAATTTGAACCCGGCAGTTTTAACCTCAACTAGGTATTCCACAATTTCATCCACCCTGGCTTTATCTAGTAAATTGTCACCGTCAAGACCTGAAGGGAAAAAAAAATAAAAGTAGGTTTTGAGAACTACTAGTAAATAAAACAACCATTGAACAAAGAGAGCATTTGATTCATTTACTGGTTAATTAAATGTCCAATGCACTGTCCTTCTCTTCAATTTTGTAGTGAATAATCATTCCAAATTTAAATTAAATGTACAGTGTTAACATGAAAACAATTAAGAAAAAGACAGCAGCAACAGCTTTTATCTTCTTCAAACCTAAATTTTCATAATGTTAGTGGGTTTTTTTTTAATTTTTACTTTTTTGGCAATGAGGTATAAAGGAGGCCTAGTGTGATTTTGAATGTCATTGTTCAAGCGTGAGAATTTTTCCCAAGGTTACAATTATATATGCATACTTTAATCCGTAGTTTGAAAACTCTCTCTCTCTCTCTCTCTCTCTCTCTCTCTCTCTCTCTCTCTCTCTCTCTGAGAGAGACTTACCAAAACACCTGGCTAGGTGACGAAAGATGACCATACTCTGTGTCAATATTTGACCATCGACTTCTAGAAGGGGCATGGAGCCGCTGGGAGTCTCTGGAATTCAATAATCAAAAGAATGACTATAAACTGAAAGGATTTTAACTCGCTTATTGTGAAGAAATAAACAACGAAACCAAACAAAGCATCAAGTTCAAAATACGTGACACCGTTGGCCAGGTCAATACTCCATTATTTATTTCCACAGAGTTTGTTTATGACTATATCAATTTTTATTACATATATTAATTACTCTGAGGAATTAGAACACACACACAAAAAGTCGCTGCTACCAAAATTAAATTTCTAGCTTTAAATATCAAGTTTAGTGCACTTTTACTGATACTCTGCACTCACTTTGTATTTAAAATACCATAATTATACGATATACAAAGTGACAAAAAAGGCATGCCTACTTGATTTTAGGGCGGGCCATTCTTCCTGTGAAATGCGTTTATCCTCAAATGGGACCCCCGCCACAGCAAAGAGCATCCTCCCGGGTTCCCCCCGACCACGGCCATCGAAGTAAGTAAACACGTACTTGGGCATTGTATACTTGTGATCTGTACAGCTATCGTAACAGCACTGACGAAACGAAGCCCAGAGAGCCTGTTTATATACCCGCTCTAGAGTTGCTCTGAATTTTGACCATTTTTAAATCGCTTTCATGGGTTTCATGCATGAATAAATTTTTCCCAACAATTATTATAAACACGAATGAGCATAAAGTGTAATAACTAGAACATACCAACATTGACCCCCCCCCCTTTCTTTTTATTTAGAACAAAATTTCGAAATTGCAAAAATCGTGATCAAGAATGTTAAACAAGAGATTTGTAGATAACATTTATTGTATATATATTTATGCATATGCTGCACATCTGTGTGCAGTATATCCACCATCGTGCATACACTCACACATACATGGGAGTTTTTTTTTTCTCATAAATTTCATTTCTGTATCTATTTATAATTTTGATCCATTTTGCAATATCACAATGAATTGCCGAGTTCAGTAAACATGTCATTTTTCATATCCGATGTATCGTCTTCTCAATGATCGATCTCTCTGTAAAATGCTATTGTCCTCCAAAATATCTCCACAATGCTTTCTATAATCGACCATGTACTGAGGGTTACAATGATGAATTACGTGCCATGTACATACGTATAAAGGGTTTCCATCTCCTTTCATTCACAAAGGAGTGAAGAGTGCAACATAAATAGTTAGCTCACAATTACTGAAAACATTTCACCTATTTAGAACAAATCAAATTCATTCAGTTATTTTAGACTGAACTTTAATATAGAGCTAGGGTAAACCGCATTTCTCTGTTATAATTATCAATATTTACATTCCAAATGTTTTTTGCATGTAAAGAGTGTGAAAAGACACTGCAGTTATAAGACCGTAAGACACACAGTTTGTTTTTCGGGGTTTTTTTCTTCTTTTTTACTTCTATGCATTTTTTGGTATATTTTGTATGTAATAGCAGAAAAATACACTTTAAAAAGCGTAACTTTGATTGTTAAGTGACTGCGAAATGAGTACATGTGACTGTTAGACAATTAAGATCAGTATCATTTCAACTGGGACCAGTTCATGAAACAAAAAAAAACCGGCTTCTCCGAAAAGAAAGCAGAAGGGCAAATGTTAATTTGAAAGTAAACGCAACATTACTATTCGAATGGGTATTTACGTGTAGTGTTTACTGAACACTCTAAAGCGTCCAGCGAACTTACTTTAATTAGTTGCAAGATATTGATTTAAAATGATCTATGGGGTGGGTGTATGCGAGACTAATCGTAGGTTTCTGAACCAGGCAGGAACCAGAAGAGCTGTAAGACAAATTACAACAGTTTACACACCAACCGATCGATTTGCTCTCTCTCTCTCTCTCTCTCTCTCTCTCTCTCTCTCTCTCTCGATAGATAGATAGATAGATAGATAGATAGATAGATAGATAGAGGGAGAGAGAGAGATAGAGCAAATAGAGCAAATCGATATATTTTTTTTTTGATTTTTGTTGGGGGGGGGTGGTAACAGATAGATATACATGTAGATTCTCCCAAAGCAAAACGAAAGCTATTCATTTTATGTTCGCTTATTTTTCATATTTCTTCAGGGATAAGTGCATGTTATCTATAGCAAAGACCATCTTAAATAAGCTATAGGTTTATAAGGCACCTACAGTAACTTAATCAGATGCATTCATTATTCGTTCATTGATCAATGGTATATTTCTTTCATCAAAATATCACATTTGTTGCATTTTACTTTCAACATGAAATGTACATTGTACATGTATAAGCTAATTACAATGAACCATTCAATTATTGATAGAATACCTAACCTTCAATACCCTGTTCAATTATTGATAGAATACCTAACCCTGATCTGGTAAAAGAACACTTTTATGATATAGGTTCTGAGTTTAACAGCTGCCAGGTCAAATTCATCGTATATTTTATGCATTAATGCATGTTATGCCTTTGTTTCAACAGAAATGGAGACAACATTCACATTTTACCTCAATTCTATATTTAGGTGGATTGACGTTGAAAATAATGCTTTAAAGCAAGAGATCTGGTGAAATATTATCTTTTAATCAAACATATTAAAATACTGATAATAGTGTAATAAGAGGTTTTAATTAATGAGCATGCAACATGTGTTAGTTTTGACACTCTCGATCAATCGATCAAAGAAACATGGCACCAAAAAAAAGTAAGAATTGGTTTATACAGTATCAGTATTTTGGATTCCTGCGCTAATTCTGTCTGTGTCCATTTTGGGGGGCTTGCGATATTGGTATTAGAATGCGGTAACTTTTCTTTTGCTGAGGTATTCTTGGAGTTTCTTCAGCGACTGCAGTTTCTTGCGACACTTTTGAATCCTTGGATATTTGTCTAGCACTTCCGGCATAGAAGATAGCACGTGTTCAAATGCTTCAAACATCATGATGTCGGCAAACGTCAACTAAAATGGGAAAAAACGATTAGATCATTGGAGATAGGTCTTTGGTGTTTATTAAGAGGTACTAAACGCTGTTAAACAGTGTCGATTTCAACTTTAACAGAAAGTCTATCTATTTCAGAGTGTAACTAAAAGTCTAAAAAAAACAGTTGCATGTTAATTTCCAAATATTTCGATTTATTTTTACTGTTTTTGAAATATTTTTGTCGTTCATGATATTGAAAGTGGTGTTATTCTTTGACAGCAAACTATACATCCGTGTAAATTCTAGATGTATATATTATTTTCAGTGATATCACTATTAATTAAATATATTTATTTATAATTTATACTATAGTAACCTTTTTGCCCACAGCCCATCCTTCCGTTGACTTGTTGGTTTGCAATATTCTGTCAATCTGACAGCAACATGCCTGTAGTTTTGTCATGAATTCTTCTTTCAGCTGTTTAAGTTTTTCCTCCTGTGAAATCAGTGTATTGTATTCGTTGATAGCTCTACGGTAAATTTGGGTTGACGGTCCCTCAACCCATATTTATCGTAGAGCTAGAGTTCTTAAGCTTATATGTTGTAAAATATAAAAAAAAACCCACTGACACTGGGTTTTTCAAAGAAAAATGAAAATAAAATTAATAAAGTAAATGTATTTGTATCCAGTTTTCTTATTAGAAGAAATGTATTCAATTTAATATAATCAAAATCAATTTCTTCTCTCTGTATACTTATAAAGGGTAACTCTCTTTATAAAAATTATTACTTTAAACGTCGCATTAAAATCACACAATAAATTATGCTTACATCATCTTTCGGTGGAAATGCGAGTCCACTCATATATTTTATCTTCATTTCTATCAAATATTCTGTAATTTCTTCCACATGCGCCTTATCCAAAACCGTATCCCCATCTAGACCTGAAGCAACGATGTGATACATATAGAGTGATTGACAGACAGAAATATTACGCTCTTTTCCAGGGGGTCATTGCTATATATTTTGTCGTCATGTTAATTTACATGTAAAGCTCTCTCTCTCTCTCTCTCTCTCTCTCTCTCTCTCTCTCTCTCTTAGGTCCATTTTGTATTGATATTCATCACCACCAAGTAATTTCAAGGTTTTCAATATAATACGACAGTGCTTGTAGTTCGCAGAAGTTTTCTTATATACCAGGATACGCGCACCTCGTATCTTTTACAGCAGACTGTTTCTTTGACTCGGGAAAAGATTCGTCTAAAATATAACTTTATTTCATGTTCATGTGGGATTATAGTTTAAGAAGAACTATTAATATATCTTATGGGTTGCAATTGGATTCAAAGTGTAGTGTGATATCACCACAGGTTTTGTTTTGTTAAAGCATTAAACTAAGGCTAGTTTATAATGCAGTATGTACGTATATTTACATGATATGTTCTAATTTTTGAATTAACGTTAAATAATAGATTCAATAACTAGGACATGATTAAATAAATAGGTGTTCTCTATGTTGACTCAACCGTGTCGAAACAGATACAGTCATTCATATAAATTGTTACTCTGATCATGAATTCCAAGTTTTTCTTTGAAATACGCATGCAATTGAAGATATAAAATCATTCTAATTAAAATAAGAACTTCAATCCGCTCCCCAATTTTCTTTACGTCACGTGGGCGAATTAGAGCAGTACTGTTGTACATGCATGTACAATGAAGATTCGTATAAGAAACAAAATTACTATTATTTCCAAATTTGAGCAGAAATCGAACGTTTTCTTCCTAAACTACATCAAAATTTCATGCATTCTGATGTGAGTCAATGAGAGGAGGCGAAAAAAACCCTGCATATATATTTTCGATTTTGGTTTAACAAAAAGAGATTCCACTGGTATATATATATAAAACTTCGTTCCCTAATAATTCACTTGTTCATGTAACCAGATATTCAGGACTTGTATCTTTTTTTAATTTATTTGTTTTTGTGGTGATGTGTGCATTGTTGTATTTGTGTGGTCTTTTTCCTTTTAATTCAAAATTTCAGGCATACAGTGACCAAATAAAAAAAGTCAATATATGTTATTCATTCCTTGGAGAAAGTACGTTACCAAACAGCCTTGCTAAATGGCGGTAGATGACCATGCTCTGGGTGATTCCTACCCCTTCCACCTCCAGATACGGCAAGGTACCCCCAGGTATTTCTACATCATGAAACAAAACAAAAAACGCAATAACAAGAGACCGACGAATCGAAAGTTCGCCGCCGTATCCAAAATAAAAGACAAATCTCTCAACAAAACAAGCAGTGAACATACTTGGTTTGATCGCTGGCCATTCCTCTTGGGAGACTCGTCTGTCTTGGAACGGTATACCCGCGACAGCGAACAGCAGACGGGCGGGCTCGCCCCTCCCTCGCGCATCAAAATAATGGAGCACAAACTTGGGCATATCTGCTGTTTGTTTACGTTTTGCTTTGAAAGAGGGTATCTATTGATTATTTAAAATTCGTGTGCGTTCATGATCAATTTGGTCTTGAATGTCATCAATAGCTGAAAAAGCCCAAGGCCGCTTGAGTATTGAGGCACTGACTTTATTTGATATGTATACACGCATCACTTAAACTTTTAAATCGTTAAGAATTGAGTGATCTTTGTGAAAGACTGGGTCTGGGTTTCTATTGACAAACGTTTTAAAGTCTCTTATTCTCTTTCCCCTTTACACTTCATATACATGTTAGAAGAGAGGATTTGAAATTACACCTAATTGTATTACTAAGAGTCTAGAGATAGAATTTGAAAATCGGCGATTTAAAGACAGGTTGGGAACATGTATAGATCTTATACAAATTAAATACAATGACAGAAATAGTTTAAAGACAATTAAGAATATAAACCTGTTATTGCGTAGTAAATAAACTGTTTTTCCTTGTGATACAGCTGTGTAAGGCAATGCATGATCAATTACTTGATTTACATTAATATTATTTAACATCACATGAAATCCAAAAACCAGATTTTCTTGGAAAGAGCACTCGAGAAATTTCATGTGAAAAGTTCACTCTGACAAGGCGTGAACTGTCAAAATATTGATAAAACGTCACAAAGTTTATTCGCCTATAATTGGCCGGGTTCATGCATTAATTTGATGGTTCATGTGAGTATGAAGGTAGCGAGCATTGTTGATGCGAGTTATCCATTGTAATGCACGTTACCTTTATTTGAGAGAAGAAGAAATCATTTTTGGGCATTCTTTGAGCCCGAAGGCTTTATGATAGATTTGATCACAACCGACCGTATGATCACCGCATAATATTCAAAGAATGATTCCTTATTTAATACTTATATTTATATATTTTGTAGCAATTGTACGATTATTAAATAAAATATTCATTGGTGAAATGCTTTAGAAAATGGATTTAAAATGTTATCATAGACACTGGAAAATGTAAATAAAACGACATAAACCACCATCGAAAGCATTTATTTAAACAATAAAATGCTTTTGTTGGCGATTCATTCGGGATCTAAAGGTAGCGACATCGCGGAAAAAATACATAACCCGCGTAGGCAGTAATTCCAGAGAAAACATTTCGTAGATCAAGATCAAAATTTATTCATTATACATGTTATTGTAGTTATATAGGTTTTTTTTTAAACATTTCTTACATGGTTCACATGGACGGTAAATGAATATCTAAAAAATTACACAACCCTGTACATTCAAAGAAAGCATTTTATTATTTATATTTACATCTTTCTTTTGACTAATTAATAAATTGATTATCAAAAGTAAGTAAAATTCACTAAATTACTGTTAATGTACGTAAGTACGTTAGCTAAAAGAAACAGCCAAATCGTCTCCTGTGAGACTTTGAGTCTGACAGCATCATGATTATTTCGTGCAGTCCGTGATTTTTCTTAGGTCGTTGTAGGTTTCGACCAATCGATAAACGGGGCGTGTCAATTTCATTCCTATCAGTTTCTTGTCAGTTTCAGTCGCTGTAGATTTCGACCAATCGATAAACGGCTATAGAGATATGAATTAACTATAAGTTTCCGTAAGAAACAGAGGAAATAATACTCGGTAGATGTAAATGTAATATTGTTTAAATGTCGCAATCCTCTGTATAAATACACTCATCAAAAAATAATCAAAGCATAAATGACATTTACAGAACATAATTTATTTTTTAAAACAAATTTACGGGGTGAAGAGGTGGAATGTTGTTTTTGATGATAATTCTTTTTCTTCCATTATGCAGAAATTACTTCTTTCTAAAAAAAAACAACAACAAAATGAAAAAACATATCTTAGAGTATTCATGTACACTGTACGTATTCGATATATTTGCATTCATATAAACTAAATGGTTATTGTATATTTGTCGATAAATAAATCTTTACAAATATTACAGACGTAAAAAGAATTACCTTAAATTCAGAAAAGCTAAAGAAAAATAGCTTTCTCGGCATGAATCCATCATCATCATCATCATCATCATCATCATAATCATCATCATCATCATCGTCGTCCTCGCGGGCAAGCTAAAAATCAAATGAAAATTAGAGAAACTTTATTCTTCTTTCTAGCAGTTGTAACACTAAATGACAAGTAATAAATCGTATTTCAGTGGATGGAGTTATTATAAGAAAAATTAGACCGAAAACTTCATCATCAGCGGTATGTAATAATTTCAGTGCAATGAAGAACATTTACATGATTTATTGTCAAATACTTTAGAAAAATTTAACATCTATGCGGCTGCCTTGTCCTCTTTCAAATTAAATAAAACTTTGGATAAATAGCTTATTACAGTTTGATGAGTTTTTCATATTTTTCTTGATAAAAAAAATGTAAAATAATACTGAAATGTAATATTACCTTGTTTCTTGCTTCATGTTTTATCAGCTGACTGGTTAGGGTTTTGGCGGCTTCCAATTCAGGATCTTTTGGCTTGGGCTCTATTGATCCAGAACTTGATGTTTTGGAACTTTGCTCAGCGTTTTCATCTCTGAGAAAAAAAATTACTTTTATCAAATAGAATATAAAATGATGTGAATATTGTCTGTACTTGTAATATTTGTATTGATAAATTAAAATTTACCTTTACATTTACTTCTTTAAAAAAGGTGATGGAACTATGTATAATATTATTGATCAATTTCAGGTACAATGTATAAAGTAATAGAGAAAAGTAGATAATTATTTTACCCGATCTCAACAATTTTGTTGTCATTGTCCTTTGCTCTCTCCAAATGTCCTTCATCTTGAAAGTTTTCTTTCTCTTTCTTCGAGTCTTCATCATTTACTTGCCGAGCATATTCAGGAGGTATAGTGTTTACTTCTTTCATGTAAGTGAATTTTTCTCCCCTTTCTTGCTTCACCTCTATACCAGTCCCTTCATCCTTTTTGATTTTACCCTCTTCAGCCTCCGACTGTTTAACTTCGCTCTGGCTCTTTAACCCTTCTTCAACTTTATCCGCTATTTCTGATTTTACTATGTCGAGCACGTACTCAATCAACTTGTCAAACTGTGCATCCTGTTGCTGATCTCTTGCGACATCCATCTTTGTTGATTGAACTGCAAAGTTCTCTATCATTTCATTAGTCGCTTGTAGGTCAGTTTGCTTCTTCTCGTATTTATTATAGACTACCATTTCAGTACCCTCGACTTCATTATGACTGCGAACTTCTTTTTCTTTTCCTTCAAATACTTGTAAACCCTCAACCTTAGAATTAAACGCGCCAGGGTCTTCTGGCATTTTTTCATTGGTAGCCGTCATGGTTTTGCCAAGCTGGTGCTCCGTTTTGTCCGAAATCTTCATCTTTTTGACGTACGGCCGTCTCCTCCGTTTACGCTTGATGTGCCTTTCTAGCGCAAGTAGTCTTCTTTCCTCCAATACGGGAATATTCTTAACCCGACGTTGGGTTTCTCCATTTCCGATTCCATTTGCTCTGTTGTCATCTGAACGTTGAATCTCTCGACCCTCTGTGATTGGAACCCGTTCCTAAAAAAATCATGGACAAAAGTGATTGTTCAATTCCGTTGCAACTTTATGAATTATCAATGATACTTGTATGAAAGCATAATTTTACATACCATATTGATACCTGGACCATTTCCAATATCTGATTTTGACTCCATTTCACTGTGATCTGAAACGAGAGATATCTTCTATAACCACATATTAAATATAATATTTATATACATACATGCAATATTTCATTGTGCAGACTATCGACAACCATGCATTTCATTACCTGCCAACTCTTCTTTGTATGCCGTTGTGATGCTGATTGATTTGATTGTGACGTCATTCCATGTGACTTTGATTATGACGTCATGTTAACTGTTGTCTAATATGTGACAGTGTGACAGTTTACATGTGCCTAAATAATGTACATTTTCCATGTTCGTTATCTTTGCATGTGATATACTAAATACAAGAACAAATTTCGCCCCCGTTTTATTTTCACCTCTTTTGCCCTCGTTGTCAGCGGGCGATTTAAGATGGTATATGACTCCTCAATGTTGTGACGTATAGTTTATCGAAATAAACATTAAAATTAAGTTTAATTATATTTGTAGTTTCTTTCCTCACATACTAGTAGTCACTTATCCGCGTAGCGCAGTGGCTTAGAGGGTTTCCTACGAATCTGTTAGTCAGGAGTTCGAAATATTTTTAAAGCTATTTTTTGGCTAAAAATTCTAAAAAATTATAATGTACTTTAATCCACATTAATATCGACAGATGTCCCATGCAACCTTAAGACTGGGCAAATTCCAATGTCTCAAATTATCCCTCTTTTAACACAGCTGTATCTGGGCGAATTCAAGACGGGGCGAAACCATTTGCTAGTGTAGAAGGGTCAATTACACGGGAAATAGCACTGTATTCAGTACATTAAATGAATTAGATATGTTTAATGTTTTGTTAAAACGTATGAAAAGCCAAAGGGTTCAGTATGCTACATGTACAATCATGTATTTACTTTATTATTTATTAGAGTATTCTAAAAGCGTTATTCGTTGCATGTACATGTTAGTAGAGAAATGTTGATTTTTAACTTTTTAATTGAGTCTTCGATCATTGTAGGTGTGTAACCATTCGTACATGTAAACCCTCAGCTGTAAGACTTCCAGAGTTTTCATAAATGACTGATTCATAATCCGTTAGATGCAAGTGTGACATTTGTATACGCTCCATTCGTTATAAATTTGTAAGGTGAATGGCGAATTCTCCTCTAGTATGTTATATTGTTAAAAACTGTTACACTCAAAATGAAAACATATCAACTGTATTTAATGAGAAAAAGTAGTCCTAATGTAGAGATAATGGCCTTTTTTAATGCATGTGTGAGATTACATATCTGGCGAGGTACATGTACCCTAACTTAAACACTTGAGTATATGTACTACGTAATAATACCATACAGACAAAATGCCGCTGTTCAACAGCAAGACGTTGTTTTTATGACTATTCTAACTATGGGTATTAAACTGGAAATCTCAAGATGAATTCTTGCAGAATGACGGACATTTTCAGTCAATTTTACATTGGTTATCACCATATTTCCTTCTAAGTTGATTCATCTTTTAACTGAATGTAATAATTAGATGTACAATTAACTCCCAACAGATACGTCACATGGTTCTTGCAGTAATGGATGACAGTACTGCTAATTTGATTATGAAATACTTTTAAAATGGCAGAAAATAATTACTATGCATAAGACTTCTATAGCAGCCATCTGTTGTGGTATGTCAACAAAAATTAAGAATCTCTCTTTTAATACCTGCATGTGAGACGTTTCGCATTACAACAGATACTTATCACGTGATTTAGCTAACAAATCATTAAAAGAAAACTTTATTTCCAACATGCATAAAAATTCTATAACGTTTAAATTTCATTCACAATTTTACTTTTCTCATTCATAATCAAAGAAACCCAAATACGTCGTGATAACCAGATACGATACCGCCATTTTCCTTCCTACCGATAGCCGGACTTTTCATTCGTGTTTGGTTATTTTCATGCTTTAGACTCGCAACAGGATATCAGATTGATAATTAACTTATTGCGTCAAATAAGCAATTAAATTTGCGTGTGTTTGAAATATAGCTTGGGGTTAATCATAAAAATTGCAAATACATAATACTTTATAGCCTTTTTTATAGTTAATCATTGGCATATATATGTTGAATCCTCTTCAAAACATCTAAAGAAGATGGGGGGGATAAGATGGCGCAAATGCCAATTCAGTCTAGTCGTAAAATACAATTTTGAATTTATTTTTTTTCCAATTGTATCTATTCAAATATATTTTAATTCAAGTTTTCAAAAGCATAATTTCTAACTATATTCAGTGTTTAATATATTTAACAAAAGATAAGAAAAAAAATTGCCTTAAATTTCTGTGGTATCGAACCCATAACATAAAAACTCTAAATATATTAAGGTTATCTTATTTCGGGTGTTCTAACCACTGAGCCATTTCAGACACAATACATTTGTAAATTAGGCTGTTTAAATACATTTGTACTGTTTGTCACTTTGATCTCGAATTTACGGCCTTGTATTATTTTTTTCAAAACATTCAATTGTTGGGATACAAAATGATATCTTTAATGTATAGTGGGTCATCTCTCCACGTTTTTGTTGATTGAAATCGGTTTGTTTTCCATTAGACCTTATTTAGGTTATGAGAAAAATATGGAGCACAGATCCACTTTATGCAAGAAAATGCCTTGAAGTTCTACAAAAAAAAAAGAAGACACTATTTGCAGGTTTTGATACGTAAAGGCGTATTTGAGTCAACATATTTCCGGTATTGAACATATATATTTATAGGTTAAAAATCAATGATATGTTAAATATATATTGTTTTAAATGATATTTTAAGAAATATCAGATTGATTTGATATTTTAATTTTCAGTATCTTGCCGACCGTGCATGGGCGTTTTACACGCCTTATCCACCCATCTTTTTTAAATAGTGTGCTCTCGTCTGCTAAGATGATGAAATTGTACAATCATGTAATGTTTTCAATCATACAGCACAATCCGATTAACGAGGCCCATTTTACTTGATCTGCGCATACGTTTTAACGCAGCGTCGACTCAGGCACGTCACAATACCCTTGACTGCCGTCACAATTGAACACAATAACGTCACAATTAAAATGACGTCAAATTGCGCTAAATGTTTCGTTGATCTTGCTTACCTCTGGTACTCTATAGATTATGCATTGAAAGCTGGCATTTCTATTATTATTCTTTTAAATATTTAAATAAAAAACAACTTTGGAACCTCATTAATTTTGAGGGATCAATTTTTTGGTACAGATTCATTAATTTTATCCTGTTTTATTTCAATTTGTGAGTTTAAACAAACAAACACGGCAACTAGAAGTAAACGATTTTAGTCTTTCTCTTTGAACATGTTGAAGTGTTTATATACACACTCTTTTTAATGCCGACTTGAATATGCATGGATTATTTTCAGTTTAAAAAAATAAAATAAGTCTATAAATCATTGAAATTGAATCCCAAAAACATTTTCTTTTTCGATATAGTACATGATATTAGTAAAAATCGCAATTTTGTCGCCTTTACCACCCCCCCCCCTCTCCTCCTTCTACCCCCTTTTTCCACGAAAAACAGCGTCGCGAGTTAAGAGAAAAATAAAGCATGGCGAGAAAATTATTTCAAATTGTAAATAATATTTATCTTTTAGAAACTTAATATACAGTATTGCAATCGTTTGTTGGTGTTATGTAAACCCATTGCGACCTATGAAACACGTAGTTGGACAGAATAAATCCATATTTTGTGTTTTTACATGCCCCCTTTTCACTGCAATAAAGGCTACCTCCAATTTTCTTTTCATTTTTATAAGAAGAATGAAAATTGCATGATATATGTTAAAAACAAAGAATTTCATCATGTATTTTTTTTTATTTGTAAATTTCTTTGTTTATTGAAGAGTTTTAGTATGTAATTGTGGATAAAAACACGAAAAATGGTCCATATCTTGACAGTGCCCCCATTTCACTACAATTAAGGCAAGGTAACAAAATTTCGTTTTAATTTTTCTAAGCATAAAACATACAAGTATATTTCCAAGAATTAAAATTTTTTATCATTCCTTTTTTCGTAATTTTCAACTAGATCAGGCCTCGTTAAATCATGACAACGTAATCTATCTGTTCTTGGTGGTAGTATCTATTTTGACTTCAATTTTGAAAAATCTACAGATTTAACATATTGGTGTATTAATTCTGTACCTCTGGCATAACCATAACCAAGTTTTTTTCTTCATAAAATCATTAAAATACTGTAATTGTCTGAAGTATACTAGTAATTAATAAAAGCTCAATTTGTCAATCCAAACTAATTATAAGAAACGTTATTCAAGAAAAGTGGGCTAAAACATGCATACTCATCTTAATGGGACATCAATTTCATTTAATAAATTGGAAAGTTCAAATTAAATAAATGCTTCATCACTAAATTTCTTCTTCAAATTCAGCTTTAATTCTATAAATTAGTTCTGGTTTAAGCATGATATCCATGCAAGTCATAGTTAGAGCCTTGACCATGTCTGGAATATATTTATAGGCTTTTATATCATCACCACAGCAGTGGAACACATGGAGTGCATGGGTGTTACAGTCTGCTCTTATCTCAAACACTCGGGGTGTATAGCAGGAACGTCATACGACACATTGCCGACGTCATTGGAGCCCCCGAGATTCTTCAGAATGGACCCCTTGTCTGTGTCTGTCTGTATACCCATACTGGCGTGCTCTTTATAAGCCTCAAGTCATCTCTTCATTAGTCAACAGCTCGAGGAAGGTAGAATGTAACTTCATTATAACATCACAGTCTAAGCCACAGATGCACCATCCACACAGTTCTTCGGCGTTTTTTCCAATTCCTTTAGATTTCTATTTTTTGGGTTTTTGATCCAATGCTACAGTGCTGCAGTCCTTGGTATGTTCTTAGACCTTGCACCTCCATCTGTGACAATGCCGTGAAGCATCCAGCCATATTGTTGTTGCACAAGATCGCCGCATCAAGGGCATTAACTCTTTGCAAAGAAAACTAAGCCACATGAGCCTCTACTCAAGTGAAATGCACAGATACGTCTGAAATGGCTACATAATTTGGTCTGAAGATATAATACTGAGAGGAGGGGTGTGCGGTCATTGTAAAATCGACATCTTGGAATATTTGAGCTTTTATGAAGGACAACTTCCCTCATCTCTGTTCCTAGCCGGAGTGCTCAGCAAACTGACCTTCATGAAAGGATTACTTTTAAAAATGCTTTAGTTGCAATTGCAATAGCCACACCCGCCTCTACAATCAGATTGTGGCAGCTAGGGTGCCTTATGTCAGACAGGGCATCGTGTTCCACCAAAAGTGCCACATGTGGGTTCCTTGGCTTTGTTGCCTCGCACTGCCCTGAAGCCTGTAGGAAGAATAAACTTTCTGTCCACCTTTGGGAACTTGTAGTTATCCAAGAACTCGGTGATCGTGTCGTGAGTTTTGAATTTCTCTTGGGCGAGCTCGGAATTGGACCAAATGACGTTCCTCAATTTCGCTAGATCTTCCACTACTTTTATCTCTAGCGTCACAGGCTTCTTCCATCAGTTTTTCTATATGTGTGACAGAATTTGTTCAACATAATGGAATTCTTCTATTTTTGGTTTATGTTTCCTCATATTTCGATAGCTTTGTGATATTGAAGAACCGCCTTTTATTCCAAGGTACCAAATTTCTCGTGACCTTTATGACTTTTAAATTCTGGAATTATTAGTGTTTTATAGTCTGTCCCAAGATATTTATGCAGCACATTTGGACGATTTTTATTAAAAATACACATACCTGTGAAAGAAGTGCAATTGAAATAGTTGAAAGGGATATTTTCCAAGATAATTTCATTGGCACATTATCAACTTTCACTCGGAAAAATTCACAGGAACGAAAACAGATTCCTTACGGAGATTTATAATGGGGAATGTTTACATCTTTTCTCCATTCGGAATACACTCTGAATACATCGCGCAATTTTTCAACGTTATCATCCGGGCTTGCTGCAATACAAAATCTCCGTAGACATCACATTTTTCAGCATTGTATTGATACCTGATAAGCTAACGGGGGCGTTTCGACTGAGAAATCTTGGAAATTTTTCATACTTTTGAATGAACATCGTTTGAATCCTGAGGTATTTATAAATATCAAGCAATTAAGCCAAATGTGAATCCAGAATATCTTGGGACAGAGTATAGGTTTCGATAATCTTCCAAATGAATGCGTTCGCTCAAGGGATCATATTTTGTATGTCAAGTTATTGAGATTGCTCGCCGATCTGATAAAGAGCAGTCCTACCAAGTCTTGCTGTATTAATTTAATATATTTACAGTGTTTTTAATATATTTTATTATTTACATCTACCAAGTATTATTCCCTCTATTTCTTTATACGGAAACTCATAGTTAATTCATAGCTCTATAGAAACAGCCAGACTGAAATCTACATGCCCTGTTTATAGATTGGTCGAAATCTACAGCGACTGAAACGGACAAGAAACTGACAGGACTTAAAATTTACACGCCCTCTTGATCGATTGGTCGAAACCTACAGCGACCTAAGAAAAGTCACGTACTGCACGAAATAATCATGATAATGTCAGACTCAAAGTCTCACGAGAGACGATTTGGCTGTTTCTTTTGGCTAACGTAGTTATGTACATTAACAGTAATAAAGTGATTTTAATTTACTTTTCATAATCAATTTATTAATTAACTAAAAGAAAAATATTGTTGATCCATGCGGGTTATGAAGGATCATTGCAGAAAAAAATTACATTATCCTCTAACGCGGGTTATGTATTGTTCTGCAATGTCGATACCTTCATATCCCGAATGAATCATCAAAGAAAGCATTTTATTTAAATAATACCTTTGTTGTTGTAAAATGCACTTCTTTTTATTTCTTTTTTTTTTATTTCACACATTCTGCAGACATACAATGCATGATTATGATGTTTTAAATATAATAATTCAGAAGTGCAAAATTTTGTCCGAGAGAGAGAGAGAGAGAGAGAGAGGGAGAGAGAGAGAGAGAGAGAGAGAAGGAAAATTCAAGTAAAAATTAGATTCCAGATGTTCCAATGAGTATCAAAAATCTCATTTTCACCATTTTTGTAAGAAATAAATTTCTGTGTTTCATAGAAGATCTTTAAAGACGACATTGCTTAAGAAACACTCAACTGTTTCTCAGTACACGTTGCTGTGTAAATATAGTACTTTAACCAAAGAAAAATGATATTAAGGATATCTTTGCTTTTACAAATCAACATCAAAATTTATTCCAAGCAAGGTGAATTTTGTAGATCCCCAATTCAACTTGCTATTAGGAATAAGTATATCATTGCTATATTTTTGGAACCTATCCATACAGTATGAGTTTTTGAATAATTAATACATAGCCGGACATTTTCAAGAATATATGTAATGTAGAAATGGTTTCTAATAAACTTTTTTCACTTCCATCCAGGATAATCGAGGTGTCATTTACAAGTTGCGAAATAATGCACTTCTGGCATCTCTGTGTTTTATTTGAATTTATAATAAAATTGAATATAGGACCCCATCCTCCAATTTTATTTTCCTAAATATTCAAAATTCGAAAAAATATGAAAAATATCAAGTAATTAAATAGAAAGGACTGTATTGAACCAATGTGTATATTTTTACATAGAGACATTAACTAGATGTTCTTAACTAGTAATTATCGCAGTAAATGAATTTATCTTTCATTTTCATGCAGTTCTTATGTCTATGATTGGCAAACCGCCATGCTATTGCAATATTTTGTTTGATGATAAGACGGTTGGCAAAACAATTCGTTGAAAATTCTGTGCTTTGTTATTTTATAAATGGCTGAAATCCTTGGAGGGATAATGTGAAAAATCGTAATATTTTGGAAAAATATGTGATATTAACAATGATGACAACGAAGTGGGTACCAGTATTGCGTTTCCTGGAGGTGCGCAAAATTGAGTGCCAATACCCTCGTAGACCAAACACAGACAAGATTTAAGTGATCGTGCAAGCATGCAGCATCAAATGGGGGCAGAGGATCCCCCCCCCCCCGTAAAAAAACCTTTTGTCGGAGCAATTTTTTTCTCTGTTAAATTTACATATAAGATAGTAAACTATCAAAGAGTCCCCATCCCCCTCCATCTTTTTGGACCATGTGAAAATTGAATTAAAAAATTTTTCTTGTCAAGAATGTTTGGATGAGTCTGCCCCCTCGCAGCCCACCCTTTCAAAAACGATCTTTCGTGCCTGTAGTGTCCGAGGTTTTTTGTGCAATTGATGCACCTATCAATCTTGATCGACTTTTTAGCCGCATGTTCAAGCTCTTCGAAGTCACAAAAACGATACAGAAAGCAAAGAAACCATGTTACATGTAATGGTTTTAATGAAGTACTGTTAGATACCAACACCAACATATAAAGAACTTATTCTATTTCTAATATCGTAACAACATTTAACAAATTAACCGGGTGTTGAGGTGACGTGTCGTTTTTGTTGATAATTCCTTAATCTTCCATTAGGTGGAGGTTTCTTCTTTCTAAAAGAAACGAAATGAAATCATCTTAAAAAATATCTGTACGTGTTCATTTTGTGTACACGTACCATAAAACCAAAGTTATAAAATGATAGAGGGACACAGTTTTTTTAAGGCGCCAATCTATCAGGGTTAACCATACTAGTGTGAGTTTGTGAATTCAAGTACAGTTCATAAATTCTAAAACATAAATCTGCCATGAAATAAACATACAAGTGAAACACAGGCGTTAAGAATTACCTTAAATTCAGAAAAGCTGAAGAAAAACAATTTTCTCGGCATAAAGCCATCATCCTCATCATCTTCATAGTCATCAAGGAAAAGCTGAAATCAATAGAAAAGAGTAAAAGACTATTAGAAAAAAGCGGAATAGTTCTTTTACCTATTTCAAAACTAAACGACAAGTCATAAATCGATTCAATACAAAATCAAAAGTTATAAATCATATTTCAGTGGATGAAGTCATTACAAGAAGATTTGGATCGAAAACATCGGCATCAATGTGTATCCATTTCAGTGTGTATAATACCAAAGATTTTTGGGGGAAGCAATTAACATTGACGTCTTCCCTTCTTTCAAATTAAACAAAACTTTGAATAAATAGCTCATTACCTTGTTTCTTGTGTCGAAGCCAGTCTTTTCTTCATCTACTTCTTGCTTTATCATCTGATTGGATTTGGCGGCTTCCAATTCAAGGTCTTTTGGTTTAGGCTCCTTTGATCCAGTAACTGGTGCTTTGAAACTTTTTACAGCATTTTCCTCTCTGATATAAAATTCAATTTGCAATTTTTGAATTGCTTCATGAAATTTACTTAAACGTTTACTTCTTTTTATTTGATTCTTATAAATAACTATAACTGATCAATTTCAGGTAGAGTTTATAAAGTAATAGAGAAAAGTAAATATATACCTGATATCAACAATTTTGTTGTCATTGTCTTTTGCTTTCTCCAAAAGTTGGTGTCCTTCATCTTGAAAGTTTTCTTTCTCTTTCTTCAAGCCTTCATCATTTCTGTGCCTAGCTTCTTCGGGCAAGGAAGTATTTACTTTTTTCAGGCAAGTGAAATTTTCTTCATTTTCTTGCTTCACCTCCATACCAGCCCCTTCATTCTTTTTTATTTGACCCAAGGCTTCCTCTTCAATCTCCGACTGTTTCACTTCGCTCTGGCTCTTTAATCCTTCTTCAGCTTTCTTTATTATTTCTGATTTTACTCCGTCAAGTAAGTATTTAACCAACTTATCAAATTGTACATCCTTTGTTGATTGAACTTCAAAATCCTCAATTAGTTCATTTGTTGTTCGCGGATCAGTTTGCTTCTCCTCATATGTCTCTAATGCTGCCATCCAAATACCATCGACTTCATTCTGAATGCTATCCTCTTTCCCTTTCCCTTCAAAATCTTGTACCCTTTGATTCTTAAAATCAAACGCCCCTGGGTCGTCTGGCATTTTTTGAAGCTGCTGCTCTGTTTTGTCCGAACTCTTCATCTTCTCCTCCGTTTACGTTTGATGTGCCTTTCTAGCGCGAGTAGTCTTCTTTCCTCCAATATTCGGGAATATTCTTAATCCGACGTTGGATTTCTCCATTTCTGATTCCATTTGCACTCTTGTCATCTGAACAATGAATCTTCTGGCCCTCTGTGATTGGAACCCGTTCCTAGATAAGTACATGAGAGATGTGATTGTTTTTTTCCGTGGCAACTTTAAAAATTATCGATGATACTTGTATTAGACGTAATATACATACCATATTGATAACTGGACCGTTTCCAGAATCTGATTTTGACTCCATTTCACTGTAATCTGAAATGAGAGATATCTTCTATAACCACATATTAAATATGATATTTATATACATACATGCAATATTTCATTGTGCAAACTATCGACAAACATGCAATATTTCATCACCTGCCAACTCTTCTTTGTATGCTGTTGTGATGCTGATTGTGTTGTCTTTATTATGACGTTATATCACGTGAATTTGATTGTGACGTTATATCACGTGACTTTGATTGTGACGTCACGTTATCTATTGACATGTGTGACATGTTATGTACATATCCCATCTAAACCATGCACAGATCTGGGGGGTGGGTGTTACATATCTTAAAATTCACATAATAAAATTACCAAAAATAGACCGCGGACACCCCCCCCCCCCCCCCCACCTAATCTGGCAATACAGATTTTTGGATCCGCGAATGTAAACAAATAAACCTATGTTTCATTTGCCATGTCCATACTTTAACTTCATGTGATAAACATTCTAAGTGAACTTTTGTTTTAAAAATGCAATTTTAAAACTAAGCATAAATTACTTTCTTCAATTTAACGTGAAATTTTTTCTCCTGGAATCTATGTGTAACTCAATTTATATTTTTACATTTTAGATAGATGCCCACCTCCTTAAAAAGACTAGAAATAATTAAAATATTGCTTTAACTACCCTCCCGTTAAGATACGAAACTGCAGTAACAACCATAGTTGAATGAATGAAGTTATCAAGACATCCTGATTTTTCAAAGTTATCTGGAACGGTTTTTTATTTTAGATTTTGTTTTCACTGCAACCGGAAGTCAGGTGTTTACCATGGCCGACTATGAAAGTGTTTTGTGTGTAAAAAACAATGTCCACGTATACAGAATTCCTCCTCGGCCATCAAACAGGGGCTACAGGTGATCATAATAGTGTATTTTGTTGTCGAGTTGTTCTGATTTGATTTTAAAACTTGAGTATAAGTGGTACTGTAGTTAAGGGGGCGTATCACTGTCGGAAAACTCCCGGTCAAAACGTACTACAGTATACATTCAGCAAAAGAACAGAATCCTAACAAAGAATTGATTTTCTGAGTAATTGCTATCGGGAGAAATGATTTGAAAATTTGAGGATGTAGACAATTGTAAAGTATTATTATTTATCTTTATTTGATACATATCTGACAAATTTTGACATTATTGATTGGTTTTAAAAACAAATTTGGGATCATTGAGTGCAGAAAATGGGGAAAAAATCTTTTCTGACTATTAACATTTATTACACATGGATTTCCCTCTGATTTTATGTTTGAAAAGAAAATGAATAGTGAATATGTGGTGGTATGGGAAAGTGAAAGTATAAAACACACATACATTAACATTTGCATTAGAAATCAATAAAAACTGATGTTCAACATATGTTCTTCAGAAATCTTGAATGTATATGTTGATTGTTGAAGATAATTGTGAAGATCAGCTGGAATCAAGATGATTGCTTTTTCAGCTACGAAAAATAACAAATAAAAGTAAATTATTTTCTGTACAGGGGGCGTCCCACATTTAAGCAAGGTGGCTCTTCATGAAAAGAAATCTGATATACGTTGAATTGTGTGGATTTAAAGGATTAGCTGATCAGATCCCCCCAACCCCAACACTACGACCTCTTGGAAAATTGTATAATAGCATATTTCTTTCTGCAGAAGATGGTTATAAAGTTTTTTTCCTTTGGAAAATATTGGCTTACAAAAACATTGAATAAAATAAAGTACATATGTGTGTGGTTGGAGAATCATGCAAAAAAGAGACTACATGTATTTACTGATTTTTTGCCTTGGATAGCAAGACTGTATGTGAATCTACAGATATTTGCATTAGAACCATTTTAACAAGACCTTGGATTTTTGATAGGATGTAACTATATCCTTTTCTTGCATCAAAACAAGTGAAAAATGACACTGGTTTCAATTAGAATATGCTCAGATTGCGTTGTCTTAGCTCAAAAGCCAAATAAAAAAATTTTGATTTCAAAGACCCCTGGCTGAGTGACCGGCGATGAAATAGACAGGCCTACGTATGTCACATTGCTGTTTAACACAACTACCTAAAGTCCAAACTCCTGTTAAAAATGGTTCTAAATAAAGAAGTACAGGGTTCAGCACCAAGGCAATGTATGATGATCAGACATGTTGATAGTTGATTATGTTGTTGTTTTTTATCCATTCAGAGCCTCTGATTGGAAGCTTGATGCACCAGATTGGGATGGGAGACTGAGAGTTGTAGCAAAAGGAAAAGAGTTATTTATTAAATTAGAGGACAAAACATCAGGTATGGGTACAAATTTATATTACAGGGATGAATTCAACAGCTTCCAAATATTTATGAGCATAAAATGGGTTGGGTGTTATGCTTTGTAAATTCTTTTAACTCAAATTACCTTACACAATACTGGTTCTGTATGTATTGAATTTATACATGTATTTCTCTGTTATGAAGTGCCATAATTAAGGGAAAAAAATCCTCATAAATAGGGCTTAATGAATACATATAGATATACTCTATTTTAATGTAATGAGAAATATAGATAAGAAAGTAAGATTTACTGTTGATGTGAGATGCTGATTAAGTAATTTGGATTTTTTGGTATCTTAGTATATGCTTTCTCTTACCTGTATCTCTGTTGGTTCTACAAATAGGTGAGCTGTTTGCACAATGTCCAGTAGACAACCATCCCGGACTGGCAGTAGAGAGTGTCACGGATTCCAGTCGATACTTCGTTATCAGGATAAAAGACGAAAGTGGTCTGTGCAAATGAAATATGTTTTTTTTTCTGTGTTTTTAAATGCCTGAAGTGATGAATTAATATTCATCCATTGTATTCAGATTTTGATACTTGTGAAATAGTGCGTCTTGATCAGCAAGACTTTATTAAAATAATTGGAAATCTATTCTTGATTTTAGGTCGAAGTGCTTTTATAGGGATTGGATTTGATGACCGAAGTGACTCTTTTGACTTGAATGTGGCATTACAAGATCATTTTAAGTAAGCATTTGGTATAAATGTAGATTGTGCATAAACATACAATGTATATGAGTGTAGAACCAGGGTTGTCTCTAAGACCCGGGAGGCTGGGAATTTCCCCGCCTATAATGCCTTAATTAATTACCCGGCTATTATTGCATTTCAACACAATGTAGCTATAAGCAAGACCCCCAGATCCCCTTCTACTTCTTTATTTCTTCCTTCTACTTCAATTTTTAGAGACAACCCTGGTAGTACCCAAAAATTATTTCAGAATTAAAAGTATAAATTTAAACCAAAATGGTGTTTAAGATTTTATATTCTGCAAGTTATGCAGAACATAAAAAAAAGATACAAAGCACCAAATAAAACATTTCACTGACATATGCTCATTAAAATGTACCGGTAAAATTTACAGATGGCTGAAGAAAGAAGAGGAGGCTCAAGTAACCACCAAAGAATTCAACACGGGTCCGAAACTTGACCTGGGTTTTAAAGAGGGTCAGACTATCACTATTAATGTAGCAAAGGTATGGTGACAAAATGTTGTCATTAACATTTCCCGTAAATGTTAGCCAAAACTTATTTTATTACCAGTAGTTTAATTAAACTTACATATCATAGAAGAACTGGCAGAAACTTTAAAATTGATGGAAATACATGTATTTCAATTATTTTTTGAAAGTATTATGTGATTGATAACTTGTATGACATGTATGATTAAAATATTATTGTTCATGTAAGCTAGGTTTCTCATTTATGATACATCTCTTTTTTTCAAAAACAATCTTTCACAAAAAGACCAAAAAATACGTGGGATCTGAAACAACATCTTCCAAACCCCGACCAAAGGGAGGCAACTCTGGAGTATTCCTTCCTCCCCCGCCAGGGGGAGTGAAATTACCCCCACCTTCAGGTGGAGTGTTACCACAGACATTCACAGCCCCGCCCTCAGGCAATGTGTCCCAACCCCCGTCACAATCACAAGTGAATAATTCTGGTGGTCATGTTGATCTGTTAGACTTTGACTTTGGGGAATCCCCCAGTAGTGGTTCTGTGAACTCAGCACCTGCCAAACCTGTTCAAGGAAACAGTGACCCATGGGGAGACTTTACAGGGGCAGGGTAGGTATATTATTTACAGGTTCTGCAGCAAGCAGTTTAAGAATTTCATTATAGCTTTAACTTTTAATTTTTTTTTTGGTTGATTTTTTCTACATGTTTTGTAAAATTTGTTCAATGTTTCTCCAGTGGGTTTTGGTCAAATTGATTTATATAATTTTTTCTTTGAATTGATAAGAAGCAATCTGCAAATTCCCTTTAGCAACACACCAAATATCAATAACTACTGAGTACTGATACAAAGTACTTTACATACAGTTAAAAATATTCTGTGAATATTATTGTACAGTTTTTTAAACCAGTATACATATTTTTGACAAGGTCATGTACAACCAAAATATGTATGTAAATATATTGTATTAATTCCTTCATTTAGTTTATTAGTGATTACAGAATGTGGTATTATAGGTACATGTATAATGCATGAAGTAATTACAGTAATTACCATGATGAAAAATAACATTTTGACAACTACATGTATTTCATATCTGTCCAGGAACACCTACTACCTCTAATGTAATTTCACTCAGTTTCTCTGCTATACAAGCTGTGTTACATATGTAAATCATAACTTCTTTCTTTCTCTTTCTAAAGTCTTGGTCATCAATAATAGAATACACCACATGGCATTAAAAGGTGATTTAATGATATACACACAATGCCTATACAATGCAATACAGTATGTCCTCACCGCGTCCCATACTCCCATACATCCTCCCAAACTCAGATACTCACCCTCCCTCAATCAAAAGAATCATCAGTTTCCTATTGTACATGCATTTTTTCTTTCCCTTGAAAATCCTTCCCAAGTGCAAAAAAACTACATATTTAATAATCAGAAAATGAATCCTTATACATGTAGATACAATGGATAGGAATATTTTTCTTTCAGAAGTGGAATATTTTTCATAATTCCATATGACAATGTAGCGCAAAAAGTACAAAAAAAACAACAGTTTCTAAACTTAATGCAGAACAAAATCTATAGCAGTATATTATTGGCATAAATGCATTTTTTCTTGTGTTTTGGAGCTATTGAATTCAACCTATGTTGGAAAATTCATAGATGTAACCCTGTGCATATAATTATTTGAAATCTCATTATTTAACCTATAAATTGATTCATTGCCCATGATTAACAAATTTCTTTAAAAATCTTTACAGGTCCAGCGACAATAACTGGGTAGAATTTTGATGTCTTCTTTATGGTCGTATGTTGAACTCATCTCCTCAAAACATCAGTGTCACACAAAGGCTTGGTTACAACTTCCTGTTGGAGAAGGAAAGGTCAAGGGTCATGCATTGTCTTGTTTATCATACAAGTTGGTCATCTAAATTATAGATAAAGGTGGAATGCTGAATACTAGGGTTACTCCTTGTTTTGTTGAGTTAAAAGAAGTCAATTTTGTATATGTAAACTACATGTATTCCAAAATCTAGGATGTTTTTTTTTTTAAATAATTGTCAATTTGAAAAAAAACTTATGCAATGAAAAATTGAATCTTGAAAATTTGATTATGGAGGATATTAGTTCAGTGATTTGCCTTTTGTAAGTAAAATACTGCATTCTGTCCTGACAGTGGCTTATACTCTAAAAAAAATGGTGATAATTTAAAAAAAAAAAATGTTTGTAAACAATTATGGTTACAATTCCAATATGTTTGGATCATTTTTATCTACCTAAAAAAGTCTATTTTGTGGTCTTTACTTTTTGGAAAGTGTATTATTCCTTGAAAAATTGCTTGCACTTAAATCATGGGTAATTGATGTATGATAATAACTCTCAAAATTGATATAAACTTTTCATCAGATTTGTGCAGAATAAAGTATTTTTCATGCATAAAGCAGTTTAGTTGTATCAATGGCATTACTTCATTATATAACTTACCTTGTTATTGCAATGCAGTCTCTCCTTTGTGAAACAGCACAGTGTGCATGTTCATGTGACTTAAGCATAATGATTGTGGGCTATTTTTCCTCCTGTTTTTTCTTGTGAAGTTTATGTCCGCTAGGCTTGAAAAGTGTAGTACTGTATATAGACTTTGACACAGTGTGTCAAGTAGATGTATTAGACTGTTATTACCAAGGATGTACATTTACAATTAAAGAATTATATGTTTTGCCCTGCTGTCTTGTTTATACATGTTACATACAATGTACATGTGTAATAAGTATTGACACGTAAAGTCGGTGTTGAGAAATATTTACTGTGTACTGTATGTGTAGCATTTTTAAGGGGGGGGGGGGTGACTTAGAGGATAAAACATTTTATTTTTTTTTTACTTTTGAGCATTTCCTAAAGCAATTTCTTTTCTTACTGATAAGGATTTTTTAGTGTTTGTCCATACTTGTACATCTTGTTTTATGTGATTATATATACTGGTAGTCTGTAAGTTTTCTTAAAATAAATCTATACCTGGATTACCAAAGGGGAGGAATTTAAGAGTTGTCAATATTGACACATCTAATGCAAAGGTTGTAATACTGCAAAGTTGGGTATCTTGAAAAAAAAAAATTAGGCAAATTTTATCTGCATGGTCTTGACTTCCAAATTTTCAAAATAACGAGGATGACCAAATTAATACAGTTTTTTTCTGATAGAATATATTGCAAAAAGCAAGTGTTTTACATGGTCATCTTAAATAGCTGAGAGGTTGAAGTTACAGCATTGTTGATATGTGAGAACAAAATTGATATCTTTGCTAATTAGAAATTTTGATATTCTCTTTTTATAGATATTGTTTCGCTACTCTCTAGCGCATTCAAATTGACGACTGAAGTTTTGGGTAGATTTTTATTTTGGAAAATCTAGTCATGTACTGATATTAGAAATTTATTAGAAATCTTTTATTTTTGTTACAATCAATTCTAAATGCCCTTTCTGTTCACAAGAAATTGAAATGAATATTTTATGTGATGAGAAAAATTATAACTTTGAGAATGTAAAATTGGAATAAGAATTTTTTTCAAACACTGTGCATTTAGTCACTGGTTTAATTGAAGCTCTGTATTAAACAAGCCCAGTGTATTTTTTTTATGTAAGTCTGTTTTAGAATTGTTGAGTTACTGATTTTGTTATGGGTGTATGTATCTTCAGTTTTTCATCCGATTGGATGTTCAAAAAAAGTATCCATTCCATTGTGTAAATACAATGTTGATCTGAACGGTATAATGTCAGATTTTATCCTATGTTTTCCACATACAGGAACTTTAAATCAGATGTACTTTACATGCATTGATTTTGAGCCATTATGACATTGTAAAACTTGAAATAAAATATTCAGCTGTGAGAAAAGAGAAGTTTATTGTTTATTATTATACCATTTATCTATTACAGTATCATTCTTTAAAACCCTCTTTTATTGCCTATAGGCTGAAAATCGAATTTTTAATATCAGAATGTAACATTGTTTGATATCATTTATTTGTATTTTTGATACTAAAAAATGATTTTCTGTCAAGTTTTTTGATATCAAAAATTATATTTTTATAGCTTTTGATATCAATAATTTATCAATATCAAATATTTATTTTTTGACACCAGAAAATACCTCAAAAATGTTAAAACAGCGCCTCATTGATTTAATCCGTTAAATGATTATCAAAAATAGGTACAACACAATTCCACGAAGTAGAATACGTACGAGTTAATAAAAAAATAAGTTTATTCTAAAAAGCAAACCAAATACGAGGTCAAATACTGGATATTCCGGATTGAATAAACGACGAAAATATGGACACAAAAATTAGTTGGAGGTATCGTGTTTAATTTTACAGTTCCTTGTGTATTCACATTTGCTCAAAAGAAGCATATTATATGATTGGTTAACACTTCATCGACCATTAATGTATTACTTAACTGAAAGTAGGTTGAGCATTTTAATGATTTTTAAGTTGTAACAGTGGTAAACTGGTGAACGTAATTCAAACTGAAAATAAGTGTTTTTAACAGAGTTTCCCCATGTCAGTTCTAGTGTTATGTATTTTATAGCATATCACAGTTATACGCCATCAGAAGTATACGTCGTTTCAATCGGCATCAGTTATTAACAGATCTATGCACATATATTACCCCCTCCTTTCACTACCATCACAGCACTAAACATGATGTTGACTTGAAGTTTAAAGATGATTGAATTTCATAAACAATTAAGTAAATACTTGTATTGTTAAATATACATATATTTTATATTTTACCTATTTATTTCAGCAATAAGAAGCCAATAAATGGCATTGACTGCTTCTTCAGTGAGGAATCCTTCAATAAATACTCGGGGATTCCCTCCACACTGGAAGAGAGACCATATATGGCAAGAAATTAGGACTTTGTTTTGAGGTGATACTTTTGTACCCTAGGGTACACCTCCTATATTATATAGAAGAAAGGGGTTACAAAAAGGGTACAGTACAAAACCATAGGAAAATGAAAGTAGAAAATTACCCAGGATACTCTAGGGTCACGTGATACAGAGGGTACAATGGTTACACAATAATCGATTCTCATTGGCTAATGGAAAGTCAAGTACACTCCCACTAGATACCTCACCTGTCAATAACCTCATCTAGCCTACCTGTCACTTTGTCTTAGATGATAGTTCCTACTGAATGCTACCTGTTGTTTTAAGCTGCTAACTGTTGTTTATATTGTGATTTAACTGGATTTGTATCAGAATGGGTAAGTTTGCTTAGATATGAGTTTGCTAGCCATTTCAATTTAATTTATTTAATTGATTTATTGTGTTGAAGCTTGCTGGAGGTTTATAACAGTTGCAGTTTAAAGACTATTGAACAAATAGCAATATTAAAGTATAATTCATATTGTTAATTTTAAAATCAATATGAACTGTATTTTTTAGACTGTTATCTTGCTGCAAAATATGCTAAGTCTCACATGCAAATAAGACTTGAAACATTCATAAATTTTTGTCAGAAAAAAATTAGATTTCTCTTCTCAGCATTGATCAAAATGATTTGATTAGTTTGAAAAAAGATTTTTTGATAAAAATAAATAGTGCTTAATTATGGAAATCGTTAATTTTATCCTTATATACATGTTGTAATTATTTTTCCAACAAAATAGAAATTATTTATAAAAATAACCCTTTCTAGTTTTTATTACTAATTTTACAAGCAATTAATAATCAAAAAATTGATTTTTGTGGAAACAAGCAATTAATAATCAAAATTTGATTTTAGGGGAAAGATGAAATTATGCTGTACAAACTAAGTTTAACCTTATAATGCTTGTGTACTTTGTTTTAGTTATGACCAGGGACGTATATACGTCCATGTTATGACCATATTATATTTAGATTTGTAAGGTTTTGTATAGATCAATTTAATTCAAAAAATAGTGTACTGAAACTTAAAGCAATATATAAGCTGTATTCTCTAGAAATTTATTTTGCTGCAAAAACCACTAGTATGTTTAGTCTGTATGTAATTTATACTTGTATGATAAATAAGATTTGAAAAAAATCATTAATTTTTGTCTGAAGAATGATTAATCTTCTAAGGAATTTATAGCAGTTAAATTTTTGTACAGGACAACAATAATTCAATTATGCTTCAAGTAAGGCTTCTTAACGGCTTTTCCCACAAATGCTAACAGAAACTTAAAATCCGGCCATGATATTTTTGTCATTTCAGTAGAAATTTTTGTAAAAAAAAAAATTCAGCCTGAAAATTGCAGCTCATATTGCTTTAAATGAATTAAAGGTAACAGAACTGCAACTCTCCTAAATTAAGTATTAAACATTTGGTTTCTAATTAAATTCATACCCCATTCACAAGGACATACAATATTGGAATGAAAATTTCATTATATTTCAAAGAGTAATAGCACTTATATTACAATTAGATTCAAATTCTAATCAAAACAGTTTGCTCTAATTGTATCAGTACAGAGGGAAGATTTCGCAATAGATAGATAAAAAATTTAATTGGAATCGTTTGCTGCTACTTGTGTTAGACAGTTTTTTGTTGATATTTATATTAATCCTACTGCAATAGATCTAAGAAAGTATTATATGGGCTAGGTGACTTTGTTGGGGGAGATTGATGCATAAAAAGTATATGTAATCTATGTTAAAAATAAGGAATTCTTTTCTGAAAAAAAAAATGACTACCACAAATTTAATTCATTTAATTTTAACAAAATCCTTAGAGGGCTAACTCGATCTGTTGATGATCAGAACACAGTCTATAAGGAACCCTGAGCATTTCATTAAAAAAAATGGTTTGACATTAGTAATTTCATAAAGCATTAATTTGTCATCTAGTAATGTTGCGTCATCAAAAAATTATAACAAAGCATTTAAATGTTGTGGGCTACCTTAATTATTCTCTAAAGTTTAATTAATTTGTCTCTAAAAAAAATCAAATATCAAAAAAAAAAATGCATTGTAGATTTCTTGGTTCTTTGCTTATCTACACCAGAGGGTAATTGAAATAATCTATCTGCAGGTGAAGGTGTAAACAATATGTCTTTGAAGTTTGTATAACAAAGAAAGGTGTGAAACTTTGAGCCTTGCAAATAACATAAAAATATAAGAATAATACAGGTAGACCATACACATGAGAAAATAGCCCAACATTTTCCTTTGAAGCATGTCTCCTCTTAAAATACACACACATTATACATATGCAGGTGTTGTCTACAGAATGTCTTTGATGTTTGTATAACAAAGAAAGGTGTGAAACTTTGAGCCTTGCAAATAACATATTAGAATATATAAGAATTATACAGGTAGACCATACACATGAGAAAATAGCCCAAAATTTTCCTTTGAAGCATGTCTCCTCTTAAAATACACACACATTATACATATGCAGGTGTTGTCCAAGTATGTCTTTGAAGTTTGTATAACAAAGAAAGGTGTGAAACTTTGAGCCTTGCAAATAACATATTAGAATATATAAGAATTATACAGGTAGACCATACACATGAGAAATTAGACAAAAGACTGTCTTTGAGGAAGGAATCTTTTGAGCATATATGAGAGCTGTAAAATATGTCTAACACCTTGCAATTTACACAGTAAATACAATGTACATCTATTAATTGCTTGTTCCTGGTTTTGAACAAATTAAAAAAATTGAATCTTTTTTAGATGAATAAGATTGAGAGAAAAAATACAATTGTCAAACAATGTAATATCCTATCATATCATCATTTAAATACAAATTTGATTATTTACATTTTCTCCATTTTTATAAAAAATAATTTTTGTGTTTCATGGGTTCTGAAGAGTGTTTATAAAGATAACATTGCAGAAGAAATACTAATATAATTAACTTGCTGTGTAAAAATAGTATTTTACCAAAGAAAAATGGTATTTAAACTATTTAGGATGTCCATTATATTACAAAGTTTCGGTAAATTAAAATGCATATGAATTTTTTATTCTTCTATTAAGATAAATTATACAATATACATTCATTTACAGAGAATAGGAACTGGATGATAGATTTCAATCCCACAGATATGTTCTATAGTTTCCTCTTCTCTGTGACAAAAAGTACATATTTTCGATTTGAATATTAAATGTCTGTTGCTAAAATCTTAATATTAATTATTATTCTGTATTGGAAACATTGAAGCTTATACAGCTTTTTGTTGATGTGAAAGGTAGTTTATGGATAATTATCCACTTCATGTTCAGAGACAATGCAGTAACCTAATTTGCACAAGACATACATCTTATGGCATAGGTTATTACATATAAATAATAGCACTATTGAAATAATGGTACATGTACATGTAAAGTACATTGACAATGTATATAAAATAAAATTTTACTAACAGGCGAAAAAACCAGAGAAATTTTTCTTAATTATCATGAATATTGAAAGCTAGATGGAGATACTTCCCGAAATTACACAGTTCTTTAAAATTTTGAACACTTAATAATTGTATAAATTTGTATACAGAAGGTTTTTTCCAATAATATTTCTTAATATATTTTACTCGGATTTCACATGTCAAAACAAAATGGAATTCATCTTCAATATCTGAACAAAATTTACATAAGCGTCTTTCTTTTGGTACTATTAAGTGTGTCGTCCACTTTCAATTGAACGTCTATAAAATGACAATCTAATTCTTGTAATTTGTTTCTTATATGTAGAAGGTATTGATTTTGTTAAATAATATTGTAATGAAAACTGGTCTTTAATATGATTGTAAAAATAACATCGAGATGAGGAATTAATCTGTTCTACAAGTTGTTGAGTAAAGTGATCAATGATTCTTTGCTTAATTAAAGGAAAATAGGTTGCAAAATGTATATACTTCTGTTCAAACCATATATGTCCTAGACCTATTTCAAAAAGTTTATTCTTAATTACAGTAACCCAATTTTCAGCAGGTGCCAAAGACGATTCACACTCATTATACAGCATTTTGTAACAGGACTGCAAAATACAATTCTGACTTTGTAACAATTTGAACCAAAATTTGAATATTCTAAACATTCGTATAGTTTTCATAGGTAGCCTCCCAGTTTCAAAATATACAAGTGCAGTGTTTGAATTCTTCTTCACACTAACACAAATTTTATATATTCTAAATGCACTTTTTCTATATCATTTGCAGCATGCATGCCCCATATCTCACAGCCATAATTTAATATACTAGCAATATAAATATCAAAAATTGACAGCATTGTTTCTGTATTCAGATACAATTGACTTGTTTTTGACTTTAAAGAAAACATGGCTTTTCTCCCTTGGCCCGCCAACTGTTTCTGTGTATTGTTAAACTTTCCATTGTATTGTAACAAAAGGCCCAGGTATATAAAGCTATTGACAACCTCAATTGGCTCGCCATTTAAATGCCACCTCTCATTATTGTGAGTTTTACCACCATTTCTAAAAATGACAATTTTGGTTTTTTGTACATTTACAGTAAGATCCCAGACAGATGTATAAGAATACAATGTATTTAACTTTTCTTGAAGATCATGTGCAGTTTCGGAGAAAATTACCATGTCATCTGCGTACATTAAAACAAAAAGATTTAACTCTTGAATTTGTATCAATGGTATGTTACCTTTGCACAAAAATTCCATTTCAAAATCATCCACATATAATGAAAACAATATTGGAGATAGCACTTCTCCCTGCAAAAGTCCTGTGTTATTTTTAAAAAAAACTCAGATAACTTTCCTGCTGAATTAACACATGATTTCATATTATTATACATACTACGAATAAAATTCAACAATTTTCCTCTAATACCATGCAACGTTAGACAATTTTTCCCATAATTTCAATCTTTCAATTGTCTCAATTGCTTTCTTAAAGTCAACAATACAATCTTCTTTTTCTTTCTTATTGACATATTAATAATATTTGAAAGGCTAAATATAGCCTCAGCTGTGCCTCGTTAAATGGGTTGAAATCCAAACTGCATCAGTGATTACATCATTTGCGACAGACCATGATGTTAACAATCTTTGATTCAAAATAGATGTGAATAATTTACCAAAGCAACTGAAAAGACTAATGCCTCTATAATTATTGGGGTCTAATGCATCACCCTTTGTATATTATAGTAGATATATGATAATAATATTTGAAATCTGCAAATTCATTAAGTGGCGGTTGAAATTAATCCCTATAAAACAGTTACCGGTAATTTAGATTTTGGTAGAAGGAGTGTTTACTTAGTAATCCCAAAGTTAAATTTGGTACTGATGGGCCTGCTATTGAAAATGTTGAAACACATACTCATCTAGATATAAAATTCCAGCAGGGTGGTAGTTGGAGGACACATATTCTTGATATTCATTCTAAAGCCTGTACTTGTTTAAATATCTTAAAAATGTTGAAACACACCCTTAAAAGGGATGCCTTGATAAAAATTTACTTTGCCTTTGTTGCCCAGTTCTTGAATATTCTGACATTGTATGGGATAATTGTTCTGATAGAGATGCTAAACTACTTGAAGATTTTGCAGTTGCAGCAGCTATAATTATTTTAGGATTAAAGTCAAATTGAACTTGGTTGGGATACACTCGAAGTTTGACGTAAAATACATGAGCTTGTGTTATTTTTATAAGATAGTTTATGGATTAGCAACTCGAATATTTAGTTGATCTGATTGGACAATGATTACCTAAAATCCTATCCCCTAAGAAATCAGAACAACCTTACAATTCAAGTCCCCCTAGCTAAAACAACCTATTACAATGTACATGCATGAAAAGTCTTTCAACACTGTCATCTTTTACCCATGCCATAAAAAATATGTATTGTTCCAAATCCAAGAAGTACTTTAACTATGGTGTTCGAAAGGAAAATATAATCCATTGTCAACTTCGTAACTCAGCTAGTAATTTATTTGCTGATTTATATTATCATTTTCTGAGTGACAACCCAAGTTGTGACATATGTGGAAACAATTATGAAACATGTTCTCACTTTTTTTATTGAATGTCCAAAATACTGCATGTGATCAAAGACTTTTACTAATCCAAAAACATAGATTCCTTAAGACTGCCAATACCTTTTTCAGTACAACTCATTCTAAATGGTGACATTAGTCTTACTTATGATAAAAATATTGCAATATTTAAATATTTTCATGAATATATTCAATCAACAAAGAGAAATTATTATACAATAATCTATTTAGTCCTTCTTATTGTCCTATACCACAGAATCTGAACCTGTGTATAAAACCTTTTGTTTGTATTTTTATACCCCCTTCGATGAAGGGAGGGCATATTGCTTGGCTGCTGTCCGTCTGTCTGTCCGTCCACCAATAGTTTCCATTCATTTTCTTCACAGAGGTTGCAAGTATTGAAATAAAATTTGGTATACACAATTAATATAAAAATATCTAGGTCAAATTGGACTTTGGGTATGATCGAGCAATTTTCAATAGAGTTATGCCCCTTGGACTTAGTAAAATTCCACTTATTTGCAGTTTTTGTTCATTTTCTTCACAAAAGTTGCAGGTATTGAAATGAAACACATTTATTATAATAATACCTAGGTCAAGTTCAATTTTGGGTACATTCGAGCTATTTTCAACAGAGTTGTGCCCCTTTGACTTAAAAAAATTCAATTATTTGCAGTTTCTGTTCATTTTCTTGGTAGATGTTTCCAAGGGAGGGGGGGTATAAGTGTTTCACAAACATCTCGTTTCTTTTTTTTTTCTAATTATTACTAGTTACTATAAATGTATAAATAATATTATAATGATTATTATTATACCTATTGTAATTTTACCTAGCTATTATAATTCCCGGTCATATATTTCAAATATACATACAACATCAACATCAACAATACTCAACCATGTTCTATTTGTAAGCAACTATTTGGCAAAGAGATCTAGTCATTTATGGGGGTTTTCCTTCAATATCTATAAAAGTGCAAATTAAAGGATTTGTCTCATCACAAAAATGTTCAAAAATTGCATAATTTACTTCTATTCCTTCACTAGAAAACCTGCACAAATTGATATTGATTTCAAAAAGACCCTTTATGAATGTTGTGTAATACATGTTATGATCGAAATATTAATACTAAAATTACAGCACTATTATTGTATTAAATATATGACATATTTTTAAAGCATGATGATCGGGGCTTATAAGACACATAATAATTACAAAAGAAAAATTCAATTTTCTATTGGTTTTGACTTCTGTCATTTTGTCAATCATTTCAAATGACCTTATTTTACTTTCAATGCCTAATATTAAACTAAAGGTAAAAGTACGGGTAACCTCTTTCTGTTCCTTTCAGTCACCTAATAATTTGATCAAAAGAAATTAACACATTGAAAAAGAAACAAGTCAAACTTTTGAAATGACTCTTCCTTTAAAACTCATGTCCCGGTACTAATATTACACCTTTTATTATTTCTATTTAGATACCCCTCGGAAACGGCGCACCCTTAAAGATGTGGGCACAAGAACTCCTTCAAAGACTAAAAGACTTTTAAACAAAGATCCAGACACACCATCCAAAAGAATAGAGGTGCTGATCAACCAAAAGGAGGAAGCAGACAAACTTGTGGCAAACATCCATAGATTGAAAATGGACGCAGAAGAACATCTAAACATTCTACCCTTGGAGAATGAGGAGGACACTGTAAACCTTCTTTCCCTGTGCCTATCCGTTGCCCAGATGGCTACCCTCTGTGCAGTCGTCAACCACGTGCCAGAGAATTTTCCAGACAGGAATGTCATCATAAGGAACATTTGCAAGGCCTCTCCACTCTTTGCATCAACAAAGCCGGAATCTTTGTTGCACTTTCTGCGAATTCTTCCGTGTTGCCCAAATCTGATGACCTTCCACAAGGACAACCCAGCAGACATTTCATCACTGTTGTGGCAAGCTACCTGGCTCCACAAGGAACCCTATTTAGCTTTCATCAACCCCCCAGTGACTGAATGTCTGCAGTGTGAAGAGACTCTGTATTCCTTTGCCAGAGTTGCAGTCACCCTGTACACCTTGAGTGGACCCATTCCAGGCCAAAGAGGTGTTTTAAAATGCAAATCGTGTCAAATGTATTACCATGTGGATGGATACTCTTCACCAAATCGAGGAAAAGCATTTTATTCGCTACCAAGTGCCAGCCAGTGGAAAAGTGCAAGTAACAGAGTCTTTTGGAGCAAGGACCTGCACGAGTTCCTATGTGAATCTAGGTAATTAGAATTCTATGATAATAAATTTTGCATTTTAAAATTTAATTGTGGGTTTATGAGTCTCACAGATTTTGATCGGGTGTCATGGGGTTACTATACAGACAGATTGTAATAGTTATTCTAGTCAGCAAAAATTACTTGTAATGAAAGAAAGCCTTATGCATTAAAGTATAGAAGTCCAATATAGGCAAAAAAGAAAGCAATGTGGGGGGGGGGGGGATAATATGATTTTTAAAATTTAATTCAGTAAATATGAACAAAAGCCCCAAGTGGATTTTAAGTTTGTGATCTTTGGTTAACATATGCAAGTATATATAAAGGCTTAAATTATTCATTTAGCTATTGTGATATTAAACAATATTGACTGAGACATATTACATTCACCATCTTGTGACCCTCTGTGTTGGGATATTTTGAGATTCCTGAATTCATAATTTTGCTTTCCTAAACTTATGTTCATTTTTGTACAAATAAACTACTTCACTGATTAGATATAATTTAAATATACACGAGAAGTGAGTAGGGAAATGTGAAGAAAAAAAATAAGGTGAAATGAAAAAAATAAAAAAATAAAAACAGGAATAACCAAAAGAAATCGATATAGATATACCGGTACATGCATACAGTCATATCTCATATACTTGACTGCTTGTGGTCTTGAAGAAAATAAGATTTAATCAATTGATAGGAGGACTGCATGTAAACCCCTTTTAGTGATAATGATAACATTTCACCCACAGGAAGCAGATTCCAATGAATTATTATGAAAAGTATTATAAACATATTAACCAGACAATTAAAGATATAATACAGATATATGATAAGGAAAAATAGTGTAGTAAAGTGACTGCTAGGAATTTCAAGAAAAGTGTTACATCTCAAATCATGGGTTTTCATTAAAACTATATTTACATTCACCAACTATGATTCCTTTTTTTTCTTATGGAATTTTACTTATTGTAACTCATCTACACACATCGTTTATTGATAATCTTAATTAACTTTATCGACCTAAGAAAAACCACACTGCACAAAAAAATATTGATTGGGGATATCAAACAAATTCACATACTAATGTACGTCAACAGTAATTTAGTTAATTTTACTTGATTTATACGGGTTATGACGGTAGTGATGATTGCACAAAAACAATTAAACTCAGGTTATATATTTTTTTTTCGCCTGCAATCAATGCTGCGCCACCTTAATATCCCGCATGAGTAACAAAAGAATTTCATGTTTCTATATTCCAATACTACAACATCCCGAAACATATTGTTGCTTATGGACTGAATGTAAATGCATCATACTTTAAAATATTTCATCATTGTATTCTTATTGTAGCAACCATGGATTTGTTTCGCACCAAGCCTTTGCAGAAATCTTCAATGCTGTTTACTCGGAAAACCATCCCAGAACTCAAAAGTTTCATGCTTGGAGAGACTACATGTTGACATCTGAGAAGACTGATTTAAAGACTTCAGGTATTGATATGCAATATGCATTTAAAATTGATTTGCATAATTCCTTTTGTCTGAGAACTGGGAAGAGATACATATTTATTTGCAGCCATAAAATGGGGAATTCATTTCAATAATTTTACAAGATTTTGTATTCCTATTTTTATTCTCTTAACTGCAAATATTTTAAACTGAATAAAATGAAGCTAATATTTATGTGCAGAATACGTATAGTCTTAGATGATATATCGCACAAGAGCGGGAATTAACCTATTATGATGATACAATGCTTAATACCGTATATATAAAGAACCATACTTTTGGTTAATTTTTTATGCTTGTATACTCAGTGTCCAAATTTTTTTGTAATAGCTTGTTTAATACATTTTTACTGAAATAAAAACCAACTACCAGGGCTAGTTGGTACTTAAACTTTATACAACAATGATATATCTATTTCAGGCACCAACTTTTCCAATGATGACAACATAGATGATCAAACCATTGCTGATTGTGAAATGACAGATTCAATCACTGAATCGCAGTCATCTCATGGTAAGAAATGCACTCATAATGCTCTGCTAAATATATTAAGATTGTATGAGTTATCTCCCTTTAGTGCCACCTTTAAATGTATGTAACTTTTGCAGCATAATAATGAAAAAATTTCACATGCACAAACTTTTTAGATGGCTAGGTTGTTGTGTAAAATAAGAGTATGATAAATATAACATTTTTAAAGGTAAATTATCTTGTTTCTTTTCCTTGCTTAAAAAAATGCACGGGTGGTTTCTGAATTAAGTTAATTAAATTGGTTTGACATTGTTGGATTTACTGAAGCATTACTCTAAAGAGGCATTGCCTTTATAAGCCTTCTCCATCCAATACAGCATAAAATGCAATACACGTAATGTGATTACAAATGCACCTTGACGTGAGGAAACATTATTAGGTTATTCACTTGAAAAAGTTCCATTGAAATATCTGAGAAGGATGTTGCTTGGAAATAAACTCCCAAATTAGGACAGAATGTCAGGCCAATTTTTACAATTGATTTTTTATTAATTAGAATAAATTTAACGCCCGCAGTATCAAATTGTTCCGTAGTGGTAAGTGCGGTGTGAATCTGAAACATTACAATCCAAATAGTAACAGAATTTCAAAATTAATTTTATAGATCCTGAAGAAGAAAGCTGTGTCTTAGACTAAAATATAGACTTCTTAACCCTTGTATCACTTTCTAATAGTGTTGTAACCTACCCGTATCCAAGTGTACCCTTTGTACCCACTGTACCCTTTCCATCAGCTCATATATTTGATTTTTTAACTTAGACTAAAATATAGACTTTTAGTATCACTTTCTAATAGTGTTGTAACCTACCCGTATCCAAGTGTACCCTTTGTACCCACTGTACCCTTTCCATCAGCTCATATATTTGATTTTTTAACTTAGACTAAAATATAGACTTTTAGTATCACTTTCTAATAGTGTTGTAACCTACCCGTATCCAAGTGTACCCTTTGTACCCACTGTACCCTTTCCATCAGCTCATATATTTGATTTTTTAACTTAGACTAAAATATAGACTTCTTAACCCTTGTATCACTTTCTAATAGTGTTGTAACCTACCCGTATCCAAGTGTACCCTTTGTACCCACTGTACCCTTTCCATCAGCTCATATATTTGATTTTTTAACTTAGACTAAAATATAGACTTTTAGTATCACTTTCTAATAGTGTTGTAACCTACCCGTATCCAAGTGTACCCTTTGTACCCACTGTACCCTTTCCATCAGCTCATATATTTGATTTTTTAACTTAGACTAAAATATAGACTTCTAAACCCTTGTATCACTTTCTAATTGAGTTGTAACCTTTTCTATAGCTATTTAAAGTTGATTCTCTAAAATCCTTCCCGACTCCCCTACTTTCAGTTTTAGTAGAAATATATAGTGTACCCTGTTTGTAACTTTTAACACATGTTTTATATAGTGGTGTACCCTTGGGTACAAAACTACTACCTTAAAACGCAGTCCTAATTTCTTGCCATATCTAAGAGAGACTGTTAATGAGAATCAGACAGATGAAGGGAGAACCTGTCTGTCCCAGTGTCACACACAGGCAGAGTGAAACTGCTTCAGATGCCAGGTTAATGAATAATTCAATGCTGTCTTGCACAAGTTTAGGGCTTAATTTAATTAAGAATTATTGTAATTTAAATGAAGTGGAAAGGATAATTAATTGCATGTTCCAAAAGACATTGCAGGAAAATAATAGTGTAATGGTTTAAACCAGTAGGTAACACAGGGACCACTGTATTAAATATTTAGTCAGATGTTACATTAACTATCAGGAAAAATTATATATATAGAGTTACACAGTTCACACAGAGGTCAGTCTTGCATGACATAGTGTTTTATCTTTTCATCATTTTTAAAGGTTTGAACCACCAGAATCTGCAGATGGTACAGTAGCTATGGGTAAAAAATTGTCTGACAAGCCCACCAAACCAAAGGGGAAAATAGATGAACAAAAGGAGAAAGCAAATTCTAAGACAAAGAATGCTCCAGAAGCCCAAGGGAAACAGTATGTATGCATGATTTGCAGTAAAACATGGTTATAGTGAACAGGCTTATAATGAAATGACACGTACAGTGAAGTGATTTTCATTCCCTGTGACTTTATTACATGTTGTAAACTTGACAGGTACATGTATAATGAATAACACTTATAACAAAGTAAAATTGCCCGTCCCTGACACTTCGTTATAAGCATGTTTTAAGGTACTTTAAAAAAAAGAAAGTTTTTTTTGTCAAAATCAAACAATGAGAATTAACAGATAAATATATCTTTGACTTTCATCCCTTTCTCGCTGCTTATAATTGCTTTATAGCTTGTATAATGATCGCATATGAGTTATTATTATTGCAAATATGTTTACAACTAATCAAAGTCATGCAATCATACATGTATGTGCAATCAATGTTTTAAAATATAGTATTGTAATAAATGTCTTAAAAACACACATGAGCTGGAAAAATCACATATTCAATCATAAGAAAGTTTAAGTCCTGCATCTAATTAGTAATAGCAATGAATCGCAAGCTAATTGTAAAATTAATTAAAGATCCCCATGCCAATTAATTTTCAGATGCAGTGTGTTCATAATAAGGGATTTTTTGGATGAGTTTTAGAGAGGAAAAAATTCCAATTACAGTAAAAAAAATATACAGTGTATATCAAGCATAACAGATAAATTGAAGTTGAAAATAATTATTTCAGAAAAAAGAGAGTAGAGCCACCTTTGGTGAAAAAGATTGCACCACCTAGGAAGTCCAGATTCTCACATGATCAGCAGAAACGTTATGTGTACCTCTACAGAAAATACTCCCACAAGACTACAATTGATACAACTGAAGAGGAAAGAATGGAGATGAGGGAACTCCAGGTATTAAAGTACATTTATTTTTATAGGATGTTTACACACTTCAAAAATAATCCTCAACAGTTCATATTAACATTATGTACATACATTCTTGAATTTTTTAGGTGCATTTGAAAACAGAAAATTGAATTTCACTGTTGCAATGATAAGATGCTTACATGTAAATCAGAAGAGGGGAAAAAGTGTACTTAAAACTTGATAACTTCCATAAAAAGGATAATTAGAGACATTATTTTTTTGAATATATGTAAAATTACATGGTACTATATGTGAAATCAAGGTGATGATATCACCTACATGTATCTGAGTACATGATACATTTATCACAAAATCAACAACTAAAAAAGGTGACATTACTTCCTTAAATTCAAATGAAATAGGTGATATATCAATTGTTTGAATAAATAATATCACCTAGTAGACTTTTCTTCAATCTTGTTTGGATGGTATCTTCAAATTGGTGATGTCATTGAATGCTTGGCCAATATGCAATAATATTTTTGGGCAGTGAACAGAGATAAAAATTTTGTACCAATAAGCCTATCATGAGCGATACTCATTTTATTTCCCTGAAAGCTTCTGACAAAGGAGGTTCTAGAGGAGCAGGCAGAATTTCAGCAGTTCCAAGAAACACTTGCCAACACCTGTCACAAGACAGACTACACATACATGCACCCGGCAGCCAGGAGTTACATGGAGGTACGTATAAAATAAAATAAGTGAAATCCCAGAGTAATTATTAAAGATATTGCAGAACAAGTTACTTGGTATTGATGAAAAATGTATTTGTAAATATTTGTTGAACTAGAAGTTTACATCTCATATTCAAGTGTGTTTGCCAAAAAAAAAAAATATTTATTAATAAATAGGTGTATGTATGAAAAATAATGCCTTTTTGGCATCAGTATTTGCTTGTTATACATGTATTTCCTTTATCAAATTTTTGACCATCATGCTTTTTGTCTGTTTAGGACTACATTCAGAGCAGGAAAAAGGAAGCAGAGTTGTATCCAAAATACTACAATGCAGAAAAATCCTTCGAAATTGATGGTGAAGGCTCCCTTCCAAAGATGGTATACATTAAACCGCTTCTTCAGTTGGTAAGTCAATCTCTACTCCCAAAATCTAATCTTAGAAACATGATACTGCGTTTTGTGTCTTCTTTTTCTCCAATTTTATGCCTTAAAAGATCAAGGGTAAATGTACACGTGAAGTTGATTTTGGTTTACTCTCCTTGAATTTTAGTAGAATTTCTTGGAATTTTGTTGTTTGTCATTTTAAAGGGGGTGGTGCCAAAGATGATCCTGCCCACTGTGAATCAGCAGCTAAAGCCAGAGCTACCATTGGATTCTCCAGCTGTCAATCAGCAGTACCCAGTGTCTAAAAATAGAAATTGCAAACCAAGTGCCTGGAATCATGAGGTTGGTTCATGTATTGAAGTATGTGAAGAAGAATTTTTTTTCAATAATTATGTAATTTGAACGAAATTGCCAGACTTGCTTCTCTGAGGTTCTGTTTACGGTAATTTTATTCTTCTTTATATGTGATTCTTTGTACATGAACATGTATACAAGTGTATTTTTCGGTTTTATCGATGAAAAATTGTAATTTAGTTCTTCTCACAATTATTCAGGAACATGTACATGTAATCATATATATTCATAAAAAACTTCAAATATACATGTTGTTTAGGGTTTTTTCATACATGTACATGTATATCACAATAACAAACAAAACAAAATTACTCTACTGTGTCCAACTATATAGCCCTGCAGTATTGACCAAAATGCTGAGCACTTGGCTGTAGAGAACAGAGCTCATATTGTTATATCCTCCGGAGCTCTCCAGTGTCTGGTGGACAACCATGCACCTAAACACCTAGAACATTGGGAGATGCCAATCACTGTCAAGGACTTCCCACTCAAAGGTCAGAAAGGGTCAAAGTTCATAGGCTACTTTCTCAGTTTTCTATTCTCAGAACAGCCGCTCTTTGATTATTTAGGGGTGAAAGGTTTTAGATAGGTACATGTTCATCTTATTTTTCTATTCATGAACCTATCCCACCTTTTTAATGATGTAAATTTGGATTTTTTTTTCTAGAGGGTGATAAGGTAACTGTGCACCGAGTGGTTTTCATTGACAGACCATTTCTACCACCACAGCTTACACCTAAAGAAAAGAACACAAAATATTTCAAAACTGTTTTGAAGTCCTTCATTGCAAAGCCATTACAGAAGGGACTTGTGTTTAGTAAATTAGACGATTCAGAAACACAGGAGAGAACTTTCAAATCAACACCTCAAGTCACTCCACAAAGTGCTGGTAGCAATGAATGTGGCAGCTCCAAAAGGACTGCAGGTAAAAAGAGGAGTAAGAATGGTGCTGTAAAGAAAGAAGAGCCATTCTGTACAGAAGATGTTTCATTGGAGGATCTTGAGTGCTTTGGAACTGCTAAGAAAAAATTGAATTCGCTTTCCAAACACAAGCAGACCCCAATGTTGGATACCGGTGAGGATTCTCAATCGCAGATGAAGAATGAACTGGATTCTGTGAGTGCAATTAAACATAAGAAATTTGAAGACAAAGGAAAGTCTTTTGACTCCGATCAAGACTTGCTGAGAAAAATCAGGGAAATGCACAAAACTCCAAAAGGAGTAAGTGAAATTCAACCTGTAACTCAGCCAGAGTTAGAAACAAAAGAAGTGAAGACAGATTCTTGTGAAATAACATCTGATTTTCAAGAAGGATTTCAGGAGACTGATTCTCAGCTTTTCAGTGACAATGATATTGATAAGAAAACATGTGAAGGTTGTGAAGTAATTGTGATTACAGAAGCCAAAGAAAATGCAAACAATATTGAGGGAAATGCAATTAAAAATATTGATACAAGTGCAGGAAATGAATTTTCTCAGAGACTTGAAGAGAATAAAACTGTTGTTTTGGAGAAAAGTGAACTTCTTACAATTCCTTGGCGAACACCGGAACCAATAAATGAAAATAAAAAATCATCAGTATCCCCCAGAAAATCGAGACGACTCCAAGCGAGGAGTGTGGCAATAAAGAGCGAGGAGGACAGCAGTGAGGATGAAGAGGACAAGCTATACATCATGGAGTCCCCTACAAAGAAGATGGAGGTGATAGAGGACGCTCCAGCCAGCCCTTCTCCTGCTAGTCCCGAGCCAGATATCAGTGACATGGAGGTCTGCAAGATCATCCCCATAGGATCGGACTATGCATCGGACTCGGTCCAGAGTCCGCCCAGGAAACAGGAATCTCCTGCAAGCCCAGAGAAAGGAGGGGTATCCGGCATTACTGAGGCTTTTCCTTGTCCCATTATTCCTCTGTGTAGGGAGAGTGAGGATGAAAGTGGGGACCTCTCAAGTCAGGTACAAACTTTAAAACAGGTGAATCTGGGATCTGATGGTGGGTTTGATAAACCTTATGGTACCCCATTAAGGAGATCGAATCGACACAAGAGCCCCAGTCAGAGTTTAGAATCATTGAGTGCAGAAAGTGATCAGAATACAAATTTTGCTTGTAAAATGGAAAGTGCACCCATTGAAGGAAAAGAGGAGAATTCTGATAGCGAAGTTATTGCAAAGAAGAGGAAATGTAAAAAGGATGTTATTACATCTGAAAGTGAGGATGATATTAAAGAGGCCAAAAAGAAGTTGGTAGAACCAGTGAAAAAAAGAAGAGGAAGACCTAGAAAAAATCCAATGCCAGAATCTGTTGAACCAAAGGAAAATGAAAGTATGGGAAAAGTGGTGCCTCCATGTCGAATGACAACCAGATCCAAATCATCGGTGGGTGGCACTTCTGAAGACGAGACATCCGAGAAAGAGATGCAGACAAGAGGAAGAAGAAAAAGGAAGTCAGAGACAGAGGTGTTCAATGAAATCAACACGGCAGCTGCCAAATCAGTGAAGGAAAACTTGAAAGCTGTCAAGAGTCAGGTTGCTGAGAATGATAAACAGGCCTTAAAGGTTTCTGCTGAAACTTCAGCTGTGGGGACAAATAGAATGAGGTCTTTAGATACTGGTGAGAGGTTTAAAGAATGAAGCAATGGATCTGGAATTTTGTCATTTTCAAATAAAAAATCTTAATAGATGAAAATTTACTTTGTTTGATTAATTTTTTTTCCAATTTTTTTTTTTCAAAGAAAATATTTTGGGCAAAATTGGACCCCAGAGAAGAGTTAGTCATGTAGGAAAACAGACAATGGTACCAGCTTCAAATCCAGAGTTTTCTCAGCAATCGGATGTCAAAGCAAGAGGTGGTAAGAAAGCCTCAAAACCCACCAACAAAACTGAGGACGAGTTCTCTTTAGATAACATTCTTAGTGTACAGCAGAAGCTTCTGAAATCCAGTGAAGGTATGTGACAGTTATCTGCATACATGTATTTAAATTGTTCACATAGACTTTCATGTTCACCTTACCTAAAGGAATCTTGCATTTGATTCGGACTGAGATTCACAATTTCATATCGTTGGATTCTTTAGAGTCTGATGTTCAGTACCGGTAGTTGTGATAATATTTTTTTTCGTTTTCATAGAACAAAATATTCCTGCAAATCCGGTTGAAAATGTTGATCACATCTTCAAGTTTCCAATGCGCAACAACGTGACCTATAACCTTTGGGATTTAGGAGGGTTCAAGGTCATTGTGCGATGCAACATTCACGGAGTTATACGAGACCTCAATCAGCAGGTATTGTAGGCATACTTGATATAATAGCACCTTCCACCCTACTTCTTATCAGAAAAATTCAAGTATTTAAGAACTATTATATGATTATGAAGAAAACTGATGCATTTACAAACATGGAGCCATGAGTGCTTGTTTGGTTACACTATCTAGTTGATGAGAACGATGACATTGGCTTTCATGCATATTAATTTGTATGATTAAGTATTTATTCCTTTTTTGTTATGAACAGTTTGAATTAAAAACAATTGCCATGATTTGCAATTGTGTGCAATCTTTGTTTCTTGATCCATCCGACAGTTGTCCTTCATTCACCTGATTCCAAAGCTGGAGTACCAGTGTCAATTTGGAATGGAGCAAGTTACGGCCAGCGAGACAGCGAGAACCTGGATCTCCTCCTACATCAGACCCAGCTGTCGAGTCCTGAGAGGTAAGCCACCTGCATCATATTGTATTATCTAACACTGAATCATTCAAATTCATGGATTTTAGATGGAATTAATGTGTTTGCTTTTTTTTAGTGAAATTCTTATGACTGATGCACAATTAAAATGTATTTGTGGAACATGGTATACATTTACTACTGTAAGAGCATTATGTTACATACAGGTATATTAATAATCTACCATGTTTGCATTTTATTTACCAGCCAGATTCCACACACAGAGGACAGAGTTAGTGTCTCTAGAAGAATTGCAAGCAGCCCAGCTTATACCTCCAACACAGAGCTTTAGGTGAGGAATGCCAAATCAAAGTCTATGTGGTCATCCTATTAAAATTACATAATAGAGGTACGATTGAATATTTTTCATGGTTTCTATATGCATGTACATGTATTGAATCTACTTTTTTCTTCATGCTAGCCCTGGAAAAGCATTCCTGATGCTGCAAAATATATTCCACCATCTCCACCAGTAAGTGGTACCGGTATTCATTTCGCCATTGGGTGGTTGTGCTGCTTATCAACCATTGTCAGTTTTCTTTTGTACAGAATTGAGTTACAAAGTTTGTGAACTTAGTTAAAAAAATCCAAGGGTTACCTGTATTTCCATTACAATTGTTCATCATTACTCAGAAAACTACAATGTTCTGAAAAACCTGATATTTCATTGATGGTATCAGATTCATTTTATACATACATTTACTCTGCAAACTGGTGACCTTTGAAATGTTATACTAGTATACATCTACTAAGAGTATCTCTTGTAAGATTGCCATGAGTGCTTGAATAAGAAGTATTAACTTTTTTGGAAGCATAAATTATGACAGTACATGTACAATGTAGTATGTACAACGTAAGAATAGACAGAATAACTGCTAGGACAAAGGCAGCCTTGATCTTATAAGAAGTTATGTTTGGTTAAACTTTGCTACTAGTACTGGTATGTATTACTCAGTAATTCATTCTTTTATTTAGGTAATTTACATCACTTAATTGACCTACTGCCTTTGGTGTCGTTTGTCAATCTGTGCCGTGCATCGTCTGTTTACAATTTTTAACCATTTTTTGTTTGAAGCATCTCTAGAACAAGAGAAATCTCAATTTTGAAATTATCTTTATGGATGGGGGCAAGCTTGCAAAAAAAAGGATAAATTTTAAAAAATCTTCTTCTCTAATCTCACACGTGAGAAAAAAACTATGTACATGGTTATAATGATCATAAAGCTCTGTACGAAAATAAGATTAATATGTAATTTGTGGTCCCTGGGTCAGGGGTTCAGACCCCAGGGGTGCAAATATGGCCATTTAATGAACATGTATTAAATCTGAGAAAATCTTATTTTCTACCCATATAAATTTTAGAAATACTAAATGCATGGTTATGATTTTCATAAAGCCTTCACCAAAATTTTAATTAACATTCGTGGCTTTTGGGTAAAGGGTTTAGGCCCTAAGACTGGCCCAATATGGCCAAATAGTGAAAATGTCAGAAATTTTAGAAAAATCTTTTTCTCTACCTCCACAGTAGGGGAGACAATTTGAATGGTTATGATTTTCATGAAGCCCTCGACTTAAACTGTGAAATTCAAGGTCCCTTGGTCAGAGGTTTAGGCCTTAAGGTGGGGCCAACATAGCCATAGACGGAATGCATGGTTATGATGTCCATACTGTCCTAAATTGTGACATTCTTGACCCTTTGGTCAGGGGTACACACATTTGGGTTTGGCCAATATGGCCACATAGTGAAAGTGTATTAATTTAATATTAAAATGTTTTTTTCTGCACATGTACTTTTATAAAGAGTTTACAATTTTTGGCCCATGGAGCTTTGGTATAGATAATCCAAGGTTCCTCCAACTTTTCCCCCACCCCACCCCCTTTTGTTTGATGTTTGGAAACATCAATTATTAAAAGCTTGCAATGATTAACAGTCAGAGGAGTCTTGGTTTAGGGTGTTGACTCAAAAATGAATTTTAAAATGCTAACATGACCTCCATGACAGGTCTATCATCTATGGACCATGGTACACGGGTGACGGTCAGTGTCAGTGGGCCTCTTGCTTCAATTACTCTGTTTTTCTCTCTGATTTCAAAAAATTCAACCAAACTTATGTATTTCTAATGTCAGAGTATTTGATATGATATTGATATGTTGAAGTTAGTTGAATGTCTTAACGGTTAACCACTGCTTAATATTAATTTTAACATTGATATCTCGATCCTTGGTTATCTTCAAGATCCGATCAACAATGAGGTTTGACTGTGTAGGCTAATGAGCCTATATATAGACACTCATGTCTTAAATTATCCAATGTTGAGTCTGGATCATTGCTAATCAAGGTGAAGGGTTTTTTTTACTTTGTTTTTTAACTTTGAGAATTTACTACCTGAATTACACATAAACACATTAACTTTTGACCTTTTTGCTCTGTAGGTTGTCTCCTGGTCAATATCTCCTTGCTCACAAAAAATTCTCAGATAAATGCGTCATAAAGAAAGCGACAGAGGGTCATAAAAGGTACATCTCCAAGAAAGGAAGATAATTATACCAACCCAAAGTTTTATTGCTCCAAGACTATATTTGTTTATCTAACTTCATCATTATACTGAAGATAATTGAATTCATGAGTCTTTTATAGCTTGGTTTTATACTAAATCGAAATTAGGATAGAAATTTGACCTTTTTTTTGTTTTGTTTTTTACCAGAGGCTCCTATGATCTGCACTTTCAGCAGCTTGGCTTTGCGGATCCCGACTTTGACAAGATGAAAGTTCCATGGATTCCACTGGATCCCGCCATAATGATCCCTTATCACACACTGAATGGTCGAATCCCATTGACCTTTGACCCATCTGGTGAGTTTTGAAGAAACCTCTTGTTCCTGTCACAATCCTTGTTATGAGACCATGCTGAGAAGAGATTTCGAAGAAATACTGGGGTTTCAATTGAATCCTTTTTTTTTTTTTTTTTGCTCTTGGCTTGATCCATGAACTTAAATGTTTATCGAAGTGCTATTTCTAATAACATATTGTATTGATAAGATTGGTCGCCACAAATTTACGTATCGATCATTAAAACTGTGAATTGCACTCAAATTATGGAAATTGATGTCCACTTACATTAATCAAACCTTGGTAGTCAAAAAAATTTTGAATTGTCCTTTTATTACTTTTGGAATCATTTCGAATATTCTGGGGTGGGGGGTTATGAAAAAATAAATTTAATAAGGAGGAAATCAATTATTAAATATATTAAATTGACTGAAGTGATTAAACATTTTTTTTAAATTCATTTGGACATAATAAAGTGTCTTTTTTCTTAAATTGTATTTATATATTTTGAAAACTTGTGAATGTCTTAATTAATCTTCGCCCCTTTTTTTTTAAAAAGGGGTTTTGAATTTTTTTATTCATTTTTGAATTTTTATTAAAATTTATTAAATTTTTGAATATTTAATTCATTTGGACATAATAAAGTGTCTTTTATCTTAAATTGTATTTATATATATTGAAAACTTGTGACTGTCCTAATCTTAGCCCTTAGTTTTTTGTGATGAAACAAGTTACTCTATTTTCTCATTTATTACTTGAAACTAAAAATGCAGCCTCCACCATAAAAATGAATTCATTTGATGTGGATTTCATCAGTATTGTTGGATTGTTGTTTTTTTTTACAAATACTTTTTATGAAAGTTTTGTTGATTTTTGCAGATTTCAAGTTTAATTTTACATCACAAAATAAAACCACAAAGAGGAAGAAAAAGAACAGAGGAAAGCGGAATAAAGGCAAGGCCAAAATACCAGCATCCAAGTGATGTACATGTACATCATACAGATGTAATAGAAAACCCTCACACCTCAGTATACAATAAGTACATGGGTGTGAAATAAAAACTTACAACTAATTCAGATACTTTTTGTAAATCTATTTTCTTTGTGATATGTGAACTTGCAATATTAGACAATTTTTGTGAGCTTAGACACTTTGTGAAATAAAAAGGATGGAGCAATTGGATACTTTTTTGCTGAATAGTTATACAACTTCTTCCAGCTTGAAATCAATATTAATATAAATAAATAATATCAATATTAATAATTAATATTTTCGTCAAATTAATATTCTCGCCTACTTAGTAATTTGATTCCCAGATGAATATTTCACACATAGATGACAGTGCTATTTCCTTGTGAAAGGGTAATATAATATTTAGAATATACCGGTATTTCCATGGTGTTCGAATGAAAATTCTGAGAAATCATGGGGGAAATAAAAGTTAATCTACCGGTACACACTATTACAGAAACCGTGTAGTTTGTTGTCAATCCTGACAGGGAAATTATGGGAATTGAGACACAACATGTTCGGCTGACAATGACTAAATATAGTGACATCATTATACGACATATTGTTTTCCTGCTTCCTTCCTGTGCAGTATGACGTAAGAAATTGAGACTGGACACTTTTATGTTATATAAAAGATATGTTTTGCTTAGTATACCATATCCACGATTACCGCAAATTTGTTTGAAGCGATTTGCCATATAAAGGTCAAAACAGCTTGTATTTATTCTCATTTTTAGGGGAAGTGTGGGGAGATAATGCGTTTAAATATTTAGCTTGTAACTTTCAGTGGCATTTAACTTTTTAAAGAAAGAAAAATGATACAGATTTGTAGAGTATTCTAATTGCATTAAATTATTTAGCAAAAGTCTTGATAAAGATGCATATTCAGCGTTGTCCGTAATTGAAAATTTTTATTCGATAAAGGTTAACACTTTTTAAATGCAGTGGCGGATTTAAAGGGGGGTGCACCCATATAGATTTGTCAAAAGTTATAATATACTCCTTCTGGCAAGGAAAATTAACAACTTGTGAGTCTTAATTGTCACCATTTTGGAAACTCGTGGGATTTTTCTACATTAGACTGATTTCAACGGTGCAGCATAAAGAAAACTCGTGGGTTTAATGATGTACATAACATATAGAATACCCATTTAAATCACGCTCCCCGAGGGTTGTAACCTGACCAATCAACCACATTAGAGTAATTATTCTAGCTAGTGTTTTTTAAACGACTCTTCCGTGTTTATTATAATACAAAGTGCCATAGTTATTTTTTTTTAAAATTAAACTTCCATTTAAATCGTCCCACTGAACTGATAAATCTACAGCAATTCTGAAGAAAAAAAATTAAAGGAAATATTTCTAAAAATTTCTGATTGGCAGAGTCTTTTAATGGGATTACTGCAGGTCTTAAATCTACAAGCCTTTAAAATTTTGTTATTTTATTTAAGTATTATCACGAGAAGAAATATAACGAAAGTCTAACTTTGAAGACTTCATTTCTACCCTACAAAATATCTAGAACTTGGGAGCTTCCGAGGTCTTTGCCTCCTGGATCCCCACCAAGGCTTTGCCCTGGACCCACTGGGGGCCGCAAGGCGGCCCCAAGACTGGCGCACCCTCGAACTTCCAATCCTGGATCCGCCCCTGAAATGACATTTTCTCTTAGTATTATGAAATGCAGATATATCGAAAATAAAAGTTATTCAATAAAGATATCGTGATAATTACGTATTATGATTATTTTGGTAACGAGAATACCGGCCGGCCAGTATCGAGCCTTTTTATTAAGGTTTAGTTTTAACATCTTCTTTAAAATTCGGGAGCTTCCAGTGCATTTGTCCTTTAGATCCCCACTAGGACTGTTCCCTTACAACCGACTCAATTTTTTACACATCACTCCCCCCCCCCCCCCCCCCGTTCGCAATATCTGCCCCACCCCTCTGATTGCTTATTAAGTGATAATATTATCCTAATTACTGGAGATGAATTAAATTACTCACACTTTTTTGGGGGGGTTAATATCGGTCTTGACATAGCATATACATTGTTTTCCCAAATATTGTTATTTGTGATTGCGCTTCCTCTTTGATATGCCTGGCCCCTTACAGAGTGCTTTAAGTATTTGTATACAAAGGGTTCGCGCTGGTCGCATGCCTAGTCGGTACGGAACTATTTCCATGGTCGACAGCACTTGGCGACTCGTCAACTTGTCCATTTTCACAGGGCCACGCTTTAAATATTGGAAGGGAACTCCCGATGTTGCCCAAATACCGGTAAGTTACATGTTCACGTCCTCATCTATTTATCCTAGATTTCGAAAAAAAAAATCTTTTTGTGAAAGAATGCATCAAAGTGTTCGTTATTTTTTATATGATATACAGGATAATGCTATGCGCGTGTTGGTAATATACGGTGTATTTATATGATCATTATATTGTCTGTCGGGCAATAAACACGCAGTAATATGATATTGCTTTTTTGTTTTATTTCTCCATGGACGTCTTTTATAATGAAGTGCGTGTAATAATTAATAGGTTATCACTGTATTTTATTGTTAATTAAAAGCAAACATTCCTGTGCTATTAGTACAATGCTCCATGGATTTACTCGCGTTTAACGAAGAAAATAATCGATAGATTAACTGAAAAATTAACGATTTAATCGGATAGGGTTACTGAAACTTGTCACCCACTGTATAGGTAAGTATACGGATATGTAAGATTTTATTGATTAGGGCGTTTTTTGTCATAGGTTTACAATGGAACAAAAAGGCCAAGAACAATTCGAGTAATTCAGACAACCCTTGTGTTTAGGCAAGGTTTGATAAAGTTAAAATGCAACAAAAGAATAAACGTATGTCATTTTAATATGCTCCTATTTTTTGCAGTAGTGGGTTTTCGGGCCTGGTATTTATTCCACACGCCTTCTCATAACCACTTACAACATAATTTTAAAAACCTCATCTGTAAAATAGAAGAATTTCCCTATGCAATTCATTTAACACGAAATTACCCCTAATTGACTGAGGAACCTTGTCAGAAAAAAATGTATCGCTTTCAATAAACACAAAAACTAAAGTAAATACCACTAACAGACCATTTGTATTTTCTTTGTAAAGTGTTTTTACAACACACTTTTTGTGTTTCATGATCTGTCAATTTAAAAATTCACAAATCCTATTTCGGCGTTGATCTTTCAATCCCACATATTTTGAAATGAGTTTTTCTATTTGAGGTTTTTTCGATTTTCATTCTCATAGAATCTCACAATAAACTTTGTCCCGAAAGGTTGTGGTTGGATCTTCAAACCTTTTACGTCCACCTGCGTTTGAACACCGAAAAGTTAAAATCCTATTTAAATACTGTCGGTGATTCACTGGCTAATTTGTAGTTTGTATCAACAACGAATAGTGACTGGCTTCGACCTTTTATCATCGAGTGTGATCTTTCAATTGTTGGCCGGTGTAAATAGTTTTCGCTCACCGCATAGACATACACACACATTCATTCTCTCTCTCTCTCTCTCTCTCTCTCTCTCTCATTGTACACCAGTCGTTGGTTCTCTCTCAAACGCATTTTGTATATACTACTCATTAATGCTTATAAACCGTTTCATTGTCTATTTATTACACTGGGGAATATATATTTGAGCAAACTAATTGCTAGTGCAAAGATATATTGATTTTGTATAAACTTTCATTTTTTGAATTTCTGAAGCCAGTGAATTAGAAATAAAAATTAAAATAGTTTATTTATTTTTTTAAGAACCAAGTTGTGTATTTTTCGTAAAATCATTGAATTATTCTTCATACAATAAAGAGCGAGCTCTATGGAACTGCTCAACCTCGTCTAGCAATAGCTTACACGTACACACGGAACTTGCGCGAATAAACTAAACTGCACTCAAAAATCACACTAAGTCCGATTAATATGTATTAATCTATATACAAAAAACAATTCCACATATTTTCCCCAAGAGCGGAGGAGTAATTCCCAGGAAGGGGTCCTGTAAGTAGAGAATAGGGATTTGGATTACGTTTCAAGTTAAACAGATGATTGTTAATATTTGCATTAAATCCGCCTTCAATTCATTAGATTAATATTCAATATCATTGAGAATTTCTTTCTGTGTAGGCTAAGCTTCCATTGTTTATTATAAAGTTGTTACTCCTTAAATCTAAAATTTATATATATATATATAATAACTTTCATACTTGTTCAAAATCAATTCAGATAAGAGATGTCTGGGAAGAAAAAGCAAAACGGCGGCCCCGTACCTTCTGGGCAAAAACCGCCGAGTAAACAACACGAAAGCCGCGAAACAGACATTAACCAAAATGACCGAATAGCTGTGATGGAAATAATCAAATACTTCAAACGTGAAAGACATCAAATAATGGCGATGCTGAAGGAAAGCAGGGAACATTTTGAAACCTTGGAAATGAACAAGCGCTCAATTCACTCAGAAGTGGATGCAGTTCGACAGGATATTAACAAACACTTGGATACCCTTGAAGCCAAGCTTCGGAGAAACTTAGACGAAATTCATAAGGAGGCTGCTAAGGAGTGTCAATATCGCATCGCAGAGTTAGAAGCCCGCCAAAGTGCAATACAGGAATATCAGCGAAGACTTGAAAACGTGATCAAATTCTGGTCTCAGAGACGAGATTCGGATCTTAGTGCCATACAAACGTTCTACGAAAAGATACTTCAGCACAGATTGGACACAGCCAACAAGTGCTATGAATACGAATTCCAAATCAACGAGAAAATAGACAACTTGAAATCCCTTATTAAGCATTTCGGGAGCGTTCGATTGCACTGTTATGCGAACTCCTTCGATGATTCCGGTGTACGCGACATCCAAAGTCCCCAGTTTGACCAAAGTTTGGAAGACTGTACTGCGTCGGTGACAAATTCCTTCTCTATATGTGAGGACCCGAGTTCTGATATCGGAGGGTGCACTTATCTCTATAACGGACTTTTAATGATTGGAAATCGTCTGAAGAATTCATTACAACAGGTAGAAACCCATTACAGCATATAGACAACATAGCTTACCGATAAGTAGCATGTGGCCAGTATTTAAACGCATGACCTTTTAACTCCATCCTCAAAAACACCCCCCTCAAATTTTCAGATATTTACTCTATTTTGGGCATTATTTTTCCGTAAAAAATATATATAATTTATAAATCCCTCTTTTCATGAATATCATGTTGTTAATCTGGTGTACATGGTTTTTTTTTGTACGAAATATCGACAAGGACGTCAGTAGAATTATTATGTGCACGCTCATTGCTCTTCCTTTCTATTTTCAGTACGACCCAAACGGAACCTTAACCGCGGAATTGCCATTAGCGGGGAAGCCGTGGGACGTGTGTCTGGTCAATCCCTTCACAGTGGGAGTGTCCCTCCCCTCCAACAAGCCGTGGAACATGTCCTACGTGTCCACTATAGCTATCGTTGATACCATTCACATGAAGACAGGTAATTTCAAATACCGGAAGACCGCGAATTCCTGTACTACAGTTACATTACAGAGAAAAATACTTAGTGTGGTCTTTTAGTGTGGTCAAACACAGATGAGCAATATGACTTATTAATAAAGTAGTTCCTTATGTCGCTTCGCGAGAGATAAGTGGTTCATAATTGCAGGTTCATTAAATTATGAATTTATTTTAAAGCAAATATCCTCTATCTAATAAATCAAAAGCATTAAAAAAATGAAATCCTGAAGAAAAAAATGAACAGACAAGAACACACAGTTTACATGCACACTAAAAGAAAAATATTGCTTTAATAAACACGATCATTGTGTAGTACTTTAGTTTTCTCTTATTTTAGTCAAAGAAATCACGATTCATTCCAAAATCTACGGCGTGGCGTACGGCGAGGAGAAGTTTTACGTGGCGTGTGTGACAGAAGTGAAGATACTGAACCTGAAGGGGGAGTCGGTACACGTGATCAGGGTCCCTAACGCCTGTATCCGGCAGGTGTGTACCGACAAAGGGAGGCTAATGTTCTCCGACTGGAACCATAACTCTATACAGGTAGGGGGGAGAGAGAGAGAAAGAGTGAGAGAGAGAGAGATTCTTTATTCTTTAAAAGTTTAAACTGTGCCAAAATTTTGTAAAAATGTGAAAGAATTGGCATTAAATTTCAAGGCTGAACATTTCCTAAATTTAAATTTCTTGTAGTGCTTTGGTCGAGATGGTATCGAAGTTTTTACCTTCACTCACCCTATGATGAAGGGACCGGTGGGGATCTCCGTGGACTACGAAAATAATATCTACGTCACCAGCTTCATCTCCAACAATGTCCACCAGCTGACTCCGGACGGGCAGCTGAACCGAATCCTGCTGAACAAGGACGACGGAATCAAGGAGCCGAGGGCCATCTGTCTACAGAAGTACAACAACAGATTCGTCGTGTGTGACAGCACCGGCGTCAAACTGTGCGAACTACTCTCTAGTTCAACGTGACGTCACCAGAATACTGACATCATGTAGCATAGCAGCATGAGGCACGAATTGATGATTTGGCAGCAAGGATCAATTGCAGCATAGCAAATCATAAACGGAAACACAATGGAGAAATAGTAATGGAATTTCCTGCGCTCAAGTGCTACTTCATAGTGATATGCATATCCTGTACATGTATAACATACAAATGTATGCATGTGTTTCGTCAATTATGTGCCGAAGTAAGGGTTAAAAGATACTCGTATTAACCACAAAGTGTAGCATATATATAATACCTAGGTATACAGAACCACTTCTCCGTCAGAAACTAGTGCAGCATAGCCAGTAATATAAATAATCGAATGTGTAGCATATGTAGCATAATAAATCCACGCAGATTAACTGCAACGTGCAGTGTGACAGTATACATGTATAATGTGTATACGTCAAGCATAGCCGTTCATATAAAATAACCGTTAAATTTCATGTATTCTGTGTACGGTAATGTACCAGGTTTAAAGTTCAGCGTAGCTAAATATATGGATTAAGAATCTACGACAAAAAGTGGCAAAGTTTTATATGGAAGAATATTTGTACATGTATAAATTGCTGCTCAGTGCTGCTGAAGAAAGACATTTGTGAATGTGAAGTCATCTCGGATACTCAGGGAAGATAATGATTTGAATCGTTCTTGAGAAATTTTTTTATACATGTATTTACTTTATTCAGTGCATGCAATTGATTTGCTTTTATCTTAAGCTTGACATTAAATTATTTTTAATAGAATAGAAACTTTTATTATTCTTTTTTTTTTTAGGAAACAAAAAATTCGGGATCTTCTTTCTTTTTACACAGTAAGATTTCCGGGAGACTTCAAACTTAGTTTGCAGATCAAACATGATTCAGAAATAAATGATTTATTAGTACGAGTGGATAAATGCACTATCAAAAACGGATATTTTCCATTTAAAGATTATAAATGCAAGATATTCCTTTTGATGTGTAAAATTGAGGCACAGATCAAAAGTAGGCTGCTAAAACTAATGACTGTTCCTGGAGGCCGAGACCTACATATTGGAAAAAAAATTAATGATCATGGAAGCAACAGCTGATTTCAGGTATCTCAGCATATACCAAAGGTAATTGTGATGATAAAAAAATCCAACCAAGCCCGTTTTGCAATTATATATAGCAGTTGTATTCACTGCTATATAAAATTACAAAAAGGGGCTTGATTGTTTTTTTTTAACGGAACATATGTTTAATTAGGTCAGCCAATTGCAAAATAAGCTTTGAAATTCAAGCTTAATCTTTTATATCAGATGTTTTGCAACGATATATTGTTTTTTTTACTCAACACGGTAAGATGAAACTGAAAAGCGTGTAAATTTTTGAAACCGACCATTCAAATAAGTTCTAATAGTTTAGAACCCTCCATAGTATTGAAGCTTTATTTTTTAGCTCACCTGAGCCGAAGGCTCAAGTAGGCCTTTCTGAACAAGATTTGTCCGTAGTCTGTCGCCGTTGTCGCTGTCGTAAACTTTTCACATTTTCATCTTCTTCTCCAGAACCACCGGGCCGATTTCAAACAAACTTGGCACAAGGCATCCCTGGGTAAAGGGGATTCAAGTTTCTAAATCATCGGAAAGATACTTTGGATATGACAACTTTGATTTAAAAATTCAAATTAATATGCATTTATCACACTCTGGTTTTCACCGTCGTGATGTTTTGTTTGGGGAAATTAGCTCAAGGATTAACCTGTGTCTATTTGCAATGAACTTGCTTCCACAGCACCTGATCGAGGAATCAAAATCAAAATCCGTAGAAATTAATTAAAAGATGTTTATTTCGACGAGCCGCAAGTTGGAAAGTGACCAAGATAATGAATGAAATACACAAATAATAATACCATGTTATAAAAATCAAAGAGATAACAAAAGTACCGTAACACAATTAAAAAAAAGTAGACTTAAAAAGAAATCAAAACAATATCGAGCATAGCGCTTACCTAAAACATGATCCCTAAGTTTGAATATTGTCGATTAATAATAAAGTATCGAAAAATATGATTAAATAATGACTTAAACTTGTCTTGTAAATTTAGCGGAAAAAGTTTCTATTTTCGTTTTTGTTTATGCTAACTTATTTATCTCCTCGCGCAGAAGAGTTCTATTTAGCAAGGCGCGGTAAAGTTTAAATAGACGAAAAGTTAAATCTTTAAGGAATAAATTTTAGAATAGAAATTAATACGCAATAAGCATAATTTTAAGTGTAGATTTAAAAGATTACAAAGTTATTTAATTAAGGCGGACATTTTTTTTAACGAATAACAATTTAACATTGAAGTAATGAAAGAAATTTAAAAACTATCTAATTTTAAAATTGGATTAAGGTATTAAAAAACTATTTCAAAAATATCCTTAATTCAAAAATAAGTAATAAAAACCTTAAATGAAATTTAGCTTAAATAATAAAAAGAATAAAACTGTAATTTCAAGCTAACCTGAGGAATCAAAATCAAAATCCGTAGAAATTAATTAAAAGATGTTTATTTCGACGAGCCGCAAGTTGGAAAGTGATTCCGTAAAAATCACTTACCAACACAGTCACTCTATGGACTTGAAATTGACCAATCAGGTAACTCATTTTAAAAAGGTTAACGCCGAATTTCGGCAAAATTTCTTTGATGCCTGACACTGTTACACATGTAGCTCAGCCAACAATTACTCGCATTTCCGCAAAGAAGACCTGTAACAAAGACAGGATTAACTTGAAGCCGAAACAAAATAAATAAGTTTATCTACGTGGAATTATGACCTATAATTACGTATCAAAATTTAATAATTGAAATTACATGTATTTTAATTAATTTATTTCGTTTAGTGCGATGAAATATCCCATACATTCTTTCAACTTAAAACGGTATTCTTACATAAATCTTATTTAGACTAATTTTCACTCCCAAGGTTTACTCGCACATCTTATGTAACATATAGAATGTCATTTTACATCAAAGAATTTTTGACAGGCTGTTAGGTAGTAATGTAAACATTTCGTTTTTCGGTTTCTTTGGAAATAAATTCTTTGGCGCATTAGCTTGACACTTCGAAATTCCACGTAGATAAACTTATTTATTTTGTTTCGGCTTCAAGTTAATCCTGTCTTTGTTACATGTCTTCTTTGCGGAAATGCGAGTAACTGTTGTAACACCTTTTGGGCTTAGCTAACAGTGTCAGGCATCAAAGAAATTTTCCCGAAATTGGGCGTTAACCTTTTTAAAATGAGTTACCTGATTGGTCAATTTCAAGTCCGTAGAGTGACCGCGTTGGAAAGTGATTTCTACACTGTTATAGTTAAGTTTAAATTGATAAATATTAAACTTTTAAGGTAGTAAACCTTAGACATTAATTTGTAAACAAGGAACAGATTGTGTTGTAAGTCTGTATGAATAGACTGATAACTAAAGAAGGTCAATATATATAGTACTAGTCGAATTGAAAGTGCACATCGCATTAAAAATTTTGTAGTTTGTGTTCTCTTAATAAGATAAAAGATGAATTTTACTAGTTCAAAATACAGAAATTTCACTGTAAACATTTTAAATTAAAAGTATTACAGGTCAAGACCCTCTCTTTCAAAATTGTTCGATTGCGTTGTTTAAGAAGTAAGAAACTACTAGACAACATTGAGATGGTGAGCATCTTAACCCCGCTTAAATAATGGACAATGGGATGAAAACTGAAAAATTTTTCCAGCTGGCATAGAACTTCTGATTCAATATCATTACCCCTTACATACAGGTATATTTGTTTAATATGAGCAAGATTAAGGCAATTGGAAATAGTCTAGTCTTAAACTGATTACAAAGAGATCCGCTATGACCTGCACATTGAATTGGTTCAAGGTCACTGTACGCCATCAACAAAAAAGCTCTGTTTTATAAGTAAAGAATTAGCCAAAGAGGGCTAAGTGGAGAGTATTTACATGCTCTTAAAAAGGATTTTTTTGTGATCCGATATAACCTTGACACTTGACATACGAACATCATTCTAGGTCACTGCATACCCTTTGATCAAAGGCGCCATGTGGTGAAGTATGAGTCAGACGTGAGCAAAGGGAGTGAAGATATGTTCCGGACAAGGATTTTTCATACAATTCTGCTATGTCCTTCATATCTATCTTTAAAAAAATGATTCAAAATTCACTAAACATCCTTTATTCGATAGTTCTGTTTATTTGAATTATGAGTCAAATAGGGCTAAATGGAAAGTATATATGCTCTGAGCAATGGTCTGATATGACGGTGACCCTTAACCTACAACCTTTATTCAAGGTCGCTGCACATTCTTTGACCTCAGACACTCTGTTAATGAAGAATGAGCCATGTTGGACCAAGGGAAGAGAAGATATGCCCCAGACAAGAATTTTGTATACAATTCTACCATACCTTAACCTTAACCCTAGAAACACGGTTCAAGGTCACTGCATACCCTTTACAAAAAGGCACTCTGTTGGGTGAAGTATGAACCTGATTGGACCAAAAGGAGAGAAGATATGCTCTGGACAAACGATTTCGGACGGACAGACTCAATACTAAAGGGCGCCTGCAGAGCGGAGACCTAATTAGATAAGGTAGGTACATGTATGTTAACGTTCTTCAAAATGCTATTGTGTGGTATGTTTAGAAATAATTTGTTTTAATAGAAATGTAAATCTTATATCGTAAATTAACTTTAATGTACACATTTATGTATTAAGCAAATTTATGATTACGGCAGATATGTTTGCTTATTTGTAACTTTTTATGCACATGGTTACACTAAATATGCATTTATTTATCTTTTTCCTTTAACTCATGTTGTTATGTGCTATAGTCTGTCCCACTGATTCCGTCTCTTTTTGACGAAGTTTAACGAGGATACACATGCTTGTCAAAGAAGAACAGTTGAAATCAACACAAGGGGAAAAATCCAAGATTTCTTCATTGACACTTCGTCTGTTTTTACACAAAGAAATTAACATGAACAAAACACAAATTTTTGAACTCTATCATCCGGGCGTTTTCTTGTCTTTAACAATCATGAAAGCAAAATTACCGCACACTTTCTTTCTTTTTTTTTATTGTGTATTCAAACCTGAGGCATTTAAATAAAGAAAATCTGGACTTTTGTTTTATTCTAATGGATGAACGTAGTTTGGGCACAAAGGTGTCGTCGGAGGCCCTAAATTCATTGGTCCTGATTGGTTTTCCTTTTATTTTCCTCACGTGTCGCACGAGATTTAGTCCGAGGTTGATGGTAAAAAAAATAATGAGTGTAATGTAAAATCATACGAAGTAATAGAAGTTCTTTATATGTATGATATTATTAATTTAGCGATACAATTAAGTGTAACCAAGCACCTAATGTGGCACATGTTATTATGGTAACGACTCATGGGCCTCCAAGAATATTCATGATTATCGATATATTAAGCAAAAAACAGAAACTTGGGACATAGTACTCAAGAATAAAGAATACTCTACAGAAATTGTGCATTCATAAAATACTGCTGTAAAATATTAGATTCTTATAACTGTATTGTTACGAATCATTATGACAAATTGTTTGGTAATTTAAAGTACAATGCGAAAAAATAATGGGTGTCTATAGCTGAAATTTGTTTTATTGATTTTAGTTTTAACGACATCTGGAATGCAGAAAGATGCAGTATTTATACTACCAGTGAATGTCATTAAACAGAAAAGATTTCACCACGACGCAAAAAGCATCACTTATATATAACAAAAGAATTGACCTATAGGGGAGATCGATTTCCCGGAAAATATCACTTGTAAAAATCAAAGTTCATTTGACATTTTCTATTATACTTTCATGTTAAATACTGAAATCTGATTTGGTTTGGCAACATACTTAGCAACAGGTAGCACTATATAAATAGTGCCTGTTTGGGAGGGTAACAGTTGAAATCGACACCCCGAGAAAACCATTGTCAACCGACGCGAAGCGGAGGTTGACAATGGTTTTCGAGGGGTGTCAATTTCAACTGTTATCCTCCCAAACAGGCACTATTTATTTTGTTATACTGAATGTCTTAATTTTTAAGAAAATTTTACTGCTTTTATATAGGAATAACGCGAATTCTACAGCGAACCGTACGCGCATAATTTTCGTGCATGTAACAATTTTTATTGTTATACTTTCATGTTAAATACTGAAATCTGATTGGTTAAGACGCAGTTAATAATATTTACTATTACCCTCAGCGTTAGCAACGCACTTGGCGACGGGTAACATTAAAAAATGTTACATGCGCGAAAATTATGCGCGTACGGTTCGCTGTAGAATTCACGTTATTCCTATATAAAAGCAGTAAAATTTTCTTAAAATTTTTAAAAAAGACATTCAGTATAACAAAATAAATAGTGCCTGTTTGGGAGGATAACAGTTGAAATTGACACCCCTCGAAAACCATTGTCAACCTCCGCTTCGCGTCGGTTAACAATGGTTTTCTCGGGGTGTCAATTTCAACTGTTACCCTCCTCAACAGGCACTATTTATATACTGTTATCCTCCCAAACAGGCACTATTTATTTTGTTATACTGAATGTCTTAATTTTTAAGATAATTTTACTGCTTTTATATAGGAATAACGTGAATTCTACAGCGAACCGTACGCGCATAATTTTCGCGCATGTAACAATTTTTAATGTTACCCGTTGCTAAATGTGTTGCTAACGCTGAGGGTAATAGAACGGATTATGAACTGTGTCTTAACCAATCAGATTTCAGTATTTAACATGAAAGTATAACAAAACGAATTGTTACATGCGCCAAAATTATGTGTGTATGTTTCGCCGTAAAATTCACGTCATTTCTGTATAAAAGCAGTAAAAAATTCTCAAAAATTTAGATATGTAGTATAATAAAATAAATAGTGCCTGTTTGGGAGGATAGCATTTGAAATTGACAACTCTCGCGTCGGTTGACAATGGTTTCCTCAGGGTGTCAATTTCAACTGTTACCCTGCCAAACAGGCACTGTTTATATACTGTACGAATTTCTAAATTTTTCGAATTTGCATTTAGAACCTAGCATATTGCGCTTGTAATTTTTAAATTTACCTTCAAAGTTAGCTAAAACACAATTTTTTTAACAGTAAAACGGTCTATTTCTGCATGAAGTTTGGCCTAGAAGTCCATCAGGGCAGGCCTGCCGTTAAAAAATAAACTAAGATATTTTTTTTATAGGTTTAACCAAAGGAATAAATAAAGATAGGAATTTTTAGGGGCACCCCTGCCCTGAGGTCGAAATGCAATAAACCTACAAAGAATTTTAAAACTAATTTGTATTATAGTGGTTTATATCTCGTATAAATAATTTTGTGCATCACCTGTAAGGTTTGAATAGCTCAGTCGGTTTCACCGCGCTGTTACTTACCACACTTTTGAAGGGTTTTTTGTATCCTGGTTTGTTTCCACCTGTTGGTATGATTAATAGTTTTTTAAGTTATCGGTTTGTATAAACACCTTTTTAAAATTTTTAAACATGATTGTGCATTTTGTATTTTACCTCCGATTTTCTTCCTTTAATGCACGCTTGCTCATCAAATTGAAGACATTTATGAAAAGTATGTACTGAACTGAAAGCAATCAACCCTAACTATACCTTAGTGTAAGCACGATTTGTTTGAGGACAAGAATCATTTACTCTGTGTTACTCAAGACATGTGACACGTAAAAAAAAATCATGCCGAGCAAAAACTTCGAAGTGGTATGCTGTTTCATCTTTTTGTTCAGAAATGCTGACATCTGAAAACCGAATTCTGCAATTGTTTCAACAGCATTGCTATAACGTTAGGTGCCTGTGGTTCTGTTCTATGTTTTGGTTTAAGGGATTTCAATTAGAAGAACAAAAAATGCACCAATCAAAAAGGGATATTCCAAATTGTATACTTCTGCCCTTTCTTTAACAGATTGTAAAGAACCAGAATCAGACTATAGAGAGATTTTTTTTTAATGAATGAGGTCATGTGACTTTTTAGTTGAATCGGTAGTAGATGAGCACCAAACAAATTACAGCTCAGTTAACGTTAAAGGAAAAAATCCAGACCGACTTTACTGTACTCAATAAATTCAATATGGCAGCGATGGGTACTTTGTGTATTTTTTTAAATAGTGGTTATTATTTTTATTATAAGAAAAAATATATAAAGTCAGGAGCTTATAAACAGAACACCAATTAACAATAAGCGGTACTAATTTTTTAATGAATAACTGACAATACCCTGTTTTCAAGCTCTATGGCTACATTTCAGTATCGACACTTCTTAAATTTCATTTTTAGCTCACCTGAGCTGAAAGCTCAAGTGAGCTATTCTGATCACATTTTGTCTGTCGTCCGTCTGTCCGTCCGTCTGTCCGTCTGTCTGTCTGTCCGTCTGTCCGTCTGTCCGTAAACTTTTCACATTTTCAACATCTTCTCAAGACCTACTGGGCCAATTTCAACCAAACTTGGCACAAATCATCCTTAGGCAAAGGGGATTCAAAGTTGTGAAAATTAAGGGCCACACCCGTTTTCAAGGGGAGATAATTAGAAATTAATGAAAAATTTCGAGAAATTTTCAAAAATCTTCTTCTCAAGAACCAGAAAGCCAGGAAAGCTGAAACTTGTGTGGAAGCATCCTCAGGTAGTGTAGATTCAAAGTTGTGAAATTCATGACCCTCGGGGGTAGGATGGGGCCACAATGGGGGGTCGAAGTTTAACATAGGAATATATAGAGTAAATCTTTAAAAATCTTCTTCTCAGAAACTAAACTGCCAGGAAAGCTGAAACTTGTGTGGAAGCATCCTCCGGTAGTGTAGATTCAAAGTTGTGAAATTCATGACCCCCGGGGGTGGGGTGGGGCCACAATGGGGGTCGAAGTTTTACATAGAAATATATAGAATAAATCTTTAAAAATCTTCTTCTCAGAAACTAAACAGCCAGGGAAGCTGAAACTTGTGTGGAAGCATCCTCAGGTAGTTTAGATTCAAAGTTGTGAAATTCATGACCCCGGGGGGTAGGATGGGGCCACAAAGGAATTCGAAGTTTTACATAGGAATATGTAGAGTAAATTTTTAAAAATCTTCTTCTCAAAAACTAAACAGCCAGGAAAGCTGAAACTTGTATGGAAGCATCCTCCGGTAGTGTAGATTCAAAGTCGTGAAAATCATGACCCCCGGGGGTAGGGTGGGGCCACAATGGGGGGGGGGGGGGGTCAAAGTTTTACATAGGAATATATAGAGTAAATCTTTAAAAATCTTCTTCTCAGAAACCAAACAGCCAGGAAAGCTGAAACTTGTGTGGAAGCATCCTCCGGTAGTGTAGATTCAAAGTTGTGAAAATCATGACCCCTGGGGGTAGGGTGGGGCCACAATGGGGGGTCGAAGTTTTACATAGGAAAATATAGATTAAATCTTTTTTTTTAAATCTTTTTCTCAGAAACTAATCAGTCAGGAAAGCTGAAACTTGTGTGGAAGCATCCTCCGGTAGTGAAGATTGAAAGTTGTGAAAATCATGATCCCTGGGGTTAGGGTGAGGCCACATTTGGGGGGGGGTGTTAAAATTTTACATAGAAATATATAGAGTAAATCTTTAAAAATCTTCTTCTCAGAAACTAATCAGCCAGGAAAGCTGAAACTTTTGTGGAAGCATCTTCAGGCAGTGTAGATTCAAAGTTGTGAAAATCATGATCCCTGGGGGTAGGGTGGGGGCACAATGGGGGGGGGGGGGTCGAAGTTTTACATAGGAATATATAGAGTAAATATTTAAAAATCTTCTTCTCAGAATCTAATCAGCCAGGAAAGCTGAAACTTGTGTGGAAGTATCCTCAGGTAGTGTAGATTCAAAGTTGTGAAAATCATGATCCCTGGGGGTAGGGTGAAGCCACATTAGGGGGGGGGGGTGTTAAAGTTTTACATTGGAATATATAGAGTAAATCTTTAAAAATCTTCTTCTCAGAAACTAATCAGCAAGATGATTCTTTATAATTGTTAAGACTTTGGCTCCAGGACAATTCCTCGGCCTCACAAGAAGGTTCAGAGTTTGATGTAGATTAATATCCCATATATAAACAATTGTAAAGGATCTTTTTGAGAACTGCAATACTCAACATGTGATATGACTATAAAATTGAAGCAGGCAGCTATTTTTTCATTAGAATCTTTTGTATTACTGTATTGAGTTATTGCCCTTGATTTATTGATTCTTGATTATTTTAATTAATGCATCCACTGTTAACCAATTATTGTGATGATTATTTTTATACAATAATAAATATTCAATGTATATAAGTTGTTCTGCATAAGTAGTTTTGGGTTAGGCCGTATTAGTTTGTTTATTTTTGATTTCCAATTTTTAGATACTATGAATTATTTTAGGCCGGCACATATATAGGGACAGTGTTTATTGAATTACAAGGAGTGACTGTTTGAGGTTGAACTTGAACAGGCATGGATAGATTGAGTGTGTGGACAACCCTGCTCTATCTAATCTTCGTGTTTTTTAACCAATGATACAGAGTGTGCGGTCATTCCTGCCCTGTATTGCATTAATACAAGTGTGCGGTCATACCTGCTTGTGGTGGTAGTGGTGGAGGACTAGTGTATGGTCATCCCTGCTGGTGTTCTGGCCTTTCTAGCAAGTGTGCGGCACTCCCTGCTTGCGTTAGGTTAAGCTGTTGGCACAAGTGTGTGGTCATCCCTGCTTGCGTTATCCCTGTTTGCGTTAACGTTGGTACCTGTTGAGTTGCATAGGTGTGCGGTCATCCGTGCCTGCGTAACATTGAGTCCCTATATATGTGCAGGAGCGGTGATTAAAGTCTGCTCTTGTAAATATTGGCAGCAATCAGGGCTATCCGAGTTCCAAGGGGGAAAAATGGATTTTATATATATAGGATCTACATTTATTATTGTACATTGTCCAGATTGTTTGTATTATGACTCCATTAAGCTGACTTTATCATACCTATTGTTCCTCAGGTGAGCGATGTGGCCCATGGGCCTCTTGTTTAATAACTTGCAATTTTTATACACCAATGAGAAATTAGCTGTACATGTAAAAGGACGTATATACACTAACGGGATTAGCAACTTCTTTACCGCCATGTTTACATTCACTTCCGAAAATATCATGTACGTCTTGAAAAAATTTTGCGTTATCCTCCCACATTAAGGACCACATCGCGTATAACATCCGTACCAACGAGAGACATTTATATATGAACTTGATTGTCAATCGTAAAATAAATTAAAAAAATCTCTATAGAAACATTGCTTCTGATTTATGAAAATGAATGTATTCTTGTTGATACTGATCTGTTTCATAAATTTTGAATTATCATGTTCAAAACTGAATGAGATATAAGAAAAATAAATACCCGATTTTAACGTCGTTGTGGACGCGGTATATATGAGAATTTAATCTTCGTAATTATGATCCTATATGGGAATGAAGTAAAATAAAAATTAATACCAGTGTGATATACATTATGAGAACTAAAGCATAAGAGTTTACTGTATATTGCCTAAGATCAAGAAGTGGAACGGAAATCGATATGTTTTCTGTAAAGACATAAACCAATGCCGGCCTTATAGGTCAATTCTGTTGTTATATACAAGTGATCCTTTCAGTAAATGTTCATTTTACGGACATTTTATTACACAACAGTACTTATCTTACAAACCTACACTGTCTTACAAAGCTGTTACAGTAGTACATTTTGAAAATATTTTCTTAATTTAGATTGACATCTTCCATCCTTGCTGTTCTGACTAATCGTTTGATAAAACCCCCAAAATATCCCAGAAAATGTCTAAATTGTAAAATAATAATTGTGTGGAAGATCATCCTGGTATGTTTTTCGTTTTATTTATAAAAAAAAACAAACCCTTCAGTGTTCAACTGTTGTGCAACTTTGAAGCTCATTATAAACAATCTTGCAATTAGATTAAATATAATGGTGCTCAAGCATTAAATAATTGTATAATATAAATAGTGCCTGTTTGGAAGGAAGGGTAACAGTTGAAACTCCTGACATCCCGAGAAAACCATTGTTAACCGACGCGAAGCGGACAATGGTTTCCAATGACACTATTATGGTTGGTATCATGAACTGTTTATTATCACACCCATTATTTCACTAATTATCAAAACTAACTATGTCACTCTTTGTCAGAGTACAAGTAATTCGGATCCATTTTCGCTTGCAAACACGTGACTGTATTGTATCTAGAAATAACTATGGAGATAGTTTCAAACATGGAATAAAAACAAATAAATTTGAACCATTTTAACAGGCGCTTGGGCTTTGGGTAGGTACATCAAACAGCAATGTGACGTAAGGCTGTCTATTTCATTGCTGGCCACTCAGCAATGGCTTTTTGAAATCAACAAGATGTGTCTGGCTCTTGAACTCAGACTACGCAATATCTGTGTATATTTCACATGAAACTAGCGTCTTAATTTGACGCAAGTAAAAGATAGTTACAGCCTACTGAAAGTCCAAGGTCTTGTTAAAAATGGTTCTAGCATACATAAAATGAAGGGGGAAAACGATACTTTGCTTACTCAAGATCAAGGAGTGCAACAGAACCCAGTAAGAGTTTTCATTCACCGTGATAACTTTTTTTTTTTTACATTTATTTACGTTAAGGTGTGAGACTTTGTAATATATTTCCAGTTTTTATCCAACAGTCAATCTCTTAATACATCGAGGGTTGTTTTTTTCAAGGTCCCTTGACGTTCGGCCAATCGAGTTTGGCCTATAATTACAGTTTACTGGAATAACTATTGAAAGATTAAACTAGCTATGTAATTCAACCTAAAAAAAGATATATGAAACATAAATTACACACAAATGGAAATAGAAATAAATTCAGCAAACATGCTTTTTAGTGTTATTTAAAAGCATGGTCATGCACAGTTAAAAAAAAATTACATAGTCGTTCTGTCATGTTGTAAATTTTGTATTGACACCCACCCAGTAAATTCAAAATTTACAACATGACAGTTCTCTGGATCTGGAATAAAAAAAGGAAAGTATGATTATAAACGAATCGCCGTAGTTCTGTCATCAATAAGAACGATGAAACATGGTAACATTCTTAATAAAAAATCAATATCGATATAGTCTTGCCCGTTCTGGTATAAAAGCAGGCTTAAGGCAAACAGGCGTAATCAGTTCTTCATCCTTATAGGATGATGCGCACCTGCATATTCTGGTCCCCGGGTTATGCGGCAATAACTTTGATGCTTCTTATAGGAGACAGTTCTCTACATGGCCATACAAGTGAATCTTCGACCCGAATCTTAGTGTTATTGCCCGGTCGCAAGGGCAATTTCTTGTTCCCTTTTGGAAAAGAACGAGCAGGGGCCGCAGGTATGATCATAATTAAGTTATAATTTTCAAAAAAAATTTAAATCTTTGGTCAGTCACTGAGTACATTATTTTTCGTATCATGTCTCTCGTTCTTCAAGATGTCAATGAATATTTACCCTCTAAAAATCAAGAAACGGCTAATAGGTAGCATCACGTCATTTTCATCTACGTCTTATTCATAGATTAATGTCATGTTGTAAATTTTGAATTTACTGGGTGGGTGTAAATACAAAATTTACAACAAAACATGTTGTAAATTTTGTATCTACACCCACCTAGTAAATTCAAAATTTACAACATGACATTAGATATACATGTAATTAGATATAATTCTATTTATAACATAAATTACACGGATGTAATTTGCTGCTCAAGAGAAAAGCGTGAATATGGTTTATAAATTTCTGTAGACCATATTTTTGGAGGAAAGGGCAAAATGTGTTTGGATCTGATTGAAGGAAAATTGTATTATTGTCGTCCTGAACAACAGTTCTGTCACATATGACATTTCTGACAGCAGTTTGAATCAACTAAATTTATGCATGTGTAAAGACAATAACCCATAAATTAGGAAGTTAGGAGAAATGCAACTTCTAATCATAAATTGCGCAACGTATTACATGCATATACTCGTAGAATAAATACTGCAAGTGAATAAATACATGTATCTTAACAGCTAAGCAGAGTTCCGGATCCCCTCTTAAAAAATATTTGTTTTCCGGGGGAATGTCCGAGGCATATAATTGGTAATTTTACTGTTTAAAGTTAAGAAATTAGAATTTTTCAGGGAAAGGGGCCTCGAACCCCACCCCCCACCCCCCAACAGATGCATAAAAAGAATGTTCACATCGACATAAAAATTCGATGGTGTGTTTCAAAGTGCTTCAAGTCAACTTGCTCAAATTTTCCCTTATACATAAAAATGCTGCAATTTAAACAACCAAATTCTGAACGTTTTTGTTTAGCCTACACGCAACATTATGTACACTTATTGCTGTTTCTGCGGTTAATACGATGAAATGTATAATATCCACCAAGTCCGGAAGGCGTAGGTCACGTGCAAGTAAAGACTGTACAATTATTGCTGTTTTTGAGGTCAATACAATGATTACGCTAACAAATACATTAAGTACATGGCAAGGTGAATATTGTACTTTGAGAGAATAAAAATCATTGTATTGATTAAATAACCTAGCAATAACTTTTTATTGTATTATCCGGCAACGAATTGATACATATGTGATTAGTTCGAAGTCATTGCCGAACGCATTCATAAACGCAATATTTCATTGGACGACATGAAAGATATACAATTGGTGTTGATTTTTTACACCATTACGAAAATTTAGCTCCCCTATAGAAATACAATATTGACCGAGGTGAATATTGTAATTCGGTGTAGGTGACCATAAAAGATTAGTACTAATTGTTTTATCATTATAATATGAATTAGCGACATTTCAAAAACTTTTAATTTAAAGTCGAACAAGTTAAGACACACGATATTTTATTGGACGACACGAATAATGAAAATTTTAACCAATCGTTGATTTGTAAATTCCTGGTCTATTTTAGACCAATTTATAGAGAAAAACAAATGTTACATTCAGTGACCTTATAGGTCACGTGCCGATGAATATTATAATACAACATAAGATCGAATAATTTAGTATTGAAACACAGCATGAATGTTTTGACAAACTATCATAAAAATGAATTTAAGGTAAGGTTCTATTTTTGCCAGATCGTTGGATATCAGCCAATCAGATAGCTAGAAAATTATCAGTCATTAAAATATTGACATAACGTCCGGCAATGATAACCAATCACACACTACTTGTATACCATTGCTAATTATGTGATTTTATCCACTGACCTTTATTTATGTTGTGTACACATCTATTGTATTATATTTTTGTCTTGGGTGAGGGCGGTCTAAGTTATAGAACTTGTGCCCAATCCCAATTGTATTTTTGTACAATAAAAAAACGTTCAAATCAACTCAAATCATACCATTTTAAAAATCCCCGATCTATTCTTAGTCCAACGTAAAAAAAAAAAATGATCATATAACAAAACTTTTTTTTTTTACTATAGTGTTGAATTTCAGCCAATAAAAGAGTTTAAGAATTTATTAATCATATACATATATATTTTATTGTCATATACATGCATCATCAAAACATGGAGATGACCGTGGGGAACACTTTTTGAAAACAAAATATTGTTTTCCTAGTGTTGGTAATCATTTTTCTGAGAAGTCGACATAAAGATCCGAGAAATTGACATAAATATCTGACAAGTAGAGGCAGAACTATGCAGTCACTTACGGGGTCGAATCTTGAATTTAAAAAAAAATGGATACTTTAATCCTTTTGAACTATAGTCAGATTGTAATCCACATCTCTGGCCAGTCATAGAGTGCGGGATATGCCAAATACTTGTGTTAGTTCAATAAGGAATAAGGAATCATTTTTTGAGTATTATAAGGTGATAATTTCGGTCGGGGCGTGATCAAATCCAATAAAGCCCGAAGGGCTTTATGATAGATTTGATCACGCCCCGTCCGAAATTATCACCTCATAATATTCAAAGAATGATTCTTTATTACTTATATTTATATAATCTTAAGCCATCGAACGATTAAATATTTAAATATAAATAAGCAAACCCCACTGGCGCCTCAATTTGGCGTCATTTGTATTATGGGTTATATAGTACAAAATCAATACGTAGTGTTATCACAGGCAAAGACTCTGGAAAACGTAAATATATAGGAATAATGACCGTTTTGAAGAATTCAAATCATAGCTTTACCCTCTTAGGTCCGTCAAATGTTACTACTGTTGTTGTGATGTGATTGATTTAGATAAAGTAAAGCCAGTAAACAACTTTGGTTTGAGTGCGATAGTATTGCTCGGGTTAGCGATGTGGCCCTTGTGTATTTTCCCACGGAGAAAAGAGGGTAATTTATCATAATGCATAAATTTCAAAAGATTCGAAGAGAATGTGAGGGGAATGATTTTATTTTGTTTGCTCTGCCATTTGATAATATATCTCTTGGATGAATCTAGGTGTTTGAAAATATTTCATCAATTATGCATGATCAGCAAATGCTGATGCGAAAGATCAATTCCATTAAGAATGATTTAATCTGAATCGAGATGTATTAATTATCTGTAGGCAAAAACGTTTACAGCTTAATTGTCACTCATTGGCGGATCCAGGGGGGGGGTTCCGGGGGTCGGAACCCCCCCTTTCTCTGAGACATATGTTTTTTTTGAAAACTTGTAATGCCTATTTAAAGGCAATTTTTCCCATTTATACCATAAATACTTTAATTATTTCAAATAAATGCTTTTAAAATTGCTCATCTAAAGAATTTCTTATGCGGGTTATGCTATTTTTCTGGAATGCTAGCTGCCTTAATACCTGAATCACAAACGAAGCCTTCCCAACCCCCCCAACCCCCCATGAATCGGAAATTACGTTACAAAAATACCGTGTAAGGGGTTTATATGTAAACCATTATGTAAATGCACAACTTTTCACAACTTTCTTGAATATGATCGCATCTGTACTAGTGCCGGGTGATGTTGCGCACCCATTACAGAGGTCACATCAAGTTCCCTGGGACGACTATTGCTTGTACCATTGTATTACACATGTACAATCTATTCAGCACATTAAGTATCCCCATTTTTTGTCATATCCTATCATTTAGACCTTTATTTAAGAAGGCAATCAATAGAAATCAAAATCGATAAATAGTTTAGAATTTAAACATCAAAGACATAAAAAAATTACCAAAAAATTTATATTTATAATAGCTTGTCGTAATAAGTCTGAATCATTTTTTTTTTGTTTTTAGTGTTTCTTTCTATTAAGCATAAACGTACGTTCTCATTGCTGGAGACTTGTTTTTTTTTCTAAGGCTAGAAATTGTGCAAATCGTCCTTACCTAACCCAAAACGCTTAATAAATGCAGTGCACTCTGATATTAAGATAGGTATGAAATACATGTAGATATTGACGAGATAACTGTTAATTAAATTTACGCATGGAAAACGTTCAAAAGGCCTTGTTTGTTGAAAAATAATGAATTTTGCACGTATTGATTATCATTAATTGGAACCCCCCCTTTTCCAAATTGCTGGATCCGCCTCTGTCACTGTCTACAAAATGATAAAGGACGAGAGACCGATTCAGACTTTTGTTTTAAAAATTGGTATATTCCGTTTAAGCTGTAATTCTTGAAACGAAACAACCACTCCTGTTTGTATTATAAATCAAATTTTCCTCAGCAAGAAGACTATTTCTCATTATTTTCGACGTAGATGGAAATAAAAAAAAATCACTTACGATATCCTGACCATATTGAGTTATATACGGGAATGAGTTCAAAAGTGCCTATTAAATAAGACTGAAATTGTTTTTTGGATATTTTATGCCAAATGTGAGCGTTACAGTCGATCAAAATCACTTAATCGGGAAAAGGAACATTGACTTCGCGGCTTACCTCCCTTGCTTATGACGTCAGTAAGACCCAATAGCCTTATAAAACTACGTTGTGAATACAAATATCCATGTCATTTTTGCAGCATTTTAAAAGAAAAAAAATACTATTTTATATAAAAACTTGTATAAATATACAATAATCAACCATGTCAGTATTTTTTCTCTCAAGAAATGAAATCGTGTGCGTTTATATTTAATAGCGTGCATGTACATATTCAGTTTCGAGACTGCACGGAGAATGAATGATTTTCTTCATAGATCCACATGCAAGTATAATATAATTTTAATATATGCGTGTATATATGTTTTATTTCGATCTTTTTAATGAAATTGACAAATTCAAAAATAACTGATCGTTTTTTCCCATTTGCACGTTCATGCAATTCATTAAGATTTTTTTTCTAAACAACTTATAGGCCTCGTGGTGCCTCATTCGCTTCACGATTATATTGTTTGTTTCGCTTTCAAATTCACAAATATGTTACCATTTATTATTTTTAGTCTAAGAGAAATTTCTTTAAATGTTTTGTTTTTGAAAAGTGTACTTGTATGTACGGTGTTTTGATTTTACAACATGTATGTGCGGTGTTTACTCACAGATCCCTAGCCTCTATCTCACTTTCTTCCGCAATGTTTTCTTTCGTTTTTTTTTTTATCATTATTGATGCTTGTACTTAATAAAATCTGTTGATTATCTTCACATTCGTTCACAACCATTTAAATTTTTTATCAAAGAACCGATTTATTTTACCGATACATTTCTAAATCCTTAAATGCCATATTTCCGCGATCTAATTTAATAAAACGTTAATTAATACACGTGTACACAAAGTATTTTCTAATATAAAGATATTGCTACATGTACATATCAATAAGTCAGAAATTTATATTATTTCAAAATAAAATTTAAGAATAATTTGCGGCATTTTATAGCAGCTCTTAAATACAAACTATGTACACAATGCCTCAAACATTTTCATTGGCCTGCCTTATACTTTTTTTATGTGATAAAATAAATCAAATCAATTAAAATGCGTTAATTCCCTTTAAATGTAGCTCAGTTGTTGATGTTGGAGCATTTCTTTTGTTAAATTCCCACTGCAGTACGGGATCTTCCTCATGATTTTACTCTGGTGAGAAGCTGATATTAGATTTATTCATTAACGATCGACCAATCAAAACTATGTCATATGTAGGCTACTACGAAATCAAATGATCTCACTTGAAAAGAAAGACACGTTCATGTATGCAAAAATTACTAAAATTTAATCGATAAACTACTGTAAAATTACAGTAATTTTGATGCATTGTTAACATCGGTGGGTCTGTGTGACGTCATAAATCCACAAAATCAATAACGATAAGCGGGGAAGAATTTTTTCAGGTGCTCAGTTTTCACGGTTATTTCTCAGTAATGCAAAGGCAAAAAAATCTTACATCACGTATTTTAACATTTGTTTATACCAAGCCTTATATTTATGAAAGAAAATCATAGTGTTAAAAATCGTTTCATACGACCTTTAACAACATTCAACTCAAATGCATGCGAGATATTTATCAAATACTCTATTGTAAAAATAGATAATAAAAGTTCTTTGACCTTTAAAATGGCGAATATTTTTTTTTTTAAATAAAAAAGTTTCGTGTCCAGATGGTTGGATGGTCCTGACCACTTTTAGGTTACATCAATCTTCTTAAAAAGGAAAGCTTTGTACACAAAATATAGGCAAAATATTCAAATTCCAAAGCTCAAACAATCAGTGTTTATTGACTAAAGATTAGCTTATGGCTAAAATATCATCAGTAGATCTGATGGTGAATTGGTTGACCATCCAAGACTTCTTAACCTTCATGTATTTTCTGTCTAACAGTGAGCATTGCTGTAGAGGATATTGAGAAAAAGGGGATCATGGAAGAGGGTTCCATTGTTCTGGACTATGTGGACACGCAATGCGAAGGAGTCAATGGACTGGGTAAGGATTAACGAATATACATGTAAATCAGAAAGAACCTTAAACATATGACAATTTAGTAAAAGGTGGTATACTAAATTGCTTAATACTTGCCAGTCTTCGATTTTCTGAAAACAAACAAACAAAAAAAACAAAAATTTATGAATTGCATGTATGTATGAATAATTAGGTTTGTGGCGCCGGTTTTAGTGCATTTTATTAACTTATTTTGTGATTATTATCCCACGGTCCATTAGTGTGGGTTTTTTGTAGCAGAATCCCGAATCAATATGTCAGTAGTGCTATATTCTCGTGTTTACTGAAAAATATTGTTTACAAATCACATTTACATATTCATACACTCATGCAATTCATAAATTGTTTTTGTTTGTTTGTTTGTTTTTAATTTAGAAAACTGAAGACTGGAAAGTATTAAGAATAAATTGTAAACAATTGTTTAAAAATAACATTTAAATTTTTAAAAAAAAAATGAGTAAAAAATTATGAAAATTGAATATGTTAACTTAATACAATGTAAAACATTCAAGTTTATAATTCTACGTCCATAACCATTGAATTCTTAATATTAAAATGGTAATTGAAATGGCAGAAAAGATTTTAATTTTAAATAAATGAACGCAACGTATTGATTTCTATCCAAAATTGTCAATTTTTTTTTTTTTTTTGCATTTTTGTATAAATATTTGAATAAACAATTCTAAAAGAAAAACAAATAATTTCAATAGATTTTATAGAATGTTACTTTCAACAAGTTGGACCTGAAAACCAAAGGCTGAATTTCATTCATAGCAATTTGTTATGCTTTTTCGTTTAGGTTAGATTTGAAATCTACGAAATTTGTTAAGTCGTACGTGAAAAAGATCATCAGAAAATTATGATAATCTCCCTTGCGCCGAACAGTATTTCAACCAATGAAATAAACGTAAATTTTCACATCATGTATTTTCAACCAATCACAAAGGAAAGGAAGTGCACAATCCGGAGACTGTAAATTATTTCAACTCTTTATACCGTCTTCCAAGGAAGACGGTAATAATGTGATCCGTCATTTATAACGCCACTGCGCACGAGTACGGGAAAACCCAGCATTGAAAACACGATGTAAAAACAGTTTGTTAAAAATGGTTACAAATAAAAATTACGTTTTTCACGTCTTTAAAAAATTGGATAATTCTTATATAAGGTGATACTCGAAGCATTATTATTCCAAAATTCATTAATGTGGAACAATATAAACTGTTAATTATATGTAATAAAGATGAAATATGATTTGAGCATCATCGACACGGTAAACGGAGTAAATATCTCTCTCCCTGATTAGGGATGCATGTACTGGTAGTGTTTATTTATTCTTTATTTTAAAAAATCCTCTAAACGAAAATCCACTTTTTTTTTTTTTTTTGGGTATATAATTGTTTATGTAATATGTATTTAGAGATAAATGTACGTCGATAATCTATAGATATGCATAAAAATACCCTGGCTAACCCGGAGGACAAACACATCTACATACAGTCCATCACATGGTCCCCGGGTGTAGCATATATACACATAGGCAGACCCTAAGTGTCTAGGGTATACAATAGTAATCACAATATATTTATTAATGATTTAAGTTTTGATGAATATTTCGATGATTTTAAGTACATTGTAATGTAATTCATAACTCTAATTAAGTAATTCTTTACATATTCGTTTAGACTTTTAGAGGTTTCATTTTTTTCTTCAAATCTACATAACATCTTAAATTTGTAAATTCTATAAGCAACATAAGATATAATATTATTCAAAAATTGTACCTTGAGGTTATTTTCATAATAGAAGCCTATGATTACATGTTTCCACACAATATCTAAATGCAAAGTCGTACACAGTTTTGTCCATATGTCTTTGACATTGTCACATTCAAAAATAAGATGTTCAACGTTCTCTGTTGTGTCTTGACAATAATCACAACATCTGCTTGGTCTTAACTTACATTGATGTAAAAATAAATTGCAACTTAATATATTATTCAATAATTTGTAATTAAATTCACTTATGTTCTTATCATATATGTTTTTAATTTTATTAAAGTATATTCTTTTCCAGTTTTCTTTTTGAACGTTAAACATGTTCTTATAATAAGATTTATAAATGGGTTTTTGGAACTTAGTAGTCAACAAATTTTCATAAAAGAATTTACATTTTTTGTCTGTCATTGTATGCCATCCTAAATGAAATGTATAACTTTTCTCAACATTACTTTTTGTGTATTGACTACAACTCATATCAAAATTCACACATTGTTGTCTTATTACGTTTCGTAAAATATTATATTCACATAGCCAATTACATTTTTTCAACAAAATATCAGATAATTCATTTAGTGTTTTCATTTTGCCATCTTTCTTGAAAAAGATCCACTTTTAATTTATAACTTATAAAGACACGGAACACATGGAGCACGAACCTGTGGAAGCGTATTAGTGCCACATATGCACTCCACATTTTTTTTATTTTCCACACTTAAATCTGTAAAATTTACACTTTAATCTGTAAAATTTACACTTTCATAAAAAATCTGTAAATCTTACACTTTAATCTGTAAAATTCACACTTTAAAGTGTAAAATTTACACTTTATTAAAATTCTCGTGTTTACTGAAATATATTGTTTACAAATCACATTTACATATTCATACTCACATGCAATTCATGAATTGTTTTTGTTTGTTTGTTTTTATTTTAGAAAACTGAGGACTGGAAAGTATTAAGAATAAATTGTAAACAACTGTTTACAAATTACAATTAAATTTAAAAAAAGAAAAATTGAGTAAAAAATTATGAACATTGAACATGTTAACTTACAAAACAATCCAATATATAACATTCAATATTATAATTCTACGTTCATAACCATTCAATTCAAAATATTGAAATGATAATTGAAATGGCAGAAAAATATTTTTATTTTAAATAAATGAAAGCAACGTATTAATTTCTATCCAAAATTGTCATTCTGATTATACAAGGAAAATATAACATACATGTAGGCCTATCCTGTTTTCTAATCCTTATCAAATCTATTCCAATAAAAATATAAACTGAAGTCGTCATTCCGAAAATAAAAATAAAAAAAAGAAATGATTAGTTTTCCAATAAATTATTTGCAGAAAATCAACCTCTTATGTCGACATACCTTGTATAATTAAGTCAATATTTCATCTTCTTACTGTGTTCATGTCTATGATTAGTAGAACGAATCTGTTTTCCGAATAACACTATGTAACTTGATTCCGATTCGCAGTAGCATGTGATTAAACCCCGGGATCACATTGGTGTCTCAGTCATACCTTCAAATTAATAGAAAAATTAATAAGAAACCATGTTGAGAGAACCTTTCACGGAGGCGAATTTTGGATAATTATATAAAAAGCTTTACAATTATTAATTCACACATAATTGGATTTCAGAAAAAAAAGTTCACAGAATCTAATAATTCCTTGTCAGGCATTTCAATTCAGATGTGATTTTTGACTATCATCCTAATTGTTCAGTTTTATTTATCGATTCATCTTTACTTGCATGAAATAATTATCCAAAATACTGAGAACTCATTTAACAGAACTGCATGGTCGTTGCCATTTCTAAACTAATTAAAAAAGGGCTTTCGATAAGGCAGAACAAAATGTTATAATTTCACCGTTATTATTAATGGATTTTTTTCTCTACGCATTGATAGTTTATAGCTGACCAAATCTTATCCAGAAAATTAAGGAAGATCTGATGAGAGAGAGAGAGAGAGAGAGAGAGAGAGAGAGAGAGAGAGAGAGAGAATAATCATAAAAGTAGCATTACATAGCAAATCCATTCTTACTTTTGTGTCCCAGATTCCAATGAACCGCCATGGAGCAAATACTGTTTCTTAATCGTGCCAACTCCTTGTACTGTTTTCTTATACAGTGTATTTATCTGTTCTGGGCACAACAATTAGAAATAATATTCCACTTTGACATGGGACCTCTCGTTTTAATGTATTTTTTTTTTACCCCGTTTATATTCTCATCATTCGGAACAACCCATACTTTTCATTGAATTCATTGAAAATCCCGATGTATTCCGGATTATCTTATTAGTGATTGAACTAAATGTGCTAGACTCTCAAGGTGGCCTGAATGATAAACATCAATTTATGAATAATACCTCTGATCTTGATGAATATAATGTTCGCTATATTTTGATTGTCGTGACTCTCAGTGATTTAAACTGATTCAGATAAACGTGATTAATATTTGATGATTGACTCTCCGTACTTTGTCAGCAGCTTTACGCAAGGGAGCATCGTTTGCGGAACGCAAGTACATGCATGTACATGTAGCATGTTCTTTGAAATTGAACGCATCGGTTACATTATTTTGATAACAGTGCAAAAGTATGGCGTGTAAAACGTTGCTTCGTTTACGGAATAAGAAATTTTGGCCGGTCGGGGCGTGATCAAATACAATAAAGCCCGAAGGGCTTTATTATAAATTTAAAGGTATATGTGGCATGTTTGGAGTTAAATTTTTGACATGAGATTGAGTAAAAATATACATCATGCTTCTTATAATTAGACGTTTCACAAACTGTAGGTCCATACATTGTAAAACATGTTCTGTCTTTTAACTTTGCTACACGTCTGATGTTCATATATATAATAACGTGATCCGTCATTTATAACGCCACTGCGCACGAGTACGGGAAAACCCAGCATTGAAAACACGATGTAAAAACAGTTTGTTAAAAATGGTTACAAATAAAAATCACGTTTTTTACGTTTTCAATAAGATAATTGTTATATAAGGTGATACTCGAAGCTTTATTATTCCAAAATTCATTAATGTGGAACAATTATATGTAATAAAGATGAAGCATGATTTGAGCATCATCGACACGGTAAACGGAGTAAATATATCTCTCCCTGATTAGGGATGCATGTACTGAGAGTGTTTATTTATTCTTTGTTTAAAAAAATCCTCTAAACGAAAATCCACTTGTAATTTATAACTTATAAAGACACAGAACACATGGAGCAAGAACCTACGGAAGCGTATTAGTGCCACATTTGCACTTCACATTTTTTTTTATTTTCCACGCTTAAATCTGTAAAATTTACACTTTAATCTGTAAAATTTACACTTTAATCTGTAAATTTTAATTTCTTATAGTAATCGTTTTTAATTAAGCTTAAAAGAGAAACGATACATCGTTTTAATTATCGTTTTATGTATTTATATATACATGTATCACAATGTTGAGTTCAATGGTTTTTCATATAATTTTTTTCATATAATTGAGATGGTTCAAGAATTTTTATATTTAAAAACATTTCCTATGAAATTCTAGTAAATTAGAAAGTATTGATTTCATAACTATACTCTACAAATATTTTTTTTTACTCTAGGAAAAACAAGTGATATGCTGCGAAAAACGAACTACAGCGCCATTATAGGCCCTCAGTGTTCCCAAGTGTGCAGTTTCGTGGGGCGACTCGCCGCGTACTACAACATAGCGTGCTTCTCCGGAGTTTGTCAGGATACAGAGATGCTAGACAAAACTGTTTTTACGGTAAGAGAATATCAGTCCAATCAGCACCAAGCTAGCTTGTTTCATCGCTCACCTATGCGTCAATGCCATTCCACGTGCATGTTTATATCTCAGTATTCTTAGAAAGAGGCATTAGGTTCGATAATAACGTGATGGCAGCCATTTTTTGGGGGGTTTAATATCCTATTTAGATAGGATTTTACGTATCCATTTATTAAAGAAAATAAGAAGTTTCACAGGACAAATTTGTTTAATTAGCATGAAGCAACAAGTGGACATATAAAGAGAGGAAATATTATTTGCATCAAATTGCATGTAAGCCAATAATAATTGAAACAAATGTTTTATCTTTGTGGTAAAAAATGTGAGAGAAATCAATTAAAACTGCTGTCTTTGAAGACTATTAAGAGATACTTATTAATTTTTTTTAGAGTTTAAATTTCGTCAAAAACGGGACCTTCACGTTTACCAAATTTTACAGTAGAATAAAAAATTCTAAATTAATTATCAAATTGAATTTTTGTATACTTTTCTAATTCTAACTTATTCCAAAACCGTTACTATAATCTGTCCCAAGTTATTGCTTCCATCACTTTTTGATGGTTTTTAATAAAAATACACATACCTGTGAAAGAAATACATTTGGAATCGATAAAAGGGAATATGTCCAAAATACATTGTATCTTCATTGAACAATTATCATTTTTCACTCATAAAAGTTCATAGGATCGAAAACAAATTTCTTACGGAGATTTATAATGGGAAATGTTTACACCTTTTCTCCCATTCGGAAGTACTCGGGATACCTCGCGCAATTTTTCAACGTTATCATCCGGGCGTATTAATGGCTGATGCAATGCATAATCCCCGTAGACTTTCTATTTTTGGTTATGTATTGAAACCTGAAGCGGTAGAGGGGGCGTTTCAAAACAGATAATCTGAACATTTTTCATATTAGTGGATGAACGTAGTTTAAGCACAAAGGTATTCATGATTATCGAAATATCAAGCAAAAAGTGGTGGAAGCAAAATCTCGGGACAGAGTATAGTAAATGAAAGGCCAATTTCAGCGTTGTTTACCTCTTGGTGAAGATTAACAAACACAAAACACTCGCCATATCACTGCTCAACCAAATAGCTTGTAAGGAATCTTGAAATTAAAACTTTTTAAAAATTTTCCTTAAAAAAAACCAAACTATCGATCATGTTTTTGCAGCGGAAAATTAAACCGTTGAGCGCATCGCATCAAAGCAGAACAAGTTTAGGTAAATAGAACCATTTTAACAAGAGATTGGACTTTCGGTAGCTGTGTCAAAGAGCAATTTGACGTAGGCCTGCCTATTTCATTGCTGGCCACCCAGCTTTGGCTCTTTGAAATTATCAAGATTTGTCTGGCTTTGAGCTAAGATTACGCAATCGGTGTATATTTCACTTGAAACCAGCGTCATTGTCAACTTGTTTTGATGCAAGAGAAAGATAGTTATATCCTACTGAAAGTCTAAGATCTTGTTAAATGGTTCTAAATAGAGATCTACATCAGCTTGTTACAGTATCTTTCACAATTATAAAGGCCTTTCCTTTACCAGGAAATTCTCTGTGGAATATTGAAACTTCATGCCTTAGTGACAGGAGTTTGTCATCTGTCATCCAGAAAAGTGTGGTTCTGCAGCTGTTATCAAAGAATTTCAAAGTATGGTTATATGAGAAGTGCAAATGACAATGTGCAGGATAGTACTCTCTGCACCAAGGAAATAGTTTTGCCCTTTTCTAAGAAGCGTATTTCAAAGAAGAATAATCATATTCAAACTGTATGCCTCATGCCTACATGTAAAGAGTATACAATTACTTTTAATTTTAGTGTATTTTCCCCTTACGGGTGAGATAGATACCTTTACTTAAAATATTTCCTGGACGATATACAGAGTTTCCCCACCAATATTTAAATGTTTCATAAAGAAAACATGATATTAAGGAATCAAAGTGTATGCTCAAAACTGCAAGAAAATTTAAGATAAAGAAAAATCATTAATTAAATTCCTGTACGGTACAGTGCAGTGGCGTCGAAGCAAATTGAAAGTGTGTGTGTGTGGGTGGGGGGGGGGGGGGGGGGTAGCCCTATCAGAAATCTTTTGAAAGCAAAAAATAAAAAGCCTAATCAACTCGACGAAGAGTCAGACACTGCTCTCTTAAATAATTACAGTAGGAATACATGTAACGTTAGAGTACATGCATTTCTTTCATTACAATCAACTGCCGATCAATTAAGGTTAATTAGTTAACTGATCCATTTCTTAAATTCTTTCTCATAACCATGTATTCACAAATACTAAAATGAAACTCAAATCAATTGCTACATGGGATTTTCTTGGGTTTGTGACCTACCTAAGATTTTCTTGGGATTGTGACCTACCCGGATTTTCCTGGATATGTGACCTACTTAAAATATTCCATGGTCTCTGATCTACCTGTGATTTTCCTGATTCTTTGACGTACCTGAGATTTTCCTGATTCTTTGACCTACCTGAGATTTTCCTGATTCTTTGACCTACCTGAGATCTTCCTGGGTTTGTTGGATTTAGAACCCTTTTAACAAGAGCTTGGACTTTGGTTAGTTGTGTCAAACTGCAATGTGACGTAGGCCTGTCTATTTCATTGCTGGCAACTCAGCCATGGTTATTTGAAATTAACAAGCTGTCATAAGATTGTCTTGCTTTTAATCTAAGTCTGCGCAATAAGTGTATATTTCACTTGAAACCAGCGTCATTTTTGACTTGTTTTGACGTAAGTAATAGATAGTTACGCCCTACTGAATGTCCAAGGTCTTGTTAAAATGTTTCTATTAGGCGGGCTCTTTGCATAAGCAATAGCCAAGCTATAACAGCTACGGTGCACGGTTTACCGGATGTTAACTGACCAACAGTTTGAAAACCCTGGTAGTTCTTCGCACAGAAATAGAGTTCAAAATTAAAAGGGAACGAAGAATGTATGACATGTCAATCGGTCAGTGTATTATTTTACATCTGATATATTTATATTCTCTTTTGAGAAGTGGACAGGCATAGCCTACATCCACTTCTCTTCGCAAGCCCTCATATTTTGATTCTGGAAAACGTGCAAATGTCGGAACCAAAGAGGGTTTACGCTTCGAACCATGTTTCGACTCCAGTTTCCCTTAATTTTCGCAACAGGCATATTATATCTACATTTTAAACATTAATGCATCCATATATCACAAACAAATCAACACTAATCAAAATATGAGGGCTTTCGAAAAGAAGTGGATGTAGGCTATGCCTGTCCACTTCTCAAAAGAGAATAATATATTTAAAGTTTCAATTTTAAACATCACATGGTAATCTCTAAATGTTTTATTACATTTCTCAATTTGAATAATTTGTGACTACAAACTTCTGAGTCATTTTATTCAATATTCATTAAAGACTCAATGTGTCTATTTACTGTTTAAATGCCATTTTATGAAAACGTTTTCAACCAAATGAGCCAGGATATCTGTCCATTGAGTACTTTTGCTCTTTTGGGAAAGTAGATTAATTGGTTTCTTTTATATAATGTTACCTGCCGGTTTTTTTTAAACGTTCGGTTATCAATATAAATAACATTTTATATATTTTTTATATTTATATAAAAATTATTATAAAAGTTGAAAAATAACAACGGAAAAGTTGACGCACTGAATACAGGTTCATCGTGAATAAATTTAAATATCAAACGAAGAAATTGTACCACATTATTCTGCATACAAAACATAAAAAAATCAGTTTTCGATAATTATTAAATGTATGTGTATACATTACACTGCATCTTACAGTAGACCCAAATTGTTCAAACGTCAAACAATAGAACTTATCATAAATTTTTGTTCAGTTTTAAAACGGAGAAACCTGAAAATACTGTAAATTCCTTATTTTACGCGAGTAATTAATTCCGCCATAGAGTTTTTTTTTATTTTTGCATAAAATCGCGAGAATATAGAAACGCGAGCACCAATATTTTGTCATGGTTTCATAGAGCTCAAAACTGTCTGAAAAATAAGAGCGAAATTTTAAAATTAGCGAGGACTGCTTCTCGCGATTTTACGCGGAAATTAATTCGTCGCGTTTAATTAGGAATTTACAGTATTTTAGTTCCCTTGTGCTGAATGCCCAGATATCTTTTCTGTGCCCGACTGTCCCTTTGTACGTTTTCCAGTCCGTTTATCCGTAAATTTTAAATATTTTTCCCGAAACAGGTTTTTTTATCAACAAAACTTTAAAAAAGCCTGTTTCGGGAAAAATATTACTTTCAAGCTCTTCTCAAAATGAAAAAATAAGACAATCCCTCTTCAATGATGAAATCATTATTTATTTTAAAAAAGATATAAAAAAAAAGAAGAAAAAATATTCTGAACAACAAAATAACCAATAGCATCAAGACTTTTACATGTATGGACTACAAAACGTATCAAGTTTGTTCTAATCATGTACTTGTACTCATATTGGTTTTCTATTTAGAAAGCATAGAACCTTATTTATACTTTGTAATAATAAAAAGCAATATCTTTCCTATGAATAGCGCAATACTAATAAAGGTAGCATGAAACGATATTCTGGACAAATTGCGTTATATACACAATTATGAATAAGTCCGTAAGACCAATCTGATAATCAATTATATATATATATATATATATATATATATATATATATATATATATATATATATATATATATATATATATATATATATATATATATATATATATATATATATATATTCCCGAGGCTTGAACTCACGACCTCTGGAACCCATCTGTGTATCTATGCAATGTGTATCGTCCGATCATCTCAAATTGTCGTTTAACTATTCCACCTGTATCTCAAGCGACTGTGTAGTGCGCGGCCAGCGCGCTAGGTTCGGTTCGTCATCGAAAGCAAGATTTTTTGTCTTGCCTAGATGGCCGAGTGGGTAGCGCGGTGGCCGCTCACTGCTAGGAGAATGGGTTCCAGAGGTCGTGAGCTCAAGCCTTGGTCGGGGCGGAGGTGGAGCTCCAACAAAAGTGAATTTCTCTGTGCTTTATATATATATCTATATCATTCACTGTGGGCAGTGAATGATATAGATATGTCAATTTGAGAGTTATTGCAATAATTATATATAAACACACACACTAAGCCATTAAACTGAATGTATGATCGGAAGCACTAAAAATGGCTAACGACATGAACAAATGAAATTGTTGAATTTTCAGGACAACCAGTCTCTTTTGCAGGACAAAAGTAATAATTTCAGGGGTAAAAACAAAGAAAAAAAATCCTAGCACTACAACTTACACTACGATAGAAGCTATAAAAACAACAACTACATTTTATACAGTTTAGACAGTTTAGATCATCAAAGCTGGAGACGGTGTTGGCAATGGGTCCGATCGCTTTGTAGTAGTCAATCGACTGTCAACTTCACGTCAGATTGGGTTAATTAGCTAAATGAAATTGAAGCCCGAGTTGATAGTGGAAAAACTTAAGGTACTCCCTCCCCCCGTAGGAGTCGCATTGTGCTTTGGTTTAGATCCAAGTTGTTTCATTTATCTAAGGAAATAAGTCGGAGTTTGATGCAAAGGAAAAAATAATAAAATTAAAAATTAAAAAATATTGAAAATTATTATTAAAAATGAAAAATAGTAATTGAAACTAACTGCATTTGACATTTGGTAAAGTCAGATGTTGTTAGGCTATAAGACGTTCGTTCATTTTAATGAAGTCAATTTGGTTGTTCGTGCCATCAGGTCTGAATGATTTGAGTCTGTGCATCCAGAAAAAAGTCGTCTCTGGCAATCGGAAGAAAGATCTGCTTAACAAAGACTGAAAAACAGGGACGACATAGTCATTAAAAAGCTGACAAAGGATCTAGTACAGTGGTTGTACGAGACAAACAAGCGTATTTAACTGAAGCCAACAGACAACTGACAGGCGAACGTTTCTACAATAAACTGGACTTTGATCCCACCGAAGAGTTTTGAGCACTCATCACCGATGCCCTGGAAGAAACGTATAAAAATGATGAAATTGGTGTCAATGTTCACGAAACGCTCAGCCCTACAACTGTAGACGGGATCAATTTTATCTGCTTCCAAATATCCACAAGGAAGAATTGCCTGGACTCCCTAATTAGTTAGAGTGCCATGGTAACCCAAAGGAGAAAACATCTGAATTTATAGATCTACGATCTCGTACATGTCCGTCCACATGTAGAAGATTTGTCATCATACCTTAAGGACACTACATATTACCTCAATAAAATGCCTTCATCCGGCCAACCAGACCATGCCCCTCTAGTTACTATCGTTGTCACTGAGTTTTCTTTGTACACCAATATCCTACACGGTGGAGGCGTGCAGGGAGGTTTGGGACAGTAGAGCGATTCAGCATCCATTAACCTGATCTCTACTGAAGCCCCTTGAAGATGTTCTCAAGTTGAACATTTTCATGTTTAATGGCGAACATTACACACAAATTAGTGGAACTGCTATGGGTACCAAAACGACTCGTTCTTTCGCCAACATTTCTATGGGAAGACTAGTCTTTGGCCCTGTCGTTGTATAAATGTTTTATAGACTTATGTAGTTATAATGTTAAAGGCTTAACAAAACATCACATCCAGGGAAAATGCATCGCATCGACTTGCATATAATCAGGCCCCGGGGCCATACAATTTAGACGAGCTTACTTTTGATCTAAGTCTCACTTTTACAAAAGAAACATATAGTGGAAAAGTGAGACTAAGATCAAAAGTGAGCTTGTCTAAGTTTTATGGCCCTATGCTAACTTGAGATAAAAATGCTACTTGTTGTATACCAGTTGTAGATTCTATTCAAAAGTATGTACAGATAAATCACTTTCGTAGATGGTAATTTTGATCTTAAGTGCAATTTATTATGTATAGTGGTGCTATATGTAAATATATAAAAACACGAACTTTTCATCATTTGGACAGACAGACAGACATCAGAAACATGTTATATTTCATTCGCTATTTCTTACAGTTTGACGATGTTTCTTAAATAGTTGATTGATTGGTCAGTTGCAACCACAAATAAGCCTTACTGTATTTGGAATTCTGCTTATTCTGGGTACAATATAAATACGCCAGTTTTTGAACTATAAGTTTCTGCATTATGTCGATTCAAACTCATCAAACAGACAGATACACGTACTTTTCGGATAAGTACACTTTTATTACAATTTTAATTGCCATTGCATTTTATCCAACCTTATTTCATAGAGAGGCTTGGGAAATTTATATCGCAACTTTCTTACAAATAATACTGCTTACTAATATTGAAATCTAATATTGAACTTTGATATTTGAAATAAAAGCTTATAGAAAGAATAAATAAATAATTATCGTTCTGTAGACGGTTCGTGCCTTATTCTTTAAGAATAACCTTGATTTATAGCAACAAACATTGAAATTTTGTCAGATCTTTTAAATAAGGTACGCATTTCAGTTATTCTTTTGGTCTCAGAAAGTCTTTGAACTGCAAAATAACTTTCCAATATTATAAAAAAAGATATATTGTATCTGTTTGGTCAAGATGAAGGTGTTTGATTTGAAAGTTATTTTGTATATACGTCATTTATATTACAGTTCCTAAAAAAAAAAATTGTAGATCTATCGCCCAACTTCTTAACAGTTTGACATAAGAAAAATATATCAAATCAAATGTGATGACCAGTCTAGCATGTTAATCAAATAATATGAGAAAGAGAGAGAGAGAGAGAGAGAGAGAGCGAGAGCGAGAGCGAGAGTGTGTGTGTGTGTGTTTGTTCATTAATATAAAGCATATATAGTAAAGAGAGTACTAGTATGAGAGCGACGACGATAAAGAAAGAGAATACATAAACAATAGTATGTAGCTTTAAAAAGGAAGAATCTTTGTACATGTATGTAAAAGAGAGATTTTATACATATATTATATGTCCCTAAAGTACCTTTTACAGACTCATTGATATCGCAAATGTATTTTTGTTTTCGATGAAAATGTAAAAGGAAAAGGTTTTAAAAATTGAGAAAAAAAATTAATATGTACCAGTTAATATTATTACACTTTCATGTTAAATACTGAAATCTGATTGGTTTAGACGCAGTTGGTAATCCGTTCTATTGCCCTCAGCGTTAGCAACACACTTGGCAACGGGTAACACAACGAATTGTTACATGCGCGTAAATTATGCGCGTACGGTTCGCCATTGAATTCACTTCATTTCTATACAAAAGCTGCTGCAGTAAAATTTTCTTTTAAAATAAGACATTCAGTATTATGATAAAATGAGTAGTGCCTGTTTGGGAGGTATGTTTTTTTTTTAAAATCAATTTTTGTCGTATTATGATATGTTTTAGACGCTGACCAGATTCCTGGGAACGTTTGACAAAGTGGGTCTGGCGGTTACCGGAATAATGAAAGCTTTCTCGTGGAATCGTATTGGAATCATTGCACAGAAACACACGGACGTGATCTGGATGTACACAATGGACGCGGTCAAAAGTATGGCCGACGACCACGGAATGCACGTCGCCATCTCGAAAACATTCAACGGATCGGAAAACCTGTACGATTTGTTGAAGCAAGTGGCAATGACTTCAAAAAGTAAGATTAACTAAACAGTTATTGTTTCTTCAGAATATACAACTTTGGGCAGTACAAACCATTAAAAATTTATTAATAAAGACCTGTGGTACATGTAAGATTTATAGTCACAATAATAAGACTCTTGAAGTCTGAAATGGAGGAGGGGGAGACTCTTGATCAAGCATTTAAGCTCCTTTCTATAGTTCCTTGTAATGTTCATAGCAAATATTGATTACATGAGCATGTATCAATTTTTCGCGACCTATGATTTACATGTATTTATAATCATTATATAGAGAAAAAAACCTATGATATCCCTCCCATACCTCGACTTCTAACTAAAACAAATTGCTTGGACCAATTTCCGTTTTGCTTTTCAGTCATTGTTCTGGCCGTTAGAGGGGACACTTTGAGAGCGCTGATGATCCACGCCTACGACATGGGCCTGATAAAGGAGAACTACATGTTCATCTGTGTCTACTACTACTCACAGAAAAATACCTTTGGGGACATTTCCTGGAAACAGGTATTAGAATTATTAATAGACTATTGAAAGTTAAAAACCAATGAGATACTCAGAAGAATTTTTTTGTTTTTTTTTTTAATTTAGATACTGAAATTTTAAAGATGTACATTGCCTTATCGTATTATGGAATTGTAGCCATCTGATTATTGAGACATGTATAGTACATATCAAGCGTCAATCATGAATATTAACGAAACATTAAACGTCAATTATGTATATGACATTATATAAATAGTGCCTGTTTGGGAGGGTAACAGTTGAAATTGACACCCCGAGGAAACCATTATCAACCGACGCGAAGCGGAGGTTGACAATGGTTTTCGAGGGGTGTCAATTTCAGCTGTTATCCTCCCAAATAGGCACTATATATTTTATTATACTGAATGTCTTAATTTTAGAGATTTTTTACTGCTTTTTATATAGAAATGACGTGAATTCCCCGGCGAACCGTACGCGCATAATTTACGTGCATGTAACAATTTGTTGTGTTACCCGTTGCTAAGTGTGTTGCTAACGCTGGGGGTAATAGAACAGATTATCAACTGCGTCTAAACCAATCAGATTTCAGTATTTAACATGAAAGTATAATAAAACAAATAATTTCAGCGGCTGGAATGCGTGGTACCTACAATGTAGCGCGATACGAAAATGAAAGTATTACAATTATCATTTCGCTATGCTATGATCGGAATAGATCTTACATTAAATTAGCTTCTAATTGAAATTAAATAATACGATGGCTTGTTATTGTGGAATACTAGAAAAATGTTGACGGTGGTTTGATAAAAGATTCGCACTCATAACCTATGTAATATTTGAAAAATAATATTTAAAACTACAAAAAATGATATTGATATACATTTTTTTTTCAGAACGACGCTGCTGATGAAAAAGCCAAGCTCGCTTATAAGTCGGTGTTATTTATTTCGTATTTCACACCGAATACAATCGAGTACAGGAACTTTACGGAAAGGGTTAAAATCAAATCAGAGGAATTATTCAACTACACCTATCAAGCGAGTGAAGAGGTACAAAAGTACATGTATATAAAATGGTCCATTTTTCTGATTTTGTTCTATCAAATACAATACAGGCACGTAGCATCGAGTTTATCACTTTGTTGACATACTGTTTATTTCACTATTTTCAATTCAATTTTTTACATGGTCCCATAAAAGTGGGGGCCAACTTATTGTTAATTTAATTATTTCTATGTAAAATTAAGAAAAATCTTTTCTGCGCAAAAAAGTAGGGGGAAGGGGGAGGCCCCCGGGCCCCCCTGAAGCTACGTGCCTGCAATAAAATCATCAATTAATCTGTGTAACGTAAGAAAATAAATATGCTTCATTTATAGACCCTTCCAAAATTGGTGCACAAGCAGAAGCGACCAAATATTCGTGCCACCGAAAAACTTTAATTTGGATCGTAAATTGTTACCAGAATAATCGCATATGAAAAAGTGTTTATATATATATATATATATATATATATATATATATATATATATATATATATATATATATATATATATATATATATATATATATATATATATATATATATATATACACACACACACACACACATTCACACACACATTCACACTAGAGGCAAAGCATGACAAATTGAAGCTGGTAAATGGAGCAATCATAATAAAACGTTGCAAGATTATATGAGACACATTAAGCAACTTTCTCATCGTCGCAGAAAAATCGCATAGAAAGCTGCGGTTCATCGTGCGCCCTTTAAAAATCTTGCATCACTCTTGCGAGTACACCAAACGTTATAAGACGTTCGTACTAATGTGTGTGCGTTGCATTGCGATTATTTGGTTCGCATTCGGTCGCGTATGAATAGTGTGTATGTCTACTACTTTGAGGAGAATTGACCACCACTTAAACGCATGCAACGAATACGACAGCTCGTGTTAAGTATGCGAGACCTCGTGCGAAGCTAAAATTTTCCGATCGCAAAGTGTTGTAAAGAGCTCGTGCACTAATTGTGAAATGGTCTTTACTAAACCAATCGAAACCTTGAATTTCGAATTTCTTTTGTCGTCGTTTGCTATAGGTGCCCTATCCTGCTTCCAATCTTTATGAAGCAATGTATATGTACGCTTTATCCGTAAATATGACGTCATCAGAAGGAAACGACTCATCCAATGGCCGCTTAATTGCTACGAGACTGTGGGGAAACTCTTTCACTAGTAAGATATATACCTATAATTTATTATTTTTTAACTTATTATTACTGTAATCCCTGATTTCTTTTTATGGTTAAGTCTAAGAGTAAAATGAATTTGGAAAAATAAAGCTTTGCATTCCCTAACCTAGTATTTTTGTTGCGTTATGGTAGAATTCTGAAACAGCTTTAATGAGTTATTTTGTTATTCCACCTTACAGTTTTGACTGAGATTTTGTGATTACATGTTCTTGTAAAAAAAATTATGTTCTTACTGAATTTCCGTTTTTAGGCATGACAGGAAATATTTCACTGAATGAAAATGGCGACAGGCAGCAGGGGTACAAGATAGAAATGATTCGGCTGACGTCACAGTTCCAATTAAAGGTAGGTATATTGCTGTATAATGACAAGACGTTCACCTTAATTAATTATGATTCCTGTAACTGTAGCAATAATCAATAGGATATATATAATTTGATGTGAAACCTGACAAAGATTAATTTTTTGATCACATTTAAAACATTTCATTTGTACATTCCAAATCAAAAACACTTCGTTATATATATATATATATATATATATATATATATATATATATATATATATATATATATATATATATATATATATATATATATATATATATATATATATATATATATAAAAGATAAGAATCATTAAAAGGAATTAGTTTTATACTATAGGAAAGATTTTGTAAAATCAATCAAACGCAAACAAAAACTTTTTAACAAATATTCTGATCAAAGATTTTTATTTAAATCTAAAAACATATACATTTTTCTATAATGTATAACCGTCAAACCTTTTTTTCCAGACAGTTGGGTATTTTTTCACGGATGACAGGGTGTTCCGGGAGGATCTTGTTCACCAGATACAGTGGCCCGGGGGTGGGGGCCCGCCAGTTGACCACCCACCATGTGGTTTTAATGGGGAATTCTGCAAGCATCGTGAGCATAATATTTTAAGACTAAGTTGTAAAAAATTATATTAATTATGTAGTAAAAAATTATATTAATGGTTTCATTTTGTGATACTAGTACATGTATACCTATTATTATAATGCTATTTTAACAAAAACTTGGGATTTCTGTATGATATTATTGTTAATACAGGTACATGTATCTAGTTCACCGGCACGCATGAACGTCAATTAAGGTTGATGCTGGCCTCAAGTGAATTATGCACAAATGTATAGGTGTAATAGGTTAGGCTTAGAGTCGGGCAAACTGTTGTCAATTTCTCCAATTGACCGAACGTCTTCGAAGATATTGATTGAAGATACTGAAATGCCAGCAATGAAATAAACCATATGCTAGTTTACGGATTTGTTAAAATGGCCTCATCTTAAGATATAGTGATCCTTTCCATTGAAATATTAATGTTTTCAATTATTATCCGATGATCATCCTTTTTTCAACAACATTTTCCGATGACATTTTCCAATAATACACCAATATTTTCCAATATCATTATACATATATATTTAATTTCTGTGTATATTTCCCATTATGTTTGCATTAGAAATCTGACTGTGACATTCAAATTTCTGTAACACACTTCAAATCTGATGCAAGATTATGAGCCCAAGTAAATGTCATCACGCGTTTTGAATAGATTTATTATTAATTGTAAGATCAAGTGAACCGTTCAAACCTGCATAACCAATTTTATATGTACGTATGAAAAATAATCGTTAAATCATATCTATTCCAGCTCAAAAGAGAGATTTCCCGGCAAAATTTCCGGAAATATACTTTAAGCCGCGGAAACGCGCTAAATAACATTATTTATAGTTTTTCGTCTTTTATTCACAACAATCCCCGACAAAGAGCGTAAATAAGAGCTTTCAAGCGACGATACAAAAATATATTATACAAATAAACATCAAAGTAAAATATAGATATAGCATTATTGCTTATTTTTGGATGTCGTTGGTCCAATAACACACCAAACGGTGCAGACAAATTAGAACTATTTTAACAAGAGCTTGGACTTTGGGTAGTTGTGTCAAACAGCAACGTGACGTAGGCCTGTCTATTTCATTTCTGGCTTCTCAGCCATGGCTCTTTGAAATCAAGAAGATTTGTCTGGCTTTTGAGCTAAGACTACGCAATCGGTGCATATTTCGCTTGAAACCGCGTCATTTTAACTTTTTTTGACGCAAGAATTATATAGCTACGCTCTATTAAAACTCCAAGCTCTCGTTAAAATGGTTCTATCATATCGCACAGCCACTAACGCGCGTTATTCAATTTGTCTACACGGCCTGGTGTGTTATAGGACCGACGAAACATTCAGTGCTTAAATATAAAAATTCTAGTTGGCTTCATACATGTTTCACATTTCTAGAGAGAAAATCATATTATATGTTTGATGGTTTTTTTCAAACTTCAAAGCATATTAAACTTTAATCCATCTTTGATATCTTTTAAATCTTACTTCAATATTGCGGGGGGGGGGGGGGCGCTATTATTTGGATGGTTTCGCTAAACGTACAATAGTAAGCATCCGAACCGATATAAATCTAACAGAAAAATATAATCCGAGATCTCTTCCAAAATAATTCACTAAAGATGAGCGATTAAGGGTTGTCCCAAGATATTCATTCAGCATGTTTGGACGATTTTTGATAAAAAAAAAAAATAAAAATACAAATACATGTGAAAGAAGTGAAATTGAAATAGATGAAAGGGAAACTTTCCAAGATAATTTTATTCACATATTTCATTATTTTTTTTTTACACGGAAAAATTCACAATAACGAAAACTGATTTCTTACGGAGATTTATAACAGGGAATGTTAAAACATCTTTTCTCCACTCGGTAGTCTTCAACGTTACATGTATCATCCGGGTCTGTTGCAATACAAAATCCCCGTAGACATACCGTTTTTAGCCGTGTATAAAGTAAAACCTGATAAGCTTGAGGAACGTTTCAAAAAAGAAATCTTGGAAATTTTTCATACATTTGAATGAACATCGTTCTAACCCTGAGGAATTAATAGATATCAAGTAATTAAGCAAAATATGAAACGAAGATATCTTGGGACAGAGTTTTTTTTTTTTTTTTTTAATATTTACATTTTCCAGTGTCTTTGCCTGTGATAACACTACGTATCGATTTTGTACTATGTAACCCATAACTCGTATAATTGGGGCGCCAGCGGGGTTTGCTTATTTATATCTAAATACTAATAGTACAATGGCTTAAAATTACATAAATATAAGTAATAAGGAATCATTACTTGAATATTATGAAATGATAATTTCGGTCGGGGCGGGATCAAATCTATTATTAAGCCCTTCGGGCTTTATTAGATTTGATCACGCGCCGACCAAAATTATCACCTCATAATACTCAAAGAATGATTCCTTATTCTTTAAGTTATCTTCAGTACGTGTACAACTAATAATTCATGTATGGGTATTTATTAAGTATTGTTTTTTTTTAACAAATGTAACCCATATCTTCCAATTTGAAACAAATAAATGACTGTAGTTACTTGCTTACAAAAAACCCATTTACATGGTATTATTCGAAATTAGAAAAATACATATCTTCCACAAAGCCATATTTCAACACTGTTAATGAAATAGATTTCTATATAAAGGATTTCACTTACTATCCTCAGAATACTGCGTCAAATATCACAATTAAAGCACGTAATGGTTATGACTTTATAGATTTGACCCAGACTGAGATTCTAGAGATCGTGGTCGGAACATTGGGAGGAGTTCTAGTTTTAGTGGTGTTTCTTAGCATCATCATTCCACGCTTTGTAGTAAGGTAAACTAATATCTCTCTCTCTCTCTCTCTCTCTCTCTCTCTCTCTCTCTCTCTCTCGTAAATATTTTAGTTTACATTCAGTCTAAACGATTTATGAGATATTAAAAATATAAAATATGTTTTTGAATTAACCGAATTCTGAAAAAAAGTAAATATAACTATACCTTTTAGACATTGCCCGAAGTTTCTTTGAACTTTTCATGAAACCTGTATCATATGAAATAACGATTTTATCTATATCTATTTATAAGATTTCGAGACATGTATGCATATTTTCACGCTCCGATGCTAAACAAAGAGTTGTTCGTAATTTCTTTCATTTCCCTGTCTAATTATTTGATTAACAGCCAGTATCACATTGATTCTAATTGGATTTATCTTAATTAAAAAATATATAAAACCAGTATTTTTCAGTGATCCTATACATTTTTTTTATTTGAAATTATGTTTAAAACAGTTCAAACCTTTACTTTCACGAAACTAACTTCGATTTTTTGTTACTTGCAGGCATATCAAAAAGAAAGCAAGCGAAAGTGTATGGAGAATTAAGGAAACCGACCTCATAGCTAAAAAGAGATCTAATTTCTCTATGTCTAGGGTAACAATGAAATATTTTATTACAATGTGTTATGCTTATATACTAAGCTTTCATCTCGTATTAGAAAATACAACAACTCTAAAAGCTGTGTTTATATACACTAGAGTAATTGATTTTTTCTATGACTGAAGTTATGACTGAAATTTTTTAAAGTTTAAAAACAATTTTTTTCGATCATTTTATGTACCTCTCAACATTGTAAAATTACAGAATATCTTATCACTGGCATTTTACTTATTACTTATTAGACTTGCTTATACAGAAAAGAGTTTTTCGAGAAGCGTTCTTAGCAAATAAAAAGTTCAAAGCGTAAAAAAAAATGTGTAATGATGTCATTCAACCCCCCCCCCCAAAAAAAAAACCCACCCAAATATGGGGAAAATTGTTTAAAAACATGTACAAACAAAACTTTCAGCGCCCTATCTGATTATATCCTGTTTTACATAGATCTCTCTCCGTTCTGAGCAGATTGTTGTAGACAAACACCTCGTGTGCACGGCACTGTACAAGGTAAGTTTAAATTCAGTAAGGTCAAATGCAAATATAGGATTTTGATCTCTTTCTTTTTCATTTGTACACGTATGCTGTAATTAATTTTTAATTTATACATGTATGTTATACTAGTAATATCCTGATCGCTATTTCGTTTAGTATTTTCTTATACTCATTATTTTTTTGGTATACTTTTTTTGCAGTTAAATATGTGATGATGTTAACGATTGCATTTATATTATTATTGTTTCTCACTATTAAAGTCGCCTCCCATCAAAATCATTTTGTAAACATGTGTAGAATTCTACCTCCTTATTATAAAATTTTTAAAAAATCCCCTACAACAACAATGCCATTTATAGACTCATTTGGCTCAAAACATGAATAAAAGGATACTTAAAATTGAGACCGTTTTTAATATGAATCGTTCGGAAGAATATGACTTGAGTACACGTGCTCTAAGACATTTACGACCGTAAAAGAAAGTGTGCTTAGCTAGGCCAATTTGAGCAAAACTAAGGCGGATGGTTGGTACGACTTAGGTATGACTTTATACTTATTTAAAGATAATAATGTGAAGTAATATAATCCCTACACACAAAAATAGATACTCGTATGACAAACTTCATTTATAAAAGAAATCGATTTAAAGCCCCTATCACAATTGGCGAACGAGCAGAAGCGACAAAATATTCTAGCGACCGAACAAAAAAATAGATCTTGTTCGTAAACTTTTGCCAATATAATCGCATATGAAAAAGTATTCGTACGAAACTCGCACGATTTAAAACGACCGTTGTGCGATGTTAACGCATTGAATCTTGCGATATACCTTGCGTCTATATGCGACTGTTTTACAATGAATTCGAGTGTTGTAAGATAATGCGATAGAATCGCACGAAAGACTAGATGATAGGAAAATTAAAGGTGCGCTAATGCGATAGGATGAGCGGCGCTCGTCCGATCATGCGTTTCATCGAGTCAGAGGGGTATAGATACCGCCCGTTTTCGACGCTGTTCAGTAGATGTAGTTGAATGCAAGAGAAGATAAGTATGCTTATACACTGTATACTGTATAAGAGAACTATTCGCCCCGTTTTATTTTCGCTTATTGCGCTCTTTTTGTCCGTAAGCATATTTTAAGACTTGGCGAATTCCAATGCCTCATATTATTTTTTTTATCAATACACTCGTCACTGTTTGGGCGAATTCAAGACAAGACAAAACCGTAAAATGTCATGTGGCGAAAATAACCCTAAATCCAGAATATACGGGCAAAGCATGGATACTGAAACCGAAAATTCTTGCAGTGATAGTAAACCGTTACACGAGAAACGTTGAGCAACAGTTTCATGGTCGCACAACACGCACAAAAACAGCTGCGATTTATCTTACGATCTTTAAAATTCGTGCATCGCTCTTGCGAGTACGCGAAACATTGTTAAACATTCGTACTAATGTTCTTGCGTTGCATTGCAATAATTTGGACCGCATTTGGTCGCGTCTGAATAGTGTGCATGTCAACAATTTTGAGGAGACTTGATGCAACCACAAAAACGCATGCAACGAATACGAGAGCTCGTGCAACGTACGCGATAGCTCGTGCGAAGCCAAAGAATTCCTATTGCAAAGTGTTATAAAGTGCTCGTGCGCCAATTGTGAAAGGGGTTTAAAAATGTACAGGCTGAGTATTGACTTGAGGAAACTTGGTGACGGCGAACCTTGTACATACACGTCTTCTTAATTATAGGTTACGTTGGGGAAAAAAAAATCAAAGGATGTCCCTCGTGTTTAGTAGTGTACTTCGGTACGTGTGACAATAATAATTATTATTTTAAATTGCAAGAACTTGCATGTTGTTGTTTGTGCCTCGTTCGTGCAATGACGTGATATTAAGTCATGGAGTGAATAAACACAACAGCAAGTCTAATACTAGTAAATAGTTTCGCCGTAGATGGAATAATGGAATAATCGTTATAAAGGCCAATGAGATTTTAGCAATTTATTTTTATTTATGTTTTTTGGTGGGGGGGGGGGGGTACGGGGGTTGTAACGGTGATGGTCCTACATAGATCTTAGCATGCTTTGTTTTACTTTGTATGTACTTAAAGTGTAAAAAATGTACGCCTAGTTCAAATGATAAAAGGTAAAATCTAGAATGGTAAACAGACCAAAATGGTGAGACTGTCAAACTTTTAATTATAATATCATATGATTATATTTATTCATGAACACACAGAGAGAGAGAGAGAGAGAGAGAGAGAGAGAGAGAGAGACGGGGGGGGATTCATTATTGGCGAATAACTATTAATGTAAAGCCGCAACGATTTACTTTCTAAGAGCAAGCAGGACATAGCGTCGAACATTTGCTCTTGCATTGATTCGACCTTTGGGGAAAAATCCACATCAGTCCCAGTTGTAATTAATGAACTTTGAACACCTGCTTTGTGCAAACACTTTTACACGATCGTCTCTTTTTCGTAGGGAGCAACCGTTGTGCTGAAAAAATTTGAAAAGGGCGATTCCATTTACGATGTGAAAGAATTCAGACAGGTATGTAAAAAAAGAGTGCACAAATGTTAAGCTATCCCAGGAGGAAAATAATATTAAGATATTCGAAATTGTACAGCAAAAATTGGTCGCTGTGTATGTGAAAATTAATCAAGTTTGGCGATTTACAGACGTTATAGGGAGATCGCCTTAGAGGAAGAAGATAATGAAATGGAAATTGATCTACGAGCTATGTCGAATTAATAGCAGCTGTAGAAACTGTGATAAACAAAAAAACCCACCATAAATATGAATTAATAAGCTATCAAAGAAAGTGTCTAACATTTTACAAAGGTATTACGGATTGTTTTTCCTTTGTTTCATTCTTTTTTTTTACTTGTTTTATTGTATAGTGTAATATAGATATTTTGATTGAAATCGGAAGATACTAATCAGTGGCCATGTTCATGAAAGTATCTTAGGATCTATCTTAAGGCATGTCCTATGATATGTCTTAAGACATATCTTGTGACCTCTCTAAGACACATTTTAAAGGGGTGTGGTCACGGTTTTGGTTAAAGTTAATTTAACTATTTTTTTTAATATTTACAGTGCTTTAAAAATATATTTCTAATGATCAAGTATAAGCACGATACAAGGCTCACAACTCTTTGTCATGTAAACAAAGGTTTACACAGGTTTCATATACCAGTAAAAAATCTTTTTCAAGCGAATTTGTCTATCTTCGTATTCATTTTAAGCATAAATAAACAGTTTATAACATATTCATTTTAGGTCTAAAACTGGAAATTTTACTTCAACATTCAAAATGTAAACAAAAGCTTTGTATACATAGCAGAGAATTGTAAGCTCTGTACCTTACTTAAAACTCAACAAATGATACTCAAGTTTTTGTTGACTATTAAAAATGCCATATTAAAGCTTTGTAAACATTAAAATCGGAAGATGATTTTCGACCAAAATTATGACCACGCCCCTTTAAGATGTAAACCACAGCTATCTTGGACGTATCCCAAAAGATATCTTAGACTGACCAAATAAGATATCTATCAACAAAATATAATGTAAAAAAGTATTTGAGTAATGTGGATGTATATCATAAGCATATCTGAATATTAAACAATTACATTTTTAAAGATTTGAGTCACTAATGAGGAATATCCATTTTAATTGCTCGATTTTTTTTATCACCCATTACATTTTTATACGTTTAAAAAAATGCGTGCTTTAAATACATTTTTTTTTAAATAATTTCATCACACATATTAAATATCAGCGAGCCTTTGTCACCTTACTTGGAATTGAAATTCTCTGACAAAAAGCTTCAAACACTCCTGAAAGTATATATACATAATTCAAACTCATGTAACTCCGGTGTGTAAGTGGGAGGGGATGGGATTTTCAAAGCAGAGAAATAGAAATAGTCTCTGCGTAGTGGAAACTTACGGTCCTTTACGTTAATCTGATATGTTAAAATATACTGGTTTATGCAGGTCTTGCCAAGGTAAATGTAGACAATGATGTGTACATGCATGTGCATGTACATATACAAATGTAAATACATGTTCATATCATGATATTTATCATTTTTTCATTAACGTTTAATTGTGTATACTTTTTCGCACATATTTAGATTATTTGGATCTGTCAATGATATTTTCGATCAGATATAATTCGCCGCATAATATTTTCTTTCAGTTAATAAAATGCAAAATTACAAAATTAAGAGGTGTCGTAAGTTGGAACGGCCTTGAGAAACTCTCTTATGACTAAGATGTGTCCTAAGACATATATGAGACATATGTTAGACTTAAGATAGCTTGATGAACATGCCCCCACTTTTGTAATTCATTATGGTTTTTATGGACAATTTATTTCTACCGATCTTCCTTTTCCCTTCTCACTTTTCAAACAGTTTTTTATTTTCTTTATAGATTCGAGAACTGGACCATTTGAACGTAGCCAAAGTATTCGGGTTTTGCATGGATTCTCTCAAGTTTGTTGTGGTGGCGGAATATTGCAGCAAAGGGAGCTTAATGGTAGGAGAAGCACACTGGAGAATTTCCATTACAGTTTAATTAAATGGGAAATCAATTAAATTCGATATGAGTTTTGTCAATGAAAACGACAATGATGCCAATTTAAAGAGACTGGGTGGTGAACAAATTAGTGATCAGATCCTCTTTGAAAATTTTAGCTTTGAAATTTGAATATTTTGATGTATCTTTTATAACGGAGCTCTTCTTCATAAGGAGATTAATAAAGTCTAAAAATGACCACGACCTTCAAACCTTCTTAAATATATACACTTCAATACTACAACAAATAAAACAATTTTGAATTAACCCCCCCCCCCCCCCACCCACTACCTCCAAAAGATTTATACCTGTCCGTCCGTCTCTCAGTTTATCTAAGTTAGTTGTTGAAGGCACAGGAAATCATTCTTTTTGCGACTGAAACACTTCGCAATCTGAATTTGAATTATAGAAATATATATGTGTAGATCAAAAAAGGGCTTTATTTTGCATAATTTCTTTTTGAAGTCCTCTTTTGATAACTCTGAAATACAATGTAGAAAGCAAAAAAGTTAATTATTTGGAATTATAGTTTATTCAGTGACGGAAGCGTTATACGAAAGTATTCATACTTCCAAGCATATCGATGGCAGAAAATATAATTATTAATTGTAAATCTATATTTGATCAAGGATATCTTGGAAAATGAAGATATCAACATGAATTGGGACTTCCGCTGCTGTTTACTCTGGGATACAATTAGGGTGAGTAATAATAGGTAGTTTTTGTAACATTATCCTCAGTGAATATATTAAAAATTGATAAAAAGGACGGACACCTTGTGAGCTGCTTATTGCAACACATGTAAGTCCGTCCGTCTGTCTTCCTATACCGTACCTCCTCATACATCGCACATAGGGAGGGTGCTTGTTGGAAGTACAATGTTCTTTGAAAAATTAAATTTCTAAGTGAGAGGTTATGGTAAAAGCAAAGTTCTATGAAATGTTTTAGTCCTGATGTCCTTTATTAACGATGCATGAATAATTTAGCATAAAATATTTGAACAGTTTAGATCTATTTTAAAATAATTCACAATGTCATTGTTCATCAATAGAAAATACAATTACAATTGTCGGTTTAAAAGTACATGTTTTTTTATTAAGTGTTTTTTTTAAGTCTTTAACGTCTTTAAGGTAGGTTTGTTGGTCACTCAGTAGCACTTATACCTTAACACACATTGTCAAGATGAAGGTAATTTACATACGACTTCTTTATGCATCAAGTGTACTGTATATATAACAAATTAACCTTTAAAAAAGTATGATATATATATTCTAAGCAAAATTATTATCATTATTCATAAACTCTCAAAACTCAAAAGATTTCATTTAAGAATTGAAATATCCTACATTCTAAAATATGTCCAGTTATGAAGTATGATACAATCAGTACTGTACGTTTACTAACAAAATATTCTCATAAATGAAAAGTTAAGAAGTTTTAATTGATATGAAATTTTATTTCTTTTGATAAGGGTCTTGAATACATCTTCAGCTCAAGTATTCGTTACCATGGAAACCTAAAAAGCTCGAACTGCGTCATTGATGGCCGATTTGTTCTGAAACTGACGGACTTTGGACCCCGGAAATGGCTCGAGAAGAAAAGTAGATGCGATCGAGGTACGATTCTTTTGGCGTTTATAAACTTAAATCTTACTCATTATGGGAGTTATCAAATTATAGAAATTATTCAAAGGGTCAACATATAAGTAATATAAATTATAGTAATAATGTTTGTTGCTTTTGAGTTCTGACATTCACAGACCTGTATAACTACATCGAAGGAAACTCGCGGCTTTGATACTAGTAAAATAATGTTATTTTATAAAGTGTGTTTATTAAGTACTGCAATTGTTTCAATGCATGGTCATTTACAGCTAACTGCAAATTAATATTTTTATTATGTATACAATACCGTTTATTTGGCGTTTTTCCACCGAGTCAAAATGTTTTGGAAAATATAGTAAACCTTTCTTATTTGCGTCGGTTATTTGTTTGCTATTTTTAAAATTTTCTAAAAGCAAACAAAACCGGATATTTTTGCATATGGTTATTTTTGCGATGTGAAAGTGATCACGAAAAAAAAATAACCAGGATATACGGAAGTAGATTTCAGTCAAAACTCAAATGGAAGTTTTAAACAAACTAAGGGATATCGTTTGGTTTTTGAATGGCGAGTCTACATTGGTTGTAATTCCGTTCATAGACTTGCTTTGGACATCGCCAGAGAGACTTCGACTGACAGTTCTTCCTTCTTTCGGACACTATCAACAATCGGACATCTACTCGCTAGCCATTGTAATGCACGAACTGTTCGAGAGAACTGGTCCATTTGGAGTCGAGACAATTCAGATTCAACCTTACGGTGAATATGTAAACAAACCAATTGTACAGGACCTGATGGCCAATGCCATATTTAGACTATTTTTATCTCCTTTTTTTCTTCAAAAGGAAAGCCTCTTTTTTTTTTTTTTTTAAAAGGAAATTAGGAAAGCTGAGATATCATTTTTTTCGTTACTAAATAAAAGCTTCTGACTTAAAAGTCATATTTTAACAAATAAGATTTGATAGATAACTTTTAGAGCATCGAGCTTTCTTAAAATGGTATTTAATTTTGTCTTTTATGAATTATTTGTATATGATAAAAGATATGATTTCAACTTTGGGAACTTCCGTTTGTTTCAGAAATCATAGAGCGGCTGAGGAACCAGACGACTGTTCACTTCCGGCCTCTGTTTGAATCCAATAATTGTCCGGGAAAACTCCAAGCCCTGATCTCAAAGTGTTGGGACGAAAGTCCCGAATGTAGACCTACTCTGAAAGAGCTGAAGAAGAACATCAAAATTACTACAGAGTAATTAGACTTCTTGCTCAATTATAATTAATGCTCGATTTGTAATTTTGTTTGGTTAATATACAATGTATATATGAAATTTATAAATTAAAATAATTGTGTGTGTTTTTTTTACGTTTAAATAGTTTAAAAAATCATTTTCAATGCAGCACCATTATAATGGTTCATTATTTTCAGTGAATTACCTTTGTTCTGCACAGGTAATTTTTTTTTTACAAACTTAATAAGATTTTTTTCACCTAAAAAAAAAAACTGTTTCAGTGTTCAAGCTGACAACTTTTTTGACAATCTTCTGAAACGAATGGAGCAATATGCAACGAATTTGGAGGAATTGGTTGAAGAGAGGACCTCGAAATACTTACATGAGAAGAAAAGAGCCGAGGATCTTCTATATCGACTCTTGCCCCAGTATGTAGAGCATGATTCCTTTACATATATTCAGCACAATTTAATTTTTGTTTTTGTTTCACTTCATTTTTATTTTTACGGATCGTACTTAGAGTTTTTAAATGTCGCTTAAACGTAAAACACAATTTCAACTTGGGGACGTACATTGTACATTTATACTATCCATCAAAATACACAGTCGAATCAATTGAAACTTACATAAAGTAGTATGTGTTTTCTTTCACGCATCCGACCCCGGACCATAAAAGTTAGACGAGCTCACTTTTGATCTCAGTCTTACTTTTGCACTATATATTCCTTTTGTAAAAGGGAGACTGAGATCGAAAGTGAGCGCGTCTAACTTTTATGACTCCGGGGTCCGTTGTCATACCAGTATTCAAAGTCAGATTGCGATTCGTACGTCATGAACTTCTTTGAATCACTACTACTAAAATAATAAGTTACATTGCTGTTAGGGTCAAATACTGTAAATTTTGAATATTTGAGAACGATAATCATATTTTACATACTAAGGAAATGTTGTTTAGTTTATATTTCAATATATCAAGGTGCCTAATCCCTCCCATTTGGACGTCGCATACTTGGAGGTCCCTGCTGAATAGATATGAAATAGGGTCCATGCAGATTTTTTATACGCGTAATAAATTGTACATTTTGTGGATTGTCTTGACTTCTTTACTCGTTCACATTGTAGATCAATCGCTCATCAGATACAGTCTCGAGGATTTGTAGAACCAGAAGCATTTGAATCAGTTAGCATTCTTTTCACCGACATTGTACAATTTACGTCATTCTCCGCAGAATCATCGCCAATGCAGGTTCACAGTTTTTTATTTCCTTCATTCTTACAAGGCATCGCTGCGTTATGTTTAATAAATTAGATAATATACGTACAGTGTATTTTTGTATATATTTATTGTAATTTCAGATTGTGCAAATGTTGAATGAACTATATTCCACTTTTGATGATGTCATCACCGCATATGACGTCTACAAGGTGAGGATAGATATAATTACGTAAAAATGACTGGTGGTCGCCTAATTGGACTTGTGGGTTTTCTCCGGCTACTCCGGCTTACTCCAACGTCTCTGACCCCCTCGAGCTAACATCCTGCCAAGGAGAGATAGCTAGAACTTGTTTATCAATCGTTTAAAGTTTAGTTTAGTTTTTTTAATACTTGCCAATAAATAAACTTTCACACCAACCAAACAAATATTTATGATTTTAGCCCCAAATGTTATAATTATGCAATCTGCATAAAAATATAGTTTATATATCTAGAGAGATAGAGCTTATGAGAAGCGTAGTGTATCGGAAACCCTTGGCTAGCGAAGATGATATTGTCAGTTACCCCTCTTTTCTTTTGTCGTCTGATCAGGTGGAGACGATCGGGGATGCCTACATGTGTGCTTCCGGTCTGCCCCAGAGGAACACCTACCACCACACAGAGATCGCCAAACTGACCATCTCCATAATGAAGGTGGTCGACAAATTCAAAATCCGGCACCGGCCGCACCGGAAGTTACAACTCCGTGCAGGAATCCATTCTGGTATACACATCATTTAATAAATTATACATTATGGCTTATTCTTGACAGTTTCATGCTGGAACTATATTTATATATTCTTTTTGCTGGAATTCAAACTGGTACATATTTTTTAATGAATTTTGCCTTGTATTGATCGGTGAGGAGTTGCTTTTTTGCATTGTATAGGCCCCTGTGTAGCGGGTGTTATCGGTAGCAAAATGCCTCGATATTGTTTATTTGGGGACACAGTAAACACAGCGTCAAGGATGGAAAGCACGAGCGAAGGTTTGTTAATTACTGTCTTCATCTTCAATTTGATTGTATCAGAATATTAAATATAATCGGGCACCAAAGTTCGCAAAATGTCATGTTGAAAATTTTGAATTGACTGGGTGTAAATACGAAATGTACAACGTGTGACAATTGCACAAAAATAAAGTAAAAGAGTAGAAATAAGAGTGTTAACCACTGAAGGATGAATCATCACGAAAGTGAGTTGTGCTGATTTAAAAGACCAGCAAATGTATTTAACGATTCTACCAAATAAGGCATTTGCGCCATATTATTCGCCCGATTCTTTTTTTCAGCATCAAAAATTCAAATCAGTAGTTCCACGGCTACACTTCTACGGGACTCGCCGGACATCGATTTAACTACTAGGGGAGAGATCTATATCAAGGTAAGGAGACTAAAGAAGGCTAAACTGTTATCAGTTATTATAAAAATGGTAATTGACCTATGCTAGTAAGTCATTCAGTGGCATGCAAGCTGGTCACGGTATTTTGGGATTTATATTGTTATATCATAATATACAAATATTACAAATTATTAATCATATATCAATAACGAATAACAACTATAAAATCCTTAAAATTAAAACTGTAAAGTCTAAAATATTTTTATCCACTAATTTTGGAGATGGATGGGGCTGATCTTGTCAATTTGCAGGCAAGGACAATAATATTATTATTTTAATCCAGTTTTATAAATTTAGAAATTGAAAATAATAAAAAAAAAAGCAAAAAAAAACCCAAAAAACAAACAAACAAACAAACAAACAAACAAACAAACAAAAACCAAACAAACAGAAAAAACCCAAAACAACGTATAATATAGGAAAAATGCTGGAAAAAATAATATAAACATCTTTCTTACCATGTCCTCTGAATTTCTAGGGCAAGGGCACCATGTTGACCCACTGGCTGGAATGGAGGGAGCAGAAACCAAAGACACACGTGTTCTCAGAAATGGCCGCACTAATGGAATCATCGAACGCGTGGCATTCTGAATTAAACGGCAACACGTTGACTGATGTGTGCAATCATTAAAAATGTCCATTATTGTGTTCATGTACATGTGTATGTTGTGTTTTTGTTTTATGAGATCATGTGAATTCTATTTTTACACATAGAAGACACGTTGTTCTATTGTTTGGAAACGACATAAACTCTTTGAAATACCTACCCTGGTGTTGTATGTTCTGGAACTGATGCATACGTTTGAAAAAGTATAAAGACACGCCTCGATTTGGTATGCATGATTTTAAAATTAATGCAAGAGAATGAAAGAATTTATAAACTTAATATCTACAATAATCCAATTTTAAGTTGCATATTAAATTTACAGATTCCGGAAAAAATTCTCCAATCGGATTTCTGGAAAACCGGATTAGATAAGTTATACTGAATAAAATTCATGTTCTAGCTGAGGAAAAATATTAAACAATTATTATTATATCACCCAGTACATCTCAAGATCTGCACCGAAACAATAACTTTTTTATACCGAGATAAGTTTTATCCTTGACCTTTGACCTCGTGGGTTGACAATCATTTGGAGTTGTCTGTACTTCATTGAGGCGATCAGTGCACAAATCTGGATGTCTACAAAGCAAATATTTGTCATGATATTGAAAAAACAATGTCTTTCTATGTTATTAGCTGTTTAACCTTTGAGTTAGTGGTCCAAAATAAAATTCAAATTGATGGGATAACTGTAACTGCCAGTACATGTACACCACCCTTGTTTGGACTTGGATAATTAATACAGTAAATCACGCTTATAACGAAGTGCCAGATATGGGCAATTTTACTTCGTTATAAACGTAATTCGTTATATTCGTTAGCTTCAACTATATTTTTACAGTCCACGGGGAAAAAATATTGACTAAAAGCGTCAATTCATTGTGTTCGTCAAAAGCGTGGTCTGCTGTAGTATCCACTCTCACGATATTGACAGGTAGTGTCTTGTGCTCAAGCGAGTTTGGTCCAAATTAGTCTGATATTCTCAAAGAAACTTGAATTGCTTAGACGTAGTAACGTCGCATGATCAGTGATAACAATAGGTAACCTGAGCTACAAGTGTGACCTTGATGTTTGAATATCCTTACATGCAATTCTTCTTATGTTGACATTATAATGTTTGATACTAAATAAAACTACATTTTGTAATACACGCATTAAATACAACAAGAAGCGAACAATTCACGCCCCCATTAAATGGTTAACTTGTCACTACCATCAAGAAATATGAATACTGACTTAATTGTACTCACATTAGTACAACACATGACCTTGCTCATATATGTCCGTTATGAATGATAGTACAATCATGTCACTCACGAGCTGAATTTTCTACTGGCTGAACATACACCTAAAGAAAAGTTGTTTGCAATTGCACATCTCATGTTGTGAGTAAGTCATGATTGTGATTGCGAAAATGTTCTATACGTTCATGATCTTCAAATGAAAATTTCTGAAACATTGCATAATCCAAGAACAACCTTTGCCCTCATCTATTGATTACGGACGTTTCAAACTGGTTCCATTTGAACTAGAAATTGAATAAGGCGGAGTTTAACAAAATACTGAAAGGTGAAATATTTATTTGATGCAATATACTATCTTAGCCCTTGATACCTCACATTAAACTTCAATTTCCAATAGAGCTACAGTTCTGCAGCTAGATAAATATACACACGTTGTGTACACATGTACGTGAAAGAGTTATCGTCGCTATATTAATGAATATTAATTTTGTACGTGTAAATCAGTCTCGTATTATCACATTTTCCCTAAGAAGACACGAAGTCTTGTCATAAGTGATAAGGGATAAAAAGAGGCCACAAGGTTGAAGGTTCCTTTGATAACCAGAAACTCGGCGAGATCAAGTGGCTATCCTTTTCTTTCCAAGAGTTCGTCATGATTCTGTTTGTTTTTGCCATTCTTATTCCTGCTGGTAAGCTTGATTCAAAGATCTTTTTATCTGGTATTTATAAAATATAAGATATTCAAATTAGTCTTCGTTTGACCAATCAATTTGAAATTGACATCATTAAAAGTAACATATTTGACATCATGATGGTTAATTAAAATGTATCTTGGTATGCATCGTGATATTTTAATACATATCAAATACTACCACATAAACCTATTTAGGAAAAACACCATCATGATTATGATGCAAGTTTGTCGATACTTTAGTCCTTAATTAAAGGGACTTGGACACGATTTGAGATCAAAAATTTTAATTTTTATTTTTTATGTATAAAATGGTTTATTGGTGCATTTTAAAAATTGACCAAAATATTAAATGTTAAAGTCAAGTTACAAGCGAGATACAGAATAAGAATTGATAGTTATGTAAACAAAGCTCGGGTCTTATAGATGTTTACAAAAAATGTAATGTAGAGAATTACCATTTCTTAGACAAAATGATATGTAAAAACAATTTCAACTAATTCAATATCTTCTTAAATACTATTATCAACAAAAGAAAGTTACATTTGATTGAAATTTACACTAATACAACGAATATGTTAAAATGACAATATTCGAGCTTTGTTTACAAAACAAAGAATTATGATCTCTGTATCTTGCTTATAACTTGATATTTGAGTTTTAAATTTTGACATAGCATTATGAACTATATTTATCAGTATGAACATTGAAACTGGAAAAACAAAATTTGAAATTTTTAAGTCAAATCGTGTCCAAGTCCCTTTCTTACCCAGTGTAAAGACGTAACAACAGGACCAATTGGGGATCTTTAACGTAGAATATCCGGAACTTTAGTACAACGTAATACCTGCTTCACGTGTGTTACGCAAATAAAATACTGACTCTGGCGATAGATATGTTAAAAATTAATTTTTGTTATCTTAATATTATAATTAATGGTCGAAGGAGTACAGAAAATTGGCTTCATTTACTATCAATTCTACCAAGACTTCAATCTTTCATTCCAAATCATGTTCACAGCTGTTCACGGCAAAGCCGTCCGAGCGCACGGAAATCACGGACATAACCAGGGCTTCGTGACGGACAACCCTCTTCACGTCAACAACGAGATCCAGGACCTCAACGTTCACTTCGGAACCCACTTTTGCCTGGATCTTTTAGTCGTTGACTGCAGGACTCACGTAACCAATGGAGATGAACAGGTGTGCGGTTCAGACGATCGCACATACGCTAATCAGTAAGTGTGAAAACGTGTCATTTTCAACGTTCATCAGGTAAAGAAAATGTGATGTTATCATATTGTAATGCGCAATTACATATATTCACAGTTGCGAGTTCGCCCATGCACTGTGCATGTTCTCTACGTTGAGTATCAAGAGTCACGGTGCTTGCAATAGCGCTACACGACCACCAACCACAATGATGCCAGTAGATACCACCATGATGCCATCCGGCTCAACCATGATGCCAGTAGATACCACCATGATGCCAGTAGATACCACCATGATGCCAGTAGATACCACCATGATGGGAACAGATGCCACCATGGCTCCAGTGGATATGACCACAATGATGATGTCCACTACCACCACCCAGAGCCAGGAGACTGTCCTGTTCCAACAGGTGTTCTGTAAAAACAAGAACCTGATCAACTGCCCAGCGACTGTCACACTCACCTGTGGATCCAACGGCGTCATGTACAACAGCGGGTAATCAAACAACTCGGTGATATCTTTGGAATTCACATTGTTCATACATCAAATTTGTTCGCTGTATGTTTTTCTTCTGTTTTCAGATGTGAATTCTCTAAAGCTAAATGTGACGATATCACACTGAGTCAGGTCGATGTTAGTCAATGCTCTACTCCAGTTGTAGGATGAACTCAAATAAATCATGACACACTTTAGTTGTACCTCATGCAGACAATAGTAGTACTTAGTGGGCAAAGTACGTTCAAATACATTCTGACTACAAATAGGCATTCGTGTCTGAACTTTATATTTACATCTATAGTCTGTCCAAAGATATGTATGCTGCACATTTGGAAGATTTTTTATAAAAATACACATACCTGTGAAAGAAATGCAATTGAAATCGATGAAAGGGAAATTTTCAAGATAACTTTGTTGACGCACATTATCAGTTTTCCCTCGTAAAAATTAACAGGAACGAAAACAGGTTTCTTATTGAGATTTATAATTTGAGATGTTGACATCTTTTTATCATCCGGAGGTTTCTTATTGAGATTTATAATTGGAGATGTTGAGATCCTTTTATCATCCGGGCTGCTTCATCCCTTTAGCAATGAAAAATCCCCGTACTTTTTATTTTTTAGCCGTGTATTGAAATCTGACAAGCTACAGGGGGCGTTTCAAAGTTTCAAATCTTGTGCTTTTTCATACTAACGAATGAACATCGTCTGAACCAAGAAGTATTTATAGATATCGAATAAGTTAAAGAAAATATGCGGCAAAAATATCTTGGACAGACCATACCAAGTATTTTCTCCTTTTCTTTAGAAACTGATTGTGAATCACAACTTTATAGAAACTGACAGGGCTGAAACTTGCGCCACCCAGTTTTAACCAGTTCATCAGTCTGTCTAAACATTAAGCAACCTAAGAAAAATCACGGACTGCACGAAAAATCAGAAAAATCATGATGATGTCAGATTCAAATTCCCATTTATAAAGACTCGGCTATCTCTATCATCTAACGCACTGACGTTTTACTTACTCTTTACGAACTTATTTTGTTAAAATATGGATGTTAATATAAACAATAAAAATGCTTTCGAGCCATTTCCCCCGAAGTTTTCTTACTATCCCGTACTTCCTCATATATAATGATAATGATAAATCCGCATATTTTCTGAAGGAGATTAAGCATGCTTAAATGAAAGCTACATGTACGCCATGTCATCAGCATGAGCACAATCGGATTTCTCAAGAAATAGGGGCAAAAATATTCAGGCTATATAATATGTAGTGATGAATAAGAGTTTTTTTTATCACCACATTATATCACAGCGGAAGTTTTAATGGCTATACTAAAAGATTCCACCGCCTATGTTACATTTCTTTGTACGCTTCTATACACGAGTCCTGAAATGTACAAGCATGTCTTCTAAAAAATATCTATCAGAAGCAGACCCGCCTTGATAAGTAAGTCACAACTTTAGGTGAACATGGCACGATTAACTGCCATTGCTGTCTAATGGAAAATTTTAATTACTTACTAAAAACTACACGAAGTTGTTTAAATCACTTTATCTATATATTCAAACCACTCTAACAACAACAAATTAAATATAGCACGACACATCAGGTATGTTTAGGCAAAATAATTAATCAATATATATAATTTTCAAGTCATTATCGTATAGTCAAAACCACATGTTTTCAACCGTTTAAATTCATTTTCAATGATATTTGAGTCTTATTTTATATTCAACAACACAGTTCAACAATTTTTAAATATTTTTAAAAATCCCACAATATAAACATATCACAATATCAGTTTTGGCACAAATGCAGATAATAACAGTATCACAGAACTTGTTTTATAAAACTTCATCAAAACAACAAAAAACAACACTGGCAAAAAAAAATCTGTTCACAAAATTGTATGTACATATAATAAAAGAAAACAACAGTCTAAAACTTGTGCTCATGTTTGAATCAGAATTCACTCTCTGACTCATCGTGCTTGAACCTGAACTGCTGACGGTGATTGGAATCCCCTGGGTTGGTCAGGTCCTGAGTGGGGGTACTTGTCAAGTTCAGATCAAAGCCATTGCCCCCTCTGCTCTCTGGCATGGGATGGACCTTGTAGAGCTTCGCATCACCAGGCCTAGGCTTTCTGGCATGGTGAGGAGGAGGAGGCTGAGTTGGCTTTTCAAACATGCCGAGGTCAAAGCTTATGCCAGATGATGTTTTCTCTGTAGCAGTTGGATGGATTTTTGCATATCCCATCTCATGCTCCATTTGTTTTGTCGGATGTTTAGCTACAACCATCTTAGTTGTGTCCATCTGTACCTGGGTGGGTGGGGTCCGTATCCCTGCATGGTATGCCTCCTCCAGAGGATGGTCCCAGTTGCCCACCTTCCTCTTACTTCTCTTCTTCTTCTTTTTGCCCTGTTTCTCCATCAGCTTGTAGGCAGGTGGTACAAAGTAGGGCGAGGTCTTGTCGGTCACTAGGGCTGGCAGCACCTTGCCACGCTTTCCAGTAGTCATGATGGGAGGAATGTTTTTGGGAATCGAGTCTCCTTCGTATTTCGTTGGTACCAATGGTTCAAATGTGGATTTGAAGTGTCTCTCGTGGTAAACCATGTCATCTTCCGGGTCATAGTGAGGCTCTATGTCCAAGGCGGGGTTATGATAGCCCTGCAAAAATTATTAACACAGGTTTGCTCAGTGTACAAAAATGATCCATTTAAAAATTATGGCAGCTTTTAAAATTTTTATTGAAACATTAAAATTTAGAGTGTCCTGATAAATTTATAACACAAGCTTGTTTAGAAATATCTGGCAGGGCAGCCCCATATTAGATATTTGTCTATGCTGGCACCTACTGGTTGACATACTTTAATAATATATCTAAAACTGATCTAAAATCTTCAATTATTCAGTATTAAACTTTCATGGACTTTCAAGTTTTTGTAACTTTGAAAGAAATTGTCTTCCAATGTGGACTGAAAAAAAATGTACCCATTTCAGAAAATCATAATGTTTACTTCAATAAAAGTTATCTTCATTAAAATAAGCTGACAATACATGAAATATAATTGCAGTAAATAACTCTGTATGTGTTACAACAAAAATCCAATTCAAACATAATATTAAAGCAGTTAACTAATACACAAAATCATGGAGTTGTACAAACTACAATCCTGTGCTACTTTCAGAACACAATTCAAACTAAACCTCATTGGGCTGTCATGGTGACCATCTCAAAGTACCCACTCTCATAAATATTAGGACTTAGAGATACAGTTCAACTTATTTTGCACAATCTTTATCAAACAAACACCCAATGGGTGTAGTTTTAGGCTGATGGGGCCAATGGAAGATAACATGAGGCCCAGAAAAAGATTTAACCAAAGTCTGCTATGACCTTGACATCTGACCTTGAAAGTTGGTTTTAGATCATTATCCCTCACACACAGGCAGTGTTCTGGTTAAGTCTGTGCAAGATTAGTTAAAAGGGAAGGAAACTAATTATGGTACAGAACTGGATTTCAAAGAGATCTGCTATGATCATATTGTTTAACTAAAAAAAACTTGGGTCAAGGTCATTGCACATTTCTTACATAAAAAGCAGTCTTTGGGGCAAACTTTAAGCAAGATTTCGAAAAGGGAGAGAATATATGGTCATTACTAGCAATAGAAATTTGGTTCAAGGTCACCACACACCCTTTACCTATAGGCACTTTTGGGGAAAAGAGTGAACCATTTTGGACAAAGGGGAGACGTAATACCTGGTATGCCCCAGACAAGTGATGTTTGATCACTAGAGGGTGTCAGCAGAGGGTGGTTAAAATTTATTAGTAGAAAAAGCATTATACAAAGCACTAATTGAAAACATATAAATTGAGAGAGAGAGTTTTTATCATGACTACAATTACACATCCTGATTATCTACATCATCCTTATGGATGACATTTTATTAATGAGATTCCATCACCTGACAGTACAAAGACAGCAGAACTAGTACAGAAAAACAATTACCCTGTACATCTCGTCCACTGCCTCCTACAACACCATCAAATAAACCATTGTCAATGCTATCCAGCTAGGGGTAATATCTTAATTATAGGTTTGAGAATTGAGACATACTATATATTCTGTAAATTGGAACTATTTCTTCTCACCTTTTTCATAGGAATATTGCCAAATTCTCCTGTGAAATCCTATGATGTAAAAGAGGTATGATAAGTTTTTGTTGTCTTTTTTAAATAATGAAAACAAATAAATTTCTTTTTGTTTTTTGTTTTTGTAATTTTGTAGACATCTTTCAAACAATGTCTTAGAAGAAAGGTTGTGTATTAACAATTTTTATAAACTTTAGTTAACATTATATTTAAAACAAATACATTTGGCCCATTTATTGGTGGTTTAGAGGTACATTTTTCGCTGTACCTTTCATAATTACATAAATGTACTTAATGGATAATGACTTTAGGAATGTACTGAGGGTATTCTAAGTTTAAGTTATGTGACCATAACAGAGAACAAAAATTTGAATAATACATAAACATCAACTGAACAGAAACTATGACAAGGTCACATAAATTCAAGATATAGAATGTATTAACGTGCTCAATAACAACACCTACTGATGACAACAACAACACTACAGACAACATAGGGTATAACAACAGATAACACAGAGTATAACAACAACAACACTACAGACAAAACAGAGTATGACAGCAACAACGCTACAGACAACAACACTATAGACAACACAGAGTGTAACAATAACAACACATAGTATAACAACAACACTACAGACAACACAGAGTATAACAACAATTACACTACAGACAACACAGAGTATGACAGCAACAACACTACAGACAACACAGAGTATAACAACAACAACAATAAAGACAAAAACGGAGTACAACAACAACACTACAGACAACAGAGAGTATACAACAACACTACAGACAACACCGAGTATAACAACAACACTACAGACAACACAGAGTATAACAACAACACTACAGACAACACAGAGGTTAACAACAATTACAATACAGACAACACCAAGTATAACAATTACAACAGGACTGAATAACAACTTTGATGATATTTACCCTGTTGAAATTGGGATTCCGATAGAACATGTCCATCTGTTTTAAGGAAAATTGTTGTGCAATTAAAAAGCATCCAAAATGGAAATCCATGCAATTCTTACAGAACAAACTTCAAAAAAATAAATTAAGCAAAACAGGAAACTCTACAAGATAAAACTAGGCAATCTTATTATTTGGATGTTTCAACAATTTTTGTAATTAAAGAAGTGATCGCTACAATTTTAATGGAAAATGTTAGCACCTGAGTCAATTATTTCAAGTTTCCTGTCCTATCTCAATTTTGCATAAAAACATGCTGTTAGTGGTATATTCAATCTTAATGTCACTTACATTAAAATCATCTGAGTTGGCACCATCGAACTTCCAAGGTTTTTCATCTGAAATGATAACTTGTTTATATATATACAGCAAAAATTAAATAAACCTCAAACTGCCAATGCAAATATTTTCTGCTATAATTAATCCCTGTAAATTTCTTGATGGTATATTAACCTATGTGAATTTATTTGGGCGTGAAAAAATCATGGTGTTTTGATGTACATGTAATTTATGCACCTCAGCTGATAAAATTTTAACAGATTTTTAAATCCATGTACCAAACTTTTTTTTAAATGATTTTCTCTGAAGATTGTTATTTTTATTTGTCATTAATATGTATATAATTATAGACATATTATTCATTAATGCATTCAATAAAACAAGATTTTTGTACTAATACTTTAGAATCTTTAGGAGATATTTCTTCCTAACATGCATTTAAACCTATTTCAAATCATATAATAAAACTCTAGTTTTTAACAAATTTTAATGCTTTCAGGAGTTAGGATTTAAAACATTTATAAAACGTATTTTCTTAATTACTCTTAACAGGATTTTGTGTAGTTTGAATAAGGTTTTTTTTTAACACGGTGACTTTCTTTCACCATTCATAAGGTACATCTAATTAGCATAGACTAATAAGATACACAGAGTACATACCGAGTAGACTCTCTTCATCGTCATCACTGATACTTGAGGCGGATCCAGTATAAGAAGATTCAGATCCATATATACTACTGTAAGAGCAAACACAGATCACATTATCTCTTGATTACACTCGCTACACAGTGCACAAAATGAGAGAAACAGCAAACTCTTGATTGAACAGCCAAGTAATAAAAATGTTCTGGTTTTTCAAGTAAAGGTTATGAAATACTTACTCCGTTTCCCTATCAAGAGGACTAAAATACAAAAGAAAACATGTCAATAACATTTTATGAAATTTTCATAATTTTATCTTATAACACATATTAATTAGATCTTAATGTATATATTTTAACAAGATGGTTATCTTCATATGTATTAACTATTTACGATATTTTGTGTTGATACAATAAACAAAAGTTAAGTGAGACCATGATAAAGTAAACCATGAGTAAACTAACATAAAAAAAACCCAAACTTTTGAAATAGCAAAACATAATCGATTTTCAACTCTCTTTTGTGCTTATTCAACATTCTTCGATGCTTGTTCTGACCTCTTTTTCCGTTTGTATCGGTATATCCCAGTACCGATTAGGATGATCAGGAGAACCCCGGCCAGGACGATGATGGCGATTAGATAGAGCTCAAACTCGCAGTGGGGGTTGTCGACGGGACAGGCACACTCAAAGAAGTTCTCGTTGTTGAAGCAGACGTATGGGCTGAGACAGGGGTCACTAAGGCACTCGTCAATGTCCACGTCACAGTACTGACCGGTCCAGCCCCCCGCACACAGACACTTGTAGTAGGAGTCAAAACTGTGGGTGCGATGTGTGTCTTGGCATGGGTAGCTTCCATTTGCTGTTATGTTAACAATATATATTTATATGAAACACAAAGCCACAATCTACACATGCATGTGTATGCAGTCATATGCTTGTATTGCTACATTGTTTACTTATTAAATCTTAAATAAATGACTTAAACATCAAGAAGTTTAACAGACCATTTGAAGAAATAATTACAAGAAACATAGAGAAAGACAGAGCTTATATAATAAATATACACAAATGTTGCCTGCATGATAAATCAAACTCGATTAACAAAATTCAAATCTTGTTATTAATTGAAAAAAGTTTCCTCCTTAAAGCTTATATCATTCAAGTTATAAAAATTTGATTCATTTTGATCAGATGTACATATCAGGAGATACACCCACCAATGCACTGTGCTCTGTTGTGACAGGGTGACTCCATGACGGCAAACTGCAATGAAATGGGCAATGATGTTCCGTTTGACGAATCCTTAAAATACATCCTTGCAGTGAAGTTTCCAAACACGTTCTTTGGCTGGGTGAAGGTTACACTAAAGGTCAGCCACGACAGGAGAGTCTCATTCCGCGGCAAAGTCGCATAGAAATTCTCACAAGGCATCATATCAGCCTGGAATGCAAACAAGAAGTGAATCTGTTAAAGTATTATCATACAGAGAGCCTTAGAGATTTAATGAGAATTAAAATCTTTGAATGATTTTAGTGCATATGTACCAGTATTAGTCAAAATATCATAATGAGCCATTTATATATGTTTTCAACTTAAAATGCAATTAATACCATATCTCATATACCAGATAATATACCAGTAGGCAATATGAAAGTTAACATTGCTACATTACCGTAGAACTCTTGGCATCATCACAGCGCTGTAAAAGATTTGGTACACCTCTATCGCTGTTAGAGATCGTGAGCATTCCATTTGGGGGCTGACTGAGATGGATCTCGATCATGTCCGTGATTTCTGGGTCGTACGCTCCTATTGCAGCCTTCCAGGTAGAACTCCAGCGGTCCTGGTTAAAATCGTTCTTGGCCTCCAGCAAAACCTGTACACAGCAAAGAAAACTTAGCACACAAATTGGCAGCAATTTCAAGAGGTAGAGTTGTAAGTCTGGAAAGATAGAACTTGATTTTTTTTTATCATTTTATTAGTTACATGGTTTGTAGAATTAGACCTAATATGGTATTTACATATTTATTCAATTGAGGTACAAAACCTGATGTCATAATACTCTAAGAATGACGTCATAATGCTCAAGAAGAGGTATATATATCGTACAGACAAAGTATGGAATATACATGGTCTCAATATGACTGCTGTTAACCAAAGATTACAACTTAGCAGGAGGTAAGATGAAATCTGCACTGATCCTTTCTTTAATGCATGCATTTCTTAAATTATAAAGAAATCTTCGATTCTTAAATATGAATTCTCTAAACATAATTTTCATAGGTGTCGTACCACAATTGGTTCTGTTGGGTCTGCGTGTTGAATCAGCTTTCCAAATCTGGACACAAACATGGTAGGCGGGTCGTTGACTTCCTGGATGGTGATGTACAGGGTAGCTGTGCTGTTCTTGGGAACTATATCAGGGAACGTCTGCACCTCATACATAGTAAAGTTGACCATTTGCAAGCCTGAACAGTCACTGCAGGGTTTGAATGTCACACTAGGGAAGTAAAAAGACACAAGAATTTAGCAAATCTCCTTTTAAACAAAACATTCATCCTAGACTTACAAAATAAATGTACATGTAGACTTACTGGCCATCAACCGTCATATTTAAATCCCCTAATTCAAATTCCTCTTCATTTAGTTCAAATTGTATGACATCTCCTTCATCATCAGTTGCAATAAGCTGATACACAAGCATTCCTAAAGAAAGGATTCAAATTACATGCCAGCCTTATCATAGATTATAGAATTTGACTAGTAGGTATGTTGTTTTTTCAGCACAAAAGTTAAAACAAATTGTCAAACGGTGAAAAAATGTTTCCCTCCAAATCCTACTCACATCACCCTGTATATCACAGGGACCTTACCCGAGTCCTCCTCAATAGTGATGCTGTCGGTGCTGTTCAGTCTGGGTGGGGAGTTATAAATGGCCGCCTCTCCCAGGGGCAGTATGAACATGGTCTCCCGTTCAAACGTCCCATTGGACTTGGTGTGATCCGTATCATTGGCAGTGGCATTGTAATACGTATCACACACCTAACAATAATCTTATTTTTTGCTTATTCATGGATAAATGTACATGTATGTCATATTCATTTTGCATAAAAAGAAATATGTCAATCACATGTAATACGAACAGATCAGATTCATACATATGTAATTCTTTTTTATTATTTCCTTGGGTCCCAGTATAGCTGTCCTTAAAGCAAGTGGTATAAAAACACTCACACAGATACTACTTATATTACCTCTCATCAAAATACTACAAGCATTTTATACGAAATCCATCAGAGGTATGGAAAGAGTTCAAGAAGCATCATCTTTGATCATGTTAATTCGTGTTTGTAATAAGGAACTATACTCCCATTACCTTGACTGACATGGTTTGTGTGGCAGAGTTATACACCTCCTGCTCATCTGGGTCAAGATGTCTGCAGGTCTTGCTGCTCAACTCCCAGTACTGCATAGCTAAAATCACCACAGAAGTTAGTAAAGCTACCAGTTAATGTTCATAACAATTAGGTTGTGACTTTCATTTTTATTTATTATAAATGTTAATTCATTCCAAATAATATCCTTAAAATTCCTAATTTTCCTACTTGGATTCCAGTGTATCAGCATTGGTCTGTTTCCGGTGGTGTTGCCTCCGACTTCGTCATGGTAGGTAATCACTATAGGACCAGGCATAGGGACATTTCCTACTACAGCCAAGGAGAAGGCTGTATAGTTATCAAAGTTCACCCTGAAAACAAACAAGATAATAGAAAGTCAACAGTTCAACTCAGTTTTCTACAAATTCCTGTGGACTTAAAAAAAAAAATTACAGTATTTTAAATGTTCTTCATAATATTAAGTATATGGTACGTGTATCTAAATTTGTTACCTGTTGACTAAAAGTCTCTGGACTTTGTCTTTGGTATTGGCAGGATCTTCTATGTAAGATACAAAGTTGTTGGAGGCATCAGAGCCATAGGTGGCGGTGATTTCAGCATCTGTCAGAGGCGTCACCACAATGGCGGTACCATGGGGCAAGCCTGGCAAACAAACCATTATTCAATCATTTTTTTTTGTTAAGACTAAAAGCTTGCTGAATGTACAACTAAAATGACAAGACAAAAGAAATTGAAAATGCATAATGAATGCCAAACAAAAATTTAAGCAATTTGCATATCTCTAGTAAAATTGAACGCCTTTTTAATCAAATGCATACCACTAGGTGTCAGAATATTGATGTTTCCTAAAGCTCTCTTTTTCCTCTTAGAAGTGACAGAAATATCCTGAGAAAGGGCTTGTCCACTGGTAGACACACCAGTTATAGATCTACTGTTGGTGATCACAATACATCCAGCTGTTACATTCTTACACAACATGGCTTCACTGCACAGCCTCATGTTCATGAACATCACTTTTCCCACTGGCATGTTGAACAACTTTCCAGTGGAATTTCCACTGGAGGAACCAGCTTGTCCTCCCACTCTGAGGTCGGAAAGGGCTCGCACCTGTTGTCCATTTATCCACAAGTCCCCATTTTTTATTTCCGCCTTGCCAGACTCATTGAGACCCACCCATGTACAGGGAAAGATGTCATCTATGAAGGGTGTAGACCCAATGCACAGATCTGTGAGAAACAACAAAATATGAAGTTATATACTTAAGAAATCTGAACACATGAAAATGTACTCAAATAATAATGATTCAATTTTCAAAAATACCCACCATATCTATTGACAGCCAAGTCATTGGATTTGGAGAATGTGATTCCAGCCCTTTCTCCACCATCTTGTTGGTAGGATTGTGGGGGATACACAACCTGGGAGAAGTCAGTGACAAACAACATGGTGACATTGACGTCGTCCGCCTGAGGAGGATCCAGCAATACTGTCACGCCTATTAAAATTTAATGGTTAATATAGTTATATTACAACTGACAGTGTTAATGTTCAGATTGTCTACTCAGTAAGTGAAAATGATAAATGTTTGAGGTTTAAAATCTTGCATGAAATGAAGAAAACCATCGGTCCTAGTAAATTGAAAAAGCCTGGTAATCAGACAGTGTACCTTTGGTATCATTGTGCGCCGCGGACTGCCCTGCCCCATTGTAACAGATAATAGAGACGTAGTAGGTGTGGTTGTGCTGGAGGACCCCCTCCAGACTGCTGTTGATGCCCGCCACGTTGTGACCAGTGGACGTGTAGTTCTGGATGTCTGTCTCCCCTACTGATGTACCGATGGCCCACAAGTATTCCTGTCAAGTCAAAGAAGTTATGTTAGATTCATTCCCATGCAAATAGTATGTACAGTAAAACTTCACATCAAAACTGCCTTTTAAAGGCAAAATTTCTACTTTCTGGACACTTCAGTAAATGTTTTGGAAACATCAACAACAGTTTAGGATGTTTTATACTGTTTTATGTAAAATTTAGGAGTATTTACTGTACACTGTAAACAACTTAGTACACATTGCTAAATGTATCTTGCATCTTGTGCCAATCTTAACCAATCATTATTTAATCCCTGTGAAACCAAACATAAACAACTTACCACAATATCACTCTCCTCGTCATCACATTTCCAGATGGCCTTGATTGTACTGTTGGACTGCTGGTAGCGCACTGGAGTACTCTCCCCTTGATCCACATCGTAGTATATGTCCAGACTCATGATCTGCTGGTCAAACTCGGGCGGAGAGGTGTCCACGTAAAAACCATCTGAGGACGACACTGCAAAGGCCCCAGACCCACTGGTGGCTCTCACTAGAAGAAATCAAAGTATTGAGAGTACAGATAGGCCCCAAATTTCAATAATGAGCAATATCTGAGAAATTTAGCATAAAGGTATATGAGACAAGTTGGTCTGCCTATAATGGTAAGAGAAAAGATCGAAGTTTTGGTAAATTAATGACTCTTTTTTGGTGTTTATTATTGTAAATAAATTCATCAAGCATATAAAATTAATTGAGGTAACTAAGGTAATGTATACCTGTGAGATAGTATGTGGCGAGTTCGTCTGCAGTGGAGCTGTTCCTCTTTGAGGTCAGATTGAGGTTGTCTAGAGAGAACACCTTCAGGATGGTGTTGTCCGTGCTACAGGACGAGTTACAGCTGTACAGGGAGCAGTCGTTGATACAGGGGATACAGGGGAAATCAATCTGTAAAATACAGAGGATATCACAATACACTTAATGGAAATCTACATGTAACATCAAGCACCCTTAACTCCAATTTCCTTGAATCTATAATTCTTATTTTCTACCCTTTATTTTCAATATACCAGGTATATATCAAAACATACTTGACTCATTTTATTATACATTATGAGAGCAACATCCTAACCAAAACCTACAGAAAATTGTATTACCTCTTTGAATCCCACCACATCTGTAGCTAATCTAGAGGTCCCTATTCCCGCTTCATACATGATGATTGGGTTAGAGTAGCCTCTAAACTGCTGCCCTGACCTGCACAAAGTGCCCACAGGTGGCGGCATTTCCAGGTGAGAGAACTCAGCATAAGCGGCCCATGGTGTGAAGGCATCCACAGCCTTGGGGAGAATGTTGTCTTTCTTGAACAAGTGAACAAAGAGCAGGGTATCGGTGGAGAGGTGGGGAATGTCACAGAGCTGGTTGATGAAGTCTTCTCCCACATACACAGACATGCACCACTGCAGCTACAAAACAAACCACTCAACATGATCAATGGCAGTTCGCTAACAAGAATAAACGAATTTTTTTTTTCTTTGACCTTTATTGAACAAGTTGACTTTTGAGTCAAGGCCCCTGCATATGCTCTTATTAATGCATAATGCAACTTTCTCCAATTTGACTTCTTCCTATTTGTACAATGTGTGAAAATCTTTCAAAAATTTTGTTTGAATCTTACCAGGGTGGCTTCCTCACTCTTCACATCAAATTTGATGATGTAAGATTTGTACACTGCACTTGGGTCAAAGTTCACTTCAGTTTTGAGTCTAAACTTTTCTCTTGTGTTATTAAAGTATCTACACCAAGACACAATGTATCCACTGGCATTCTGGGATGGATTAGCTACCAAAAAATAAAGAAATGTTTTCAAAATCTATCTAACCTCCATGTGATCAAGGCATGTTTCTTTGTCTCAAATTTTTACAAACTAGAAGCACATATTGAAGTACCTGCATAAAGTTGGACCCCACAGGAGTTTTGCATTGTACTGGGTTCGATTTGACCCAGGACACTGGTCCCCGTATCGTCAACCACATCAAATGGGGATGCTGTAGTGGACAAGACTACAGGGGCCGCTGTGGAAGTCACCACAGGAAACGTCTCGTTACCATAGTAACCTTTCTCTTTCAGGTACAGTTGACAGTCACATTTTCCATTATCACAAGTCTGTGTATCAAATAAACAAATGTTAATGTAAGCATAGATCTAAATAACAGTTTTCAATTTAATCACACTAAAAACTTGTCAAAGACTGTTTTAATAAGAAATTAGAGGAATATATTTCATATTCAATCATAATTAGTAAATAAATTTAGAACTTATTGCTATCCTATAACGAACATAAAACTGTTAAAAAGTATAACTGTTACAGCTGTGAAATACTGACTGTTGGAATTGGATTTGTGAAGCAGCAGGAGCAGGCCTGTGTCATGACTTCCTCCGTCTGATGTTTCATGGTGGCCAATCCCTCATCAGTGCCATCCCAGAATAAGACCTCTGTCACCACCTCTCCATCATGGTCAGCCGCCCGAAGCTCCAGCTAACAAATACAGCAGGTACAAGTATTCAAATTAGTCTAGTACATATTAATCACTGTGCATTCATATCACAATGAATAATATAGTTTTTTAAAATCTACTGTGCTAAAATTCCACAAACTCCATATATCTCTCTAGATATATACATACAACATGCTTTACATATAGTTGTAAAGGTTTCTATATCAATAATCCTTTTATGTACTAAGCAACTAAATAAAATGAAGCTGCTTACTTTGTATGTTCCTCCATTGTACATCTCTGCTTGCCTGTATAGAGCCCCTGCCCCCAGAATGTCATTATTCACAGTGTCCCGTGTCAGGGCTAGTTTCAGTTTCACTTTGTCTTCCACGGGGAAGTCCATGATGTAGATGGGCAAGTATTGTATCTTCCAGTTCTCCGCCTCTGGATCCAGCATTCCAAGCTTTGTGAGCTTCTTCCAGTTTGGATCGCTTTTGATTAAAATGTTCTGATTTGGACATGACAGTCCAGTTGGTTTCGCAAGATGCAGAAAAGATCCTGTAAAACAACCATCAGTTAAGTGTACTGGCATATACTTCAGGAGGCTGGGTGCTCAACAAATTAGCCTCCAGATCTGTTTTAAATATTTAGACAAAAGTAAATCTGATTTCAATTACCTACTGTTTTTTAAAAATAGCAAACTCAGTAGCTGTTTTTTCCCAGTAGATGTGATCAGTATGTTATTAAGCAATGCCATGTAAAAAATATAATAATAATAAATTATACCCTTTTCCACATCACAAATCATATCAGCCCTTAACCAATATCAGCCCTTGGGCCTTCAGCCCTCTTGTTGATATTGGTGTCTTGGTATGATACAGGATGTGATATGGAAAAGAGTACTATGTATTTTTTTTCTATGAATAAAGACAGAAGACAGGAACCTGTGACTTTGGTGTTATCATTCACCCACAATACATCACTCAGGAAGTCTGGACCATCTTTGACCACACCGCTATGAGGGGTTGTCCTGTCAATGAGAACCGGAGGAGATTGCAGCTCCACAAACAGACCTGCACAGTTCTTCACCCTCATCCTTACGTAATAGGGAATGTTCTCCTAAAGAAGAAAATACATCACAAAACTGATCCATACATGTATGTCATTGGGCAGAAAGCTAGACTATTAATTAGTCCAGTTTATTCTTAAGTTTGTCTTTCTTAGCTCATTTTTGTGGATTTCATGGTAACTCCTTTTTTTTTAAAAATTTTAATCTTTAATGAATTATGAATCTTGATCATTATTTTTTTCTCGTAAAAGTGATTTTCCAAACTTATATACCCTAAAACCTGTAAAAACTGACATTACAAATGAATTTTTCCCTCAAAACTCAAGTAACTTCTGGGTAATATTTTTAACTACCTCCCTTCTGTTAATGGAAAATTACCTGCAGTTTGATATCCACGATGTCGTATGCTGTGTAGGTGTTAGACAGAGTTATCCAGTCTGTGACGCTGGTGGCTGTGGCTCTGTTCTTGTTGCAGGAGGAGTTCCTCCACAGGGAAATCTCAAAGGTGGATATCCCAGACTCCGGATCGCTGAAGTTCATCCAGTTGACGCTTATACTGGTGTCAATGGTGGAGTAGGTCACAGACTGAAAGCAACATACAAATCAAATTTACGTAACAGAAAACATAAAATTCTTCTAAAAGTGAAATATAAATAAAGAAGCTTAAACAGTCAATAACTGGTGTGTTTAGTACTCCATTATTTTCAAAATCATGTTGGAAATAAGTTTATACCCATGTATTCTTATTTAAAAGCAATGATACCAGAGTTTCTTACCATGTCATAAAACGGCCCGGTTTTCATCTTGCCCATCTCAGGTTTGGTGACATCAACAATAAAGGCTGAGTAGGTGCTAGCACATTGTCCAGAGTTGTCTGTGGCTGAAGAAACAAAGTCAAGATTTGTTTATCATTTTGTTATAATAATGTTGGTAAAGTTAAACAGATTAATAAGATATACAAGTAGCATTACCAATGACCCAGATGTAGTAGGTCTGTCCATGGATTAGGTCTAGTCCCGTTAGTTTGGCGTAGGTGTTCTGACCCTGGTTAGCGACATCCATCGCAGGAAACAAGGCCTTTCTCTCACTCTCTGATAGGGAGCCTCCATCAATCTGTTCACATTTAATGCAGCAATAATGACAACACAACAAGAACACAAGAAATCAGTGGATTAAGTTTGAACAAATTCATTGTCATTTCATAAACGTTGACTTACATATTCTTTACACTCTGTGTTATTGGCTTCTGTGGTGTTGGAAATGGCCACATAATACATGAAGATTCCCAATGACGAGGAGAAGCCATTGTACTGGACTTCCAGGGAGTCGTTAGTGTGTACACAACTGCCAGGACTAGATATGATTCCAACTACAAACAGTCATTTTAAATTGTTCAATACAAATAATGTATTCTCCATCACTATATGGTTTATTCTTATTTAGCATTTTCCCATCATATCTGATAAAATTGTTAAATCTAAACTACGAGTCTACAGCACACATATGTATTTCTATTCAGTTGCATCGCATCTTATCAAAATATTATTTCCGACTCAGTTTAACAATAAGACAAGTTTTACCTGTGATCCCTCCTCCATCTCCCACTGTGAATCCATTAGAAGTGACCATGGTCTTGGAGAACGATTTACTGTACGCGATCACAGTGAAGTAATAGGTAGCAGTGCCCGGGGTGAGACTCAGGTCGTAGAACGTGATGGTCGTGTTGGTACCGACCTCAGTGTAGGGCACCACATCGTAGCGGGTCTTGTTGAATCTTCTGTCTGTCCCCAGAGCCACTTCATAGTAAGCTATCTGCTGACTTCTGTCTTGAGACTCCAACTTGGACTGATCAGTCTGAACTCCAGGGTTTCCTAGGGAAACATAGAAAGGCCTTTGTCATCTAAGTATTCAACATACCTCATTATCAATACATTGTCAAGGAATTAGTTTATTTTTTAACTTCAAATATTTATTTATTTAATTTCACAAATCGTAGTTCTATCTTATCTCCCTATATGCTATTATTATCCAATAGAAACATATTTATTATTTTCTATAGAAAAAAAAAGTCAGAGTTGTCAACAAGTATATCTTACTTGCTAAAGCAAACAAATTATGAATTTACCACTGTTGACATCAATCTGCACAATGGCATCTGCTGGAAGACCGAATCCATTCCAGTTGGCTGAGACAGTCCTCGGAGAGGGTAGAACGTTTAGATCGAAACCTGCTATGCTACCATCGTACACCTTCCCTGGCAAGAGAGGCGTCCCCTGAATGGTGACCCCCGAAGACCTCATGGTGTAGTGGTAACCAATGGAGTTGGTCACTCTCAACAGATTGATGTAGGTCTCGCTGTTCACCAACACCAGACCATCAATCAACCCGGAGGTCTTCACTACAAACAACAGGACATTAATCTCACACTGTATCCACTCAAACCTGAATTAATTCTTCAATGAATTACAATGTATATTATTGTCTTTGCTTAGGCAAAAAAAAATAATTATTATTTGTTCCTGAGCTCAAAAACTCAAAATACATATGGCAGCCAAGTTTATATTTCAATTTTTCTGCAAGATTTGAAAAGATCTTTTAGATCTTTTTTGTAAACTTAAACCTAATTGAGTCATCAATTAAACTAATAAATTGGGGCAGCAACGACACAACAAGAGTTCTGACTTTAACAAGAAACAAAAGATTTCATTAATGGTGATAACTACTCACAGCCCATGTCAAGGAATGAAGAGATGACTTTTCCGTCCAGTCTTTCTATGGCCCACTCATACTTTGTGGCTGGGCAAGGATCTCCTGAGGTGTCCCAGCCAGCCATGATAGTCGCTGGATCTGTCTGGATGTCTCTGTAAAACAAGAAAAATGTATCCCTAAATACAGGTAAACCTCAATACATTAGACTTCATGGGACCAAGCAATAACATACCAAGAATTGGATATATCAAGGAATATAATAACACTTAATTAAAAGAATAAGTGGTTGGGACTTCACTTTGACATATCCATGGTATTTGAAATATCAGTGTTAGTAAAACTAGAGTTCTGAAGTAGTTCTATTTAACAGATTAGAAAGAACCAGACTACTGTTCTGCATTGGTAAGTGATTGGTGAGTGAAGATCTTACACATCCTGGTTGCCTCCCTCTACAAGGTCCATGATTCCAACATGAGACAGGGGTGATCTGCCTTGACTGAGGTACGACATGTACACACCATTGGAGGAGGATACACTGGACAATCCGGCCTTGTTTACAGCTTTTACAGACACAAACAACTGGAAAGGGAAAACAGAATCACACATCTTTAAATTAGCCTTGACTAATATAGTCCACACTGCAGCTAGCCATAAAAATTAATTGTTATCAATAAATTTTACATAATGCATCAAAGAATCAGATGAAACTGTTTATACAGAGGGAATAGTCACCTGTCTCTGTCCATTCAGATTCAGGCCGCCCACAGTGTAGTGTTTGCTGGAGAGAGGGATTGGGATGAAAGACTGAATCTGTCCCCCTCCTGGCGAGGTTCCCACTGCTATCTGATACCTAAAACACAGAGGATAAACAAACTCTGTATCTTGGAAGTTATAGAATGAAATATTACATAAACAATCACATTCTGAAGTTCAACTAACTCTGCAATTTCAGATTCTGGATCAGAGAATGGCATCCAAGTGACTGACAGGGATGTAAGGGACTCTGTACAAATGGCATCTAGAGCATCACATTCTGAAAACAACAATACATGTACTAAAGAATCAAATCTACTAACTCAATATCAAGCCTACGTACGAAGACAATACCATAAAAATATTTGTATATTAATTCATTAAATCACTGTCTAATATATATGTTGTTAATAGTTTAGTTAGTAATAGCTGCATAACTCTTACTCACAGTACTTAATATACTTATTAACTTCCTTTTAAAAAAGCTGTTTTTGTTTTCAGTGTGAGTAAAATAATTAAAAGCATATGTTCTACCAATATATTAAATCAGTGTATACTTCTAATCAGTAAAACAGACCTTGTTCTGTGGAGCACTGGACACTGTTCTGGGTGACGGTGGCTGTGTTATCAGAGAAGTCCAGTCTGTACACGCTGTGTAGGTCCACCACCTTCCCTGTGACGGGCGGGGTGGTGTCCAGGACGATGGGGAGGGAGAAGGCACTGACCTCTAGACCCACAGTGTTCACTGCTGTCACTGTCACGTAGTACACTGACCCATGGGACAGCTGGCCAGTCACACCTACACATTGTAAAACAAAAAACCAAGACACTTACTATATTCCTAAAAACGTGTCAGTCCTAATTACATGTAATAATGGCAAAATGCTCTTTCTAAACAAGTTTAGGTCCAAAGCTGGTGGACACATTTGATGGATACTAGTGTGTTACTTACCAGTGATGGTATATTTCCATGTATCCCCGGCAACAGTCACCCCTGACAACAAGCTGTTATCCCCCTGTGCTGACCCCATTGCTATATGGTATTCTGTGATAGGAGATTCTGTGTCTGAAAACCCTGTCCAGCTACAATCTATGGACTGGCCCGGCTGTAGGAGAAACAGATATGTCGTCATAAATTTAGGTAAAATTTCTCATAAAGTGTCACAGTAGCTTGTTCATAACAATAAGTTAACATATCTTTTAACTGTGCAACTTCTGCATGCAATCAAATACATTGTCAGGTGGCAAGGAGCAGTTACAGAGAAACAACTTATGAATAATACTAATATTCATTAATGGTGAAATTCACAGCCATTTTTAATTCAACTTGGTACAAGTACCTATAATAGTCTATATTGTTTGCATCCTATTAGGGTACAGACCTGGATATACTCTGGGCATGTGACGGAGCCCGACTGAGGGGTAGTGTCATCCACCACCACAGCACTGGTAATCTTCTTGCTGATCAAGCCCACACTGTTCTCTGCCCAGATGCTTATGATACTAGGTTTTCCTTTGGGAAAAAAATACAGAAAATCAACACAAATCTTGAGAAGCATTTTAAAAGAAAATACCACATTAGTGCATAGTACATTTTATTAATTCAAAGGTAAACTGGAATGGGGAGACAATAAATGGAGAAACAAACCTGACTTCATGGCTGGCACTGAGGCCACATTCACTCCATTGCTGTTCATTGAGGAGATGTTGAGTTCTTTCTTTGGTGAGATGTCCTCAGCATAAGGATATGTTCCCACGGCACACCACGCCTTCACAATGTCCGACTCTGTGTCATTGTAGTGCCATTCCGCCGACACATACTTCTCTGATATCTCATACACCGTGTCATTGGCCGGGCCATCAGACAACCAGTCATCTGCCAGTCTGAGTGGGAAAAATTACATCATAAACCTCAAAATATGCAAATCTACATATATAAACTATTCAAACATCGTTATTCATTAGGACTGCACAGTGGTTGATATCTTGTTCAATCTGCAATATTTTTGTTTCTCTTCACTTTCAAGCTGTATTCAGTTTAAAATTGATATGGTAATATTGAAAATGTAAATACTATGAGCCATCTCTTTCATCATCATACCACACAAAATTTACCCTGAATAAACTAAAGTTTTCAATTCATGCACATTACAGATACTGTATCTATGTAATATTCTGCATGAAAATTTCAATGACTTGAGTTTGTTACCTGTCCACTTGTATAACAGGAGGAGTCTGGTCGACAGTGAAGCCATCAGAACTGGTCTGTAGAACGTTACCACCATTGGTCACAGCCCTGATTGTGGTGTAGTAGGTCTGATTGGCCTTCAGTTCTAGATTGACTTGTGCATATCCTGAGCTGGTCAAACCTATGGGGACATTAACTCTACATTAGCTTGCTTTGTTTCTTTTGAGTGAATACAGACTATGCTTGTTAACTCTTGGTACAGCCAAACTTTTAAAACTATTCTGCCACATACCATTTCCTTCCACATTGGTCTCTTCCATGTGGACAACATTGTCCTCAGTAAATGGCAGGACGTCTTGTTTCTCTGGCTCTGTTCCTACAGCCATCTCAAACTTCATGATGCCGTGCAGACTGCTCTCGAACCCTGTGAACTGGACAGTGACCGTGCTGGCATCCAGCTGGTGGTCAATCTCAAACACACCATCCGGGCGCAGGGTACCCGACACTATGTCCTCACTGCCCTCAGTTCCATCATACACCATGCCTGTCAAAGTTTGCAGCAATACCACAAAGATTGTAACCATATCACCAAATCCATTTATCATTTGTGAAAGGAGCAGCACTTTATATTTTCAATATTAAACAAAACAAAAACTTTAGTATTTTGTACTGCTTGAAAAAGCAATCAGCCATGGTCGTTTTAAGGCCTCAACTCCATGATGGTAATTTTAAGGAATAAAAAGGTACTTTGTCTAACCCAATGTTTGTTGTTCAAATGAATGTTTTATGAATGACAACATTACCTGCTTTATCCCCCTGGGTGATGTAGATTGGGTTGGAATTCGATGTTACAGTTCTCCCCGCACCGTTCTCTGTTCGTAGGGATACGTAATACACAGGCTGGGTAGTGGCCGGGTCAGTCACAGAGAGACTCAGACCATCAATGTAATAGCTATGTACAAGACCAACCCATTTCCAGTTCAGTACATCAGTTCCTCCTAAAAAATCAAATAATTACCAAAAGCAATTTCTTTAAAATTCATTCTTATTTCTAAAGGTATCTGATTCCAAGTATTAGGCTTGAATAATAACCTGGTGTTGTTCCCACAGCCAGCTCGTGTTTGACAATCCCAGACTGGTGGTCCTCTACATCCCAGGCGACCATGATCCCCTCTCTGTCAGCCTGGTGCACATGACCACTGGTCAACTCCTCAGCTATCTCAGCCATCACACCCACTCTCAACCAATGAACCTACAAAACAGAGATACCTTCTTTTGTGTATATGTACAGTAAAACCTGTTAACTGAAAACAAGCTCATACATGTAATAACAAAATCATGGTTGCAGTAAAGGAAATTTTATTCACCCTAGTCAAAAAAAATTTCAAATCCATAATGGTTATAACAAATTACATTTATTCATTAAAAACTTAAGTATGTCGTTCCTAGCAATTTGCAAGAATCATGTTTTCCTGTGCATCTAGAACATATTGTAAAGCTGTTGGATAGATTTCCATTCTTCAGTCAACATTTACAAGTTGAGGAACTTACCAAAGGTGATGTGGTGTCAATGATGACTCCATTGGTCTCAAAGGAGGACATGTAGCCAGCGTTGTTGACTGCTGCCACCCTGACAGTATACAGTGCCCCCTGTCTCAGGCTCAGTCCTGTCCATGTGTAGCTGGTCAGTGACCCAGATACAATGGTGTTCCATGTGTGGGTCACTGCAAGGGCAACAAAAAAGGTTACAAGTTAAGAAAGAGAAAAATATAACTATTTTTTAATTAATTGCTGTTTTAAAGCAGTGATGTGACAACAAGATATTACTTGGGTATCTTTTCATTCTCGTGCCGTGGTACAGCTCATAAATTTGAATCTGGTACTGTTTTATTCCTGACTCATCGTCTTTGAAAGAAAAGGTAACATGAAGGCGATCCGTTACATCCTGAAAAACACAACATATATATATATTCAATTTTTATCTCCGACACAAGATGTATTTAACTATTGAAGAAAAAATATTAACTGTGAGGACTTCCTACCTGATACATGATGTCTGAACTCCCTAATCCATCCCACAAATGCTCCAGTTCTGGGGGACTCAGATCCACCACAAAGCCGTCCGTTTGCTGTGTCACAGAGTTCAGGGCTCCGTTGGTGACCTTCAGCTCTGTCTTGACCCGGTCCTTGTGTTCAAAGTCAAAGTTCAGCCAGGTGACACTGGAGGATGTGTTACTGAACGTGGACCAATCTCTCAGCAACTCATAGCTTGTTCCAAGGTTTCTGGAGGTGTTTAATAATAATAGATGCTTTAATATATGAATAGCCACATAAACTGAAGTTTTCATCATTTGTTGAATAACATGTCAGGGATTTGGCTACTACATTGTTTTTGAGGCTTAAGAATTACTGTTCAGTAAGTGCTTTCATAGCTCCTTCAGGGAATTAAAAAAGATTGCATCTTTGAGTTTTGTAATTGCAAGCATTATACTGCCAAATACATGTTTAAGTATACCCATATTGCAGAGCTTAACCAAACAATGCATTCCACCTTAGGCCCTACCTGGCTCTGTGGACCTGGACTTGATAGTTCCGGATGAAGGACTCCGGGTCACTGAAGTCCTTCCACTGAACCTCCACCTTTGCGCGGCTGGTGGTGTACTGTACGTCTGTGAAGGTGGCGTCCTTACCATCCACCACTGTCCCCGACACTGGGTTGGTGGTATCCACAAGCACTGTTAATGAACATCAAAGTTAGTTACAATGTAGACTAACATATTAAATCCTGAGGTTTGTAGACTGCATAATTATATTTTTGACATACTGCTTTTCAAATCATTATAGAAAAGCACCAGTGCATAAAACATGAGCAGAAAAGCTCAGACATAAGATATCATATACATGTAACTCTTGTAGAACTTGCCTCCATCTGATGTGGCCGACACATTTAATTGTTTGTTAGCGCTGTTAAAGGCTTGGACTGTTACGTAATACATTTTTCCATGTTGGAGATGATTTCCCGCTGCTAGGTCAAAACATGCAGAACTTGTGGTTCTAGAAAACTGAGTATCATTCACAACTTTTGTAGTTACTCCACTGTCTGAAGTCCATACATTCACAATGTAGAGTGCAATGCCCGACTCTTCGTCACTGAATCCTTCCCAGTTTGCACAAATCTAAACATAAAAAAATACAACAAATGAAAAATGTGTGAAAGTATCATCAGTTGGTAGAAACATGAGCTTGACAGCAATTGATGCCCATCACCTTGGTCAACAAGCAGTAACTTTTCATCTTGTATACCAGAAAGCATAATTTAAATGTTAGGTGAAAAGTTAAAGGTGTGGACAAAAAGATACACAAATCAAACAAATCTTTTACCTGAAATGTATGCATTATAACTGAATTGAATGTTAGGCATTACCTTGTCCTGATCCTTGGTATACATGAGGTCCTGTCCAGCTGTTTCCCCGTCGTACACATTTCCTGGGACTGGTGCTGATCTGTCTACAATGATGGAGGCATTGGCCACACCAATGCTTCTTAAATCCACTGAAATAAAAAATTGCAACAATGCTCCTTTAAAAACACACTGAAATGACCAAAATTCTTATTAAAATAATAAGCATTAGAGCAAGTAAAGTAAAATCATTATTTCTCCAAATCTTATTACTGTACAACACTTTGAGAGACATTGGAAACATCAAGTTACTAACCATTGTTGACCGCTTTAATTTTGACAAAGATTTCCTTTCCGTCAGTCATTTGGTGTATAAAGGATATGTTTGGCGAGTAGTCTATCTGGGTCCAGGCCAGCTCATCACAGTCTCGAGGGGTGTGGCCCAGACAGAGGTCATTTCTGCTTAACCCCGAGTGTGGATCCCTAATAAATAAATGCATAAAGTCGTACAAGTCTGTCATTGAAATTGACTGCCTTATCCAACTATTGGTGTAGAGAGAATTAAGGTTAGGACAAGAACGATTGTTTGATTCAGCAATTAAAACAAGTTTCTGAATTCTTACGATGAGTTGTGGGACAGTGTTAGATTGTAAGTCTCCTCATTGTACTGGACGTTGAAGATCTCGTACACGATGGGAGGGGAGTTGTCTATGGCGTAGGCTGTAGAGTGACACACTGAGGTCGCCAGGGGTCCTCCATACTCCACCCTGTTAATGGCCCTCACTGTGATGTAGTACTTCCCATCTATAAACAAAAGAATATTGGCAAATACTGACCAAAAGAAATGTAGAGATTCTGAAACTGATTTTAATGCTTTTTGAATCTGCTTAAAATCATCATGCTGATCCTCTGTTGACTTGTAGGATTATCAAAACAATACCAGGTAGTATTGATAACAAAAAAAATAATTTTGCTGCTAATTCATAAAATTCTCAGATACAGACCTGGCAGTACTGAGTATGGAGCTGGTATGGGGGTCATGATGACACTGTAGGTCCACTGGGAGGAGTCCAGGAGGTGACCGTGGGGGTCGTGGAACTTGTAGACTGTGTCATCACAATGGGTCAGCCCAACTCCCACAGAGAAACCAAGCAATCCGGTCTCATTGTCATGGATGCCATCCCAGTTTGCTGCAACCAACCATTGAAATTACTAGTATCACAAATGATTAGAACCATGCAGTTTGTAAAATAAATTTCTCTGAATATAATTCTGTTCCATAGTGCTTAAAACTCAAGTGTACCTAATAAAAACGGAATGTTACACTAACTAAAGTTAATGTTTTTAATGGATCATAGGAGAATTTATCAAACATGTGATCATACTTAAAAAATAGATCTTAATCATCTTACATGAAGTTTTCTTTGTACTCTTTCAGAGAAAATATAAAAATTCTCTCAGTTGAAAACAAAACAATTCAGAAATGGAGTTTGCTGTTAATCAATTGAGTTCTTTCTTGTGGCCTCACCTGATATATACTGATTGGCTCTGGTATAGAGGAGGTCAGTTTTGAACTCGTGTCCATTGTACACAGTTTCTGAGCCTGGACCATCCACAATGACGCGGTGGTTGCGGGTGTTTGGATCCACCCCCACACAATACAACCTCTGCCAGTCGTCTCGGTCTGATGGGATTACAGTAGAACAGGGCAGGATTTCTGTTGTGTCACTGCTTACTCTGATTTGCCCTAAAATTAAAACAAACAACTTGGTAAACAACTGTTGCTACCTGATTTAATTATTCTTTTGTCCCATTTAATAGCTCTGATATTCAGATTTTACAACAGATGTTAAATGAATTTTTCTTAATTACAGGAGGTTGGTGTGGGTGGAGTGAAATCAGTCAAAATGGGGTCAGAGGACAAAATGTTGGTAAAGCCCAGGGAATTGACCACTTGGAAGTTGAAGAAGTACAGTTGATTGTGGAGAAGGTTCAGGTTGGTGTACTCAAATCCTCTGTTAGACCCGACTCCCAGCTTCTCGTAGTGCATGTATAGGCCATCCTGTAGAAAGAATTAATATCCTCGGATAGTCGGATAAATACTTGAAAAGCATTATATAATTTATGTAAATTTGTATAATACACATAAAATCAATTTCAAATAAAGCAAAGCTACAGATTTCAATCACCATTGTAGCTACAATACATTTACACATAAATTATAAATTTATAATAGAGGTAGAAAAAATTAACCAACCAAAGTTATATTGATTATTAAAGAATTAAAAAGTCGTTATAGCACTAAGATCTTTTATCAACTCTTTAATATGGTGATGTAATAAATTCTAAATTTTTCTATTGCATGTATTAAATTCAAAGCCACAGTTTACAATATAAATTGTCACAGTTTCACTTACAACTGATGTTTTGTAGTCTTGTCCTTCGATGACCTCCAACAGTTCACAATGTCCACTGCTGCCAAAGTCGTAGTTGAAGCTGAGACACTTGGTGACATGCATGCCGTTACACAAAGTGGCACACTCCCCCACTGTAGCTATCTTTGAGTGGGAGGCGCTTACAATACCAGTCCCAACCAGGCGAGCTATCTTACCAGCAGAAAACAGCTTCATCACTTTTTCATGGGTTGGATCATTGCCTGTTAAATAAACATCAATTTTCAATCTCAACAAATTAGCAGAATTGAAACCAACCAAGTCACTTTTTAATGAAAATTCAATAATGAAAAAAACCGCATTGCATAATATACAATACAAATATTATTTTTTAGGTAACACATTCAATTTTTTATTTCTAAAACTATCTTTATTATCTCAATTTTTGGTTGTACAGCAAAGCTTTTCAAAAAACTTACCAACGTTGTAATCCACTACGTTTTCCTGTAGATTGACTGTGGTCCAGCCTATGATCTGACTCCCATCTATACCCTTCCCGTACCCCACAGCCACCCTGCTCTCGGTGATGGGCGAGTCTTCATACACTGTCACTGTGGCCTTCAGCACACTGGGGTTACTTGTGGACCTGAAGGCCACTCCCATCCTACCTCCTGGGAGTGTGACATCATAGGTCGATAGTGAACAAATGGCTGTTGCAGTTTCTCCTGCCTGATTGGTGACATACACAGTGAAGTAGAGAGGTACCCCTGAAGGACTCAAAACCTGAAAAATATTATTTTCATATTAAATTAAGTACTAGATTACTGTTTATATAAGCATTTGATATTTTGATAAGATTTATTTCTTGGTTTGAATTCTAATGAGAAGCTGACGCCTCCAGTTTCCTAATATTAAAACCTACATCATTCAGCATGGTGGAGAATCCTCCGAGCTCTTTCCCAGCAATGACGTCTTTTCCTCCTGGAACAGTCCCTATATCAAGTGTCATGTTGATGTCACTGAGGTCGTCTCCCGCGTCCAGGAACACACGGAACATAGGCTCCTTGTAATCCCTACCCGCCTCCTGTATCACCCCACACCGACCTTCACTGGTCGAATTCTGCAAAATTCACTTGGACCATTAAGGAATGACCATCCATTGATATAACACTGGGCATCAGCAAGGGCATTAGCCACAGACATAGGCAAGTGGAAGCAGTGCAGAGTATTAGGGCTTTATGTGCCAGTTAGTACACTTATATGCCAGTTGGCAAAGAAAAGATAAATGAGGTTAGGTTAGGGGATATCAAATAAATCCTAAACATTTATGGAAGTAGTTAGATACTTGTTTAAATATTTTTGAGAAAGAAACTATACCCCAAAGCTCCTGATTTCTGGTGGCGTCTGGTCCTGTTCCTGCTTCTTCAGGTCTATCAGCAGTCTCTGGATGGTCGGGGACTTGTAATCCCACAGGGTGGACCTAAACAGCTCACGCTGGAACTGCACAAAGCCCAGGTCCACATTCAATGCCACCTTGGCTTCCAGTGCTAGCTTCACTGGTTTCAGGTTCAAATACATTTGAACACTATGAAGAAAACACAGTTTGAATTATAATTTTTAAAATTGTTTGACATATGCTCATATACTTATAACTTTGTAACAATAAATCAACATAAAACATTTTACCCCACTTCCAGAGGAAATTTGTTGAAGCTTAATTCAGCAGTTGATGGGAAATGCACATCGATCATGCTTCCTTCTAGTTTGAGAGACCCGTGAAAGAAATTTCCAACAGAGAGCTGTCCAGAAACCATTACACTCCCATAAGGATCCACCTTAGCATTCCCTGTCATGTCCATAACCTTCACATTGGCAGAGAACTTGGAACTCAAGCTTCCAACAGCACTGAATCCTAAACATTTAATTCATCATTAAATTTGAAATTTCTAACCAAGAATAATTTGTAAAAGAAAATATATGTCCAACAATGCAGTTAAACGTAAAATCTTGATATTTTTTACCAAAGTTCATTTTGATGAGGCCTCCCACAAAGAACATCTTATTGTAGGAGAAGACATTGACCGTTTGTGTGGGGAATTCTCGACTCCCAGACAGTTCCAAATCAAACTTCTTAAAAATACTCTCAGTGCTGCTACTGAGGTTTAGTCGGCTGTTGAAGTCAGAATACTGTACAAAAACAACACCAAAATATTCTTATCAGAATTTTAAGAAGACAAAACGTATTTGGATCATAACATAAAATTTAATGTCCTTATAATACATGTTTCTAAAAAGAAGAAGATATTTACCAGAGGTCTCTAATGAATTATTCGTAAATGCTAGTTATTATAGAAGATTTCAAAACACTACTTATAGTCAATGAAGAAAGTCTAAGTTTCATCATGTCATCATACAATACTGTGGAATCATTAGATTTCCTGGTGGCTCAATTTTCGTGGAATTCGTGGGTACCTCTCATCCATAAATTAATATCCTCCATGAATGAATAAATTAGAGAATAAAGTCATATATCTTTTGTAGTTTTAAGAGAATACACAAAATTACGTCCCCACGAACCTGTAAAATTTAAGCAATCCACGAAAATTGGCCCCCACAAAATTTAATGATTCCACAGTAGCATCAATACCACTACACCTACCAGAGCCTTGGCCAAGTCTTTCAGTTGAGACAGGAGCTGGGACACTTGGGAAGAGTTCATGTTCTTGAAGTTAAGCAGAGCTTCAAGATCTCCGATGGTCAAACAGGCTAACTTCTGACTCAAGAGTTTTGTCCCTTTGGCATTGAGGCCTTGACCCACCATGTATATGCCACCATCTTTCTCCCCTGATGGAGATGGCCCTCGACCCATTAAGTTCTCAATGGATTCCGCTAAAATAGTCCCCACAAATCAGTCTTTCATTCGTATTATTTTATCAAGCGTAGAAATTCTTTGATTCATAATTCAGTCATTGGTAAAACATGTTCATGCTTTTAAAGGACTATATGGATACTTGTAAAATGTGTTAAAGAATTTGGATACATGCAAGTATGATGGTGTTGGAAAATGTTATGCATATGACTTTTCCTAAATGGCCATAACTCTTTACATTCAGAATTACGGTAAAAGTTTCCAGAAGCCATGTCCAAATCTGACTTGAACATAGATTTCAGTTACCTCCCATGACAGTTGTATTGTCGGTGGAATTATTCAGGACTGGTAGGGCAAAGGGATTGTTCAGGCCGAGCGACACTATCTGGGTCTTCATGCTGGTCTTTGCATCATCATTGGACAAAAAGGTACTGACCATGTTTGTCAACCTCTTAGATTTCTGGGGGGAAAACAACATTTAAGGTAAAAAATCACCCATATATTTAACCCTTTTAATAAAGTTTGATAGATCTCAACAAGAGGCCTATAACTGTGTTTTGTCATGGAAACAAGACCTGGTACAATGACAGGTAAAAACATGAGATGTACGATATCTCCAATGCTGTGTATTAGAATCATTTTAACAAGAGCTTGGACTTTAGATTGTTGTTTAAACAGAAATGTGACAAAAGTCTGTATATTTCATTGCTGGCCCCTCGGCCATGGCTCTTTGAAATCAACAAGATTTGTCTGGTTTTTTAGCTAAGAATACAGAATCTGTGCATATTTTTCTTGAAACCAGCATCATTTTTAACTTGTTTTGATGCAAGAAAAAGATAATTACATCCTACCGAAAGTCTAAGGTCTTGTTAAATTGGTTCTAATCATGTAGGCACTTTCATTGATAACACTGAATTTGAGTATTAATTATTGATTGCCAAAAGAGGAGACACTCACTGCATGGTCCTGACAGAGGATCCTGAAGTCCTCAATGTCCTCATTGCTGGCCCCACTCTGTAGCAGGGTCCTCACCCCAGCCTTGAAGTCTGTGGGGTCAAGTCTGTAAAACAAACAATCTCTTCATCCACTGACAAATTCAAGCACTCTCTTCATCCCATTCACATACTTTCCTCTTGATACTTGTACCAGGGGGTCGAAATATCATTTGACAAACTGTTAGTTAATTTTGACGAAAATATAATTGAAATTATGCTTTGTATCATTGAACAACAAATGTAAACATTTATTTACAGTAATATTGTTAGTAAATATATAGATAGAGAGTGTCCTCTAATACCCAAGTAAGCGCAAAGTACGTGTATCACATTTTATAATCCTAGTTTAGACTAAACAAGTACTCCTTCTGCTACATCTGGTTATCAGTCACTTACTGAGTGACACTGAGAGATCGGCGCCTCCTCTTTCTTGCAGTGCATGCGGGTGTGGCAATGATGCTAGTACTATCTATCAAATCATGCATCACTGAGGTCACGGGGGAGGTGCCAGTTCTTATGGTGAATGAGGCAGTCATTTGATGAGTGCCATTGTCAGCTGTCTTGGAGTAACTCAAACTGAAGGTGGGTGCAGTTCCAATAGTCTCTGTGTTTGTACTGCCTGCAAGATAGCAACTTACAATTCTAACTCCATACCTTGCATGACAGTTGTAGCAATTTCAGATACAGATTCAGTTACACTAAAGTCTTGTCATTAACCATCATATTTTTTAACCAAGTAAACATAAATTATACCAATGTCTCATTTATAGTTTAAATACAGTACCATCTGTTAGTGTTGCTAAGCCTTTATTGTATTTCTCTGTTTCTATTTCATACTCCAAATTATTTGCGTCACAGTTGATACGGATTTTGACGTAAACATTTCTGGCACCAAGCTCAAAATTGGTGTCAAAGCAGCACTCAACTCCACTACAGTCTGACAAAGCATCACATTTGGAGCCTGGAGTGATGTCTGGGCAAGCTTTAAAAAAAGAGAGTAATAAAATCAAAAAGTTTCTAAATTCAAATTACTTTATTTACACTTTCCAAAGAAGAGCTAGTCTAAGATCATAAGAGCATGGCATTCATCTGATTCCCTTGTGTGTAATTTCATTTATATTAAAAGTGATCTCTCCCTAGATATTGGTTGACAGTATTTGATATGGGGAATCTACATGTTTATATATAAGCATTCTATCCACTACATTTGTGACTTTGACCTCTTGGCCTTTAATTTAATAGCAGTGTTCCTAAAGTCGTAGTTATCATCTAATGCACACAAAGAGACCTATTATAATTACATGATGTCATCTGGAAACAATCTTAATGAACTTGACCTTGGTTTTTGCACCTTAAAACCAGTAGGTGTCTTCATCAAGTCATAAATAGTTGCAGTTTAAAATTTCATTTATTTAAAAGAGTTCAAGAAGTTTTCAGATAAATGTACATGCATGTTAATAAAGTTATAATAAGTTTATCAGTTAAAAATAAACATAATGTAGGACTGGTGATCAGATTTAGAAGCAACTATTGTGTCTGCTCTACATGGAAGATACTCTCCATGTCTAAATACACATCATACTTACTTGTACCAGGTGTAAATGCTGAACACTGAGTCTGCTTCCAAAGTCCAAATGGCACTCCTAGTAAACATAAGATCCATACAAGGTACTGTCTACTTTACAATATACTTTACTGAACCCGTTTGAGAAAAGCATGTACACTAAACATATAAATAATGAAGTAAAGTATGAGAAAAAAAATAACAGATTTTGCTTTTTCTATGATTCATTAGATACCTGGCAAATATTTGGCTGACACGACCAATGCTGCACAGGACTGGTAGCCCAGTTCATAGTTCATGGTGACGTCTGTACAGGCGCCAGCCTCATAGCACAGAGAAACAGTGCCCTCAATAGTAAACTTTGATGCACTTTGAACATGTGTTACCTTATTTCTGGAAGAGATTTATTTGCACAGAAATCAATTTAAAAGTGGATATGATTTTTAAAAAATGTAAGAAAATATCTCAAAAGTGTCTATACTCAGTAAACTTACCCCCATTTTACTACACCGTGAAGTTGAATTTCTTCATTTGTTCCTAATTCAATAAAATATAAATCACTTTCAATTGTAAAACCTTTTATTTTTTTAATTCTCTGACCAATAATGCAAAAATTTGTTCAAAATCTTTAGTTAAAAATATTGGTTTTCTATATTTACCCCAAGCATAGTTGAACAGGTCCATTTCTGCTTTGACTACTCCATTTCCGGCTGCTGTCTCTATTTTGTATGTGCAAGTAGTCACATTGAGTTGCAGCTCCACATGTCGTTTCACCGGCTCTATGTACACACAGCATCGCACAATCTCACAGGACGGTGGGATGTAACATTTAACTTTGTCATCATGAGATGGAATAGTCAGACTTGATACACCTGCACAGCCTAAAATTTAAAGACCACACATATGAATGTGTATTTTGCAGACAATCAAGAAATCCAATAGATGAAGAGTTTTTCAACAAACCATCATTCCATCCATCGGTGGCAGATCCATATGTGGAATCTGAGAGAGTACACTGGTCTGTGGAGTGCATGAAGTGGTCCAGTCCCAACTCCAGATACAGACTGTCTGCCTGAGCCTCTGTGATGGAGGCCACATCAGTAATGGACCGGGCAGCCAGCCAGTTGGTCAGAGAGAAAGCTGAAAGTATCAGATAAGTAAGATTTAAAGTACATGTATAACCATATATATAGATGTAGTTTACTATAATGACAATATAAATCAGGGTTTATAGAGTTGAATTTTATTCATTCTTTTTAATGTCAAAACCCTGGACCTTACAAATATTCATTTTTTTTATTACCTGGGTTTAATAGTCCATCGGTATAGGTGCAGGTTTTGATTGGGAATTCTGTGTCACTAAATATAGCGAAGTCCTCCGCACAGGCACCACCATCTTCATAACACACGTAGGCGGACATGTCCACTTTATAAACACCACCAGCTTGTGTGACCTTGTACCTAAACACAAGGTATTCAACATTGTTAAACTTTTCCTCTTATTTTATAAACAAACATGTTTGAATTCAAAGACTACATAATTATACTTACTTTACTTCAAACATTCCTCTTAAAGACATTTTATGCTCAACACCTGCAATATACAATATTTGATTATCCAATACAATGCCCCACATTAGTTTAAGAGAGAGAGAGAGAGAGAGAGAGAGAGAGAGAGAGAGATGCAGACATGGTTAACATCATACCAAATGTGAAGCTATTCAGGTAGTGCTTGACTGTGATCTTTTCCACAGTGATGTCCAGGTAGTTTCCACACTGACTGAAATCCAGGGACACCTCGACTGATTGTCCGGAGAGTCTGGACACATCCAGACAACACCTGACTGCTGAACAGGAGGAGGGCATGAAACAGGACATGGCATCTCCAGACATATTCCTCAATGTAGGGGGACTTGGACAGGCTAGTGGTGTTAAATACATACTGTTCATTCAGCCATATAATTAGAAAAGCATACAAAATGCATTAAACTTGCAAAACGAGAGAAGCTTGTTAAAGTGACATATTTCCTATCAACATAAACAATAAAATCAAGTTAATTTTATAATACTTAATTATAAATAAATGTTTTCTTTCTTGGCCGAAATTGTTACCTAAAGCCCCTTTCACAATTGGCGCACGACCACTTTACACCACTTTGCGATCGAAATTTTTTAGCTTCGCGCAAGCTCTCGCATACGTTGCACGAGCCCTCGCTTACGTTGCACGAGCTCTCGCATTCATTGCATACGTTTTACTGGTCGCATCAAGTCTCCTCTGAATAGTGGACATGCACACTATTCAGACGCGACTGAACGCGATCAATATTATCGCAGTGCAATGCACGAACATTAGTACGAACTTTTTACAACGTTTCGAGTACTCACAAGAGTGATGCACGATTTTTAAAGGTCGTAAGATGAATCGCAGTTGTTAATGCGCGTATTGTGCGACCATGAGACTGTTGCTGAACATGTCTCATGTTATCTTGCAACGTTTTACTATCATTGCACGACTTATCAGTGTAATATGCCTTGCTTTGCCACTTGTATATATACCATGTATAAGCATCTCTGTTTCAGACCACAATTCAACAATATACATTTATTGCATGATGGTAAGGGAAATATGAAGATTTATTTCTCTAATAAAACTTATATTTCCCTAGGGCATCGCCCGAGGGAAATTTGTTTTTCTCGGGGAATAAACTTCATATTCCCTGAACATTAATGCAATAAACGAACAACATATGATTATACAAAATACGTTGATTTCTAAAAATTGTTTGAATGTTTGATTTCCTCTGTTACTGTCTCACTTTTCTTTCATAATTTCGAATCATAGATAGTTAAGTTGGTTTTGTGATATATAAAAAATCATAATGATTAAATATTTTTGATTTAATCATACTTGTCTACATCATATGCTCATATCGGCTTTTTCATTCCTATGAAATCACCCTGCCACGTGACTTTCTAGATCAATCAAAGATAATAGAATAATCATATTGAGGTGTAATTAAAATGCTGCTGCATCTCTGTTTCTTCTTGAGCGGCATGTTCTTTCGCTTTCAACTATGTCTACTATAGAGCGTCGGAAATGGGCGGTATATATACCCCCTCTGACTCGCACGAGCATTCATACCATGGAACGCATGATCGCACGTCCAATCGCATTGGCGCACGTTCAATTGTCCGATCATCTGGTCTCTCGCGCGATCCTATCGCATTATCTTTCAACAGTCGCTTTCATTGTAAAACAGTCGCATAAAGACGCAAGATATATCGCAAGATTTAATGCGTTTACGTCGCACAACGCTCGCTTAGATCGTGCGAATTTTGTACGAATACTTTTTTTCAAATGCGATTATTTCGGCAACAGTTTCATATCTAATTTTTTCGGTCGCACAAATATTCAGTCGCTTCTGCTCGTGCGCCAATTGTGAAAGGGGCTTAACAGTGTAGCACAATGAATTACAACATTATAACTATGAAACTGTTTCAAACATATTTTTTGGTCAAATATGTACAATTTGAAAATTCTTAACCAGTGAAAGTACTTGACTACCATGTACTTTTATTTACATTAATGTTGACCGGTGTCCCATACCAGCTTAATCTTAATGTGTTGGCCTTAGTTCTATAAAAAATTTTTTACACGAGTCTCTCTCCTCTTGAAAGCATCTTTGCTTTCGAATAAAGTTATAAATTTACCAAGATTCCAGCCATCTGACCCAGCTGATACATAGTCAGTGCCTGTTGTCCTGCTGCAAGAGGGACTCTTCATCATGTTTTCTATCCCATGATCCTTCAGGAGCTCAGACTGCAGGAAGGTCCTGAGTGGGTTGAGACCTGCACCTTCACCTCTATTGGTTAACCAGGCAGATAAACTAAATCCTATAGGGTTATAAAAATGATCATTGTTTACCAAAAGGAAGATTGTATTTGATACAGCAACTAACTTAAAATATCAATTTATTTATCTTAAAAGTATATACTAAATAATGAGACAAAATTGACCTTGAAGTCCTAGGGTCCAGTCACAAACAGCTCTTGGAATCTTGGTGTTTAACAAGACGTTCTCGTTTATAATGCAAGTGCCAGCTTCAAAGCAGGCTTGAATTTCCAGGTTTCCTATGTACTTGTTCTGTGACTCCAAGTTCTCTAGATTCATCCTACAACACCAGATATTAACCTTATTAGTCCCCTACCGGTTTTCACCGGAGGGGACTATAGCTTTCCTCTGTGTCCATCTGTCCGTCCCATTTCAGTTTTCCACTTTTTTTCTTTATGCGTTTGATGAATAATATGAAATTTGCTGAACAGCTTCAAACTCTCAAACTACAGATCACGTTTACACTTTTGTAGCGTCTGGTTGACATATTTTCGCGAATTTTTTATATTCTAATTTTTTAACGTTCGGGTGCGTTATCGGGTTCAGTGTGTATTGAATAAACAAGGAAAGTATGTAGTCAGTTATAATATTGTGCATTACTTGGACCATTCCTTTTATTGTTTCTAACAAACAAATAACTTCTGTAAAATAGTGTCAAGCACTGTGTTGTAAATTTTATCAATAGAGTTTTTTGTAATATTACAATCGGGTTCGTTATCAGGTTGGTCTGTTGATTTGGGATTCAGAAGACGGTAAGTTAGAGCGTTATTCTGCATAACAGTGCATTGTTTTCAAAAATTTCTACAAACTGGTAGCGGACGTGTATTGCTTATGCAATACTCTCAGAATGCTTGTTAAAAATGTTTATTATTGACAAAAAAAATGAATTACTAAACTGACATTGTAAATTTGAAAATCTAATTATTTTAAACTTACTTCCATTTTACTACTCCATTCAAATTAAACTGTTTTGATGTTCCTGAAAGCAAAAAAAATTTCTATAAAACTTCCTTTAAATTTTTGTAGGAGTTTTTGCATTTGAAGAAAATATATTCTTTTGCACTTATCAAAGAACAGCGAGTTGTATCAGACACTGATTTGTGAGGAACCTACCCCAAACATAATCCAGTAGGTCCGTGGTATCCTTCAGTTTGTCTATGTTTGCATCCAATTTATATCCACAGAAGTTAAATCTAGTCTGAACCTCAATATGACGTTTGACTGGAGCAAGATATACGCAGCAAGAGATTTGATCACATGATGAAGACACATGACAGCGGATCTCAGCAGGTTTTGCAATACTTCCTAGAGATGATGTTGGAATGTTTGGACATTCTGACAAAAAAGAAAAGACATTTTTGCAAACTCTTTTATCAAAGTTAAAATAGTGGTTAATATAAACAAAATGTCTATTTACAGATCTTACATTACATGTTTTAAATACAATGCATACCATTATTCCACCCCCCGGTGGCAGATCCGTATACTGAATCTAAGAGAGTACACTGGTCTGTGGAGTGCATGAAGTGGTCCAGTCCCAACTCCAGATACAGACTGTCTGCCTGAGCCTCGGTGATGGAGCCCACATCAGTAATGGACCGGGCAGCCAGCCAGTTGGTCAGGGAGAAAGCTGAGAGTAATTAAAGAAAGTATTTTTATTTCATTGACATGTAAATTTTCAAAATATATAGGACCAAATTTATTAATTTCATTGAATTAGTATGGTCAATTTTTTTTTTTTATGAAAATAACTCAAAATGCTCACAAGTTTGAGTCAATTGCAATTGTACCTGCTTTTTAAAATACATACTTGAATCTAGAAATCCCCCAGTGTAGTCACAGGTTTTGATGCTGAATTTTGTATCCTGGAAGATGTTGTAAGTCTGATCACAAGTCCCAGGAACATAACATGCTAAAACACTATGTGTAAATTGGTACTCATTGTTTTCCTTGTCTGTTGTGATAGATATCCTGAAAATGGACAGCATGTTATTGTATCAGTACATTGTACAACCAAATTTGTTGGCTGTACAATGTACTGATGATTCTGAAAATAGACTGAAAGTCAGAATATTATTAATGATAACACGTGTACAACCTACAATTTTTTTCAAAGCATACCCATTTCTCACACAGACCATCCAAAACATCTTACCTTGTTATTAACATTCCCTTCAACCCGACTACATAAACTGTACCTGTAATCCAATATAGAAGGATAACATTTAAAAAGAGACAATTTTTACTATTATGCAATATGTTAATTGCCAACACACTTTGACAGAGAGAGAGTAATTGAAGCACGAACCATTGAGAGCGATGTCTGTGATGTACATTCTGACTGGTACCCTCTCCACTGATATATCCATGTAGTTGGCACACTGATTGAAGTCCAGGTCCACCTCCAGGCTCCGCCCACCCAGGCGGTCGATCTCCATACAACAAGTGGTGGCCGTACAGCTGGCCGGGTTGTAACATGTGATAGCCTCCCCGCTCAGGTCTGTTAGTGATGGCGCTGGGACGCAGTCTTCAAAATAACAGTGGATGTTTGATTATATATATTGTAACAAGGACTGAAGTAGTAAAATATCCAACATCGATAGTTGGGGATGTCCTTCCTCCTTTTTTGAAATTTCTTTGAATTTTATTTTTTACCATTTATATTTTAAAAACAAAGTGTAAGTATTGTTGTCCTCATTAATGATAATACAAAAGGCAAGGATTCAAATATATGACCAATTGTACAAGGATTACATATGATAAGAGTATGAATACAAATAAACACACAAGGACTCAAATACATCTAACCAAAACCTCAAGGATCAAAATGATAAATGAACCTATATTCAAATATTCAAGAAGTTTTATTCATGGGTTTGTTGTCTTTCTTGTGACAGCCTAACACCAACAGTGTTAAGTTAAGCTTCTGATTCCATCTCCTTGTTCTGACTGACCTGATCTCCAGCCATTGACAGGCGTGGTGGAGGCATAGATTGCATCAGTTAGTCGGTTACAGGCCGGCTGCTTCATCATGTTTGCTGTCCCGTGTTCTTCCATCACTCTCATTTGAAGGTGTTCCGGTAAAGGATAAAGGGTCGAGGAGAATCCTTTTGAACTGATGTAATTGTTCACTGAGAAACCTGTTTATTCATAAATAAATAAATCATTTGTGTCATTTTTTAAGATAACCAATGAATTCGAGCAAATTTTATCTTAATTATATTTTTGAAAATGTAAAAGCAAGCATATTCATGTTAAAACATGTCTGAGATATAAAGAACTAAATATTTATGACTGATAATTACTCATTTCAGCAGATCTTTCACAGTCTCTCTGGGGTAAGGCTGTGTCGTGTAAGACCGAGGCAATCACTGCACATGCTGAAGCACTTTCAAAGCACACACTCAGTTCCAAGTTCACAATGTACTTTCTCTCTGCTCGAAGCTCATGATAACTTATTCTATGTTAAAAAAGGAATGTTAATTAATAAAGTAAACTATAAAATTTCTTTTCAAGTTCAACGTAAAATTTCAAACATTATCAGATACTGATGTACAAAATACTTAAGGGACCACACAATCATATTCATTATTTTTATTTTTTAAACAGTTGACCCATAAATCTTTTTTTTTTAAATTTAGCCAATGCAGATAATAGCCAACTAAGTTATTGAATACTTAAATCTAGAATTCATGCAATAAGAAGCTACTCACTCTATGCCAAGCATGCCATTCAAGAAATATCTCAAACTTGTGCCTACAATTAATAATATTTAAAATGAAAACATCACATAAAAAGAAAATTTCTGTTGTTTCAAAAAGGTCAACTCCAGTTGACCAAGCAGTCCTACCTTGTGTGTAGTTGTACTGATCCACACTGATCTGGAGTTTTTCCAGGTAGACAGTCATCAGGAAAGCACATGGATCCAGACTGACCCTGACATTGAGTGAGTGGCTAAGAAGTGAGGGGGAGAGGCAGCAGTTCACACCTGTACAGGTGTCGTCCAGGTGACAAACACTTGGTACGGAGCTGATATCAGGTAAAGTCACAGAGGAAGTACATCCTGAAAAAATAATCACAAAACTGTTTTATCAACTATTGAGAGTCTTTTAAGAATGATCGTATTAGCTTCATAGCGCTACATAGTGGGTTAATCCTTTAGCTCAGTGGTAATGCATTGGTTTTCAAACTGAAGAGTCTTGAGTTCAAGCCTTGTTGTTGTCATTCTTTATGATTATTTTAAACTCAAAAATAGTCCACTTTTTAAAATGTTGTGTAAAAAGAAAGAAATTATACTCACCATTGGTCCATCCATTGGTTGGGGAGGCATATATCCCTGCTGTGGAATCACAGGGTGTGTCCAGCAAGTACTGCTGGCTGTCCAGTTCTGTCATCAGTTCTGCTGTCTGTGAGGGGTTCAGGGGGGATGTGTATCCCCTACTTGTCATCCATGCAGAAGCAGAAAATCCACCTAGACAAAAATAGAATGTACAAATGTAGGTATACAGATAAACACATTTACATAACTACACAAAAAACCATCGCAACCATAAGTTCTGTCTTCATGGCAATCATTGACTATACTTAACTATTAAGCCGAGAGGACAAGTAACAAGACATTGTACAATAATTGTTCATGAACTCACTCTTGAGTCCAGTTGTCAAGTCACATGACTCCTTCAAGAAAATGGTGTTATCAAGGATCTTCTCATCATAACAGGAGCTGCTCTCAAAACAGGTACTGATTGTGAACACCGCTATGTGAGCATGCTGGGAAGGGACGTCCACCAAGCGGGTTCTGTGGACAATGATGTCATATATATTAGCGGTAAGTGATATTTAAACATTAATAAAGTTACATGCTTGATCAATCTTTTTCATAGATTAAAACTATCCAACAAATTGAATTGTTAACAATAAAGTCCCTCTTTTGATTGATGTTTGAAATAAATTGTAATACAGTAATTATCATGATCAATGTAATTCTTTAATAATACTCACTTCCAATTGATCACACCATGAAGGCTAAATATTTTGTCTGTATCTGTAAGAATAAAGATAAAATTTCTCCTCAAACAGACAGTAAAATAGCCTATAATCACTGAATATTTTTTAAACAATACTTGGAAAAAAAATTGATGCCCATCCCACAGATATCATAAGAGAAGAAATTGCAAAGTGCAATGTTCTCAAAGGGATCCATTTTACATCAGATGGACTTTAAAACTCACCCCAATTGTAATCCATGAGATCTGTGGAGACGGCCAAGTTATCGATGGATCCACTGAGGGTGTGGTTACATACATCCAACCCCAGGTCCACCCGGACATGTCTCTTGACCTCTGTCATATACACACAGCACGACATGTAGTCACAGCCGGACCTAAGGTGACACCGCACTTTGTTCGGGTCAGTAATACTTCCCAGGGAACTGATAGGAATCAATGGGCAATCTAAGAAGGAAAACTCATACAATTAAAAGATCCTCAATTCCATATCTTTCACAACATCCTCATTTGTCAATACAAATTGCTTCTATTAGTATTTGAAATACAAAATTGCAATATTTACCATTTTTCCATCCCCCGGTGGCAGATCCATATGTGGAATCTGAGAGAGTACACTGGTCTGTGGAGTGCATGAAGTGGTCCAGTCCCAACTCCAGATACAGACTGTCTGCCTGAGCCTCTGTGATGGAGGCCACATTAGGGATGGACCGGGCAGCCAGCCAGTTGGTCAGCGAGAAAGCTATTAATACATGTATGCCATTAATCAGCAAGTATTTTCAAGAAAATTTAAGTCAAAGGTTTAGTGGTTAATTTTCACTAGAAAACAGGATGAAATAATATCATTATAGCTAATTTAAAAGCAGTTTGAGTATTCTCAAATAATTTGCATGACTGCAATATTTTAAATCGTTTTCACAGTAAAAAAAAACTGGAAATCAATTACCCTGATGACAATTTCTTACATGAATTTAAGAATCCTTCATTATGTGAACAGGTCTTTATGTCAAACTCAGTCTGTTGTAACATAACATAGGTTTGTTCACAAGATCCCACCTCATAACATGCCTGCATTTCAAAGTCTATTATTATTTTCTTTTGCCCTTCATCTCTTGTGATGTTGTACCTGTTAGAATAAGAAACATTTGTATATGAAGAATCAATGATGCAAATTTTTTGTTTAATCTGTGAATGGGTGGGTAATTTGAATCAAAACTGAGAATCAGCAAATTAATTTCAAAATTAATGTAAAATAATAATCATACAGTCTTTATTGACCTTGTATGTAATACAAACAATGATTTTTAATAAAATATGTGGCGGAGGCAGCGGCAGTGCATATCTTACTTGAGCTTGAACATTCCCTTCAAGGAAGCCGTGTGTTCTGTGCCTACAAATCAAATGGGTACATATCACACTTGTTGCTGGAAACGACAGAGATCTTCATTTTGTCCAAATATAAGTAGTCATCAAATAGGTGTATTTACAAGTATTATCAGACACAAAGGGATCACAGCGGCCCTTACCATACTGGAATCCCGTGAGGTACTGTTTGATGGGTATCCTGTCTATAGTGATGTCCAGGTAGTTCCCACAGGGACTGTAATCCAGGGACACCTCCATCAGACGTCCCCCAAACCGCTCAATCTCCAGACAGCAGGAGACGGCCGTGCAGGAGCTCGGGTTGTGACAGCTGATGCCTGCTGGTAGACTCACCAAGTCTGTCCTGTTTAGGCACTCTGTAAACCAATCAAAATTCAAAATAACACTTGAAGTAAGTGCAAAACACTTGTGCCATTTCATATTAATATTTGAACATATCTGAACACAACATTCATTTCTATGGACATATTCAAAACTTGGCCCATTACAAAACAGACTTGAAAAAAAAAGGGTGAGGAAAACTGCCTATATCCAGAGGGCAAAATTTGAATTGAAGATTTCAACCTTGTAGCAGGAAGACCAAAACAAAGTCAAAAGCCCAAAAGCCTTACGAGTACTCCAGCCACTGACATCATTGTATCTTGGATCTGTAGACCTGCTGCAGGGAGTGTCTTTAAACATGTTAGCTATCCCATGATCCTCTAGAACCAGGCTTTGCAGGTAGTCAGGTAATGGATTAGGGCTGCCACTCACCCCTTGTTCACTTAACCATGTTGCCAGAGAAAATCCTAAGAATGAAGATTTTATATTGTATTTTTCTGTAGTCAAGTGTTGTACCCTTTGATAATAAATTTGCTGTTATATCATCTACCTCCTAGTCCTGCTGTCCAATTGCATGATGTCTTCTGAAGCTTGGTGTCCTTCAGCACTGACACAGATATGGCACAAGCTGACCCACTTTCAAGGCAGACTTGAAGGTCAAGGCTGACTAGATACTCATTCTGAGATTCCAAGTTGTCAAGTGTCAAACTGAAAAACATGGCAGATGAAGCATATCAATCAGTATTCTTCAACATGAAAAAATTCATATAATCAGATACTGTAAATTCCTTATTTCATGCGAGTACTTAATTCTGTGATTCTGCTGGTTTGAATTAAATTGCGAGAATACAATCGATCACCAATTTTTGTTATAATTTCCTATAGTTCAAAACTGTCTGAAAAATAAAAGCAATATTTAAAATCCCTGGGGTTGCTTCTCAGGATTTAACGCGTAAATTAATTCCTCTCGTTTAATTAGGAATCTACAGAACAGAAAAATCAACCTTCTAAAATATATATATAACTCCAACTTACATCATTCTGATCATCCCCATTAGCTGATATGTGACAGCAGTGCCTGAAAAAAAACCTCTTTATTCTGATTTTTTTCTAATAATTATAAGATGAACATTTTCACTATATATGTTAAGAATGACAAGTAACTAATACAAGTTTAACTTACCAAAGTTGTAGGTGAGAAGGTCCACTTCAACTTGGTACCTCTCCATCTGTAGGGTCATGGTAAAGGCACAGGGGTCAAGGGTCAGTTTGACATGGAGGTTCCTGGTGATGTCACTGACCCGGATACAGCAGTCTACAGCCATACATGAGCTGTCCAGGTGACAGGCCAAGGGGTGGGTGGTCAGGGTGGGCACTCCCTCTGCAGCCGTGCAAGCTGAAGAAAAGTAAACAGTGTAATCCCTCAGTATGTAATGTACAAGTCATTTGCATGTTCTGCAGAATTTCAAGAAATCTGGGAGAATAAAAAAAAGGATCTACATATTTCCTTCATTTAAATTTGTAAAATATCAATCACTTATACACCTGTAAAAAAGTGAACTTAAATCAAAGTTTATCTACAAACTGGACAGGTAGAAAAAACAATTGAAAAAAGTGTATAAAACTTGACATGATTTTATGATAGTACCAAAATATAAAGCAATAAACACTTGTGCAAAGAGTTATTCAGATAGGAGTTTTGATGGTTCAAAGTCTTACTGTTGTTCCACCCATCTGTAGAGCCCGAGTATATCCCTGTGGTGGCATCACAAGAGGGCTCCACCAGATACCGCCCCATCTTCATGTACAGCATCAGTTCAGCCGTCTCCGACTCAGTTAGAGGGGACGTGTAGCCATTATTTGTCTTCCAGCTGGAGAAGGAAAAGCCTGGAAAAAGAATTTCAAAATATCATATTTACTGGAAAAATTCGTCCCCATTTCCCCCTTTACTTTTTCTTGTATAAATAGATCTATCAAATTTATGCAGAGAGTTGTTCTAACATTTCATTAACAGAAATTCATTCTATAAAATAACAAAGATTCAGTGACTGACCAGGGACAGCGAATCCCTCGGACCAGCTACAGGGCTGTTTGGGGAGCACCATTTTGTTCAGAATGACATAGGTGGCATCACAGGTGCTTTCTGTGCACACGCTGACATTCAGAGACACCAGGTAGGCACGGTCATCTGTCAGGTCCTCTAGGCTATAGCTGATCAATGTAAAAAACAATTTAATTAATTCTCGAGTGATTAATTTCATACACTCTGGCAATTTCTAGATAACAATGCATGGTTTTCAAAATATAATCATCTTATAAGAAATATGATGAAAACATACCTTATACGCAATAAACCAGTCATGAAGAAATTGTCTGTTGTACCTTAAAATATAAAAACGAAAGTGGCAGACGAACAAAGGTTTCAAACACTTTATAATGCACAACTTATATGACAACTCTATAATTGTTAGTTAACTACCAAAATCACTTTACTTACCAAATGTGTATCTGTCGAGTGACTGGTTGAAGTAGAAGTTGTCTATGCCCACCCTCAGCAGGTAGTTACAGGGGTCAATGTGGAGGTAGACGTTAAAGGAGCGAGAGAGGGGCTCCACCTCCACACAGCAGTCCACGGCGGTACACAGGGACGGCAGGTAACAGGTCACCTTGTCAGCCGTGGTGGTGCTCATGTGGTGACCAGCAAAGTCAACTGACAGCTGGCATACTAAAAGATAGGATCCGAAAATGATATGCCTGTTACATGTATTTAGTTTTTGTAGCGTTGTTTTTAAGATGGAAAAAACCCAAAACTTTAAGGTATTCTAAGAGAACCCTAACATTACCGTTTTAAGATAAAAATACTGATTTCCATGAATTTGAATGAAAGAGAAATTCTACATGCTAATAAATCTTATTATTTTTTAACACAATTACATTTACAAACAGTTAAAATTCTTACCCTGGGAGTAGGCAGTGGAGTTGGTATTGAATCCAATGTTGTTGGCTCCACTCTTGGAGTCCACATACAGTCCTGATCCCCTGGCACAGGCAGAGGGGGTCAGGTACTGAGCCATCCCTAGCTCTTCAAACAACTCCGACTGTGCCCAAGATGGGAGGGGGTCTGCTGGGATTAAACCTTTGCCAGTCTTCCATGCATTCAGAGAGAAATCTGTCACAATTATAAATGTGCAAATAAAATTGAAGTTTTTACTAGACATTGCATATCCCCTGCAACATATATCAAGTCAGTATTCACTTCATCTTTAATGTACAAATACAAATAATAAAGTAATCACCTGGTGTGCTATCCCAGGAACAGAGGACCTTTGGTAGCAGTGTGTCCTCCAGAATTTTGAAGCTTAAAAGACAGGCTCCTGAGGACTCGAAGCAGAAACTCATGTTCATATTCACAAGATACTTTCTTTCTCCATACATGTCCTTCACAGAGTAGCTGAATAATAAATGTTGTACAGTAATAGGAAAATAATTTCACAAAAAAGAACTCAAATGGTAATGCAGAATGTCAGATACTATGTACTTGAAAGTATTCACTAACATTCTCTTAGACACATCAAATGGATGTTAATGGTCTAAAAAAAAATCTACATACTCAAGTCTTGCGACTCCATTTAACCAGTGGTGCTCTTGTTTTCCTGTAAATAAATGTAAAATCCATTAGAACTTAGAGACTAAAAACTGTAATTTCAAGAATTCTAAACAATATTGCAATAATTTCATTCAAGCCTGTTACACTGACCCCAGCTGTATCCTGTGAGGGGGATCTCCCTTTTCATGCGCTCTATACTGACAGTGAGGAGGAAGTTGCAGGGGTCCAAAGTGACTGAGGTCCTGAAGGACCTCTGTAGGAAGGCAATCTCTGTACAGCACTCCACAGAGGTGCAGTCCGCCTTGAGGTGACACACACTGTCTGTGATGATGGGCAGCACAGGCACACTGCTCACACAGGCTACAATCAGAGAAAGAATGGGACATCTGTACAGGTGTGCATTTACAAATTGTTAACAATTACAAATTGGTAACAATGAAGCATACCTAAACAGTTGATCAACAGTTTATTATAAACAAACTTGAGATAGCTTATTCAAAAGACAGATGAGCTTCTGGGTAAATTTTACCTTTTATGTACATAAAAAGCTTATATGAACCATATTTTGCATAGCTGTGCCACTTTTGCACATGAGTATCTTTAAATTTGTAAATCGAGGATACTTTTTTAGCTGAATTTTTCTTTACTATTTATTGATGTCTTGCTTAAATAAGTTTGTACCAAATTTTACAATCTATCATTGTCAGTAAAACACCAGTGTTTTTAAGAGGAATAGGTTTATAAAAAGAATACTAAATTCATACAGAATTCCAATGTACTTAACAGTGTGTTGTATACAGACACTGACCTTTGGTCCATCCATTCACCGTCCCATTGTAGATTCTGTCAGAGGAGGAGCACTGGTCAGCGGCCGTCATGAAGTGATCCAGACCCAGCTCCATGAACAGTTCATCAGCCTGGGCCTCTGTGATGTCGTTCACACTGGCTATGGACCTACTCGTCCTCCAAGCAGCCAGGGAAAAGCCTACCAATCATATAGAGAAAACAGTCAGAGAAAAGCCTACCAATCATATAGAGAAAAGAGTCAGGGAAAAGCCTACCAATCATAGAGAGAAAAGAGTCAGGGAAAAGCCTACCAATCATAGAGAGAAAAGAGTCAGGGAAAAGCCTACCAATCATATAGAGAAAACAGTCAGGGAAAAGCCTACCAATTATATAGAGAAAACAGTCAGGGAAAAGCCTACCAATCATATAGAGAAAACAGTCAGGGAAAAGCCTACCAATTATATAGAGAAAACAGTAAGGGAAAAGCCTACCAATCATATAGAGAAAAGAGTCAGGGAAAAGCCTACCAATCATATAGAGAAAAGAGTCAGGGAAAAGCCTACCAATTATATAGAGAAAACAGTCAGGGAAAAGCCTACCAATCATATAGAGAAAACAGTCAGGGAAAAGCCTACCAATTATATAGAGAAAACAGTAAGGGAAAAGCCTACCAATCATATAGAGAAAAGAGTCAGGGAAAAGCCTACCAATCATAGAGAGAAAAGAGTCAGGGAAAAGCCTACCAATCATAGAGAGAAAAGAGTCAGGGAAAAGCCTACCAATCATATAGAGAAAACAGTCAGGGAAAAGCCTACCAATCATACAGAGAAAACAGTCAGGGAAAAGCCTACCAATCATATAGAGAAAAGAGTAATAATACAAATTTAAAGCATTTATTATTACCCCAAGACAAAATTCTTTTTATGAAATCATTTCAACAGAAATTTACCACATTAACTCACCAGGATCCAAAAAGTCGTATTTAAAGCTGCACGTTTCCATGTTAAACTCAGTGCTACTAAATATGGTGAATGTCTCATCACAGGAGTCTTCCTCGTAACACACGGCAAATTTCAGGTCAAAGAAATACTTCTTGTTAATGTTATCCTCTGTGATGTTGTATCTGTAAAATCATTGAGATAAACATGGTGAATTCTCATCAAATAAGTTCTTACTAGATATTGAAATTGAAATTAGAACAAGTAGTACTCACTGCATCTCAAACATTCCTTTCAATGAAGTCTTTTGCAGCACACCTATAAAACACATTTAAATCTTAGACAAAAGAAATATTAATAAGGCATTAAAAACCTAAAACTTCAAAACAAATCTATAACTCAAAATCAAAGAAAACATGCTTAACTCTTGACTGAATTTATAGATATTTTTATATAAAATTTATCCTATTGGCCAAAAGATGGGTACAAAAGTAGGTGATCTTACCATACTTGAAGTCAGTCAGAAGGTATGAGGTGGTGATCTTTTCCACAGTGATGTCTAGATAGTTCCCACACTGGTTGAAGTCCAGTACTACCTCCAGTGATCGCTTGTTGAATCGGGCCACCTCCACACAACACCTGACGCTAGTACAGGTATCCTCCAGGTAACAGGTGATGTCACCTGTCAGAGTGGGCAGGGGCGGCGGGGATGGACAATCTACAAAACATGAAACGTCACAGACCTGTACCTTGAATATCAGTGGCACTACATATAATATGGGAGCAGAAACAGATATTGACTTGGATGAGAGTTAAACTCTGATGTTATGACTTTTTAAATCTGTACTAAACAATCTAAACCAACTTGCTAGTAATGCTAGACTTAAAGGAAAGTCATATATGATATAGCGTATCATGTACTTTCCTGTATGACATGTCTTAACTGGCAATACCACACTCCTTTTTTTTCCATTTTACCCATGATACTTGTACAATACTGATATTAAGTCAAGGTGCCCCACTTACTGACATTCCAGCCATCAACCGTAGTGTTTGTGGAAGTGTATTTAGCATCCGTTGTTCTACTACACTGCGCCTCTTTCATCATGTTGGATATCCCATGATCCTCTAGAAGCAGACTCTGCAGGTGGTCAGGTAGTGGGTTAGTTGTGTTGTCCACATTCAGATCAGTCAACCATTTAGCCAATGACATGCCTTGAAATATATTAGCACCACATTCATTTTTGTAATTATCACAATAGCCCAAACATTTAATATATATTAAATTCCTATTTTGTATTTTGAATATTCTCTATATCTTGTTACCAAAATTCTGCAAACTCTGTGCATTTCTTTTAAATCAAAGTACATGTACATTCATCTGAAATTATATAAGAATACAATTCTTCTTTGGAGTTTAATGTTAATATACCTTGGAGACCAGCTGACCAGTCACATGACCTCTTCGGTAACTTGGTGTTATTCAGAACTGAGATGTTGACATCGCAGGAATGGATATCAAAACAAACGCTGACATCCAAATCCAGCAGGAAGTTGTCCTGTGACCTTAGGTCATCTAATCTCAGACTACAATGAATGAACAATAAATAGCAGATGCACAGTCATATTACACATTATAGGGTATATTAATCAAAGGTAAAAAATTTAAGTTGAGGGGTGTTTAATTGCCCCACTTACTTACCTAACTTTCAAGAACCCCATCAAAGAGTATTCTTTCACTGTGCCTTTTAACATAAATACCAAACACAAAATAAGGTAACAGTTTCAAATTAAATTATTTCAATATAATAAAATATTTTGACTATAAATTACTTTACATCACTCTCAGAACTTGTAGATATACCTTTGGTATAGGTGATCAAATCCAGTTTGATGTCAAATCTCTCCAGTGACACTGTCAGCATGTGGGAACATGGATCCAGAGTGACCTGGACATTGAGGTTCCTGCTGATCCGGTTGACCTGGATACAACAGTCTACACCTGTACAGGTGGGGTCCAGGTAACACACCACTGAGCTGGCTGTCAGATTGGTCAGTGACACAGGAGAGAAGCAGCCTGTACAAGAAACAATGGTAGAGACTGGCGGTGGAAATCTTATCTAAACTATTTCAGATTTACATGTAAATCAAACCAGAGCTGTGGTTCTATTTCTCCCTTAAAACTTTTACAATACAAAAATGCATCTTTTCATTGCCATACATTCTTCCCAACATAATGATACATGTAGTAACCTGATGATTATAAAGGAGTCTGCACAAAAAGAAATTCTATGCCATCTACAATTGCATGTAGTTTACCTTTGACCCATCCATCTTTTGAGTTTTTGAACCTTCCTGATGTAGGGCTACATTGGTCTTTCAGCATGTAAGGACCCCCACCAATCGCCTTTATGAGTTCTGCTGTCTGTGAGTCTGACAGAGGACTGCTGTACCCATTGAAGGTCATCCAGTCAGAGGCATTGAAACCTGCAAAACAAAATTAAAACTATGAGCGACAGCACAGTAAACAGGAATAACAGTAGAAATTTAAACCATTCAAATATACCTATATTACACACCACTGTTGGTATAGACCTCGTAAGTTGTCAAAACTTGTGTCCTAACCATTTGTATAATTATCTTATATATATACAAAAAATATGTTCAAATCACCACTGTTCAGAGCTTGTCAATAAAAGAGAGGCTAAAAGTCTTAGTCAACCCTTGGCTAGCGAGGCACTACACTTTGGATATAGTTTTCTGCATTTGTTATTTACTTGTGTCAATGTATCCCGAGTTCCAGGAACAAGGTTGTTTTGGGAGGAGCATGTCTTTGAGGATGGTGTAGTTAGCTTCACAGCCACTCTCTGTACAAACACTTAGCTTCAGATCCACCAGGTACATTCTCTCATCCACCAAGTTGTTAATTGTGTACCTGTAGAAATGAAAGGTTCAGAAGTTACATATCAGAGGGCTGTAATTTTGGTTATATAATTCTTCCTATCTAAATCCTTATGGAGCATCATGGTCTTACCTCATTTGCAAGATTCCTGCCATTGAAAATACTTCTTCGTCTCCTGTTTCAGACAAATATTAATATGTTAAAATGATGTTTGAACAAATGTCAAAACATTTTTTAGAAGTGCAATGTTAAAAGGAAAGCTTTACCAAATGTGTATCTGTCGAGTGACTGGTTGAAGTAGAAGTTGTCTATGCCCACCCTCAGCAGGTAGTTACAGGGGTCAATGTGGAGGTAGACGTTAAAGGAGCGAGAGAGGGGCTCCACCTCCACACAGCAGTCCACGGCGGTACACAGGGACGGCAGGTAACAGGTCACCTTGTCAGCCGTGGTGGTGCTCATGTGGTGACCAGCAAAGTCAACAGACAGCTGACATACTGGAAGAAAAGATTAAGATAAATACAACACAGCTAGCTTTTGAAATGCAAAACAATGTATAGTTTACACTGTCTCCTACAATATCTTTGTTTCTAAGGTTTTAAATTTATCTTACTTTGTGAGTATGAAGCAGCATCTGTGTTGAAGCCAATGTCGACCCCTGAGACACTAGAGCTTGTGTACAGTCCTGTTCCCCTCGCACACTGTGTGCTGTACACATACTGGGCAATGTCCAGCTCCTCAAACAACAGTAACTCCGGCCACCCAGTCATTGAAGCACCTGCTGGGACACCATTACTGGATCTCCAGTCACTCAGGGAGAAACCTGCAAAACCATGTCACCAATATAAATGATAACAAAAAATTGTTTTAGATCTAACTTGTAATAAAACCACATTTTGTCTTTATTTTAATTTCTTATGGATGACAATGTAATATATTGGACCTTGTTGTGAATTCCAGCTGCATGAGGTTTTAGGGAGGAGTGTGTCACTGAACACGTCAATGGTTTTGTAACATGCCGCAGAAGACTCAAAACAGAAACTCAAGTTCATGTTGACCAGGTACAGCCTCTCTCCATACATGTCATCCACAGTATAGCTAAGTACAATAAATCAAATAAATACCCACGCATCATTCAAGTCTTTCACAAAATAAGATATCAGTTGGAATCATCTTCTACACTGTGGTTATGTTACTTACTCTATTCTTATAATTCCTGCAAGCCAGAAATGCTCCTGCATACCTGCATAAAGAATATGAAACTCTAAATGTACAGTTGCCCATGTGTGTACAGTTTTTAAAATGTATATGGCATTATGTGAGTGTAAACATTGATGTTCGATCTGCAGGCAGTTGACCATTGATGGCCCTTTTGAATTGGTAAATAAATTGAAGAAAGTTCCGATTGAAAATTGAACATTCTGGATGCCAACAGATCGTGATTACAAACCCCAGTGATAGCCAGCCAGTGAGATGTTCCTGCTGTAGGTTTCGATGCCCACCACCATCACAAAGTTACAGGGGTCGATGTGGAGGAAGGTGTGGAAGGACCGCTGGAGGAAGCTGACCTCTGTACAACACTCGGAGAACGTACACTCTGACGTCAGGTGACACACACTGCCCGAGACATTGCCAGTGTTCACAGTCCTGCTGCACACTATAGGCAAAACAAATATCTTCTTATATTTGGTTTTTACAACAGTTTCACTATGAAATAGATGCATTTTTCATTGTTCTTTGGAATGAATGCATTTCTTCTGTGCATGCCAACCACACATTAAAAATATTCTTCAAGCGGTATAAAACTGGAAAATGAGAATGATATGCTCTCTACGGTAAATGCTTTATCACATTAAGAGATAGGCTATAAATAACATTGACACTTTAGCTTGTAATGGCTCACATGAAGTCCACCCCTCCACTGCCCCAGTGTACACTCCCTTGGTGGGGTCACAGGGTGGGGTCTGTAGGTACTGGGCCACAGACAGTTCGTCCAACAGCTGGGCAATCAGGTGCTGGTGCTGCGGCAGTTGTGATTGGTCAGTCAGTCCATTAGAGGACAGCCAGGTAGACAGGGAAAATCCTGAAAGTTAAAACAAGGGGCTTTGTGGAAGGTTGATCGTAAAATAATTTATTATCTTCTGACTGATTTTCACTGTTGATGCATAATTTTAAAGCATTTCACTCATATCAAAATGCTATAGATTTATGAACTTTCAGATTATTCTTAGAATCTTGAATATGAAAAAACTACAGTGTGTATCAACAATATTTCATCTACCTTACACAAAGGACTATGTGCGGTTTTATGCATTTTTTGCCACCAAAATCAAAGTTTTAGAAAGAGCTTTAAAGATAAGGCGCAAGATAGTTAAAATCATATTGGAAATAAACTTTAAGGTGTAAAAGGTTATCACCACAATGACGTCATAATGTAGAAATGACGTCATGAAGTTTGCATTGTTTTTGATAAATTGATGTTTTGTAGCAAAATATTGGTGTTTTCCGATGGTTTTTCGTTTTGGAAACATCGAGCGCAGGCATGCTCAAGTACCATTTTTCAGTATAATATGTATAACTATCTGATGAAAAACATATGTTAAAATCGCACTTGAGCAGACCTGCGCTCTATACTTCAGATTGCAATATATGGAGCAAAAATGAGAATATTTTCATTTTTTGCAAATTTGCGGGAATTAGGTCATTTAAGTGACGTCATAGTTAAACAGCGATTGAGCAATGATGACAAAAATCAAGATTAAAGTTATAAGCATCTTCTATACAATGATTTGTGAAGATTTTATTTTTATACGATACCATTTAAAAATTGGTTGAAATCTTGGGCAGATATTTGACCATACCGCACATAGTCCTTTGGCACTATGTTAAGGTAATCAAATCACTGACAATTGAGATCTTACCTGTATGTTTGAAGTTGGCCTTCCAGACACAGTCTGTTTTGGGTAGGATTGATCTGTTGAACACTGTGTAGGACTCGGAGGAGTCACACTGTGGGTCTGAACTCTCAAAACAGGACCGGATAGTCAGGGTAATTAGATAGGAGCTCTCCTTCAGAAGGTCATCCAAGGTGTAACTGTAAAGGTTTATCAATAATAATTAGTACAAAATTGGCTTAAGTACATATAAAGTACTATATAAAAATTTGATATAGTGGAGTAGACGTGTTATGGAATACTCACTCTACTCTGTATATTCCAAACAGCCATAAATGTTGTTCCACACCTAAAATTCAAAATTCATTTGATTCATAAATCATAATTATGCATCAAACTTTCAAAATTCAACAGACAATTTCTGTCAAAAAAGTCTCAAACTATCTTACCCCACTGGAAGTCGACCAGAGTGTGATTATAGAAGAGCTGCTCTATCTGTATGCTGAGACTGGTGGTGCACGAGTCAATGTTGATGTACACCTCAAAGGTTCTCTGTAGTGTGAGAGAAGTGGCACAGCACTGGGCTCCCGTACAGGAGGCCAGAAGGTTACAGCTCAGGTCAGAGGTCAAGGTCAACAAGCTCACACTCTTTGAACAATCTAGAAATGTCCAAAATGATATCTAAATAAATGCAATCAATATATCAATACTGTTTCATTAAACCAACACCCTGGTTTTAAACTTATATGAACTTTACAAGGAAATTATAACTTTAATCTAGATGAACATCATTTATCACTACATTTACTTTCAATTAAATTCTATTCTCTCTTTTCATAGGAAAAATACTAAATTATTCCAGAGTAAACCACCATGAATTGTTCTCCCTCTGAAACCATTAAAACTATAAACTTTAATTATTTTACATTGATTGATAAACAAGTTTTACAACTTATATCAATATCTCTCATTGGCATATGAAACCAATAAAGTTTAACACTCTCAGGCTAGAAATTAAGCTTTTTAAACTAATCACCATTAAACATCTTTATGTAAGGTAAAATAAACTAAACAATGGCATGAAACCCCATGTTGCTCATCCTGCTGGCCTGACACTGCTGACTTACCATTGGTCCAGCCATTAACAGCTCCAGCATACGCTCCATCAGACATGTTACAGCTTGGTTCCTTGAGGTAGCCCGCGATTCCTGTCTCATCTATCAGACGCAGCAGGTAGTTATTGGGAATGTCTCCAACTGCTGGGAGGGACTTCTCCATCCTCCACTGGGCCAGGGAAAAATCTAGGATAAATCCCATGAATTCATATGAAAAGTTTCATATAGTTAAGCACAATTTACAATACCTACCACTGAAGATACTAACCTATATTTTTTATTTTTTAAAGTGAAATGGTTTTATTGCACAGTGAATTTCATAGGTTTAATTTTTTAGGTATAATTATGGCTTTGTAAACTTAATAAGCTATTTTTTACTTGTGATGAGATAGTCCATGGACCAATCACAGACTGGCTTGGACAGCAGCGAGTTGGTGAGGACCATGTGGTTGACAGCACAGTCAGCTTCGTAGCACTGACTGATGTTCAGACTCAGCAGGTACTGTCTGGAGTTGTACAGGTTGTCCAGGGTAAAGCTATGTAAGAAAGATCAATAACTTGTACAGCTTATATACTACAAAATTATAATTCATATTTATACACACCATTACTGAATATCAATACTAGTATAAATTAGAATAAACTTGAAATTTGCCCTTTACAACAAAATTCAAATAAGATTTTTACCTTATCACATACACTCCATACAGGTCTACTTTTTCAAGCTCTCCTGTGATAAAAGATGTAAAAATTGAAAGTAGACTTTTTCTATGAATGCTTTCTAACTATGCATTAATCAAGATGAAGAAATCAAACAAACCCCAAGTGTAATTCAACAGAGAAATGTCCCTGGTCAACTTTTCTATTTTCAGCCTCAGATTGAATTGACATGGATCCATGGAGGCTTGGACGTGTATGTGTGACCTTGTCACTGTGTCCTCCATGCAGCAGGTCAAGGTCGTACAGTTAGAGGACAGCTGACAGTTGATGTTGTCCGAGACTACAAACTGACTTAGTCCTGTGGCTGAAGATCCACAATCTGAAACACATGTATTACATTTATTTTGATCATTTAAAAAAAATAATCTACACCCCTAGTCCACCAACCCTTTCAAAAGAGTTGCTAAGAAATTTCAATGAAAGCACATCAAAATCTTCAACAATCTCCCAATTATCTCTTTAAAACCATTCAACAATTGAGTGAAAATCTGTAACAAAGAACACAGATCAGTTTGGCTCTATAGTTACCATTTCTCCAGTAGTCAATATGAGGGTTGTACAGTGCGGTCGATCTAGAGCATGCAGAGTCCAGGAAATACCGAGACAAGCCCAGGTCTTCCTGGAGAACCACAATCTCTGCAGTGGTCAAGGTGGTGCCATTCACTTCATTCTCCTGCTTCCATACGGTCAGAGAAAAGCCTGAAAGGAAACCACATGTTAACTTTCAAATTGGTAGCATCAGAATTATATTCCATTTACAATGGCTTGCTCTATGTCATCCATATTTTGAATTGCTGTCAAGTATTTCTCTTTGGCATTTACCTGATTGTAGAAACCCTGTGTATTTTGGACATTCTCTCTTCTTAAGAACAGTTTGTTTAAAGACTTCAACATCCAGGGCACAGGGGCTCGCTGACTCAAAGCACAGACTGATGTTCAAGTCCACTATGTACATTCCATCACTGTCCAAGTCATAGACCAAGTACCTGTTATAAAAAATATATGAATTATATCTGACTTAAACAATTTTCAAATGTTTTACAAATTAAGTGTTGAAGAATAGCACAAGTTTCAGGTTTCATTTACTCTAAATACCAGGAAAATACATACATCATTCTGACAACATTCTTCATGTAAAAGTCATGTATTTCATCTGAAAAAAGGATGGGGAAAATATGTTAGAAATTTGCTTTCCAAAAAAGTCAATATTCAATGGCTTATTGTGGTTGCAGTGTGCAACACCAAGCATTTTGTTTAAAGGGATATAGATAACATAATATATAATTATGTCAAATGTGCATACCAAACTTAAAATCCAAGAGAGAAACTTTGTGTTCAAAATTCTCGATTCCCAATGTGAGTTGGTGGGTGCAGGGATCTAGATCTAGGACAGTGGTGAAGGACTGCCCAAGTGGAGTGGTGGCATCCACACAGCACTGTATGGTGGTGCAGGATGACGGAATGTGGCACACAATGCCAGAGGGTAGGGGGTCAGTAGTTACTGATGTAACACACTCTGTAAAGTTAGATTTATTAGATATTTTTAAAGAAACTATACAAAATTTCCATGTTAAAAAATAAATGGCTGAAAAAAAGGTAGAAAATTTAACTTGGTTTCAAATGATATGTATATCATAGTCTTCATTCATTCATTCATTCATTATATAAGAATTTTCACTTCATTTTCATAACACACTCTGTACATTTGTTAATTAATTATCTATGAAATGTTCTAAGAACTGACCTTTGTTCCACCCATCAACAAGACCTGTATATACCCCTGTTCCAGAACTACAGGTGGTTTCATTCATGTACATGGATATTCCTAAATCTTTCATCAACTTTCTGGCAGCATATGTGGGCAGAGTTCCTCCAGAGAGAGATTGGTCAAGAGACCACGACGTCAATGAAAATCCTGAAAAAAATTTGACCAAAGTCCAATTAACACAGTGGCATCCTAAAAACAAAAGAATTTTACCAATAAAAGATAAAACCATTACAGTAACTGTTCTCCATACTGAATTACATATACCTGGCATGTTGTAATCTGAGGACTTGTAGTTACAGTTAGGTTTGGGGAACCGAACATCTACCAAGACAATGTCTGTGAAGACACAACTGTCCGGTTCATAGCACACAGAGACATTGGCACTCATCATGTATTCTTCCACCCCAGTCAGGTCGTAAATGATGTAACTAGCAAAACATACAAACAGCAACCATGAGACAAATTGCTAAAATAACAACAGATTTTATGGTAGACTAGCCTAATCCACAATAATTAATTATTTTCACATACTTGATTCTGTAAACCCCAGAAAGAACAAAACTTTGTGGTTTTCCTATAAAAAAAATAATATGGCATAACAAAATGGTTCTTGGTCAATATAATTACTGATTTCAATGTCTACCACACTTTTAACATAAATTGAAACCTTACTGAATGGAAAGTTGAGCAGTGAGAACTGGGCAGTGTACTCCTCTATGCTGATCTTAAGGACGTGGCTACAGACGTCAATGTCAATGTACCAGGTGAAGGTCATCTCCATGTCAGGGTCGTCTGAGCAGCAGGAGATGGAAGTACAGCTGGACTGTACCACACAGTACGTCTTCTTCTGCAGGTTGTAAGGCAGGCCCGCCACATTACAGGGGGGCTCTAAAGTAACAAAAGCATGTCTTACACTCTGATCACTGGCAGAACAGTAAATGAGGATTGTTTCACAGGGCTTAAAAGATTATGCAGATTTACAATTATGTCAAATTTACAAGATTTATATTGAGCTAGAAAAGTTAATTTTTTTGCAGATCACAATTTTTTTTCTCCATCTCTACACAAAGATTTAAGATTATACAGAGAGAATAGTTGCTCCATACCCTGGACAAATCCTATGTAGGTTGGGGAGTAGGGAGGCTGAGGTCTCTGACAAGTGGTCGATTTACGGTACCGCCATAGGTCCAACAGATCCATCACCTTAGCAATGGCATATTCTGGCAGGGGGTCACTAGCAGAGAAGTTGTGACTGGACTTCCAAGAGCTCAGAGAAAATCCTGTAAAAGAAATCATTCAGGTTAACTAAGAGTATTTAAGTTTTATATAGAAGTCAGGAAAATAATCATGAATTTTATAAAAGATTTGGCAAAACTTTTCATTTACACATCTAATGAAAGGGTATTCTAAATAGCGGAAAACATGCCCCGAGTTAAAGATATCCGACTTTAAAAAAGCTCCTTTCAAAACAAGTTTGCTTCAAACTCTTAAGACAGACCAAACTTGCCAAAACCGTCTTCAAAATTATTCAGATTTTATTAAACAGAATACAATGAGTCTACCATAATACACTTGTTAAATATGCTATATAAGGCTATGTCTTACCAGTGGGCAGCTCCTGAGCCCAGCTACACTGTCTGAAGGCCAGTAGACTGTTACTGAACACTGTCTGATTGCTGATCTCACACGACCCTCCACTCTCCAGACAAATGCTTATCTTCAGGTTGGCAATGTACTTCTGGTCACTCCACAAGGTCTCCACATCAAAACTGTAAAACAAAGATAAACAAATTAAATATTTCCCAATATCTCTTTATTTCTAAGCTAATTATCATCCAAATCAATTTGATACTTACTCCATTCTTACGACACCCAATAACCATATACTCTTTGCCAAACCTGAAAAGTACATATTAAAAATCTTGTCAGTCAAAAATAAACTCTCAGATTGAAATCAATTTGGTGTAAGCCAGTCACTTAAAAATGGTATGTTTTATGATTACCAGTGGATAGATTTCTGTGAGTCTCTCTAAACTTCCAGCTATCAATGCCTGCAATGATCCTGTATGTGCAGGGGTCAATGTCCAGTGTTGCCTGGAATGTCCTGCCAAGCTTTGAGCTGGACACACAACAGTCCAGCCCTGTACAGGTGTCGGGGAGGTGGCAGGACATGGTACTGGGGAGTGGACTCAGATCTGTGCTACTGGAGCATGCTGTATAGCACAGAAAATAAGATGTAGAAATGTCAACAAAGTTGCTCAGAAACAGTGGTTTTAATTCTGAGTTCACAATTCAATGTAAACTTTCAAATAGATACTGTTATATATAAAATCATGATTGCAGGGTTTTAGGTAAATTTTAAAATGTTGAGAGAAAAAATTAAATTTTTATGCATTCATTTCTTCCTCATTTCTTGTTTTTGAAAAAATCTATTATTAAGTGATTAGAACACTTGCAAATGCCTTACTTGTATTCCATCTGTCTGCATTAGCTGGAGTGTAGGGAGCACCTGTTCCATCACAATCTGGCTCCTTGTAGTATGCCACCTGCAGATACTTCAACAGATCTTGTCTTGTGACAGCCGCCAAAGGTGTACTGTCAGTATAGCCATTGGTGGACAGCCAACTGCTTGTTGAAAACCCTAAAAGATCATTCACAATTTTAAGTTTACAGAGGTCATTATCTTCATACTAGTGCAGAATTAAAATGTTCAAATAAAAATCTTAACAAAATTGTGACATGAAAATCCATTATATCCACTATGAAGGCAGTCACTGTGGTTATTACCTGACTCAATGAAATCTTTCTTCCAGTCACACTCAGGAAGTCCCGTGTACTTGGGTAGTCTAACGTTATCAAAGAGGGGGTAACTCTGGCAGCTGGAGGCGCCCTCCCAGCAGGTAGTGATGGAGGAACTGATCAGGTACGTGTTCTCACTCTCATGGTTCTCAAGCTTAAAGCTTAAATATTTTTTAAAAATTGTCATAAAATTGTTAGTAGGTAAATTAATTGCTTATTATAAAAAGAATAAAATAATGTCAATATATGATACATGTTTAAGGCCAGGTAACTAGTGTATATGATGATTTCAAGGTTCATCTACAGTTGGGAATTCAGAAATGTTTAACACATAAGTTAATGTGACAAACTTTTCATGGTGTCTCGATATAAATATTTGAAAATACACCCTATCCACTTAAAATGAAAGAAAATTAATCTCTTAAAAGATATTTATGATTTCTCAGTAAACAAAATTTGAATATGATGTCCCCCAAAAAATAAGATTCTTACCTTAGTTTAACAACACTGCTGATATCCAAAACTTGAGTGGTACCTATAAAGAAGACATAATTTATGACAAATGATTTCTTCACCTAAAAGGAGAAGATGACAATACTGTAAATTTACAGTGTACACAATAAAGAGTCGTACCCCAGTGTTGATACTGGCTGATCTTTATCAGGTGTGAGTACTTGTCCACCATGATGGTCAGTCTGTCCAGACAGTGGTTCAGACTCAACTCCAGGTTCAGGTGTCTAGATAGTGGCTCTGTGTGGACACAACAGGTGAGAGACGTACAGGTAGAGCCTAGGTTACAGGTGATTGGACCATCAATGTACGGCAGGGTTCCAAAGATTGCAATTGGGCAGTCTGAAATCAGACAGCCAACAGAAGTCAAAGACTTAAGTTCCTTGACTACACATTTACAATTCTATGGGTTTTTAATGAATATACATTTCAAAGTGTTTGTTTGCAACTTACAAAATGATCTTCATAAACTTGGTAATAAATATCTGATGAAAGACTGCAGTATGTATTTTTTAATAAATCTCCTTCTCTTACCATTTTTCCACCCATCTGTAGAGCCAGCAAACATTCCAGCTGTTCTGTTACACATGGATGTAGCATTGTGTAGATAGCCATACAGTCCGAGCTCCTCTTCAAGCTTGGCGATACTGAACTCTTCCATCTCTGTGTAGCCTTTCTGTTGCGTCCAGTCCGTGAAGGTGAAATCTATTCAGAAATCATTCATATTGAAAATACATGATCTACTAATATCAAAGCTAGGAATATTGCCATTTTAAGTCAAAATGAAAAAAGAATAATCATAATTATATATCTTAAATGCAGTTCAGTTAAAATATTGTATCAATCCATATCATATGTTTGAATATAAATAAACTTATATATTTACTTGTTATTGGGGTTCCAATGTTAAAGTCACATGACTGTCGTGGTAACAGAGCATTGTTCAAAAGGACCACTTCTTGTTCACAAGTTGAACCATCCTCCAGACAAATGCTGAAAGTCAGGGTCACCCGGAAATCAAATGCTCCAGGTAAATCTGTGACCATGAATCTACAAAAAGAGGAATTTCTAATCATTGTCTCTGTACTTCCAAAGTACCATGTAGTAAACCTTCAAAAATAACCCCTGACTTAACAAACCTTATTCTGAAAACTCCTTTCATCCAAAATTCATGCCACTCATCAAAAGTGAAGTCAAGCAGCACAACTGGTTTTGCAACAAAGTTGTCTATTCCATAACTGATCATCCAGTCACAGTTATCCACGAAGATGTAAAAGTTCACAGGTCTTAAGTCAAACTTGGCAACATCCAAACAGCACTCTATTTTAGTGCATGAAGAGGTCACATGACAGTTCATATTTGAAGGCAAAGTTGGCAAGATGGAGGATATGTCTACAGGACACTCTACAGGAAAAGAATGAAAATGTACAGTCCATAGTGTTTTTATTAAAATTATACAACAAAGAATTAGAATTCATACAAAGTACACATAAAGTACTTAGAAAAAATGCACATACTGCTTGTCCATCCATTGGTGCTGGGTGTGTACTTGCCCTCACTCCTGTTACAGGTGGGGGTGTTCAGGTAACTAGAAATCCCCAGGTAATCATACAGGTAAGCCAGGTCATTGCCTTGGATATTATTTGGGTCAAGGCCGTTACTGGAGGCATAATTATTCAGTGAGAAACCTGATAAAAAAAATATATTCATTTATACCACTGTCAGTTTTCAAAATTGGGTTGAAACAAAATAAGAGAAAAACAATTGTGGGAATTACAAACTTTAAGTTTCTCTTGGATATTTGCGACAAAATAATGTTCTTGCCTGAATGTTCAAAAGTCATGTTTCCAGGACAATGTTGTTTTGGTAACATTTTGTTCTTAAACAGCTGTGCAATGAATTCACAAGGTTCATATGTCTCCCAACACACAAATAATTTTAAATCCACTAAATAGAAGTTTTCTGCATACAAGTCGTACACAATGTAGCTGAAACAAAGAATGATTTATACAATGAGCTAAATCATATACACAACAGAAAACTGAAACAATATCGATATAGACCAGTTTCAGCAAGCAAGGAATAACACACTAAAGTGCGCAATGGAATAAATACCATTAAGATGACAATACTTACTCAAGTCTGACCACACTATTCAGGTAGAACTGTGATGGCCTCTCTACAAAGTATAATAAAAATTTCTCTGTTTCTCTGGAGAATCTGCTGCACAGTTTCTACATTTTTCACTTAAGAAAATTGTCTTTTTACACAATCAAACTCTTCAAATCTTCTTGTACCTACCCCACTGTATTTCTGAGTATGGAATCAGCACTTTCAGATTTTCAATCTCCAGAGTAAGCATCCTTGTGCATTGGTTCAAGTCAAAGACCACTTCAAATGTGGAGTTTGTGAAGACAGAATCCACACAACAGGAGACCTTGTTACAGGTGTTGTCAAGGTTACAGGTCAAAGGGTAGGAGGTTAAGGTCAACATGTCGGGTACTTCTGCACAATCTAGATGATCAGAAATCAATTCAATGCATTGTGTCACTTTGTTACAGTCACTGATAATTGATGCTTACATCATTTTGGTGGCAGCTAACTAGCAATATACTTAAGAGTCTTGCTACTCACCATTAACCCAGCCCTGGGAGTCAGGGGTGGCATACCCAGATCCACTTCTGGTACAGGATGGCGTTCTCTTGTAGGCAATGACAGAGAGTTTTTCAAACAGCTCACTGACATGGTAGGGCTGGAGAACAGAGCCTGCTGCTACCGACTTCTCCCTCAACCACTGAGACAGTGAAAAATCTGAACCAAACACAACCAGTCAATCATACATGTAACACAATACATAAAAGTACCACAGAATATCAGAAATTTCTAAAGTATCTCCATTTCTGAATCCTAAAAAAATAATACATGTAGTTTTCTTCCTATGGTAGTATTTTAATAACAGTTACATTTAATTCATCAAAGTCAAATGGCTTATCTTCAATTTCAAAGAGAGTTTGATATCAATTAATTCATTAATTTGAACATTATCTCATTGACAAGATGATCTACCTATGAATGTATATGTTCTGTTCCACATTCTCTCTACTTTGGGGATGAGTGAATTAGTCAGAATGGGGACACTGTAATCACATGGTGCTCCGTCCACAAAACATGCCTCCGCTGTCATGGTGACATCAAACAGGTTACCGTCCATCAAGTCATTCACTTTGTACCTATCATTAAAGGATGACAACAAGTCAAAAATCTCCCATGAATCTTTACGGTATTGCTGTTCAAAAGACACAGAATAATTCAAATCATATACAGATAGTCAGTTTCATTTTCTATGATCATGAAGTGCACATAAAAAAGCCAAATTTGAATACACAAGAGAATTTCCATATAGTTACATGTAAAAGGTAATATTGTACTTACAGAAGCTTATAGACCCCTTGAATACTGAGAACCTCCTGTGTCCCAAAACTGTAGCCAATCAGTGACTGTCTCCTGGATATCTTGTCCACATGTGTCCTCAGTTCATTATAAGAGCTGTCCAGAGCCAGTTGAACCTCAAACGTTCTGTTCAGGAGAGGGACTTGTACACAGCAGGTGATGTTAGTACAGGAGGGGGACACAATACACAGGGCCCTGTCAGACACGCTGGACAGAGAGGCCTGTACACTGGGCGGGCAGTCTGCAGATAGCAGAAATATCATAAAATTATATACTTAACAGATATCAAGATACAAAAGCTTTCAAAGTTTCAGAAAAATTAACTTCTGGAGAATAAACATCATGGAATATGCACTTGTTTTTATTTTCAATTGATATATAAAAGTTAACTTTACAGCTTCCATTTTATAATCTTTTTGAAAGCTTGAAGAAAAGAGAAAAACTTATTTAAGTATAACAATGACAGGATTCATACAATTGGTCCACATGGCAGCTGCATCACTGTACTGGGCACTGCTCCAGGAACACGATGGCTCCAGCAGGTACTGTGCCATGGACAGGTCAGACATCAGGTTGTCCACTATGTGACTGTCCAGTGGCTCGGTGTATGGCATTCCCTGGGTGGACAGCCAGCTCGAGATGTTGAAGCCTGGTCAATTGTAATGCAGAAACATTTAAAATTTGATAGCATTATCATAAATGGTAATGTAGTCAAACCTTGTTACTTTAAAGAGGACAAGATATCCAAGGATTAGTGAATTAAATAAATGATTGGGACTTTCCATCACTTCAATATTTCTATGGTTTTACTAATAACAATTTGAAATTTAAGAAAATAGTGATTTTTGCTATATCACTATTATAAAACTCTGCAACCTTCTCATGTGCAAAAAATACTTCAGCATCCCTAAAGCATTTTTTTTTCCTGTAGAATTTTGGCTTGGAAATCAAGTAACAATCGTACTGAAAGATAAAACTACTGAACAAATTTAAAAACTATATGAACCTGGTGTAGCAAAGCCAGGATCTCCACTACAGTTCTGTTTTGGGAGGTAGTAGTTCTTCAGCACTACAATGGATATATCACAATTGTCCACATCACTGGCCTCAAGACAGACCTCTACAACCACATCAATCAGGAAATACCCCTCTATGTATAGATCATACAGTGTGAACCTACAACACAGATACACCATATTAAAATGAATGCTTCATCTCTCTTACCATATTCAACTGCAAGTTATAGTTACATAGCATAAAATTATTAATTATACATGTCATGCACATCAGAATCATCATAAATCTAGTGTCCAACTGACCTCATTCTGACGACCCCAAACATCCAGATTTCCTCTTGCTGTCCCCACTCATAATCAAACAGATCTTTGGAGAAGACGAGCTTCTCAATACCCACGGTCATCTTGTAGTTACAGGGGTCCACTTCCAGTTTGGTGGTGAAGGTGGTGCTGAGTGAAGCCACATTGATACAGCAATGGAGACCACCACAGGAGGAGTCCACATGACAGGTGATGGGCTGAGCGGACAGGGAGGGCAGGGCAGACTTCAAAGGCAAGGGACATCCTGCAAAAAAAAACCCAATAACCTGCAGTGTTTCTTTTTATTTGAAAAAGCGCATCAAATACAAAGTTTACGGTAAATAGCAAGTAATTATTGTAAGAAATAACTTCCTAACCATAGTTCCAACCATTCACTGCTGGGGTGAATGGAGATTTAGCACTGCTACATTTGTTGTCCTTGCTCAGGAGGAATGAGGACAATCCAAGGTCATCCATCAGCTCAGCAAGGAAGTTCTCTGACAAACCAGTTCCTGTAATCATTCTCTCCATTTTCCATGCAGTAAATGAGAACGCTGTAAATCAAAAGATATTTCAGCAATAAGGTTAAAATAAAAACACAGCTTATGAGTAGCCATTCTTTCTGAACAGATTTCTAACCTTGTTTTTTTTTTTAAATCTTATGAACTATCAGTTAATGATATATATCTTTAAGGAGGAGAGGATAAATTCTGGGGCTGAAAGGCCATCATTAAAAAATCTTCTTGAGATACAGGATCATCTATTTGAGTCACTTTGACCTACCTGGATCCAGGAAGTCTGTAGTCCAGTCACACACCTTCTTTGGGAGCTTGGTATTGGAGAAGACGGGAATCTCCAGCAGACACGGCTTACTGCTCTCAAAGCAGATCTTCAGACTCACATTGACTTGGAACTTGTTCTCATTGGGGAAGTCATTTATTGAGTATCTGAGCAAAAAAAAAAATAAATCATCAAATTCATTTATCTTATTAAATCATTAAGAACCACCACTGATTTACAGCATGTGTTGAAAAGACACAGTATCATGTCACCAAATTACTGAGAGCCCTGACCCTAAACTGACATTGGCCTCTGTATTAATCTTAAAGTAAGGAGAACCCCTGACACTTACTGCAGCCTGATGACTCCGTTCAGCATTACGGTGCGGGTGGTGCCATACACATAGGAATGGAGGCTGGTGTTGACCACCAGTTTCTCGATTCCCACCGCCAGCTTGTAGTTACAGTGGTCGATGATGAGGAATGTGTGCAGGGACCGTCTGATCATGCCAACCTCCGAACAACACCGCACTCCCGTACAGAAGTCAAACAGATGGCAGGTTGTGTTGGAGCCTGCAATTGGGCTCAGGGCCACATACTCATCACATGCTGAAAACAGCAAAATATTGACAGATCTAATATAAAGTTTCAAACCAATAGTATGGAATGTTCAAGGCATAATTCTATTTCAAATGCATTTTAAAAAAGAAATTCAGCCTCAGATAATTATTCTAACTTTTAGATATTAATAATCTCACCTTTGTTCCATCCATCAGTATTTGGATAGAAAGGAACTGATCGCCTATTGCAACTGATATCATTCAGGAATGGAGCAATGTCAAGGTCATGGAGAAGCTCAGACACAACATAATTGGGCAGATCAATGGAGTCAGTGTAACCCTTAGACAACAGCCAGGACTCCAAGGAGAAATCTATAAGGAACATCAATTTTGTACTTTTATACCTGCTGAATGTGCCCTACGTTATTCTTAGCTGTAAATGCTAAGTTATATCATATTTTATTTTTTAGTGAATTTTATCATCATACCTTCAATGGCAAATCCCCTGGTCCAGTTACAGCTGGGTTTGTTGAGTCTGTGCTCATCAAACACTTCCACATGGACTTCACAAGGTCCACTGGCGTTTAGACAAATGCTCAGATTGAATCGGACTCCGTACACATTTTCACTCACCAAGTCTGTGATGATATAGCTGTAACACAATGACAAACATTACCACTGAGCTGCTCTTACTGAGATAAAATAAATGAAATGGGGATAGAAAAATATGATTCTTTGAAATGAAAGTACTGGACACTATTTCGAGTATAGACAAGAAAAATATATTCAAATAACACAGAAACACTTTTTTTTTCTGGACACATTATCAAAACATAAGAAATGCAATCCAGATGCAGGCTCAATTCAAATTCCAACTTACTCCAGATTGACAAGTCCAAATAGAGAAACATGCATAGAAGTTCCGAACTGGTAGTCAACTAGTGTGTCATTCCACTGGAACTTCTCTATCCCTACTGTCACTTTACTGTTACAGCTGTCCAGATAGATGTAGGCATCAAACATCTCCTGTAGGGTGTCTGACTGCAGGCAACAATGAACGTCTGTACAGGAGGGCGAGATCGAGCAGCGAGTCTTGGAGCCCAGGGGAGACAACCCCTCCGTTGTTTTGTTGCACCCTTAACAAAACAAAACATAGGTAATCACAGATTACAAAGCTCACCGAGACGAGACATCACTCTTATGAGACTTCACCTTTATGAGACCACCTTTATCATATTAAATGAAAATCATACTTTATGATCTTGGATATTCATGGATTCTGTTTTGACACAATATCATATATCATCTGTTAAAAAATTGTATGATAATCATATGTTCATATGTTAATCAATACAATAATATAAAATTAAATATTGCATCCTATCATATTTACAACATATATCATATAATACAATGAAATACAATAATAAACAATGATGAGATATGATATTGTAACGTATGATATGACATTGTATTGTGTTATACGTTATTGTATTTGATCACATAATACAATATCATAATATATAAAACAATATAGTATTATATTTCAATATCATACAATACAATTTCATGTGATGTGATATATATCATATTATTAACCAATATAATATTATACAATATCGTATGATACGATATTATTAAATATTACAGTATCATAATATACAATTTCATGTGATATAATTCTATATTACAGAAACTAATATCATATTATACAATATCGTATGACACAATATTATAGAATATACAATATTGTATCATAGGATACAATATTATATTTTGCAATATCTTATGTGATAGTATCATGTGATAAAATAATAAATTAATAATACAACATAATATAATACAATATTGTATCATAATATACAATACTATACATAACGATATCATGATACAATATCATAACATAAAATATCAAAAAAACTGATATAATATCATATCGTATCATATAATTTTTTATAATATTACATATGATATTATATTAAACAATATTGTTTCATACCAAACAATACTATATCATAGGAATCATGTTATATCATTTATTAACAAACACATCTATCTATCGAGCAGGTTTGAGTGAGGTAGGAGATTTCTTTAGCATCCTTGATAATGGAAATCAGGCTCTGCATCTGAAGCAACCTCTGCGTTTCATTTATAATATAGTTAAATCAACTGTGCAAGCTATCATCTATAAAACATGTGACCTGTTAAAAAAAAAAGTAAACCTCATCCAGCATCCGAAACCTATGGCTCAGATTCAGCATTCAAGCCTGTCAGGTGCATCAGTATACATAAGACGCATATCCACGCAAGTTTGGTGAAGTTCAGACCAGTAATAACTAAGATTTCATCATCAGAGTGCACTAGCAATTAAAACCTTAACCTGCTCCAGCATCCACAACCTATGGCTCAGATTCAACATCCATGCCTGTCAGGCGCATCTGTATCATAAGACACACCACCCATTCAAGTTTGGTGAAGTTAGGACCTGTAATAACTAAGATATATTTTTTAGCATCCTTGATGATGGAGATCAAGCTCTGCAACTGAAGCTTCCTCTGTGATTCATTCATATTATAGTTTAATCAACTATGCACGTTTGAAATAATACTATTATCTATTAAACATGTGACCTGTTCCAAAAAACTTAACCATATCCAGCATCTGAAACCTATGGCTCAGACTCAGCATTCAAGCCTGTCAGGTGCATCAGTATCAAAAGACGCACCATCCATGGAAGTCTGGTGAAGTTAGGACAAGAAATAACTAAGATATAATCATCAGAGGGCACCTGTTTCAAAAACTTTTACCAGCTCCAAAAACCTTAACCTCCTCCAGCATCCGAAACCTATGGCTCGGATTCAGCATTCAAGCCTGTCTGGTGCATCAGTATCATAAGACGCACCATCCATGGAAGTCTGGTGAAGTTAGGACAAGTAGTAACTAAGATATAATCATCAGAGGGCACGTGCAGCAAAAACTTTAACCAGCTCTAAAAACCTTAACCTCCTTCAGCATCTGTAACCTATAGCTCAGATTCAACACCCAAGCCTGCCTGGTGCATCAGTATTATAAGACACACCATGCATGCAAGTTTGGTGAAGTACGGACCAGCAGTAACTTACATATTGCTATCAAAGGGCACCTGCAACAAAAACTTTAACCTGCTCCAAAAACCTTAACCTCCTCCAGCATCTGAAACCTAAAGCTCAGATTCAGCACTCAAGCCTGTCAGGTGCATCAGTATCATAAGACACAACATCCATGCAAGTTTGGTGAAGTACGGACCTGCAGTAACTTAGATATTGCTATCAAAGGGCACCTGCAACAAAAACTTTAACCTGGTCAAACAACCTTAACCTCCTCCAGCATCTGAAATTTAGGACTCAGATTCAGCATCCAAGTCTTTCAAGTCCATAAGTAGGTCCAGATGCATCATCCATGCAAGTTTGGTGAAGATAGGACAAGTAATAGCTTAGATACAGGACCTGCAACAAAAACTTTAACCAGGTCCGGACGCCGACGCCAACGCCGAGGGTATAGCATAAGCTCCCCCTGACTTCGTCTCGGTGAGCTAAAAATTTCTCAAGTCTCATTTTTTATATTTTAAAATTTGTGACAAATTTGTTAAGTCTGCCTTGGAGAGTCAACCCTTTAGTTTTGAGTTGCACCCTAAGCAAAGTATGAACTCTTTAAGTGAAAAACATCTTCTGATATTATCATTTTTGTGTCAGGCATACCATCACTCCACCCCTCTGCATTGGCTCCAGTGTACATGGGGGACGTCCAGTCACACCTGTCTGAGGGGTCTTTCACGTGAGAAGCCACGCCCAGGTCTTGTAGCAGGAGCTTCACCTGGTGTGTGTCTAGTGGTCCAGCGGTGGTGATACCATGCTCAGATTTCCAGGCAGCCAGTGAGAACCCTGCATATTTAAAGGTATCTTATATCATAAACACATCTTCATTTGAGTTTTGAGCATTTTGAGCATCCTGTACATTATCTTTCATTGTACCATATATTAAAACTGTTAAGCCACTGAATACTGTATACAGGGTTATTCTCCCCCCTTCTTCACTTGCAAATGGTTTCAGCCTGTCTTGAATTTGCCCAGATATAGTTTGTTTAAAGAGAGGTAATTTGAGAAATTGGAATTTGCCGAGTCTTAAATATGCCCACTGACAATGAGGGCAAAATGTGCTGTATACAGTACATCAGTTATTATGAAAACTTTCCAAATATTTGAATATCATTATCTAAAAACATTACTTTAATTCTAACCCTCTACTTTGCCTCTTTTTTGGCATCATGATTGACAGATTGCCTCTAACAAACCTGAGTCTAGGAAGTCCCTCCTCCTGTTACAGTTTTCTTTGGGCAGCAGTGAGTCCTTGAACACAGTGATCACAGTGTCACAGGGCTGGCCAGACTCCCAGCACACACTCATGTTCATGTTCACCAGGTACTGGCCATCTACTCCTCCAAACGGCAGGTCAGTGATCACAAAACTATGAACAAATTAATCAGGTCATTTCATGCATCTGATTTAATGTGCCAATATACATTCTGTATTCCAATTGAGACTATCAGTTATTTTTTTTCTAACTTTGAAGAACTAAATGATTACAGACACAAAATAAGTTTAATAATCAAAATCATAAAGTACAGAATGATGTACATGTACTTACACGAATCTTAAACGCAGCATGTAAAAGCATAAAAGCAAACAAACAAGCATAAAAAATCTTTGTTTCTGGACAAAGGAGACTTACTCAATGACCACAAATCCATACAGATCAAACTGTTCGTGTTCCCCAAACTTGTAGCCATACAGACTGCGGTTGAACCTGAGGTTTTCTATCCCGACCTGCAGGGTTTTGTTACAGGGGTTGATCTCTACATAGGCCTCTATAGACAAGCTCAATCTGGGTACACTTATACAACACTTCACCCCTGTACAGGTCCCAGATAAAATACAAGTAGCTACACTGCTGTTAAACCATGGTCTCTGGATTCCAGCTTCATTAGGACACACTGAAATATCATAATAACAGGGTAGTAGTTCGGTGAAAATTAAAGTTTCAACTTGCAGCCAACACTAGCAATGTATAGGCTATACAAATGATGAAGATTTGAGAAGAAATTCCAATAAAAGCCAATGTTAACTGGAACTTACAAGATCTCCAGCCCTGGTGAGAGTTTTCATATTCCCCTGCTGTTCCATCACAGGAGGAGGACTTGATGTACTTAGAGACTCCCAGACTACTGAGGAGGTTGGCCACATCATTGTTCTGTAGTACAGATGTCCCAGTCAGTCCTCGAGAACTTTGCCAGCTTGTGTAGGAAAACCCTGAGGAAAATTTAAAGCAATGTGAAGACATTTTTCACATGTTACTATGTGTTTGAACGTTTTAACTTAAAACCGAAAATCAGAATCATCATCATTACCGGTTGCTTATGATTTAGTCACTAATACTGTCACTTGCAAAACAAACCATTTTAATAAATCTAGTTTACTGCTTACCAGATTCTATAAATCCTGTGTACCAGGCACACTGTGGCTTGGTGACCAAGTAGTTTCTGAGGATGAGCACAGTCTGCTGACAGGGCTCCATGGCATCAAAGCAAGCCTTGAAGGTCAGGTCAATCAGGTACTGCCTCTCCCCCATCAGGTCGGTCACTTTGTATCTGACACAGAGAAGCATAGAGCTCAGTCGGATCTCACAACAAAGCATTTCATCAACTATTACTGACTATCACCCTATATTTCATCAAAATTCCTAAGTAAATGCAACAAACACAAGACCTTTTTGCTTACTCTAATACAAAGATTTGGCTTAATGTGAACATCTGGGTGATGCCAAATGGGAAGTTGACCAGTGATCTCTGATAGTGGAAGTCTTCAATGCTGATCTTCAGGGTGTGGGAGCAAGCATCAACACTCAGATCATATCTCAGAGTCCGGCCAATGGTAGCAATCAGTGAACAACAGAGGAAATCCTGGCAGGAGGGCCCAATACGACAGTTTGTGTCGGAAAGGGTCTGTAGATAGGGAGAAATGTTTTCTGTGCAGCCAGCATCTGTAATACACATGACATTGCTTGTAAACCATATCAATCAATTTTCATCATTTACAAAAAATTACATGTCCACACTTCTTAAGCTTATATCCCAGTGTCCAAATGCAAACAAATATAAACGAATACCCATAAAACAATGTACATGTAATTGTAAATTGTTGACAGAATTAAAACAATCTTGATCAACCACAGTATCAGCACCAACCTTTCACGAATCCTGATGGCAGGGCACCAGTAAAAGAAGACCTGTCACAGGCTGTCTCATTGAAGAAAGGCTCAACTTCCAGATGTTCCAGAAGCTGCATTGACAACTTGGATGACAGGTCTGTAGTGGAGGATGGGAGTCCTCGAGTGAGCAGGAAATCAGTGAAATTAAAATCTACGAAATAATAAGATATACATGTGCTTACCTTTTTATTTTTTGGTTTAACAGGGTAATATGCTGCAAAAATATTATTACTATAATCGTGTGTACATTTGTGCTAGCATTTTTTTCTTTCACAACATTACAGTAAGATACTGTTATGATTTAAATATGGTATAATGAAACAATTTTTGGTTCTTCTGACCTTGAACTGCATAGGACACATTTTCAAAGTCACAGTCAATGATGGGTATGTCCACATCTGTCATCACTGGGAAGTCTAAGTTACATGCCCCTGAAGACTCCAGACACACACTGACGTTCAGATTGAATCTGTATTTATCTTCTGCTGTTAGATGGTCAATCTTGTACCTGAATTGTTGAAAATCAATTTGAATATTGAAATATAAAATTATCATTCATCTCTCTCCTCTTCTCTTCTCTTTTTAAAAAAATTATTCAAAATTTATAATACTGACATGAATCAGTCAACTAAAAAATGGATGACTCAAACTCACTTTAATCTAAACACATTTCTGAGTGTAAACATTTGCCAGGAGGAAAACTGGAGCTGATGAAGTGCAGTAGACGTCTTGTGGTTCTCAATAGCCAGACGTAATTTTCCTTGACATCGATCTAACTTGACCTCTGTCTGAAAGGTCATTCCCAGCAGTGCAATGTCTGTGCAGCAAGTGACCCCCGAGCAATAAGGACTAAGTGTGCAAGAGGTGTGCGGTGGCAGGGTGGTCAGTGAAAAGGTCTCAGGACACACTATAATGCATACAACCACTTTCTTAACAAGGCACATTTGCAAGAAATCAATGATGTTAACCTTTTTTTCAACAAATTGCAATTCAAAGATAAGCATGTACTTGGTTAATAAACTTGGCATTAAAATAACAGATATTTGTGTTCAGAATATGAAAGTATAAACTGCCTTACATGAACTATTCCAGTTGTCCCCAAGGTCAGAGGTTTTGATACAGGCTGGGTTCAGCAGCAGGGCCGACAGCTTGAGGTCCTGTTTGAGGTGTTCTACAACCCAGGGCTCCAGCACTGACCCAGTGGGGAACTGCCTGTCATTCAGCCAACCAGACAGTGAAAAGCCTAAGATAGACATATATCTAAATTTGTATCACAGAATTGTAAGAATGAAAATGCATTAAGTTTTGACATCAACTTTGGGGAAAAAAAGTTTACTGGCATATGGAAACTTTTTTCTAGCATTCACTGATATGCAAAATTGTAAATGCAAAATTAGACACAAGTCAGCCCCATGGTGTTCATTTTCCTTCTGATGAATGTATTAATTTGAACTATGACAAACCATTTCTTGATGTGTATATCCAATTGTGTAAATAAATTCATATAAATTCTTACCATTTATTGCATACTGATCTGAAGAGCAGTTCACTTTGGGAAATCTAGCATTGTCTAAAAATTTAATAATTTTCTGACAAGCAGTTCCTTGTGTATAGCAGAGTTTCAGCTTCATGTATATTGCATACTGGTTCAATGACATCAGATCATCAATGTTGAATCTTAAAGAGAAGAAAAACACTTTGTTGCAATATGTACATTACTATTACAGAGATACAAAACACTTTTTAAAATAAATAATAACTAACTATAGGAGAGAGAGAGAGAGAGAGAGAGAGAGAGAGAGAACTTACTCCAGAATGAAAACTCCAAACAGCCTGATGCTGTGGGTGGCTCCATTGGCATACTGATGTAGAGGTAGGGTGAGGGTCCTCCTCTCCAGGGTGACCAACAGCTTATTGTCACAGGTCAGGATCTCCACAGACACTTGATATGATTTACCTGTCACCTCATCATCCAAACAGCAGCTGACCATAGTGCAGTTATTGTCTAAGTAACAGTTAGTGTCATTTTCCCAGAGTTCCACTGGCTCCACTAAGCATTCTGGGAGAGAGAAAGATGGAGGAATATATTGCAGGAAAATGTTTTTCTTACAAAATGAAGGACTAACAAACTGACAGGATGTTGAAAGATGGTACCTGGTTCAATCTTCCAGCCAGGAAGAGTCTCAGGTTGGTAGAAAGTTCCATTTCTGTCACACTTTAGTTCTATAAACTGGTCCATCCCCAGCTCCCTCATCAGTGAGTATGTCTGGTCCCATGTCAGTGGCTCTATATAACCCTTTGTGGACAGCCAAGTTCCAAGACTGAAGCCTGAGAAAAGAAACCAAAAGAAGAGTCATGTCATTTTATCCATATTCTGTTAATAGGTTAAAAATGTGAAAACAATTCACCCAGTGCACAAACTTCAAACTTTTATCATTCATTTTAATGATATAACCTTCAACTGAAACAAATCTCAGTTATGTAATTTAAAAAAAAAGCCTAAAACAATGCCAGGGCCTTTTAATTGCTTAACAGCTAATTGCTAGAGCTACCCACCAGGATTGTTGTACTCCATGGCATGATCACATTCTTGCTTGGGAAGCACTGCATTCTTCAGAATCACTTCCTTGTACACATAGTCATCAGGATTGGTGGATTCAAAACCCAGAGTCAAGTTCAAGCTCAGGACAAATGTTCTCAGTAATGGAAAATTCTCAATAACAAAGCTGAAAAAGGAAAACAGAAGCATTATCATGTCCAGTGGATAAAAGGAAATGAGAAGACAACATGCAAATGTATAGTAACACTTAAAGTCCAGATTTTGTATGCATCACATTAAAGTAAGGGATATATAAACACTCTCACTGCATTTTCAAGTTTCAATGAAATTAATCACTACAAATGAAGACTTAGACACCTACTCAATTCTGATGATTCCCTGCAGAGTGAAGTTGTCTGGTTTGCCAAACTGATAGTTGTACAGAGTGACTTTGTGCTGGAGCTTCTCAATGTTCAGACTCAGCACAGAGGTACAGGGGTCCATGGAGACCAGGATGTTGATGGATCGGTTCGCCAGGAAGCCCACCTCCACACAACAATCAATGCTGGTACAGTTGGGCAGGATTCTACAGGAGATGGAAGGGGACACAGGAGCAGGGGTGGAGGCTAAGGGACACTCTGAGGATAGAGAAATGTTAAACGTATCAAAATTCAAAATAGATCAATTAGCAAATCCAAGAAAATGCTGTTACATAAGAAAATCTATCGCAATAGATCATAAGTATATATCCATAAATCTGGATTTGTTTGGAAGATAAATGTGGCATATAAAATATGAATTTAAAATGGAGGATATGACACAACATCAATGGCATCAAACATACAGAGAGGTAACGTTGTAATTCACCTACCATTGTTCCATCCACTGTTGTCACTGGACTGGTACACTGCTTGAGTCCTGTTACACTGGTCACTGTCCTTTAGGTAGGCGGCCAGCCCTGCCGTAGTCTCCAGCTGTCTGGCATCTGAAGGGGACAGGTTCTCTCCCTGGGCCAGTCCCCTACTGCTCAACCATGACTGTAGGGAGAAGTCTGGCAAAGCAAACAAAACTTTCATTATTAGAAAATTCTCCCCATTACTTGACCAAAAGTGGCTTTGCTTGAATCAGTGATATTCTTTGTAAACATTGAAAAGTGTTACCAATCATTTTCGACTTAATTTAACAACATTTTAAAAATGACTATAGAATTTTTAATTTAAAAAAAAACCTACCTGTCAATAAACCAGATCCCCATTCACATGTAGTTTTAGGCACCTTGAAATCAGACAACAAGTTGATGGTGTTGACAGCACACGAGGCTTGTTCATAACAAACGCGGACTGAAGCTGTTATCTTGTAGCTGTTCTCTAATGGTACATCATCTATGGTAAACCTGTTACAAGAAGCATCAAGACAAAAAAATTAATCAACAGAACTACATCTCAAATGAAATTTAAAGTTGTTTAGTAATGTTTATACCATACAACAACAGAGTGATGATGAAAGATGATTGACACAAAAAGTTTATAAATATCTATCGGACTACATACTCAAATCTCAGGACACTCATAATCCATCTCTTCTCAGAAACACCTGTAACACAAATACAACACAGTTATACACCAAACCATAAATCAGATTGAAAATACACAATTGTAATCCTGGCAATCAAAATGTCAATCAAGAAGGCATTATACCAAATGTATAGTTGATGAGGGGGATTTCAATGAAGATCTTTTCCAGCTGGATGGTGACGAGGTGGTTACAGTCGTCCAGCCTGATCCCCACCGTGAAGTGGTGGTGGAGAATGTGTTCATCATGTACACAGCAGCTGAAGCCCGAGCAGTAGTGGGGGATGTGACAGCGGGCGTGTAGGGGGAGGGTCAGGAAGGGCGAGGCCAGATCCTGGGGACATGCTACAATTACCCACAGACACAGGTCATCAACACATAGTTCAAACATACTGTACCTCTACGTTCATTCACAATGACTTCATTTTGCAAATTACGAATATTGACAAATTCATTATGTGAAGGTCTTGAAATAATTTACTAAAGACATAAATGAATTGGTTTGCAGTGAGAAATATTCCAAGTGACAAGGTTCTCATGAACCTCATGAAATTTTCTTGCTCACAAATAAAAGTTACTTTACAGTATCCTCTTTATGGAAATCTTTTTAAAACTGTTCATATCACTTGTAAATATACACATGCTGAAAATCAATAACTGTTCATTTGCTGATTAAAAAAAGATAATCTTAGCTTTGTTTATGTAATCTACATAGAAGTGAGAGTTACCACTGTTCCATCGTTGAGGGTTGGTGGGGGTGTAGGCCTCCATGTGAAAGGAGCAGGGACTGGTGCTGATAAAAGCCCTGATTCCCAGGTCGTCCAGCAGCTTGTTCCACTTCTCTGGACTCAGGTAGTAATTTGGGGGTGAGATGAAGTTATCAGAATACCACTTAGCAATCCGGAAACCTGCAATATTGTTACAACAAATTAAGCATCAAGCCCCTCAAGAAAATCAGTGTTTGAATTCAAATTCAAATAATGAAACTCAAATTATGAATATTCAAACAAATTTTTGAATATTTCCATGAACATAATCCATGCAACTTTCATGAAAAAAAAAGTTTGCCCATTGAATAAAATCACATTGCTTGTATTTAGCTAACCTGGCTCCGAGAAGTCTGCCTCCCAGTCACAGATTCTCTTGGGCAGCAGTGTGTGGGAGAAAATGTCCACTGAGTAGAGACAGAGGTTGTCGTCCGAGGCCTCAAAGCAGAGCTTCAGTGTCATGGAGACATTGTATTTCCTGGCCACTACCAAATCTTCAATGGTATATCTAACCAAAAAAAAAAAAAACCCACACATCAAAATATCTATCACATTATGTCAATCTCCTTCATAAAGTGTTTAATATCAAATGAAGGTACATTGTAATGAAGATAAAAATTCAAGAATAACACAACTGTACATTAAAAATTCACTCACATGACTCTCACAACCCCATTCAAATAAAGTTCATTTGCAGCCCCTGAAAAATTCAGATTACGTAATCATTTCTGACAGCAACATATTAAATTGATTATTAATATTGTGCAACATAACCTTATCTCCCTTACCCATGGTAATGGTGCTCAGACTAACATTGAAGTTGAACTTCTCTATTCCGACCTGTATGGTCTGAGTACAGGGGTCCAGAGACAGGTACACCTCAAAGGACTGCTGAAGAAATCCCGTTTCAGCACAGCACCTTATGGCAGTACAGGTGTCCCCAATAACACAGCTAACTGGCTCTGTGATGGGGCTGGTAGCCACCTCAAACTGACACTCTGAGAGGTCAAATCATAGCATGATAGAATTGATACAAAAAATAAGATTATATTCAGAGAAACTGCATGCCTGCATAAAAATGATCATAATTCATTGAACTGAGTGTAAAGAATGATTTAGAACATGTGTCCCAATTAGCAGTATTACAAATTGAAATATACTCAAAATATAGAAATGACTGAAATTAAGATTTTAAAAACATTTTGTTCACCATTTATTTTTCAAATCATAGCCAAATAACTTCTTGGGGTATTCCTGTACCTGATTTCCATCCACTCTGTGAGGGGCTGTACGCTGACCCTGACCTCTGACAGCCCACATCCTGTAGGAAGTGCCCCACCCCCAGAGTCTCCATCAGGGTCCTGGTCTCCAGGGTGGTCAGGTTAGACCCCGCAGACAGTCCGTTAGAGGTGTACCATTGTGCGAGGGAGAATGCTGCAAAATCAACAGACATCCAAACAATATACATGTATGTCTCTATCTACATTGCTATCAAACAATGCTGTATGTAAATCTGAAAGCTATGAATCAACAATTTTTATGTCTAATTTGTACAATCATGTAAACTTGCAAGTAATCTGATACACATTTTAATTGAGTGCGTTTGATAATTAAATATATCTTATTTAGTTTCAAAGATGGATTGACTTTGAAATTTGATCCAGTGAAATATGATAAGCTTAATAATTGATCTATTTGAGGAAGGAGAGAGAAGAGAATTCATAGCATACCTGGGTCTTTGTAGGGGAGATTTCTACTGCAGGTTGGAACAGGAAGATGTTTGTTGTTGAATACAGTTATCTCCCTTGAGCAAGAGTTTGTCTCTAAGCAGAGCTTTAGTTTCAGGTAGAAAGACACAGTAGAGGAACTGATCAGTTCTACTTTATACCTGAAAGACAAAAGCAAATACCGGTAGTTTGGTACAACAAACAATACTGTACCTCATCAATATATATCAAAGCAAAGACTACTGTACTCACTCAATCTGGACCAAATCAGACAGTCTGAAATAATCCAATTTTCCTGCAAAGACCAATAAAACAAGACATTTTTAGAGTATATACAATGGACAACAATCTATACAAAAACGAAAATTGCATGGTCAAATTATCATCCTTGTTAACCCATATATATATATATATATATATATCTATTCTTTACAATGAGACACAAATGTTCGGGTATACAACATACCATAGGAGTATGAGAACAGGGCCTTCTTTTCCACTAGTTTTTCCAGGCTGATCTCCAGAACTTGCAGGCACAGATCCAGGTCCATGGAGAAGTGCAGCGTCTGTTGTAGGGGGTCCTGTACATCCAGACAGCACTGTACAGCTGTACACTTAGAGGCCAGGTAACAGGTGATCCCAGAACTCGGCTGGAGTGTACTCATCAACAACAAACTCAGTGTACACCCACTGTCTGTAATGTTTACAAGAAACCTTGAATTAAAAGTTTCTGAGAAAATTGTATTTAAATTCAAATAAGAAATACATATAAAAGAGTATTTTTTTATTTTTCAATTTGTCTTTTCAAGAGAGATTAATTCATCAAGGATCAGTCAGCAGACTAATGCATGTATCTGAACATTCACTTTCTACTCCATCCTAACTTCTAACCATTAGGACAGGAACATAGCTGTTCACATAACTCTATGGTAAATGTAAATCTCATATTATCATATCATCCTCTAGAAGTTTACCTATCTTCCATCCAGTCAGCCCAGGGGTCAGAGGTGTGAAGGGTGCTGAGGATCTGTCACACCTGTCGGAGACAGAGTTCAGGTAATCGGTGACACCTAGGGACTCCCTCAGCACAGAGAGCTGGCTGGGGAACAGGGTGGTTCCTGGGGCCACCGACAGGTTACCATACCAGTTAGACAAAGAGAAACCTACAGTGTACAAATATAAATATAAGTAAGAAGTGGAATAAGGGGAGGTAATCAAAATCAACTTTTATCTATAATACAAAGACTGAAGTTAATTTTCAATGAAATTGGCCATCCTTACTAGTCTGTCTGTTGGACCAGTCACAGGAAACAGTAGGTAGGTATGCATCCTGTAGGATTACCACATCCAGGTAACAGGTGCCCCCCGCCTCCAGACAAACACTGAGGTTAAAGTTCACAAGGAATCGCCCAGCTCCCTCAAATCTCTCCACCAGGTAACTTAACAGGGAAGATAATGTGAAAATACAGCCCTATGTTATGATTTCTACAAGTATCATTTGTTATATACTGTAAAGTTCCCACAATTAAAAGGTAATTCATTAAATGTTTTACCTCAGTTTGATCAAACTTTCCATTTGAATGATCTCTGTTGTTCCTAGATCAAGATAAAATAAATTTGCAAAAATAGATCTTGAAAAACAATTAAGCTTTTACCTAAGAATGAAAAGTATGTTATATAAGATTTCCATATAATTATTTTCTTGTGTTATCTGGAAGCAATAAGAGGGCAGACATGCATGTAACTTTTAATTAACTTTAATATTTATTAACATAAGTACCAATAGTCTTTAATTCTGTAATCGAACAACATTCTATGCAGCTGCACAAAGGTTAGGACTCACCATATGTGTAGGTCTGGAGATTGATGTCTGTCTTGTAGTCCTCTATCCCCACGGACATTGTGTGGAGACAAGGATCTATGTCAATGAAGGCCTCAAACTTCCTGGCCACTGGCTGGACATCCACACAACATCTGACTTCCGTGCACTTTGGGGACACTGTACAGAGGACCGGGTGTGAGGACAGGTCTGGCTTCATGTATAGGGAGGACCCGGGACATTCTGTAATCACAAACATGTGTTTCAAAAGAAACATGACCTCTAATTAAAAATAATTTCAATTAAAAGGTCTGGTCAGTGTAGAATTATAATTTAAATTTGTGGAGGACAATTATATGTATTGTGAATTTTTTTTTATAATATTGTTTATTAAAGAGTAAAGGAGTCAACTAGACCCAGAAAATTGAGCCCCAATGCATATCAATAATTCTATAGGACTTTAAAAAACAACAAACAACAGAAGCAAAATAACAAAATCGAAGAGTTTTGTTTACCATCGACCCAGCCTGTGGCTGACTGTGGGGAGGGGGAGCTACACTGGGTGGTTCCGAGATAACCAAGGACTCCCAAGTGCTCCATCAACAAGTCTGAATCAAACTGAGACAATGTGGCAGAAGTTATTCCTCTTGATTGCTTCCACTGGTTCAGAGAAAAATCTGCAGCAGAAAAAAACCCATGTGTAATGAAGATATTTACTGCACATTTTTTTTAACAGAATTAATGCCTTGATGAACATGACATCCTAAACATACACTAATTTGCAAGTCTCTCTTTCATTTCTTTTATTACAATCTCTAGTAGAAGCTTTGTACACCTACTTGGAATGGCAGGTGAGGCATTGTAGTCACATACAGCCTTTGGTAGTCTCCTCCTGCTGAATATCTGGACATCTGTAAGACAGGCCCCACTGGTCTCAAAACACACACTCAAGCTCAGGTTCACCAGATACTGGCTCTCCGCAGCAAGATCCCACACCGTAAACCTTCAATGCAAAGTACAGACACAAATTAAAAACATGTACAGGAGTGGACAAGCAATTTTGATTCAGGATGACTGGTAATTTATAATATTTGATTTGAATATTATAAATTATAATTAGGGGAATAAAACTCCATCACTTTAAATATGAATTTGTAAAATGCATGTTCACTGTATCTGAGTTTTACTGTACATATTTATGTGTAGATTCTCTTCAATGACATTATACACTAGACTAAGACTAATACATGGCACAAAACTCACCTCATTCTAACTACATTAGAAAGTCTGAAATCTTTTTCCTCTCCGAAAGTGAAATCTTTCAAATTAAATGTAAACTGAACTTTGTCAATTCCAAATTTGATGCTGAAATCACATGGATTGATATCCAGGTATGTGTGGAACAAGTGGGAGAGAGGAGTCACCGGTACACAGCAGTCTATGGCTGTACAGGAGCTTGAAATCTGACACACCATGTTGCTGGGAAGGGAGGTAACCAGTGAAGTTGTGGTCCCTTCAACTGGCTGATTTACTGATTGAGAACAATCTGCAAGTATACATCCATCACAAAACTTTTTAATTTCAATTTTGGAAAAGGAAAAAATTACATTTATCATTAAATCCCTGATAGTTTGTGCAAATTCATGATTTTTTAATACATATAGTATAACAATGCATATGCAATAATAGATCATTTATAACATCTATAGGTCTTACCGTTCTTGATCCCATTTGAGTTTGGAGTGTACTTGGCATCAGTCAGTGAACACTGGGCAACATTCATAAGATTGGAGAGTGCCAGTGTTTCCTTTAATTTTTCCAGCACCAGTCCTGTTATCTGAGCATGGGTGGTCACAGAGTTCTCAGCCATGAAACCAGTCAAGGAAAAGTCTTTATGAAATAGAGAATATAAAGGTTTAACAAATAAATCACATAATTGACAATTGAGCATTATATCTTTAGTCTTACTACAACTTTTTATAATGCTGAGATTTACTCCAGTTACGGTATGTTAATCTAAAAAGACACAGAGATTATACAGAAAAGTTCAAAATGCTACTGAACATACTTGTGTGTGTGAAGTTGGTGGACCACACACAGTCTGTCTTGGGGAATTTGACCCTGTCCACAACATTGACTTCCACTACACATTCTCTGCTCTCCTCTAGACAGACAGCAATGTCTATTGTGACAGCATAGACGTTCTCACCAACCAAATCCCACACAGTGTACCTGAATAAAAAGTTCCAAGAAAAAAAAATAACTCAACAGTGGTACCCCCTACATTCTTATTTAAGTATTTTAAACACTTTTTTTATGTTAGAGCATTTTTAGTTATAATAAATGAATTACAAGTAAGTGGGTAGAAATGATATATACATCAAACTCACCAGAATTTAAAAATTCCCATAATAATTATCTCCTTTTTCACACCTGAAATTGAGAAGGAAAAAACATGTTTCTAGACCATTACATATTGTCAAAGTAAAAAGATCTTTCTAAAAAGTAGTATTTAAGAAAAAAAAATTTTCAATTTATCAAGTTCTGGAATAATCCCTTACCCAAATCAAAATCTTTCAAAGCTTCCATCTGCAGAAGTCTTTCCACTCCAAAGGTGATCCTCTGATTGCAGAAGTCTAGGTCCAGGACGACTTCAAAAGTCTGGTCCAGGTTTTCTACCTCCACACAGCAGGTAATGGACGTACAAGAATTGTTCACAAAACAACTGACTGTGTCTCGGATCTCAAGCAGCTCAATGGTGGAAGGGCACACTGATACAAAATATTTTAATTCATGTTATATTGAAAAGTGATTATAATTTTCAAAATTTTATAATTATAACTAAAATATATTGTATTTAGGTACAGTATTATTTGGCCATTAGGTAAGGGGACACAAATCACCATTATGATAGTAAAACTTAAAGTGCTCTTTCTGAAATGTACTCTCTACGAATAAACGTATTTTACAAGTGTCTTACCAGATGACCAGCCTTCGGTAGTCAGTTTGTTGGTGCTATAGGGGGCCTCTGCACGGTCACATGATCTCTCTTTTTTGAACAGCCCAATGCCTAGAGTGTTCAGCAGCTCATCAGACACAGCTTTGGATAAACTTCCAGTAAGGCCTCTGGTTGCCATCCAGTCAGTCAAAGAAAATGCTGAAACAATACAGGTAAAGGTCATATCATAGAAGGACAAGAGAGTTTTTCTAAACAGTATTGTATTATCCAAGGAAGGTTAGACTCATCAGTATTTGCACTTTTAAAAAGGAGTAAGAACAAAAATGCAATTGGTTTAAAAATGCAGATTGATTTGACCTATAGAGTACCTGTTGCTCTGGCTGGCATAGTAAGGTTACACTCAATGATGGGAATCATGACCTGGTTTAGAACAGGGATGTCCAGCTCACAGGAGTGAGGCTCCAGACAGACTGCCACGGACATGTCCACCACGTACTTGTCCGACAGACTTAGCCGCTCAATCTTGTATCTAAAGACCATTTCACTTATTACTGCCGTTTCATTCCTTAGAATGTCGGTTAACAACACCTAAAAACCTCTTCAAACTAATGAAAACAAGAAGTTTCCTACCTCATTTTAATCACATTGCTGATGCTTTCTTCATTCTCTGATCCTGTAAGGATGGAAATTATTCAGTACTTGGAAAGTTCAGTTGAAATACTCATATACAACTACATTTCATTTATTTCATTTCTTTATAATAAACTTTAATGATAATACAATAGTAAGTCTTTAGTTAGTCTTTACCCCAATGGAAACCAAGGATGTTTTTAGTGAAGTTTTTCTTCTCGATCCCTCCTTTGATGATAAAGTTGCATTGGTCCAGATGGAGGAAGTAATGGAGCTTCATGTTAAGATAGGCATAATCCATACAACAGTCTACCCTGCTACAGTTAGCAGACAGTGTACACTTCACCACAGCATCAGAGATAGCGGTGGGCACCACAAATGTCTCGCCACACACTGAAAATAAAGTCACGCAGGACATACTGAATACTGAATATAAAATCCTTTTTTACCCACCTGATAAAAAAAAGTATCTAAAAAAAATGTCATTGCCGGTTGGCATAAAAAAAATCAGGGCTGATGTAACCTGTATCCAGTGCATTACTATGAATGTACAACTATTAGTACTAAAAGTGATGTAATCTGCTGGCAATAAAGTAGGATTTGTTTAGGAATAATTCCCTATAATTCTTAACCAGGGTGGGTCAATCTGATCCCTTTTTAAATAACAGAAGATGCCTACAATTGTTCCATCCATTGATTGAAGGAGTGTAGGGGCTCTGTGAGGGGTCACAGGGTGTAGCAAGGCGGTAAGCATCGATACCCAGCTGCTGGATCAAGAACCCCTTCTCAATGGGTGTCACTTGGTCTCTGGAAGCTATTCCCATCTCTGCCATCCATGTAGTCAGAGAGAAGTCTACAGTGAAGACAAAAGATAGCTAGCAAACTCGGTTTAATCTCATCTACTTACCAAATTTCCAGGCAACAATTACTATTTTTACTAAATGATTCTCAAGAAGTTAATGACTGAAGAGTTCCAAATCTCTACATTAGAATTTTTTTTGCTTTTGTATACAGGAACACTGTGGATATTACTTTGAGTAGATATTCCAGTGGTGGAGGCCTGTAGACGAGTGTTCTGGTACACAGGGATATCTATGGCACACTGCCCTGAGCCCTCCAAACAGGCATAAATATGGGCGCTGAAGACATAGTCTGTGTCCGACACCTTTGTTATGGTGAATCTGGGTAAAAGACTGACTGGTTATCATGAGCATTTAAAAACATGTGAGGAGCAAACAAATCTTATCTGTCCTTTCAAAATAAAAGATCACATATCTACAATAGAAAGATGCGTTTGTTTTAAAAAATGGTATAAAAATTAATCATGTTACCTTAGTTTAATGAGGTCTCCTGCTGCAGAAATGGTTTTTTCTTGTCCTAAGAAATCAGAAAAAAATTATTTAGTGTTCAAGTTATCACTGTGAAGTACCCGGAACAACTTCTATGACAATATCCATTTCTACTGCTTACCCCATGTGTAATCTGCAATTTTCACTGTCCTCTCCACATTTTCCATGCCATATCGAATCTCTAACTTCTCTAGATCCAGAAACACATAAGACCGAAGCCCAAGTCCGAGCACTGGGAGCTCAGCACAACAGTCAATGCCAGTACAGTAGTCAGGGATGTAGCAGGTCATGGGCTCAGGAACCTGGGCAGGCAAGGAGTTGATGGTCCGAGGGCACACTAAAATTTAAACAAGAGAGATGTAAAATTTTAACTACCGTATTTTTCGGGGCATACGCCGATGTGGGGCATAAGCCGAATTGCTCATTTTTAGACAAAATTCAGAAAAAATCCTTAGACTGGCCGATTTGGGGGATTGGCCGAATTTCAATCGAAGATTACTATAGTGAAAGTATGACCGCTGATTAAGAAAGCCATTGCCGGTATAAACACTCTCAGGAATATCAATATAGAAAGTTAAAAGAGTAATTATAATTATTTGATTAGCTTAAACGAATATATTTTTAGCAATTTTAAAAAATAGAACAACCGGCTCAATCACGTCTGTGTTTTGTGGATGATTGATCTCTTCCGTATTTGTCGGTATAGTTCACATAATATAATTTTATTGCAACACCTACCCCCATGAACTTGTTTAATATACTATGTATACTATGTTTCTAAACATTTTGTATTTCATTGATAACAGCTACATTTAATTTTCATTTGATCAAGTTATACGTAAAATACTGGGTATGGCGTCCATTATCTCAAACACGTGGTTTCATTTTCAAATAGAGTTATCTCCCGTAATCGTTAATAATGAGAAATGGAAATACCCTGAAAAATATTTAAATTATGTTTTTTTCTTTAAATTACATAAGAAGTGACTTGTCGTTTTGCAAGAAAGTTGTATTCCTAACAAACACAGTTAATGCAACAAAGTGTAACGGTTGGTCTGAGGTATACACTACGCTATCATTTATTGTGCCCGCAGGCTGTGTCTAAGACACGGGTTTCACACCTTTGTATACACACGACACCAGAATACCGTTATTTCAACTAACAGGAGATTAATTGTACCGAATAAAGTATTTGATTTATTCTACACCCAAGACCACTGATTCCTACAAACGCTGCCTATTGTTTATAACTATTGTTTATTGTTCATAGTACTGAATGCACTGATTTCAGCTTCACCTTATTGCCGGTTGATTTGAATTATGATATACGGTGTCCAATCTTTTGATGTCATTCTTAAATATCTATTCTTAATTTCACTTTTTCACTTTTAAACAAAACTGCACACATTCATAATACCGGGTATTGCAATATTCGTTATATCACAGTCTTCCGTAATGTTACTTTCTCTACACGGTTTCGTTTTCTTTTTTAGTATGCAACAATAGTTTCCTCGTTTCATACACGAGCGATTTCGGATTAGTTTATATAATGAAACATATGGAAAAAAGACATTCTTTTGATTTTGGATTGTAAAGAAAATGTAGTATATATTTTATTGAATCATAATGAAAATATCGCGTATATTTTATTATTTATTATGTTACATATTAACGAAAATTATCAACGAGACAACTATCGAACAATAGTTTAAATGGATGAAAAAAAAACAACCTCTCATAATAAATGATGAATAAAAGCAGTGAATTTGGGATTTTACTGTCTGATTTTTTAACTTTGGGACTACGATAAGCCGATATGGGGGATAGGCCGAATCTCACGCATCGGTGGAAAAAAATACCGGCGTATGCCCCGAAAAATACGGTATATTTAAAATTTTTATGAATCTTAACCTCAACATACATGTAGAGGGAAATTTGTATTTCCTTCTTCTAATCAACAAAATGTTATCACTATAATGAAGAGATAAAACTTTAGTGAGGAAGAAGATGTGAGTACTAACTGTTGTGGTATCCCATTAGAGATGGACTGTAAGGGCTCCTGGTACGATCACACTTCTGGCCTTTGAAGAATTTGGTCAGATTTAGCCTCTCTAACAACATGGTAAGTGCCCCAGAGTCCAGATTTTCTGCCAAGCTTACATTCACACTCTGTGCCCAGTTTTGTAGTGTAAAAGCTATTATAAAAAATAATAAATTGATACAGAATCTAATCACCGTCTTTTTTTTCTTTTTCTGATAATACAAAACATACTAAGGTAACTCTAGTTTAGATACATGTACATTCCTGTTGTTTACACATGTCAAATCTGTTCATATGTATGTCAATTTAATTGTCACTGTTGTATTTTAATATGATATTTATATCAGTTTCTATTGTAAATTTGTATCTAATCTTACTTCTGAAATCTACCAGGGACCTGGTTTGACAAACAGGAATATCCACTTGATTCATGAAATGCATTTCATTGATGGGAATGCAGAACTCCTGACCATCCAGATTCAGGCAGATTTTTAGCTTCACATCTACTATATACCCCTGGTTGTTCTCTTTCTGTGCTATAGAGTATCTAGAACAGTATTTTGAACAGTATAGCACATTCTTGTACTTATAATTTACAGACAAAAATATTGTTTGTATCTATAGCGAACAACTCAAAAGCTAGCAATCAAATAATGCTGGGATTCTTATAAATTGTATAAAACACAGAATACTGAACATTAGGACACTGAATGAACAGGGGCCTGTTCAGCAGAGTAGATACTTTCGATCGCTTGCCAATATTTGTGCTACAAGTAGGGGATTTTGGTGAGTGCTTGCAAGCTCCCACTCTGCTGAACAGGCCTCTTATCTGCATACACTTCTATAAATCTAGAAATTAATATTCTACACTATTTAAAGAAATTACATGTTACTTACATAACTTGAACTGGTGCTGGACTTCCAGTTCCTAGTTCTATTGTTTTGGTAGTTCCTGTAACAGATTTTAAGCTTTGATAAATATGGTCACCTACTATAGGCAAAACTGAACATACTGCATTTACATGTACATTTTCAAGAACAGTTTATTTTGTTGGTAAATTGTTATTCTTGTTTATATTTATTGTCATTATGCAAGCAACTGCACACTGAATTCAAATAGCAATTTCATACCAAAGTCGTAATTAAGGAAGGTGGACTTGAGCAGTATGAGATCCCCCAGTCCAATGTCTATAGAGAAGTCGCAGGGATCCACAATGAACCAGAAGGAGAAGTTCTTAGAGGTGACCGTGTCACCCAGAGGCAGGGTGAAGGTCAGGTCAAGGCAACACTGGACACCATAGCAACCCTGAGGAAGCTGACAGGTCACCATGTCCTTGACTGCTTTAGTTGGTAGATTACTGTCCACATCAATGGTGTTGCTACAGGCTAAAACAACATTTAGAAAAATATTTAAAACACTTCCACTTGACTACATACATGATTTTCAAAAGAAAAAATAGGCATGCATCACAAATGTCTTAAAAACAGATGATTGCTAGTACAAGTTTAAGCTATGTATGGTATTTACAAGTCAAAGCTATCAGCCTATCAGGCTTCCAATGCCATAGTTTATCTTGAGTATCTTTGGTGTTCACTATGTACTTAGGTTCTGTGACTATTAATTTGTGCTTCATGTTCTACATGAACATATTATACATGTAATGAATTGACATCTTGTACAGTTACACTTACTTGGGGCTGCTGGTAAAGTACAGGTCTCACTCTTTATTACATGCTGGCAAAATAAAGTTTTACAATCATTATTAATAGTGCATCCAATTTTGCCTTATCTTAAAGCTGAAAATATTGTTTTTACAGAGGGGAAAAATAATGTATTACCTGGATGTTAAATTTCTTCAAAACAAGTTCGAAAGCCTCCTTTGTCATTTTGCCCCCAATGGAACTTAGCAAGCCATTGATTGTTCCATCTCCTAATACAACAAATATTTGAATTAGGATGAACAATTTTTACATCAATTTCAGAATGTGAACTTCTTTTCAACACAAATTCAAACAGCTTTCCTGCATCAAGACAAAGCCCTTTGAAAGTATCAAATTATACATAAAAAGCATACAAAAAAATCAGTTTGAGTATCAATCAATCCATACCCGGTAAAACAAATTCTCCACAAGACGGCAATGGTATTTCAAACTTCTCAAGGAAGTAGCCATCTATTACACACTCTGAGGAGACTGGACATACCACCAGTCCTAGGCTAAGGATATATACTTGTCTGGTGACATTGCGATCAAGTATATACCTACAATGGAGGAAATGTTTATCATTCAGTCCAGTCATAACTTGAATGCACTAAACTGCAACTCTTTTAACTCTTTAAACGTTGTCTACTTACTTAATTTTCACATTTGAGGAAATTTGAATTGTCTTTTCTGAACCTGAAATAGATATGTAATCCACATGTAAATATTCCATACATTCATGTAAATCACAGTAATGTAAACTAATGTCTAGATGATTAAAGTGCCTCCTGGAAATACATTGACTAATACAATAAATAGAAATTTTCAGACACATGCAGTTTATTAAAAAGGCAATTTAATACTTTTTGAATTTCTTACTTTTCATATGAATAATCTTTAATTTATCAAGTTTGTCAAGATATTCAGATAATGTATCAGACAAGTTCTACTGTACTTGAATATCTCTGTACACCATCCTCTATGGTCTACCTACCCCAGTTGTAAGACAGAAGAACCCTTGTTACAATACTTCTTTCAAATTCTACTTTCAGCAGGAAGCTACATGGCTCCACATCAAATGTGACTTTGAGAGATTTGGAGTAAATGTTTCCACTGATGTTAAGAGGAATATCCGCACACGTTTCTATCCTCAGGCAATCAGAGTCGATAGAGTAGTGAATAATGCTGGCAATGGTCGAGTTCTGTATGGCTGGGAGTGTCGCATTAGAGCATGCTGAAAAAGCCAATTGTAATCATATATACACTGTTCAAAGTCAAAACAAATAAGTATTACAGATAACATAGCAAAACCCACAAATGAAATCTTCAAAAGCTCAAGACTTTACAAGATTCAAGGCCTCAGATACCATAATTGTCCTGTGTAAGTCTGGCATTAAGTTCACTTCTTGTTCCATTTGATGATAAATTTCTCTCTTCCAGGGTTGATTTGATTTGTCCCTCTGTCAATATTTCTGGTCTAGGACATGGTCCCATTTCATAAATCATGCTCTGAAATATAATAAACCCACACAATGAAATTATTACAACTCTGGAAAACTAATCTGGAAAAATACCTCCAATTGTTGCAAACTCACTTCGTTCATTAATGCGGAAGAAGGAATGACTGCCTGTGATCCTATAAACCTTACCTTTGTGAGTCCTAGTTCCTGGAGGTAGGCCTGGTCTATATCTGTGATGGCCTTCTTGGTCAGTGTTTTACCAGACTGCTTGATCATCCTCCATGATGCTTCTCTTCTTAACAATTGCAAATAGTCCACTGAAACGTTCATAAAATGTTGAGCTTATTTTTTTTTTCAAATTTCTCTTTTAAATTACATCAGTACTTGTATCTTTTAATCTTCCTCATATAGAAATTATTTCATTTCTCAGGAATAAAACATTACCATCAGGCCACACAAACGATCCATCACCGAGACAGTTGGGAATTCTGAAGATGGCATTGTCTAACAGAGTCACATAGCTAGGGCAGTAATCTGGGTCACTCTTACTACACAGTCCAGCTCCTAAAGTCACCAATGAAGCATTCTCTCCCTTAAATACTCCATACCTTAAACATTTAAGTGAAAAAATATAGAAGTATCAACTTTATATATCAGTTATTAAAACAATGAAAAAAACACCTGCCTAAATATATCCATTTCTCTATTTTGTTCAACTTCAAATTGAGTTCCTATTTCAGCTTTATTCTAAATTATGACACTATGCAGAGAAAAACATGGATAAAAGCTGCTGAACACATATACTTATTATATTGTTATATGTGTGGACTGCTTTCACATTTACACCAAGTTAATGTAGAAAACTGATACTTACTTCAGCATCACTGCAATTCCTCCAAGGGAGGTGTCCAAGGTATCATTTACAATGATGTCTCCTCCTACACCTGATTTTAAAGGTAAGTTCTCATAGTAAAAATTATATACGTACATGCGTTTACTCCACAATATGATCATAGATAAAACCACCAAAGAATTTGTTTATTTCAATCAAATTAATAATTTCATGATTTCCTGACATCATATAAAACTTACTATCGTAGCCCGAGGATAACAGATCAAACTGGTAGGAATTTATCCCTACGCCCAAGCTGAGTCTGATTGGAGAGGAACAAGGGTCCATATTTATCCAGATCTTGTAGGTCTTAGTTAAGAAAGACAACTCCAGACTGACACAGCACTCAACACCCAAACAGTTCTTGTCAAAGGTGCAGTACACATCCTTGGGCATTGTGAAGGACATCAATGGACAGTCTACATGATAACATAGCAAATCTATCATAAGAAACTATGGCGAAGGAAAATCAAACTAAACGGTTCATATAATTCAAATTGTCAGTAATTTTTTCTTTTAGGAAAAATAGTGATTTTGGACCTAGATATTGGTCCATTAGACGAGAAACCATATCTTCTCTTGAACCAGACGTATTCCTTCCCTGTTGCACAAGCTCCATTAATAACTGGTCCTCTGTCATCTCATTGGGACTAAGGCAGGGTTTGTTGTTGATGATATCCTGTGAAACATGCACAATTACTGAATAAGTTGGCCATGTATGGGTTTTTCAAATAATATTTAATAAGAAAAAACATATATGTGCATGTTTAGGGGAATTTGAGTGTCTATTTTACCTTCACACTTTTCACAACCCCTTTAAGGGCCTCTTTACTTGAGGTCATGTTGAACTTGTCCATGAATTCAATTATGGTTCCAAACTTTAGTCTCCTCAAGTTGTATTTCTGTAGAAAAGTGTCTGCCTTCAGGAGCAGGGTTGAAAACATCCCTGCAATTACAGAGGCCAATGATAATAAACTTCAAAATCACCTGTATTTTCAGTATGCTGCTTATGAATTAAGAATAATGTTGAGTTTTTTTAAAAAGACTGTTCACAACTGTTTTTACCGTTATTGGTATAAACCAAACTGAAATTTTTTTTTTCAAATGCCTCATCTGCATTTAACCATTTAACCTGCATTTAACCATTCTTAGTGAAAAGTAACATTTCTAAAACCTTGTGCATGATTGCTTCTCTTATTACATTAAATGGTGTGGCTAACCTGATTTGCTGTTTGTAGTAGTTGCTGTGCAAGTATCAACTCCTGAATCAACATCATTCCCAACAACTTCGATCTGACTCTTTACAACTGAGTAAAAACTGTGAGAGTCCCCTGTTTGTGAGAACAAAATCAAAGTGAAAGTTAAGACACAAAATATCTTTGACAGAAGTAATACATGGATACAGAGATAAAATCTATCCATCATTATATTATACACTGTCTGTACCTTTGATGGCCTGGGTGTCATCTGGATCATAAGAGGTTGAGGGTGCTGCAGGAAATGTCACATTGGCCACATTGTCTAACACAGGGTCCTCATCCTTCGCAGACTGACCACTGATCCCCACAATCACCCCAGCAGCCACTGTGTCTGTCTGTAAATGAGTTAAGTACATGTATCTCAATTTCATTATTTCGGATTTAAGACATGATGATTCATCTTCTACTCTTAAGCTGTGTATGTCTAAACTAGTCTTAGCAGTGTCTATTCTCTCTAACCTTGAAGACAAGTTTATAGTCATCGCATTGCTGGACCCAGGTAGGCAAGGTGGGATAGGCTTTCTCCAGAAAGCGAGTGGGATCCACATAGGAAGCTCCAACCTTCTTGAAGGACAAATGGATGTGGTCCTCACAATGACTGCTGTTGGCTGTTCCAATCACCTGTCCTCCAATTACCTTATAAAACACCATTGATTTCACAGATTGACTAAAGGAAATACTCATCAAGTTAGGAACTTCACTGAATTCTTAAAAAAAAAAATTTAATTTTAATTTCATTTAAAATTTCAAATTTTAAAAATACTTAAGTGTAAAATTATAGGGTAGAGGTTATCTCCTCATCAGTAAATTCTTAGAAATGCTGTAACTGCAAAATCTGGGGCAATAAGCTCAATACTGTCTGATATATGTACTCAAATCAAAATGAGATCATCCTACATGTATTTGAGTGCCTGAGTATTGCTGAGTATTACTTACTGCCCGACTGTCGTCCACTGATATTGTACTATTGGGTTCAATGTTTGATATGTAGATCACTATGTCCTTTAGGGAGCCCTCCGAAGGAACCAGGACCACAGTGTTACCACCAACAGACTCTAGAGACACAGTGCCAGGAAAAGGTGCCACAACCTAAAGAAACCATACAAATGTTCACCATCAATAGCATAACCATCTGTATAACACAACTGTACCTTAATTACAATTTATTGCTATATATTACACAAATAAAACTTTGCCTTAGCTAAGAGATATCCTAGCATCATTTGGATATATACAACTTACATATTCTCCGTTAAGGATGGATAAATCCAGACCCCTGTGACTGTACTCATTGACCCCTGACTTGCCGAGGGAGGACGGATACAGACCGTTTCCTGCACAGCCCTGTCCACTCAGTCGGATTTGACCAGGAAAATCACGATGGGTGCGGGGTCCAAAAATAGATTCTACTTTTGCTCTTGCAGTCTCATAGCTGAAAATGATCGCAAAATAACAGATTACATGTATCTTTGTTGTAAATTTTCTTAAAGACAAAAAGAAAACTGATGTTAACAATATAGTAAATATAGTTGGTTGTACCCTGTGTTCAGTATATTGTTGGCCTCCTTTGCTGCCTTCACCATTTTGAAGACCTTGAAATATCTGTAGAGAAAACTATCCCCAACTCCATCCAAACCTTCCAGTGTGGTATGCAATTCTTTGGTCACAGACAAGAAGCTATCTATAGCTTCTTGTTTCATAGAGGGCTGTGTTAAATAAAGTAGATTGTTAAATTGAGATCTTTTAAAATTGCTAAATATTCTTTAAAAATTAGTGTTAGTTATTGTTGCCTTCATAAAATAAAACAATCATTTCATTAGCTGTCTGCTCTCCATGGCTAGAGAACAAACAAATTCTTACAGTGTTTACAATGGCCTTGCTAAATGTTTGGATCTGATCATCCTCTGCTGTGTTACTAATCCAGTCAGATCCAGCTGCCAATAGTGTGGAATTAGCTACCCCTGCCAAATCTTGGAACTCCAGCAACACAGTACTTAAATCAAACCAATAGGGCCTTCCCTCTGTAATAGAAAATCTCATGAATCCTCACATTTCCTGCAACAGGAAAATACTTACTATATTACTGTAACATAGAAGCTCAAATTAATCATTTGCATCATACCTCTACGGAACAAGCAAGTTTCTTGAAGATTCTCGATTGCAAGCACCAGTTTTTCAACAGCATTTCCAATTCTACACAATATAGAACATACAAAAAACTACAGACTTTTTACATATCTTAAATTATGACCACAGCAAATTGATTAATCTAGAAAGATTTCATAATACATATACAAGAAAGATCTTTATTATTTCTTACAGAAATCTCCCTCATAGTTTCATGCACTTTATTTTTGTGTAACTTTACTTACGATACAACTCCATTCCCTATTGACATAATGGCCGTCTTGGGATCCTTGGGTATTTGGGTAAGCCCACCCAGCACATCCAGCAGAGCATCATACAGAAACTTTGCCTGCTGAGGCAGAATCATCTGGATGGTTTCCTCTACTTCCTACAGTTGAAAATAAGATCTTCATCAACGAATCAAAAAAGAGGATATTCAAACATTCTGAATACAAAGTTATCTCTTAAATAATTCTTTATGAGCCTTTATCTTTGCTTCACTTCCTATTTTGGAATCATCTGCTGATAAGGAAGAAGAATGCATTGATGTTGGAGATCCCCCCTTACCTATGAATCAAAGAACTCACAACAAATACTGTGGAATCATTCATATTTATGGGGGCTCAATTTCCAAGAATTTTATATAATTATATACCTCTTACCGATGAGTTAACATTCCGAATGAAATAACAAATACAGCTTTTACTCATTATACAAAAGGGAAATCCGTGAAATAACATCCACACCTGAACTTTAAACAAAATGAGCAACCCACTAAGCCTTTATATTTTGGACAGACCATGAAAATTGATCTTTGAAATATTAATTTAACTGGGACTTACATTTCTAAAACCAATGATGTGAGATTTGATATCATTGAGTGTTCTTGTGATTCTGTAAATGAAATGAAGTGTTGGAGTAAATCCTGGGGGGAGATGCTCTGGGTCATATTGTCCGATCTTCTCCATGGCACTTGTTGTGGCATTCATCAAACTTGACACCTACAAAGAAAGAAATGAAAGTTACTATCCGTTGTGGATCACTTAAACCAATATTAAAATAAACTACTACTGTCAAATTTGTGCCAACAATTTGGAAAAATGTTGATTAAAATACACATTCAGTCAATAAAATGCCTAAAGTATGAGACCCATATAACATACATATGTATACACGTACATCACTGCTATTTTTAATGCATTAACTTAAGATATATGAACCTTGTCGGACAGACTATCTGTGGCCTCTACTAGTTGACCAATAGTGCCTTTCATACTGTAGTTTCCGGCAATGACGTCAATGAATCGATTAATTCCGGAGGTAAGAGAGTTTGCTATAGCTGCTACATCTCTGTCGTAGGACTTGGCTAATTGCTCAATATTTCTCATTTCATTGGCCTGTAAAAATACATGCAAAAATAGTAAGACATCAGGCATAAAAATTCTTTGACCTTGTAATATTATAACGTTATTAAGTATCAAATTCAAACTTTTCAGGAAGTAGAGAAGGACCTGAAGTATGTTGATGTTATATGTGGAGCCGCCTTTAAAACAAATCCTGGCAACAAAGAAGTCCATGTTGACTCCAATGTTTCCAAGGTGAATTCTGGCATACGATTCATCATGTATTTCTACCAACATTTCACTAGACAGAGGAGCTGCATAGAAAACATACATATTAAACATTTTTTATATATACTTAGATTTCAATCTACTTTCTCTACCTAAAAATACCTCTTCATTTTACAAGTGATAATCTATTTAATGAATTTGAAAGTTGTTGACACCATTTTTGTAAAGTTTTTTCATGTACCCCTGAATTCTTGGACGGATGGATGGAGAACACATATCAAGTATCCCAATCTATTCTTAACAATTTTTTTCAATGAGAAAACTTAAGGTGATGAAATAAATTTACCAATTTTCAAATCCAATGTGTTTTTCAAGACAACCCCAAAAGAAGCTCCCACATCTGGTGAGCCTATCATTTTTCTCCAATCCACATTGGTGGCATGTATTTTGAATCTTTTGTCAGGAGAGGAACGTTTGGTCCTGATGTGTTCATCAGAGAAGTCCAGAAGATTTATTCCTGTATCATATGGGTCTATCTCACTGTCAGCCCTAAAAAATATCAAAAAGTTTTACTCTCAAAAGCTCTGTCGGCCCTTGGGGAAAATGCTAGTAAACATGAACTGTAACATAAATTTGATGAAAAAAATCAAACAAGAAATCGATTTTTTCGTCATTTTCAAGTTAGGTCCATGTCTGGCTCAAGGTAAAATTTCAAACTGCTTATTAAACATTCAATGACATAGCTTTTTTTTCGAAATGCCCAGATATAAAAAAAAAAAAGGATGCAAGCAAGTAGATGGCCAACCTTTCATTCAGAGGAGCAATCATCTTGCCATGAGGATGGGCCATGTACAGCATTGAAGCTTCGTAGCGGACATTCTGATCTTCATCATATAATGCTGAGTAGAGCAATACTTCTGATGCCTACAACCGCACCAAATAATAATGACTTAGCAAAATCATCCTTATACCTTAATTACATAAAACCCAAAACCTCCAAATAATATGCCCTTTGGTTTGTAACACTACAGATTTCTAACCTGTTTATGCTCATATTTCCTCAAAGCGTGACAAGCTGCTCTTTTGACCCACGGGGAGTTGGTGCTGTTGATATGGGACACAATGTAGTGGTAGGAGTGGTCCAGTCCAGCATTACCTAGTACCTCCAGCAGAACAACTTTCTCTTGGTCATAAATAGTATGCTGTAAATCCGACATCAGTGACCGTTTCCTGCGATACTCCCAGGGATCTGAAATTCAATGACAAAATTTAGTCTCTCACTGCGTTATTGTTCATAACCATTAATTTTCCACTTCTGTTCATTAAAGAAAATGTTGAAACAAGGAGTGTAGTGGCTTGTTTATCAAGCCCATAAACAATTAAATACATGTAAATAGAAGAAAAAAATGTCAAAGAATTGACTAGATATGAAATTTAATTAACCATGCATTCCCAGCTGATCATGGAATCTGTCTATGATTCTCCTTGCTATCTCTCCCTGTCCCTGTTTGGTTAGCTTCTGACAGACTGCTCCCAGGGTCAGCTTTAGACGACTGTGTACCTCTTCCCCATATAATTGATCTCCATTTCTCTTTTTCTGAAACACTGCCTCCTCTAATATCCTCAATAGCATCTTAAAACAATAAAAAATTCTTTACTTTAGACAAAAACCTTTAAGAAAACCTAAATACCCTAACTAAAAATTCATTCAGTTACAAAGCTTAATCTATTTTTTTTTTTATATAACATACTAAGAGCATTGCATTTAAGACAATCTCTCTCCTCTCTCTCTCTCTCTCTCTCTCTCTCTCCTTGCATTTTTTTAATAACAAGTAAAACCTAACATTATTTCGTGATTTTTAATAGCATTAAATTTTTTGTTACTTTGATGAATTGAAATTACCTCACTTGGAGCTTCTTCATTTCCTATTATATGAACAAGCATTCTCTTGATGAGTTCATCACTGGGCTCAGAACTTTTGATAATCTTTAAGGCCAACAGTTTTTGTATTGTCTTTGATCCTATCACCCCAAATGCATCCAATATGTATCCAGAGACTTCTTTCTGAGCAGCATTTCTTTTTACAGATGCATGAATATTCATAATTATTAGTAAGTGATTGACAAAACAATCTGATTTGAATTTTCAATTGAATAGCAGTTAGTTTATGAACTTACTGTTTGCTATATGTCAGGAAGTGTTTGTCTGCAATGTGGCCGAGGTCGTCTGCTGAGAGTTGCTTCAAAATGCTGACGATATTTTGAAAACATTTTCCAAACGCTGTAGCTAAAATTAAAATTTAATTAAATTTTCATACTTTGTAGTTTCCACAAATTCAGTCTATTGCTTATCCTTTTAATTTGATAGGTTTTTCTGTATAATAGTATTAACCTAAAAAAAATCAGATAGCAATAGGCTCATACATCCATTTATATTACAGCGAATTACAGAATACCAGTAGAGTTTTCAATAGCTTGCTAGATTGATCAATAGGGTATTCAATTTGGTCAGCAAATTATCACATTAAGTTTAAATCTAGGTCATGTGATTACTCAGGTATGACAGCAATAGAGTGAGTTAATCTGGTTAACATTTGCACGTTTTGGGCCTTTTTGTTTCTCTCTGTTATTCTACATTACTGCTATAAAAGTCTGAACTAATTAAGCAGTCAGCACAAAAAAAACTATCAGTGCTGTAAGATGCACCAGGAATCAGAAAACCAAAATTTTTAATGATTTTTTGCAGGGAAAAATACCTCCTTTTTAAAGTTATGCTTTTCTCTGTTATTTGTTTCTTCAGAACTGCCTTTTGAAATACATTTTTTGGAAAACAAAATTCAAAATACTCCAAGCAGAATTGATGCTCTATAGAGTCCAGTGCTGTCAAGGTGGACATTCTTTTTCAAAGTCTATGAATAGAATAGCTAACAATAGGAGGGAGTGTTCTAGAGGTTTTCTTTGTGTAAATGAATGGGTCGAGTGCAAAATAACAATCTACACTTGAGTAACCACAGGACCTAGATTTAAACCTGATGTGATACCTTGCTGACCAAATTGAATACCCTATTGAGCAATCCAACAAGCTATTGAAAACTCTACCGGTATTCTGTAATTCGCTGTAAAAACTTTGAACTCCATGTTGTAACAAAGGTTAAACAAATTAGTAAGAAATGAATGAAAAATATGTATGCCTGCCCCCTTCTGAAAAATACCTTCTTTTTGGTGCAGCAGACAAGTAACATTGCCATTTATTTCTTCCGTAGCTTCTGAACTGTTCTTGTATTTTGACACTTTTTCTTCTCTCTGAAATCAAGCAACTATCTCTTGACAAATTAAGTTAATTTTTTCCTTAATTCTAAATACATGTATCATTTTATCATATTAAGAATTAGATCTTTTTAATATGACTTTTCAATAATCTGTTTTTGTGGATGACAACAACTATGGCTCAATTCTAGACACTCCGATTAAAAAAACAACCCTCTACCAACTAAACTAAAGGGTTAGGATAACCCACTAACTAGTGCTAATAAGGGCGTGGTAGTGCCTGCCCTAAATTATCTCTATTATAAACCAAGTTTGTATCAAGAAATCAAAATCCGGAATTTTTGTACCTGCTGTATTGCCAGTTCATCAATGACCAATCTTTTCAGTGGTTTCTTCTGCCTTTCACCTACGTATTCTCTGGTTAAGAAAGTCAGCTCTGCCTGACTTGTGTAGCTCATTTCTGGGGTAGCTACAATAAAACACAGAATGCAAACTTCTTGCAATTTGATGAAGCCATCTGTTTCATATCTCCAAAGCAAAATTAATATCAGTTTTCAGGCTATATTTTATCCTTTTACATCATTATTAACTAGAACTGTCCTAATGGGACTAATACCCCCGCTAGGCTAATTTCAAATGGGACAAATAATTGAATTGAATAATAATTAAGGTTTGGAACACATACAAAAAAAAAATTCTAGAAATGTAAAAAAAAAAAAAATAGTTAACAAAGAAAAATCAAAATCAAAATTGTCAGAATTTCACTGTAAATACATATCTATAACAGTAATACATTTACAAATGTATGTATTTGATGATATATTTTTTTAATTTAATTGATTTAAAGAAAAACCAACAAAATGACAATAACCCCTCCCTTTGCAGTGAATAGAAATACCGGTAGCCAAGCAATGCTCTTCTGTTGATAAAACTTTCAATATCTTTCTAATAAGAGTCTTGACAAATGCAATTAGTTGTTTCAAATTTTCCTCACTTTTTCCTATGGCACAATTGAACTCCATATCAGAAAATTGATCCCATAGGACTATGATTTTCTTTGATGAGCTTGTTAAATTTAATAAACTCCCAAATATTACCATAATTACCATACTATGTAAAAATATGTAAAAAAGAAAATTTAATATTACAAACAATTCTAAAATTGCCAAAACACTACAATCATATCAGTAATTTTGAATTTCATTTAAATTAATGCCCAATAGGGTCACTTCACGAATTACTTGACAAATAAATTTAAACAACCTTTAAAAATAGTTTAACTTCTTTATTAATAATTATATTATTTATTTCCTTATAATGATAGACCTTTTGGTTTACATGAAACAGTTTTAAAATAGCCCCAAAACCATCACCCATTTTACAGATTATCAATTTCCCCTAGACACATGCTCCATCTGAACCATGGCTCAGATAATGGCTCCCTTGGGACAAATGAATTCAGCCACACTTGTCTTTGATGTTCTCATTAGCTCATAAGAATTTATCATTGACAAACAGAAACTTTGCATTGTCAGTTGATAGAATACTTATAAAAAATAATTTTTTTTTTATTAATTAAGACATAAAGACAAAAAACTCCATCTGGATGTATTTATATAAATATATTTTAGAGTGTTTTCTATTAATTAATTAATAAAATCTGTAAGGATTACCTCCCTTACTTTTCAACATTAGTGTACAATATATAGAATAAGGAAAATGAAAACTGTCATAAAATCATTAAATCTTGTCTGATCTTAAAAAAAATTGCAGGTGCACATCTTCAGATGGTGTTCAACATATGTACAAATTTTCAAACTGTTCCATGCAGTAATAAAAAATTCTATAGGGGGGACAAAGTTGCGTCTACAGACAGACGGACAGACGGACAGACGGACAGACGGACGGACAGACAGACGGACAGGGTGAAACCAATATACCCCCCTAAACTTCGTTTGCGGGGGTATAATAAATGGTACACAATGTACCTGTTATGCCTATTTCATGTACTGCAGGCACTGTTCTCATGCCGACGTATGGGTCAAACCCCGGCGGTGATTTGGGCGACTTGAAATCTTCACTGATTTCAACTTTGTGTAAAGTTCCCAGTGAATCATGATAGTACAAATTCTGCAACAAAATATGAAAAAAAATTATTTTTAAAATGCAAAAATTAATGTTTTTGTTCTATCTAAACATACAATAATTCAAGTGCCTGTAATACTTTTGAAAGAACTTTAAAAAGTTATAATTTTTAACTAAAAATACTCAAATGCAAAAAATAAGACACGTAAGAGAATTGAATACTGTTACCTTCACATAGCTGGCCCTTGCATTGCTGACTGGGTGTTTGTGTCGGATCTTCTGGAATTTTAACCCTGTGTCTGACTTTGACACAGTGTATGTGGCATTGTGCTCTCCTTGAAAAAAATAAAATTTGAATGCATTATATAACAATCTGCTCCCTATATGCTTGTTTCCTTTCTAACCAAACATCTTTCATACAAAGTTCAATAATCTCTAATCAGTATGATCATTTACCTTCTTGGCCTTTTTCTGTGACATTGTATGTAAAGATGTCACCCTGAGAAATTCCCGGAACCTGAAAATAAATGGCCATATGTTCAGTCAACATTAAAAAATTATACAGTGTTTGCATTCTATATGTATCTACCGGTATTTCCATATCAAGAAATAAAGTCACTAATTCTAAAAATATCATAGCATATGCAGTAAAGACCAACCTCATTTTTGCCATGCAGTCTGGATGCAAACAAGGCAGCAAAGCCTTTCTTGGTGGAGATCACATCAGCATCCTCATCAGCTGGATGGAATACTTGGGCTACTTTACCATTCCCAGAGATTACAAAAGAGAACCTGAATGAATAGATAAAATTAAGTTATCATAAAAGAGTAAATCTAAGTCCTTGCTATAAATTCAAACATGAAAATAAAGAATCTGCCATGTTTTCAGGGGGGGTTTTTGGCTGCTAATTAAGACTAGTCAAATGTGAACTCTTAATTTGCCTCTTTACTTTAATTATCTTGTAATGGCTAGATTAATCTTACCATTTTGAATAATCCACATCGGCGCCTCTGATGTCTGAAAATGGAAACAAGTTTTACTGAAAAAAATATTGCATAAACCTTGAACTTTTAAAGATATTTATCTTTGGGTTTGTCCTGTATTGTTCATATAGACATGAATTCTTAATCTTGAATTCTGGAAAAGTTAAAAGTATCGCGGAAGCTAGTCAGAAACACAGAAGAACCAAAAGCAATTTTTTCACTAGAGATATAAACATAGCTACAGGTCTTTTAAGTTCCCAGTAAAAAAAATGACTCAATGTAAATTGCAACTTATTTTTACATGAACTGTAGCTTTCGGTTCCATGGCCATGAGCGGACTCATTATGGATGCATTAATAAGACAAAGCAAAATATTTACTTGAATCCTTGGCCGATGAGAAGAGAAAATGATGCACTTTCAGCAATAGTTCTTGCCCTTCATTTCTATGTCCAATGTTGGTGTAACCAACCTAAAGAAAACAACAGAACCATGATGACAAAAATTAATAATACTTATATATATGCACTTTGATTTTACTGGCACGTATTTGACATCTGATCAACTTTAAAACTAACTGGTCCAAGTTCTGGCTTTTACAGGTTGGGACCAACTGCCCAAATGGGATATAATAACCCATTCAGGATATAATAGCCCAAATGGGATATAAATTTTAAGTGAAAAAAAATAGAAAAATTTGATATAAATCCGCATTAGAATAGATGAAATGTAACAACTTTTGGTAAACAACTTTTTCTGGAACCGTACTGTTACAGAGATTGATCCCTCAGTATATCCAAAACTTCTTGGGGATCAATCTTACAAACTATAGACCTATAGAAACACTTCTTAACCAAAAATTGTTGCATTTGATACACGTACATTAATGCAGATTCATATCAAAAATTTCAAAATCAAAATTTTTTATTTTTTTGCACTTAAAATTCATATCCCATTTGGGCTATTAGGGCTATATCCCGAACGGGTTATTATATCCCATTTGGGCGATTGGTCCCAACCTGTTCTATGATATAAAAATAAAAAATACACATGATCACTAATCACATGATTACTAATGATCACTAATCTTACGCCTCAAGTGATTTTTCATAATTAACAGTGGTGTCACTGCCGTCACAACAAGTTACTAAGTGTTTGCTCTACATCACGTACCCGGTTTTGAACACAACATGGTAACGTTACCAGTAGATCTACCAAATGGACATTCAAAACTAGCTGCAGGACTGTAGCTCCCGGTCTGAAAAAAAATTCGGATGGACGACCATTGAGAAACAAGAGGCCCATGGGCCACATCGCTCACCTGAGGAACAATAGGTATGATAAAATCAGCTCAATGGAGTCATAATACAAACTATCTGGACAATATACAATAATTCATGTAAATCCTGTATAAATAAAATCCATTTTCTCCTGGATATTCTTATGTTTATAATCATTAGTCCCTTTTCTAACAGGATGATTTTATAGTCATATCATGTGTTGAGTATTGCAGTTCTCAAAAAGATCCCTAACAATAGTTTATATATGGGATATAAACGTACAGTAAACTCTCAACCTTCTCGTGAGGCCAAAGAATTGTCCTGGGGCCAAAGTCTTAACAATTATAAAGAATCATCTGGCTGATTAGTTTCTGAGAAGATTTTTAAAGATTTACCCTATAAATTCCTTTGACCCCCCCCCCCCCCCATTGTGGCCCCACCCTACCCCTGGGGATCATTATTTTCACAACTTTGAATCTTCACTACCTGAGGATGCTTCCACACAAGTTCCAGCTTTCCTGGCTGATTAGTTTCTGAGAAGAATATTTTTAAAGATGACTTTGTTTATTCCTATGTAAAACATCGACCTCCCATTGTGGCCCACACCTACCCCCAGGGGTCATGCTTTTCACAAATTTGAATCTACACTAACTGAGGATACTTCCACACAAGTTTTAGCTTTCCTAGCTAATTAGTTTCTGAGAAGAAGATTTTAAAGATTTACTGTATATAATCATATGTTTAACTTCAATCCCCCATTGTGGCCCCAACCTACCCCCAGGGGTCATGATTTTCACAACTTTGAATCTTCACTACCTGAGGATGCTTCCACACAAGTTCCAGCTTTGCCTTCGAATTAGTTACTGAGAAGAAGATTTTTAAAGATTTACTGTATATATTCCTATGTTAAACTTCGATCCCCCATTGTGGCCCAACCCTACCCCCGGGGGTCATGATTTTTACAACTTTGAATTAACACTACCTGAGGATGCATCCACACAAGTGTCAGCTTTCCTGGCTGATTAGTTTCTGAGAAGAAGATTTTTAAAGATTAACTGTGTATATTCCTATGTAAAACGTCGATCTCCCATTGTGGCCCAAACCTACCCCCGGGGGTCATGATTTTCACAAATTTGAATCTTCACTACATAAGGATGCATCCACACAAGTGTCAGCTTTCCTGGCCAATTAGTTTCTGAGAAGAGGATTTCTAAAGATTTACTCTATATATTCATTTGTTAAACTTCGACCCCCCATTGTGGCCCCATTTTCAGGTGAGCTAAAAAGGTTAAGTTTACAATTCAATAAGTTGGTTTCTGGAAGAACAGATTTTGAAAATTTTCGTAATAAATATTGACAATTTTTTTACTTTTTAAAGCGCTAAGCATAGCTCAGCCCTTTATTGTCGTTAGACTTCAACTTCCGGTGCATCGAATAACCGCCCCCTATAAGCAAAAGTATACATCATTTAAACTGGTTAGGGAACCAGTTTCAGGGGTTTATGCACATAACTGCACGGGCTAATGTGAATCTAATTTACGGGTTATTGTGAAATTAATGTACGGGGCTTACATACATCATTGCAGGGACTGTCATGCAGTGATGAGGAAATATAGTGCGTATACAGAAGCTGAAATGCTATATACATATATCTGTTATATACATACAGAAGCTGGGTTAGCGCTTTTCAGTACTATCAGTACTTTGATTTAATTTTTAGCTTTTAAGATCTGTGTACAAACATAAAATTGTTAGCAAATCTCTGTATCTTGCTTATAATTCGAAGCAAACACTCAAAAATGGTTAGTAAATAGAAATTGTTAACAATTAAACACAAGAAACATGCACTACATGTATAACAAATAAAGAACACAATTTATTTTTTCGAAATGAATCATATATATATACATGTATATACCTACATATTTCCGTAAGCGATATCAAACTCTATTTAAACTGAATAAACTAGAGAAAATGCCGAGCATCTCAACAAAAACCAATTGCATTAAACTACCATTACGCAAAAAATAATGCCGAATTACCGATAGAATGAATTGTATTTCAGTACTCCTACATCAGATTTTGCTTAATTTGCGCAGGCAAACAGTTAACGTAACTGTTTGATTTACCGAAGTCTCTGTTTGATTTGATACGTAAAAATCACGAAATACAGACGACAGTTTCCAGGTTACAAAGCATAATTAATGAAAACGAAACGAAAATCAGAACAAGCTAACATCAACGTCATGTGTGAAAACTGTCAACGCATTGAAATATTTAGCCTCAATTTACTTCACAAAATCGGCACCAATATATTTTTCATGTTTCAAAAATTTCCCTTCATACGCGAACTGTTGCACAACAAGCAAATTCATCATAGTCAGATCGACCCTTTTTCGTATAATGTCATGGCTGCTTTAAACAAAGAACCTCGTTTTAGAAGTATGGAATACGAGTCTTGGTAAAATGGGTAAGCAAAACCGGGCCGTGGCAAAATAAAAGCCGGGGCAGATCGGCAATCGTCAATTCCAAATACGCATTATTTTGCAGCAATATTTACAGCAAATACAAATATACTGGTCCATCAAATATCCTGAAATTTTAATGAGATTGGCAGATTAATAACTGCTTATCTTTTGTTTTGCCCAGGCCAAGTCTTGTCTACCCATTTTACCGGATGCCGAATCCGAGGCTATTAAACTGATTGAAACACGCCTTTCCTTTATTATTATTTTCGTAATAACTCAGATTTGAAACAGAATTAGACCTTAATTTTTGCAATTTATATTTTCCTTCCCATAAGGATAATTTATGCTAAACTACGTTGAATTGGAATCAGTAGTTCTTGAGAAGAAGATTTTTAAAAATGCACCCCCCTTTTTCTACAGTTTCAAGGTTTTCTCCGCTTTGAATACAGATCGGACTTTTATTTCTGCAATTTATATTCGCCCTCCCATAAGGATGCTTTGTGCCAAATTTGGTTGAAATTGGATAAGCGGTTTTAGAGAAGAAGTTCAAAATGTAAAAAGTTTACAGACGGACAGACAGACGGACAGACGGACAGACGGACGGACGGACGGACGGACGGACAGACGGACGACGGACAAAAAGTGATCAGAATAGCTCACTTGAGCTTTCAGCTCAGGTGAGCTAAAAACGGAGTAAAATTTGACCTCAGCATAATTAATGCCTGATACGTACGATACTCTTCTAACACTTTCCTTTCATGCTTTACACATCGCGATCACTGTGCTTCATCTAGACTGAACCTAATTCCACGATATCAAATCCTCAGGTTGCACGCTTTTCTTGTTTGTAAACACATCATAGACACGTGATAAATTGATTCTCCCGCGGTTTTTTGACGCTGCAGAAATAGCAAACCTTGGCATTGAGAGTGAGGGGGGGGGGGGTTAGACTTATCAGAAATATTGACAAGGAAAAAAGAAGGATTATGATATTGGTTATGTCTAACTTTGCAAAAAAGGGGAAGTTCAGCATATGGCCTATGACATCACAAACTTTTCCTGCCATTTTCCGATTTTTTTGCATAAAATGACTTGTTTTTTTTTAAAAACCTTTTTACTTTCTGGAAACATCATTTCCCTGCAGTTCTTTATATGCCCCTTACATACCCCCCCCCCCCAAAAGTGGGAGAAGGGAACTCTATCAAACTCCTTTCTTTTTCTATATTTCAAATAAAGTATAATATTGCGAGACAAGGGGGCCGCAAGGGGGGGGGGGTCCCCATGATGCTTCGTGCATGGCATAGCCTATATAAAAGATAACGACTTTTCTTGTAATGGCTCACAACATAGACCGCTCTCGTTAGTATAATTAATTTTGAGATTAATATAAATTCAAAGAAAAGAGTTTTGGATCGATTTTTAAAGATTTTTCTCTATTAAACGACGTTGCAGAATCAAAAGGTCGTAATTAAATGTTAGATACGACTTTTATGATTTTTTTGTAAATTATAAAAATAAATAATTATTTTCGTGTGACCTGAAAAAATCGTTAATGTATTCCAAGAAAATCCACGGAAACAAAAAATTTTTTTTTTTTTAAATTGTATCTGAAGTGCCAAGACATGAAAGGTTGTAAATGTCACATATAACATTTTGTATACATGCAAATCACTTTTCATGACTCATAACTGATGCAACCAAAAAGTTTACAGAGTTGCTGCAGCTTGTGAAAAAATGTGGTGATAAATGGTGAGCAAAAAAGAAGAAAAGTACATGTATATATATTTATTTAGCTTTAATTTTAACACCAAAACCAACCGTACATTGTATAAAAATTACTTAAGACCTTTCAAATTTCAAATACATGCATTTCAGATAAGGCTTCTGAATTTTGCTTAGGCTCTAGGCCCATTTTCACCCTGATTTTTCACAGGGTCCCATAGACGTTGGGCCAACTCCTTGATGATTCACTGTTTTGTATGTACTAAGTAAAAGAAAAAATTTAGCTGCGACAATGGTGTGTATATGTGTGTGTGGGGTGGGGGGGGGGGGGGGTGGGGTGTTCCATGATAAGGTGTTAGAAGACAACTTTGATGAGACATGATCTATACTCTGTCCCTAGTTTTTGCTTCCACCACTTTTTGCTTGATATCTCAACAATAGTTAATACCTTTGTGCTCAAACTACGTTCATCCACTAATATGAAAAATGTCCAGATTATCTGTTTTGAAACGCACCCTCTACCGCTTCAGGTTTCAATACACATCCAAAAATTGAAAGTCTACGGAGATTTTGCATTGCATCAGCCATTAATAAGCCCGGATGATAATGTTAAAAAATTGCGCGATGTATTCCGAGTGTATTCCGAATGGAGAAAAGATGTAAACATTTCCCATTACAAATCTCCGTAAGAAAATTGTTTTCGTTCCTGGTAAGTTTTATGAGTGAAAAGGGATAATTGTTCAATGAAGATATCTTGGATATATTTCCTTTCATCGATTTCAATTGTATTTCTTTCACATGTATGTGTATTTTTATTAAAAATCATCAAAAATTGATGGAAGCAATAACTTGGGACAGACTATAGTACATCTTCATCATGGTTATTTCGTGCAGTCCGTGATTTTTTTAGGGTTGCTGAAGGTCTCGTCCGAATTGGTTAGAACTGGATCGTGTAGATTTCAGTCCTGTCGGTTTCTATAGACCTTTTCTCGGTAAGAAATTTAGAAGGCATCATACAAAGTGGACGTAAATAAAGATTTGTATAGAAATTATTCAATGAACAAACAGTTTCTCCTTTGAACAGATAATTTACACGGTAAAAGTACTGCAAATATTTGGTCTACTTTGTATATATTACCGTTTTGGTAAAAAAAAAAAATGGCTTAAAGCTATACACGTAATAATTTGCGTCAATTTTGAATAAAGGGGAAAATGTATGTGTTTGATTACTAATAAAAGTTACCTTTATTCTGTTAATTATAATGCTCAATTCGATCACGTAACAAATATATCAAATATTAAACAATAAAAAATATTTATTTTCCTGCCAGGAAAGTAATGCCTCCTCGTGAATATCAATCTATCACGTGATATCGACAGCTAAATTTAGCCTATCATACCAACACTGGTGAAGGGTCAACATCTTTATAATTGTGATAGTTTCACAAAGGAAAGGATATTTTCAGTAAAGCATAAATTTGTCCGATATACGAGTACAAACAAAAGAAAAAAATACAAGCCTGTGAGTAGATATGAATACTTCCTTTAAAAAAATGACGTAGACCTGTGTTTTTCCCCTATGTGCTATTTATAGATCCTATAAGTGTTAATGCAGAAGTAAGGGTATCGTGAATGACAAGCGTATTTTACTCATTATACATGTATGTATTTCAATTTAACAACTGTTAAGCATATTAAAAATCAAGTTGGATATTTAATTAGGCAAACAATAACGACCATCTAGTTCTCCGCGGACATGCGCAATCAGGTCGGTTTGCTCTTCCTTCATCAATATTCATGAAAAGGTATATTTTCTTGGCAGGAAAAGAAACAATTAAAAATCTATATCTTTGTAACGAGATGGAATTCACCCTTGTAATTTACAGATTAAGGATAACTTTTATAAGTAGACAAACACATGCGTTTTCACTGTCATTCAAAATTGACGCAAATTATAGCGTGTATAGCTTTAAATGTAGTTGGACAGAATGAATTTCTTTATTAAATTTATCATTTAAGAAATAAACAGTAATTTAAAAAGTTCACCGGAATATGAACTTATATTAGTTGGTCATGTGATCAAATCCCGTCTTGCCCGAATTCGAAGGGCTTCTCAGAAGATCAGTCAGGGCAAGTTAACAACGGACGCACAATGCGACGGTTTGCTATCATAACGGAAATATAAAGATTTGCAAATTACTGTGAAGTGAAGTCAGGTCGAATATCTGTAACTTAATTCCGATTGGCGGCGGAATATCACCAGTGACCGTTTGACGCCGACGATATTTCGAAAATGAACTTATCGCAAAATTGAATTCGTGAATTCTATGTTGAGCTGAGAATTTTACGGCGATCCGTTCTAGAATTTTGTTTCATATAAAAAAAACAAATGTTGACCGTATTTTCGGGCAACATTGATTATAATAGCTCCCGAAAGACGAAATATTGGCCGACGCCCAGTCAATATTTGTATAATACAGGCGCGTAGCTAGGCGTACGCAAGTACGCAAGTGCTTCCACTTCATTTTCACACAAAAAAAAAAAAAATAAACACATTGTAATAAAAATAAAATAAAACTTAAACAATGTTGCTTAATTAAAACTTTGCTTATGACTAAAAATTAAACTAAATTATATGAATAATTCCGGAATTTTATATACTCTATCGATTAGTTTTACAATATTGTTGCGTTTATCATATCCGGTATAACTTTAATGTTAAGAGAACATGTTTCAAAAACAACAAAAAATTACCAATTTGTTCGGAAAGCCTAAAACATCCGAAGAATCAACTGCAACAAAGAGTTTGCCCAGTTCAGAAAAAAAATCAGAAACTGTTAAAGGTACATTTATAAATTTCCCAAACTCTCAAGGCCCCGACTATCCGGACTTATTTCAAACATGCGACAACGATTTCCGTAAGGATAGTTTTAAGACCAAGCTCCTTACTGGGACATGGGAGGCGGCTTATAAGTTTGACTTTCCGTTCAGGTTAGCAAAAATTTGAATAAATATATTTAAGTATTTTTATAATAGATTGATCATTTGAATTTTTATTGATATTTTTGAATGAAAAATGACAATAACAAAATATTAAATGAAACTGGTGAATAGAAACCAAATAAAATAAACAATACATTTGTCAGCCTGCAGCGCTAGTGAAATGTTATTCGTACAATTTACCCCAATCACCTTCAGAAAATATGCAGATAATATGAGGTGTAAGCAATTTTTTTTTAATTCTAGAGAGGTACGGGGTACTAAGAGAAAACTTAAGGGGAATTGGCTTGGAAAGCATACATGGATGAAATATTCTATGTCTTGTGATGCAGTTTATTGTGCTCCATGTGTTCTGTTCGGCAGTCAACGTGATGATGCCAAAGAACGTACATTCACAAAACTGAGTCCCGTCACTGACTGGTCCAATTTAAGTAAATACGTATCCAGGCACTTATCGGAAGGCTCTAGTCACCACGATAACGCCAGGGCCAGCGAAAGGTTTCTGAGAATGCAAGAAACCGGGAAAGCTGACGTCATGGGACAACTTTCAAGCTATCATCAGGAAGTTATTGAAAGGAATCGTCACATCCTAGGTGAGATAATTAAGTCTCTTCTTTTTTGTGCTAGACAAAACATAGCAATACGGGGACATGAAGAGGGGAAAGGCAACTTTCCTGCCTTACTTCATTTACAGGCACAGAAAGACCCAATTTTGGCTGCACATTTAGAGTCAGCAGACATGAAGGCTAAGTATACATCCCCTATGATTCAAAATGAACTTTTAGATATCTGTGCAGACCAAATCAGAAAAGGGATAGTTGATCGCTGTAATGCTGCCAGTTTTTACGGTTTTATTGCGGATGAAGCGACAGACTGTTCCACAAAGGAACAGATTGCATTGTGTGTGAGATTTTTTGATAAAGAGTCAGGAAATATTTGTGAAGAGTTTCTTGGATTTCAGGAAGCTGAAAGTACTACGGGTGAACACCTTGCTAATAAATTTATATCATCATTAGAGGAATACGGCATAGTCATTGATCGTATGCGTGGACAGGGATATGATGGGGCAGCTAATATGGCTGGCAAGCATAGAGGTGTCCAGGCAAAAATTAGAGAGAGAGTACCTCAAGCTACCTACACTCATTGTCGTGCACATTCACTGAACTTGTCAGTTGTTCATGCTTGCAAAGAACCACTTATTCGGAATCTGATGGATACAGTGCAGACAATCTCTTTTGCATTTGATTACTCGGCTAAACGTTTAAAGCAGTTTAACGAATCATTATCGAATGACAATCCAACAAAGGAGCAAATGGAACGCAAAACGAAACTCCAAACTTTATGCGAGACCAGGTGGTTCTCTAGGGTTGATGCATTAACAACATTTAAGAAATGTTATAATGTCATTATCGATGCTCTAGAGGAATTGTCTGAGGACGGAGATGCAAAAGCAAGAAGTTATGTATGTTCAATAAAACAGTTTGACTTTCTCATAGCTCTTGTTACATCTGAACACGTTCTTACTCCCCTTAATCCCCTCTCACCAGTTCTACAGGGAAAAACGCAGGATTTGTTGGAGGCCGCAAAGGAGAGCAAAACCGTGATTTCTATGCTGAGGGCAGAGCGTGTTGATGATGATGTGTGGGAAGGTATATTTGAAGAAGCTGTAGCTATGGGAGTCCGAAATGATGTTCAGCCTTCGGTACCAAGGTTTGCTAGACGACAATGCCACCGAGGAAACGTTCCCGGAGATACTCCATCAGAGTACTGGAAGCGAAATCTATATCTACCATTTGTAGATCATCTTGTCAACGAATTGAACGATCGTTTAGTTCAAAACGAAAACAGATTCTCTGCACAATACTTACTTCCTTCTCAAATAGGCAACATCACAAGGGCAAAAATGACAGATCTTTATGACACATTTGGGGAGGACTTGCCCGCAAATGACAAAAACGAGTTTCAACGAGAGGTCGACAGGTGGAGGGCACGATGGACTGATGTTCAGGTAAAACCCGAAACTCTTGGCGAGACATTGGTTTCAATCAAGGAACCTTTGTTTTATCCAAACATCTTCAAATGTTTGGAAATGCTTGCATGTATGCCAGTTACTTCAGCAACCGCAGAGCGCTGTTTCAGTGTCATGCGTCGCCTGAAGACATACCTCAGGTCAACAATGACGGGACAAAGGATGTCATCTTTAGCAGGTTTACATATTTACAGGGATACTGAAGTCAACGTATCAACTGTTATATCAGAATTTGCAGAGAAAAAGCAAAGGCGACTTGCCTTTCTTTTTTAGTAAATAAAAAAGTAATAATTTCTCTTCTGATATTTTCTATTTTTATTTGCATATATTTCCATAACCTGGGTGACAGGTTGACAATTATTGAATATTGAGAAATAATAAAATCTTAAAGGTTTAAATATATAATTATTTTGTGTATTTTAAGAGTATTTTTGTAGACAAAAACGTTAAAGACCAGTAGAAGAAAAAGCACAGGACTTATTAAATAAAAATTAAATTGATTTAATCATCAATCAGGCACTACTTTTTCTTTTTCAGCGTTAATTTTATGATGCATATGATGATGATGATAATGATGATGATGATGAAGTAAGCATTTTACACATTAAAAACGGGGGTTATTTTAATGAATATCTTTTTTTCTGGATACTCAAAATTAAGTGTCTGAAATGCTGAAAACTCGCCAGCTTCCGGGGACCTATTGGAGGCCTCAAGGCGGCCCCCAAACCCCCTGCCTTAATTTGCTTCCACAATAAACAAACCTTAGCTACGCCCCTGTAATATAACGATGTTTTTACGTTTACAATATTGCAACCGTCAAACGATAAGCGAGTGCGATTACTATTGTGACGCCATGAAAAAGTGGACCAGAATTGAACGTTTTCGCTTTCCTGTCTATAGGTTCATATAAGCACATTTGCAAATGTAAATATTTTAAAATGTTGCTGTGGTTATGTATGTAAATTTCCATTAAATCTAAAACTACAGTAATTTTTTACAATGTCGTATCGTTCGATATACAATACCTGTAAAATTCATAAAAGAGATCGGGAAAGAAAAGAGAGGAATATTTTGGTCACTTGAGAAATTTACCTTCGCTTCAACAAGAAACTTTCCAAGTTCCCTAACATTGGTGTATCCATTGAAACTATACACGTATTCGTATCCGGGTCGAAAGTCTATATATCTTCGATTATCCGCGGTTATTCCAATAACAAACGAACTCAGAAGGAAAAGAACGGAGAGGTATCCGTCCATTTTCCACAGAGGTCGATCATTCACGCTATGAGCCCTCTATTACGAACTCTAAGTAATTTATTTGACTGCGGTTGAAGATACTTTAAATCTGTTTTAGAACAAGACAATGTCGTTGTTTGCCGTTGAGATGGAGCAGATAGGCCATTGCGGGGTTCTAATTGCCGACAACGACCGATTTAAAGATTCTATAGATAACAGAAAAAAATTAAATACATGCTGCTAATAAGCAAATAAGTGTTTATAGACAAATATCGAGCAATGTATCTAGAGTCTTGTTAAAATCTTTATAAACAATACGTCGTTTAGAACGCGTGCCAAGTATATGCTATTCAAAAATTAAATGCTTTGGCTTGATTTGATATTGATAAATCATTGCGAAACAAAATGTAAAAAAAATATGCATATGCGTATATCATCATGCAGGCAATGTAATTTTTTTTATTGAAATGTTCTTTAATGTGCCATTACATAATATACATGTACAATATATGTGTACATCAATATTTAATATTAATATAACGTTACAGTTTGAAAATGGATGATGCATGGTGTTTCTGATTTTTTGTATCAATATAATGATAATAATCAAGATGGATTTTTCTCACAATAGGAAAGTTTGGATAAAGTTGATTTATGTATATAATTAAAATATAAGGTTATCGCGTGATAATTATCGATACTTAAACAATCAAATGCTTTCTTTGGTGATTTGAAATTTTTGAAATTTCAACATTTGAAAATTTTAATAATGGAATTTTTCTCGAACCACATTTTTCATGCCAACCAATTCGCGACATATAGTATTTAAAATATTATTTACCCGTTTTGCTCTGTACATTATAAGAATTTAATCAATATATCCAAACAAACAAACAAATAAGAAACAAAATTTATTTTTTCAAGTTAAAAACAAACTTTGAACAAGTGTGATTCAAATTCAGATCACTGATGAAAGAGTCTGCAACCAGGAAACAGATCTCTTTCTTCACACAAATGCCTATGAAATATAAAATGTGATATATATAATAACATATAAAGATACATAGTTAATCATAATGTGAATGTCATTGTACACATTCTTTAACAATATATTTAACAATTCATTATACTATATATCACCTTGATCCACATTTCTTTTTCTATACAAAACATTTGCATTCTGACTTTTGATTGATCTGATGCACTTTGAATCTTGAAAAAGTACAGACACTTTCTGTTGAATCCTTTTCAAAGATAACTGAAACAAAGACACATCACGTATACCACAAGTGATTATTTGGAGTCCCTCAAAACCCCTCCTCATCTGGCTGTGTGGACGGGATGAATAGTGATTATGTGTAGTCCCTCAAAACTTCTCATTCGTTAAGCAGAATGGACGGGGCGAGTTCAGCTGTGTTGACAGGGTGAGAATCTCTGACCTTGATCCAACCTAATTCACTAATTCATAACTGAAATAAAATTGAAATTTACAGCTATTTACGGCTGATTAGTTTCTGAGAAGAAGATTTTTAAAGATTTACCATATATATTCCTTTGTTAAACTTTGAACCCCCATTGTGGCCCCACCCTACCCCTGGGGATCATGATTTTCACAACTTTGAATTTACACTACCTGAGGACGCTTCCACACAAGTTTAAGCTTTCCTGGCTGATTAGTTTCTGAGAAGAAGATTTTTAAAGATTTACTTTATATATTCCTATGTAAAACTTTGACCTTCCATTGTGGCCCCACCCTACCCCCGGGGGTCATGATTTTCACAACTATGAATCTACACTACCTGATGATGCTTCCACACAAGTGTCAGCTTTACTGGCTGATTAGTTTCTGAGAAAAAGATTTTTAAAGATTTACCATATATATTCCTATGTAAAACTTCGACCCCCCATTGTGGCCCCACCCTACCCCCGGGGGTCATGATTTTCACACTACCTGAGGATGCTTCCACACAAGTGTCAGCTTTCCTGGCTGATTAGTTTCTGAGAAGAAGATTTTTAAAGATTTACTTTATATATTCCTATGTTAAACTTCGACACCCCATTGTGACCCAACCCTACCCCCGGGGGTCATGATTTTCACAACTGTGAATTTACACTACCTGAGGATGCTTCCACACAAGTTTCAGCTTTCCTGGTCTTATGGTTCATGAGAAGAAGATTTTTTAAGATTTACTCTATATATTCCTATGTTAAATTTCGACCCCCAATTGTGGCCCCACCCTACCCCCGGGGGTCATGATTTTCACAAATTAAAATTTACACTACCTGAGGATGTTTCCACACAAGTTTCAGCTTTCCTGGTCTTATGGTTCAGGAGAAGAAGATTTTTAAAGATTTACTCTATATATTCCTATGTAAAACTTTGACCCCCCATTGTGGCCCTACCCTACCCTCGAGGGTCATGATTTTCACAAATTAGAATTTACACTACCTGAGGATGCTTCCACACAAGTTTCAGCTTTCCTGGTCTTATGGTTCATGAGGAGAAGATTTTTAAAGATTTACCCTATATATTCCTATGTTAAATTTCGACCCCCTATTGTGGCCCCACCCTACCCTCGGGGGTCATAATTTTCACAAATTAGAATTTACACTACCTGAGGATGCTTCCACACAAGTTTCAGCTTTCCTGGTCTTATGGTTCATGAGAAGAAGATTTTCAAAGATTTACTCTGTATATTCCTATGTAAAACTTCGACCCCCCATTGTGGCCCCACCCTACCCCCGGGGGTCATGATTTTCACAAATTAGAATCTACACTACCAGATGATGCTTCCACACAAGTTTCAGCTTTCCTGGTCTTATGGTTCATGAGAAGAAGATTTTTGAAAATTTCTCGAAAATTTTCATAAATTCCTAATTATCTCCCTTTGCAAAAGGGCGTGATCCTTAATTTTCACAAATTTAAATCCCCTTAGGCTAAGGATGCTTTGTGCCAAGTTTGGTTGAAATTGGCCCAGTGGTTCTTGAGAAGATGTTGAAAATGTGAAAAGTTTACAGACAGACGGACAGACGGACGGACAGACAGACAGACGGACGACAGACAAAATGTGATCAGAATAGCTCACTTGAGCTTTCAGCTCGGTGAGCTAAAAACCCTGAAATATACACTGAGAGTATGCCTTATAATATGCACAACATGATAATGATATAAACAATTTATACGATGTACATAATCATATGAGTTATCGCTCTTACATAAACAATTACTTCATCCATGTAATTTCTACACGTACATATGCAATATTACTAAATCATATATTTATACATTTAGAGATTTATCATATATACAGTATGCATCTCTATAATAACAACAAATTATAGATTTATTTCGGTAACAAAATATTGTAATACCTGATTGTGGATCAGGGTCCACTTCAAATAATTATGACAAATGCTGTTAATCAAGTCAGGATCCTGTTAAACAATATGTGCGTATAGAACACTATTTTTGATAAATACCAACAAATAATAATTTCATTATCTGCTTTCACACTTCTCACTGAATAGTGTTTATGTAAAAACTATAGACAATCAAAATATTACGCTATTTAACGAGGCCGAGTACAGAACGAGTACAGAACGAGTACGCACGCTTTCGCGCAGCGTTTCATTTGTATTGTGACGTCATCTTTTTGCTTTGTTGACGCCATGGCGTGATAGTTTCAACTGCAGATATTCAGCGAAATTTGTTGAAAATAACTCGTTTGATGTGTGAAATTGATATTATATTGTGGAATAAACATAAATGTCTCGAAGTATAAGCTATATTTGGGCTCGGGTCGAAAACGTGAAGAGGGTTCAGCAAGCCTAACCCTCTGTCACGTTTTCTTAACCCGCCTAAATATCGCTAAATTTATTTATTTCAAGACATTAACCATGTATTTTATATCATTTACCCTTAATATGTGATGTTATATATTTATTTATTACCGAAATATGTCTTAATGTTTAAATAATACAATAAAGGTCACCATTTCCGTCTTTGTCAAATAAAAAATAGCCATTATCTGACAAACTGGGAAATTGGGCGTACAAAAAATAACTTTGATAAGACCCCTGAAACAAACCAGGAGGTGAAAGTTTTTTTTTATTTGACAATTTGACGCCTTTTAGCAATAACTTTAATTTGTAGAACAGAAAAAGAAATCTCTAGGGCAGAAGTTTAAAAAATGTGCAAATTTGGTACATTTCAAGCAAAATCTCATAGAGTCCTATGTTAAAAATTAACAAACTTTGAGATGACCCCTTAAACAAACGGTGTGGTAAATGTCTTATTTTTTTAACTTAAAATAATAATTATATCAGTAGAAATTCTTGTTAAAAATTTCATTCAAAAATCTAGGGCAGAAAAAATTAGACCCAGCCTCGTTAATTAGAGTTTAACTGTGAATTAAAAAGTAAAAGAACTTACAGTATGAGGTCATGTCAGAAGTCGTATTTAGTTGACGTATAATCTCAGACATATAATGTCCACCTCTCCTGAGCTCGACAAAAACTAGCCCTCACTCGAAAACTACCTGCCGCGCACCGCGCGAAAATTCTCCCAACAACCATAGGGATAACACGTATAACACAACTTTTTAATATGAATGAATTTATTATTGTAATGATAAACGTTAATTTGTAAAGCTGAAATAAAAAATGCATAAAATAATATTTACGAAATTCAACACTATCACATATGCCCCCTCCACGAGAAATGACGTCCTCGTCATTATACTAAGGCATATGTAAACCTGACTTAAACACAATTAAGAAATTAAAAATAAAAAATACCTATGATTTATCTAGTACAGCATTCATCATGGCCCTGCAAACCATGTTAACAACAAACTCACCTTCTCGCATCCATTTGGGTTGCTTACGTGGACGAGATGATTTCCGCAGTCCAACGTTTCCATTTTCATATGACTCCCTGATTTTTCCAGTATTCTCATCTTCATGTTGTTCGATCTGCTCTAACTCTATACTAGGATCATCATCGTCATCATCCTCATCATCATCCTTATCATCAGCTCCTCTCTCATACTCGTCACTTGCATCATTACTGTGATCTTGTGACGGTTTCAGTGGCCCAGGCACAACTTTTAAGGCATAATAATTCATCGTCGGATGAATCATCAGTCTCTTCACTCCTTGATTCTGGAGCTACTGCTGCCGTTGTTCTCTGATCAGAGTTCTTTTTCCTTCTTGGAGCTGGTGTAGGTTTCTTACTAATGACAGTTTGATCTAAACTATCGCTTAGGTTAAGTGTACCTATAGGGAGCAGAAGATTTCTGTGTAAAGTACGCTTGCGTCCTTCACCATTCTCTTTACGAACACCATATACTGGTATGTCTGGATTCGGACGATCTAAAACAACATAAGGTTCTTCTTCCCACCGATTTGCCAACTTGTGCTTTCCTTCAAAAGCTACTATTTTGACCATAACTCGGTCTCCAACCTCTATGTTATTTCCTCTTACCTTCAGGTCGTAATAATTCTTTTGTTTTCCCTGAGCTTCTTTAGTTGCCTTTGAAGCTAAATCATAAGCTTTCTGCAGCCTTTCCTTCATTTCTACAACATAAGTTGTCATAGGTTGTTTGGTGATTTCCTGATCAAGTTCAAACGCCATGTCAACAGGTAATCTCGGCTGTTGTCCAAACATTAGGAAATATGGTGCCTGACCAGTGGTTTCCTGTCGCAACGAGTTATAGGCGTGAACCATCGGGCCGACGTATTTTTTCCAGTTATGCTTTTGCTCTGTCGTAAGAGTTCCTAGCATTTGGAGAAGAGTGCTGTTAAACCTTTCAGTTATACCGTTCCCCATAGGGTGATAGGGAGTCGTGTAGAAACGTTTAGAGACACATGTCCATGTCTCTCGTCCTTCTTTCAGCTACCCACTCAGTCTTCCTTTTGGAAACCCTATTCATATACGGGTATTATTTCCAGTTGAAATGGATCAAACAAAACGAGTCAAAGATTATGCAACGAATAAATATCAAAATTATCAAATTATCTTTTATCTTTTTTCTCAAACAATTGCTTCTTCATCAGTCAAGCTGAACACAGACATCTCTATCACAATGTAGGAACGAAAGTGTACAATTCTTTGGAGATTTTTCTTATTGGATCAAAACCGTACATAAATTCTACGAAAAATTGAATAGTATCTAAAAAGAGTTTCTCATTTTCTTTGACAAAAAATATTGCTTCGTGTGAAAATATTTCCCTACTATGTTAACTTATGTGTATCACTGCATTTATTTTTCTAAAATATATATGAGAGTAGAGAAGATCCCATACACTTTCACTACATAACCATATTGGCCCCAGCCTAGGGCTTGAACACTGACCCGGGACAATAAATTTTACAATTTAGATAGAGGTCCCTATGACTCCATATCCATGGGTTTTTTTTCTTTTCTAAAATATGAGAGCAAAGATTTTTTAATATATTTAACCAAAGAACTTACCTCTATGGCCATATTGGCCCCACCGTAAGACCTTAACTTCTCGCTAGGGCCCATGAATTTCACAATTTGGATAGAGCGCTTCATAAATTACATTCATGCGCGGATCTAGAGGGGGGGTCGGGGGGGGGGGGGTCCGGACCCCCCCCCTGGAATTTTCTAAGAAAAAAATACAATAAAACAATTTATAAGAAAAATGACTCGACTGTTATGTTATAGATATTTCTGAATTAACTTTTTTTTGTATTGTAATCAAATCTTATTATTGCGTGATTAGAATCAAAATCACAAATGTTATTCGGGTTTCGAAACGAATTTAAAAAGGTACGATTTGTTTAATGTCCTATTACGAGTCATTGACGTCACAATCTTGTCATAATGCTAATGCATCGTCATTAACTAAGTCATCGGCTGTATTATAGCTCTGCTTCAGACTCAGTGTGACAGGCTGTCTCTCGAATTCTGTTATTCGGTAACTGATTCCAATTATTTGAATAATAGTTCTCTCAAAATAATCTTGATTATCATTTCCTTCCATGTTTAACGCTTGCTTGTAGTTTAGTTATAGATGAAAATATATCATGGGTCAAAGGGATTTTGATCTTTTGCAAGCCACCTTCACCACGTATAACACAACATGCGGGGTGTATGCTATGTTGTACACGGGGTGTAGGCTTCCGAAGCGAGAAAACGGTGTCGAAGGTACGATATTTGTCCAATTATTTAATTAAAGGACTTATTTTGCAAAAAAGAGTATGCTTACGGAAGAAAGCATGAATTACGGAATGCATAGACACGTTTTATTCCATTGTACATGTTCTAGTTTTCTCAAACACTTCAACACAATTGCGACAGTCAGGGTGAGTTTGACCCTGACGTACGTTAATGATCAAATATCTGGACAAATGTTCCGTTTAACATCACTGTTTTGTTACCAACAGTTACATACCATCAGTGTTTGATTATTCATAAATTTTCTGTGAATAAAATCAATCGAATACAGAAATATTTGCGAAAAAGTGATGTTGTACACGGGGTGTATACAACGTGTTGTACAAGGGGTGTATACAATCGGTATTTCTTGCAGAGACTAGTGCATAATATCAATGGAAAATGTTTAATGCTTATTTATTATTATAATGCAGCTGTTCATATTGTCTTGGATCATTCTAGATTATCATGTATAGAGCTTGGTTAGCACAACACACGGTAGGTACAGACTTTCAACAATGTATATTGATAAATCTTTTGATCAAATGTTTTAAATTAGTCCAAAACTGCTTTGTAGATGGTGATAGAAATTGATCATTTAGAGGAAGTTCATGATGAAGAAGGATCCTTAATATGCAAATTTTGCTCAGTCATTTAAACACAGATCGTCCTTGTATAGACACCTGAATGCTCACAAAAATTAACTGTTTAAATGCAATCAATGCCCAAAAACATTTTACGCGACATTACTTGAATCTTCATATTAGCAATGTCCATACAGAGCCAAGAAACCTCCTTTGTCCCCATTGTGGTCGAGCATACCACACTTCATGTGCATTGTCAAACCATATAAGGTTTAAGCGAAAGGGTGGGGGTAATGAATGTAGCATATGTGAACTTAAATTCAAAGACAATTGCGGTTTAAAACGACATTTGTCACCTCATGAAGAAAAGGCACAGCACTGCTCCATTTGCAATAAAAACTTAAAAAACTTAAAAGAACATTCGAAACATTGCACAAAGGAGAAATCAGAACAGAGGTATTCTTGCCATCATTGCGACAAAAAATAAGCATTGAGAAGATGCCTGAAAGTGCACATTAAAAAAATTTAATTTTGACATGAAACCACTCCTGCATATCCTTGCTGTTGTGGGAAATTGTTTAAATACAGGTCTTCTCTCAACAGACATAAGAAGGCGTGTTCAAGGTCTGGTATTTGAGTATTTTGACTAGATTAATCCTCATATCAGAACCTGTATTTTTTTATGTGTTCTGCAACAGAATAAGAACTCGAAATTATTAAATGGGTATTTGACAATTTTGTTAAGCAGTTAGCTTAATAATTTCGTTTACAGATATTTTCTAATATACTTGTCAAGACTCTAGAATGTCGTTAACTCGTTATAAAAACCGATTGTATACACCCCTTGTACAACACGTTGTATACACCCCGTGTACAACATCACTTTTTCGCAAATATTTCTGTATCCGATTGATTTTATTCACAGAAAATTTATGAATAATCAAACACTGATGGTATGTAACTGTTGGTAACAAAACAGTGATGATAAACGGAACATTTGTCCAGATATTTGATCATTAACGTACGTCAGGGTCAAACTCACCCTGACTGTCGCAATTGTGTTTAGGTGTTTGAGAAAACTAGAACATGTACAATGGAATAAAACGTGTCTATGCATTCCGTAATTCATGCTTTCTTCCGTAAGCATACTCTTTTTTGCAAAAAAAGTCCTTTAATTAAATAATTGGACAAATATCGTACCTTCGACACCGTTTTCTCGCTTCGGAAGCCTACACCCCGTGTACAACATAGCATACACCCCGCATGTTGTGTTATACGTGGTGCACCTTGCTGAAAGCAGCAGCAAAAGGCTGGCAAGCCTTGCAGTTCGATGTATCTTTGAGATACACAAGTTTGAAGAAAGACTACACCTATGATCTGAGTAAAATGAGGTCCGATGGCCCAGAGACGGTAATGTGGACAACATTGCCGAAGCGATTTATCCAGCAGATGGCCCAGAAAATATTTGTCCTTTGAAAGTGTATGGGGATGGCAATTGCTTCTATAGGGCCCTCTCTAAAGCCATTTTTGGTCATGAAGGGAGACATACTGAACTTCGAGTCATGACTGTATTAGAACTGGTAAAAAATACGAGAAAATATGCGTCACAGGCAACTTACGACAAGATGTGTTCTAATCCTCCAAGTGTGCAATATGTTGTGGAGACGTCAGTATCGGACAGATCACTTGTTCCGGGGAATTTTCTCAAGTCTATTCAGAATGAAACTCTAAGTTCAATCAAATCAGGGGAATATTGTTCTTTAATTCATTTCTTCGCAGTGGCAAATGCTCTGAATCATCCAATATATAGCATCTACCCAACAATACAAAATGTTGCTGTAAACAGACATTATTTTCATCAAGAAATAAGGCCATTATCAGATGAAAAGGTACGTCAAGGTTCCCCCATCTACATCATGTGGTCACACACTGAAAATAGCAATCCAATCAATTGGTCACCAAATCATTTTGTTGTTTGTTTCTCAGTTTTACCTACAGATGTCCAAACCAATGAAATGAAGGAGCCTGCTCCTAAAAAGTCAAAACTTTGTATTGACTTAGATGATACCCCGGAGATCACCTTGGGCTCACAAAATGATAAAGCAAATAAAAAATCTGATGACAATGAATTTATTCAGACAACAGAAGATGAAATTGATAAAGATAAAACATCTATTGACGATTCAGGTTTTTCTGATCTTGGTAAAATTGTCACAGGTGCAATAAAGTTGAACACAATGTCCTCAGCTGAAAAGATAAGTTATATTCAGAATCAGCCCTTGCCAGACGATATCGCCAAGTTAAAAACAGGTCGTGCTCAAACAACGAATACAGGTGAACTAAAGAAGACTTTATCATTTCAATCTTCTTGGATGAATCAGTTTCCATGGTTGACCTTTAGCAAACTGTTAAATGGCGGTCTATGCAAGTTTTGTGTCATGTTCCCTCAATCAGATGTCCAACATCAAAATGCGTTTGTTACGCAACCTTTTACTGCGTATAAAAAGCCCTTGGAAAAACATCTGCCCTTTTAAAGCATCAAAATTCAGAACACCACAAGAATGCCAAATCTGTTTATCACACAACCAAGATGACATCCGAAGTGCCATCTTCGTCTCTTCCGTATAAACTAAATCAGCAAAATCAGACACAGTATCAGCACAACATTAGGTTGCTTGAGAAAATAGTAGATGCGGTCATTCTGTGTGGGAAACAAAATATTCCTCTGCGAGGACACAGAGATGATAGTACAAGTGATTCTTCAAATAAAGGTAATTTCCTGGCAATATTACAGCTGTTGGCAAAGCATGATGAGCAGCTCATGTCTCATCTACAAACAGCAAAAAAGAATGCCTTATACACCAGCAAAACCATTCAAAATGAGGTTATCCAACTCATAGGAAATCACATCACAGGTAAAATTTTGAAGGGTCTACAAGGGAGGGGTTTTTATTCCATCATAGCCGATGAGGTAACAGACAAATATGCTAACAAAGAAGTTTTAGTCTTGTGTCTCAGATTTCTAGATACTAGAGAAAACCCTGCCACCATTAAGGAGGAATTCCTTGACTTTTCAAATATAGGCAGAACTACAGGGGAAGCAATTGCTGATAAACTCATTGAAATCCTCCGCTCGCTTGCAATTCCAATTGAGAACATGCGAGGGCAAGCATACGATGGTGCAGCAGCAATGGCATCGGAAAAACGGGGGTGTCAGGGACGAATGAAGTCTCTAAACCAATTAGCTTTGTTTACACATTGTCGGAGTCATGTGTTGAATCTGAGCGTTGCTTCAGCCTGCAAATTACCTCTTGTAAGGAATATGATAGATGTCCTTAATTCAGTGTTTATTTTCTTTGACAGTTCCCCCAAAAGACAAGGGTTTTTTGAGAATATTATAGAAAATGATGGGTCAGTAGATTTTTCCAAAAAGAAACTAGTAGGACTCTGTAAGACTAGGTGGGTTGAACGTCATATCTGCTTTGATGTGTTTTACACTATGTACAAGTTCGTCATCAAATGTCTTCAGCACATTATCAATCAAAACCTTGATGAAAGTACCAGTGAAGACTGGTCTTGGGATAGACAAACTAAAGTGACAGCACAGGGACTTTAGGCTTCGTTGACGTCCTTCTCTGTGTTGATAACATTTGTGTTTTTAAGGTACGTCCTAGACACAATAAAACCTTTAACTCTCAAACTTCAGAAGAGAGATATTGACATTTTCACTGCAAGTAAGCTAATCGAGGAACACGTTGATAGAATCAAAGAAATTCGTACAGCGGTAGATACGGAATTTGAGTCTTGCTTTGAAGACGCCAAACAAATTGAAGATGACCTTGATATAGTGATTAAAATTCCAAGGGTTTGCTCAAAGCAACAACACAGGGAAAATGTCTCCACAACTAATCCCAAAGATTATTATAGATCTGTCGTGGCCATTCCATTTCTGGACTTTCTTCTCAGTGAATTAAATTCAAGGTTTCAGAAAGAAGATCTGGTGGCATATTCAATATGCACTTTGTTGCCAGATAGGTAAAGTTAGCTACTAGTAACTGGCTACTAGTAACTGGCTACGAGAAGTAAGAAAAGCTAGCTACTAGTAACTGGTTACGAGATTAAATAAAAGTTAGCTACTAGTAACTGGCTACTAGTAACTGGCTACGAGAAGTAAGAAAAGCTAGCTACTAGTAACTGACTACGAGATTAAAGAAACTTGGCTTCTAGATACTTCTTACTGTCCATGGGAGAACACATACCAAGGATTTCTATTTTTGTTCTTAAGATGTACATTGCACTATATCACTGTCAATTGTCAATATATCTCAAGTAGCTGTATATATAGACTGAAGATATACGCCTGACTTGCTAATATCAACATTCTGCCGAGTCATCCACATAATATTACCACACAAATACTCAGATATCTCTCTTTATGTAGTCAGCTACTTGTGCGTTTCGTTACAAATATCTTTATTTTTTGGTTGTTTTTTCAATATATCTCAAGTAGCTGTATATATAGATTGAAGATATATGCCAGACATGCTAATATCAACATTTTGTCAAGTCATCCACATAATATTACGACACAATTACTCAGATATCTCTCTTTATGTAGTCAGCTACTTGTGCATTTTGTTACAAATATCTTTATCTTTTTGCTGTTTTGTCTATATATCTAAAGTAGCTGTATATATAGATTGAAGATATATGCTAGTATTGCTAATATCAACATTCTTGCAAGTCATCCACATAATATGATCACTCAATTACTCAGATATCTCTTTTTATGTAGTCAGCTACTTGTGCATTTCGTTATAAATATCTTCATTTTTGGCAGTTTTGTCAATATATCTCAAGTAGCTAAATATATAGATGTAATATATATGCCAGACATGCTAATATTAACATTCTGTCAAGTCATCCACATAATATTACGACACAGTTACTCAGATATCTCTCTTTATGTAGTCAGCTACTTGTGCATTTCGTTACAAATATCTTCATTTTTTTGCGGTTTTATCAATATATCTCAAGTAGCTGAATATATAGATTGAAGAAATATGTCAGACATGCTAATATCAACATTCTGTCAAGTCATCCACATGATATGATCACACAATTACTCAGATATCTCTCTTTTTGTAGTCAGCTACTTGTGCATTTCGTTACAAATATCTTCATTTTTTGCGGTTTTATCAATATATCTCAAGTAGCTGAATATATAGATTGAAGATATATGTCAGACATGCTAATATCAACATTCTGTCAAGTCATCCACATAATATTACGACACAATTACTCAGATATCTCTCTTTATGTAGTCAGCTACTTGTGCATTTCGTTACAAATATCTTCATTTTTTTGCGGTTTAATCAATATATCTCAAGTAGCTGAATATATAGATTAAAGATATATGCCAGACATGCTAATATCAACATTCTGTCAAGTCATCCACATAATATTACGACACAATTACTCAGATATCTCTCTTTATGTAGTCAGCTGCTTGTGCATTTCGTTACAAATATATTCATTTTTTTGCGGTTTTATCAATATATCTCAAGTAGCTGAATATATAGATTAAAGATATATGCCAGACATGCTAATATCAACATTCTGTCAAGTCCTCCACATAATATTACGACACAATTACTCAGATATCTCTCTTTATGTAGTCAGCTACTTGTGCATTTCGTTATTAATATCTTCATTTTTGGCAGTTTTGTCAATATATCTCAAGTAGCTGAATATATAGATGTAAGATATATGCCAGATATGCTATTATCAACATTCCTTCAAGTCATCCACATAATTTTACGACATAATTACTCAGATATCGCTCTTTATGTGGTCAGTTACTTGTGCATTTTGTTACAAATATCTTTATATTTTGACGGTTTTGTCAATATATTGCAGGTAGCTGTATATTTAAACTGAAGATATATGCCAGAAATGCTATTATAAACATTCCTTCAAGTCATCCACATAATATTACGACACAGTTACTCAGATATCGCTCTTTATGTGGTCAGCTACTTGCGCATTTTGTTACAAATATCCTTATATTTTGACGGTTTTGTCAATATATTGCAAGTAGCTGTATATTTAAACTGAAGATATATGCCAGACATTGTATTATCAACATTCTGTCAAGTCATCCACATAATATTACGACATAATTACTCAGATATCGCTCTTTATGTGGTCAGCTACTTGTGCATTTTGTTACAAATATCCTCATATTTTGACGGTTTTGTCAATATATTGCAAGTAGCTGTATATTTAAACTGAAGATATATGCCAGACATTGTATTATCAACATTGCTTCAAGTCATCCACATAATATTACGACATAATTACTCAGATATTGCTCTTTATGTGGTCAGCTACTTGCGCATTTTGTTACAAATATCGTTATTTTTTTACGGTTTTGTCAATATATTGCAAGTAGCTGTATATTTAAACTGAAGATATGTGCCAGATATGCTATTATAAACATTCTTTCAAGTCATCCACATAATATTACGACACAATTACTCAGATATCGCACTTTATGTGGTCAGCTACTTGTGCATTTTGTTACAAACATCCTTATATTTTGACGGTTTTGTCAATATATTGCAAGTAGCTGTATATTTAAACTGAAGATATATGCCAGACATTGTATTATCAACATTCTTTCAAGTCATCCACATAATATTACGAAACAATCACTCAGATATTTCCCTTTATGTGTCAGCTACTTGTGCATTTTGATACAAATATCTTTATTTTTTGGGGTTTTGTCAATATATCTCAAGTAGCTGTATATAGAATGCTGATATGTACAAGTCATGTTCATTTTAATATTATATTAGGACATTCACATGATATTACGACATTATTACTTATATATCTTTCTCAATCTCATCAGCTACAAGTGCATTTTGTTATAAAAACTTCCATTTTCAACAGTTTAGTTGATAAACCTCAAGTAGCTGTGTAAAAAAATGAAGATATCTACTAGTGTGGTTGATTTAAACATTCTATAAGGTCACCAATATGATATTATGTCATTATTACTTAGATATCCCTTTAAATCTCATCAGCTTCTCAAACCTTTTGTTAAAAATATTTCTTTTTTTTTTTTTTTAGGATTTTGTCAACATTTTTCAAGTAGCTTTATGTATAGACTGCTCATATTAACCAGTCTTGCTTACCCGGTATTTAAACAGTCTATTAGGTCATCCACATGATATTACGGCACAACTACTCAGATATCATTCATAATCTCGTCAGCTACTACTGCATTTCTTTACAAATATCTTCATTTTTAACACTTTACATGTTACTCAAGTTTCTGTACATAAAGATTAAAGATTAAAGATATCTAGTTTTTAATTTAAATATTGAAGAACAAACAAAAAAAATTAAAATCATAAAGATTGAAAAAATCTTATCTGTAAGGGGATGGGGGAGGGGGGGGGCAAAATTTACTTATAATTTAAATTTCACTAGTTATTTTCTTTCATTCACTTCATCTTTTTACGTGCACACGAAAAACGTATGGGGAGATATAAAGATATTTGTAACAAAATGCACAAGTAGCTGACTACATAAAAAGAGATATCTGAGTACCTGTGTCGTAATATTATGTGGATGACTTGAAGGAATGTTAATTTAGCAAGTATGGCATATATCTTCAATTTAAATATACAGCCACTTGAGATATATTGACAAAACAAACAAAAAATAAAGATATTTGTAACGAAATGCGCAAGTAGCTGACCAAATTAAGAGCGATACCTGAGTAATCATGTCGTAATATTATGTGGATGACTTAAAGGAATGTTGATAATAGCATGTGTGGCATATATCTTCAGTTTAAATATACACCTACTTGCAATATATTGACAAAACTGCCAAAATATAAGGATATTTGTAACAAAATGCACAAGTAGCTGACCACATAAAGAGCGATATCTCAGTAATTATATCGTAATATTATGTGGATGACTTGAAGGAATGTTGATAATAGCATATCTGGCACATATCTTCAATCTAAATATACAGCTACTTGCAATATATTGAGAAAACCGTAAAATAATAACGATATTTGTAACAAAATGCGCAAGTAGCTGACTACATAAAGAGCGATATCTGAGAATTTGTGTCGTAATATTATGTGGATGACTTGACAGAATGTTGATATCAGCATGTCTGGCATATATCTTTAGTCTATATGTACAGCTACTTGAGATATATAGAAAAAACAGACAAAAAAATAAAGATATTTATAACGAAATGCACAAGTAGCTGACTACATACAGAGAGATATCTGAGTAATTGTGTCGTAATATTATGTGGATGACATGACAGAATGTTGATATCAGCATGTCTGGCATATATCTTCAGTCTATATATACAGCTACTTGAGATATATTTACAAAACAAACAAAAAATAAAGATATTTGTAACGAAATGCACAAGTAGCTTACTATATAAAGAGAGATATCTGAGTAATTGTATCGTAATATTTTGTGGAAGACTTGACAGAATGTTGGTATTAGCATGTCTGGCATATGTCTTCAATATATATGTACAGCTACTTGAGATATATAGACAAAACAGCAAAAAGATAAAGATATTTGTAACAAATTGCACAAGTAGCTGACTACATAAAGAGAGATATCTGAGTAATTGCCTTGTAATATTATGTGGATGACTTGACAGAATGTTGATATTAGCATGTCTGGCATATATCTTCAATCTATATATTCAGCTACTTGAGATATATAGACAAAACAGACAAAAAATAAAGATATTTGTAACGAAATGCACAAGTAGCTGACTACATAAAGAGAGATATCTGAGTAATTGTGCCGTAATATTATGTGGATGACTTGACAGAATGTTGATATCAGCATGTCTGGCATATATCTTTTATCTATATATTCAGCTACTTCAGATATATTGATAAAACTGCAAAAAAATGAAGATATTTGTAACGAAATGCACAAGTAGCTGACTACAAAAAGAGAGATATCTGAGTAATTGTGTGATCATATTATGTGGATGACTTGACAGAATGTTGATATTAGCATGTCTGACATATATCTTCAATCTATTTATTCAGCTACTTGAGATATATTGATAAAACCGCAAAAAAATGAAGATATTTGTAACGAAATGCACAAGTAGCTGACTACATTAAGAGAGATATCTGAGTAATTGTGTCGTAATATTATGTGGATGACTTGACAGAATGTTGATATTAGCATGTCTGACATATATCTTCAATCTATATATACAGCTACTTGAGATATATTGAAAAACAGCCAAAAAATAAAGATATTTGTAACGAAACGCACAAGTAGCTGACTACATAAAGAGAGATATCTGAGTATTTGTGTGGTAATATTATGTGGATGACTCGGCAGAATGTTGATATTAGCAAGTCAGGCATATATATTCAGTCTATATATACAGCTACTTGAGATATATTGACAATTGACAGTGATATAGTGCAATGTACATCTTAAGAACAAAAATAGAAATCCTTGGTATGTGTTCTCCCATGGACACTAAGAAGTATCTAGAAGCCAAGTTTCCTTAATCTCGTAGCCAGTTACTAGTAGCTAGCTTTTCTTACTTCTCGTAGCCAGTTACTAGTAGCCAGTTACTAGTAGCTAACTTTTATTTAATCTCGTAACCAGTTACTAGTAGCTAGCTTTTCTTACTTCTCGTAGCCAGTTACTGGTAGCCAGTTACTAGTAGCTAACTTTACCTATCTTTTGTTGCCTATCAATATGACAAATCTCTCACAAGAGGAATTGTCCAAACTTGCCTCAGAACTTACATTTTGGGAGAGCGACCTACCTTGACTTTCTGTAAAGGACTTGGAGAAGGAACTTGCAGATTGGAAAAGATATTGTGTTAACATGAGCAAAGAAACCTCAGAAAAGCTCTGTAATTTGATCTTTCTTTTCAACTTTGTCGATGGGGACGTTTTTCCGAACGTAAAAATTCTTCTGCACATTGGATGTGTGTTACCTATCACAACATGTGAGGCTGAAAGATCCTTTTCTGGATTAAGACGCATCAAAAGTTATATGCGCAATACTATGCAAGAGGACAGATTAACTGGGCTAGCACTAATGGATCTTCATCATTCATTAGAGATTGACCAAAAGGAAATAGTACAATCATTTATCAGGCAAGGGAAACGAAGATTATTTCAGTCAAGTCTTTTTAGCTAAATGACGCTTACAACCAAAAAAAAAGTTCCGTACGTGATGGAGTGGTCATCTAGGGCGTTTCGTTCTTGAGTTGAAAAATAAAAGGGTGAACATTTTATATATTGGGTTTGGTTTTCTGAAAAGGTTCGACCCCCCCCTGGAAAAAAAATTCTGGATCCGCGCCTGACATTATAACTCTTTTTTGATAAATATAATTATGTTAGTAGAGAAGATTTAACTATATGACCATATTTGCCCCAACCAAAGGCCATCAATTTCACAATTTTGGTAGAGGGCTTTATAAACATCATAACCATGCCTTTATTTTTTCTCAAAAAAATGCATCAGAGTAAAATAGAATCAATACATTTTCACTAGAGGTGGTATTGGCCACAACCTAGACCTGAACACTGACTAGGGGTCATGGTGAATTTAGGTAGAGGGCCTTATTTTTCTCAAATATATTCGAGATTCTACTACAGTTATTGCCGAGATCAAAGAGATGCCGCGGACATTATTCTCCAATATACCACGAACGTCATCAGTAAATTATCAGATCAGAAATACCTATTTGTCTCGCACTGATCATGAAAGTACAAATTCAAACCGTAATTTTTTTTAAACCCATGTCAATTTCACGTGTCAGTTCCAGTCAGAAGGATGTGTATTGCCTAAAATGTTTATTTTTAAGAGATCAATGCGGCTGTTCCTAGGACCTCCCTAACACATTTTCACTGCATGTTTTTACATAAAATATATCACGTGTAGTAGTAATAATCGTATTAAATTGCCCTTAAAATATTAGGAACATGATTCAAAGATATTTTATAAATAAGTGAAGAGTATTAAAAATCCAAAGAAAACGTCTGTCGTCTGCATGTGATTCCTTTGATCGATACACATGTAAACATTACTAACAAAACCGTTGGGGTTACACGGAACAGCCGTCAAAATGACCTAGATCGTCTCTCTATAGAAGAAACGGTCTGTAGAAATACTGGGCTGTTAGTAGAATAGAAATAAAGTTCTTGTTATCGTGAATGTTGCAGGATAACCTCCTCGGTGTCGAAATGTTGTTTGAAATATAAAAGCCTCGGCTAACGCCTCGGCTTTTATATTTCAAAACAACATTTCTCGACCTCGGAGGTTATTCTGCAACATTCACGAAAACTCGTACTTTATTTCTTAAGTAGAGAACGTTCAATACATTTTCACTACGGTCATATTGGCCACAACCTAGGGCTTGAACCCTGATCCAGGGGCAATCAATTTCGCAATATAGGTAGAGGACTATATGGACTTCATATCATCCCTCAAATATATGAGTACGGCGGCGTGGAAGGGCCAGATGGAATTTTTTTTAATCTTACTTGTCCGAACGAATTAGCTATTTGTTCGGACGAATTAGGATTTGTTCGGACGAGTATGTTATTTGTTCGGACAAATAAGTTATTTGTTCAGATAAATAAATAATTTGTTTGGACGAATTAGTATTTCTTCGGACAAATAAATCATTTGTTCAGACAAATTAGCTATATGTTTGGACGAATTAGGATTGGATACCTAAACGTCATAAAACTCCTTACATGATACAAAGATACATAGAGGGTTCCAGTCAAAGTTTTATGTTGAATACATGATCGACATATCTAGTTAATTTAATTTACTGAGCATATAATATGATGAGCCAGTGCTCCTGTCGGACAGGCAAACGTTATTATCCTTAATATATTTAATACCATTAATTATTAATGTCAAATTCATTTCATTTACAAATGACACATGGAAATAAAGGTAGAGGTGAAAGTTGGCCAAGGGGTCAGGGTGGACGAAGAGCTAGAGGTAGGAGTAAAGGCGGAAAATGAAGATGAAGAGCAGCAGCTGATTAGAATAGGATTGAGCTGGCCATGCAAGCAAGAAAGAACCACCAGACACAAACAGAGGTACATAATGTAAGATTCGATTTATGTCTGTCTGCCTTACAATTATAGCAATGAGAGAATAACTTGATTCTTGATAAAAATAAATTCAATAAAATGTTAATTGATAGTGTATAATGTAAACTAGTATGTTACCATGTAAACAGCCCCAAAACATCTTATATCATATAAAACTTTTAAACTTTTGATAATGAAAAAACTTTTTTCTTGTGACTTTAGGAGCGTATATCTAACATGGATCTCGACTTCCTAAGAAAGGCCTTGACGTTTGTATGCAAAAGAGAGCTGCTGAACATATCAGATTCTACTCAAGACACTAATTCTCCACAAGGACGGAAAAAAAACGCCTGAAGATATGAAATGAAAGCGCTAACGTTTTACAATTAGTGTTGCTTTATATATCGACATCATGGACTTTTTGCATATTTGGCCCCGCCTGTGCCCCCCCCCCCCCCCCCCCCCCGGGTGGTAGAGCAATGAACTTCACAATTTAGATTCCTCTTACCATAGATATGCTCCACACAAAAAATGGCTGCAATTGACTTTGTATGTTTCAAAAAAAAGTTAAAAATGCTAAATTTTTAACGCACACCGAAAAAAAAGACGAAAACCAATTGCAATAGGTCACCTGATTGACTTAGGTCACCTGAGTGACTCAGGGGATCTATTCACAAAAAATCGTACGTCTACGATTACACCTTAAACTTCCGCCAAACGTACGTTTACGTTTATGGTGCTATTCACAAAAGTTGTCGTAAGATAATAACGTTGTCGTACGTCTACTAAAATCGTAAGTGCATATGAGTCCTTGGTTACCGAGAATGCACATGCGCACTACGCATTGCGGGAAAAAACGAAAGAAGCAGACGTAAACATGGATGGCGGATCCAGGAAGCCGAATTGGTCTGAGTCGGAAATATCGCTTCTCGTTGAGCAGAAGAAAGAGGTGCTGAAGCGGAAATTTTCACCTTCCCTTTCGGCAACCGATAAGACTGAAGCGTGGACGGTTTAAACAGACAGGTACCGTATAATAAAAATAATAACCTGAGGAAAACAGAAGGATGCTAATGAAAAGAAACATTCTTCACGAGAACGTTTGTTTATGCTTTATTATAACAAACAGAAAATATGATTTATTCAGTGATCATTAACTTCAATGTTTATCCCGCTAGCACTATATTGAGCAAGTTTGCTATAAGCCAGTCCCGATATTCACAACACAAAAAACATAGTGTATGCATACGACTGCAACAAGATGTGTCATATGTTTTATCAAATGATTGCGATGATATTTTTCATAATATGTACCTAAATCTTGACTTCAAAACTCCAAAATGCCCTTCGACCATTATACGTGTCCAGCTGCCGCTATGGGCCTTGTTGTACGTTATTTCTGCCTCAGTCTGTGGAGCACTCTTTGTGGCTGCAGTGCATACCCAGAACCTCCGAGGAGCCACCCTATCTTTTGATTCTTGAAGAGGTCGTGCAACTGGCTCTCGCGAAAAATAAAACTGTCATGGACTGAGCCTGGCCATTTGCAAACATAATTGGTAAATCTAAAAATATATGAATATATATGGTATATTTCATGAATAAATTTCAATCGACCGAATTCAATTAAGTAGTATACTCAAGCAAATAAACTTAATGAACATATCAAAGCTCCTATAAGCATAAACCTTAAAGACGCGTCAACAACTCCCTGGACGTCTAGGGCATGATATCCCTTTCTACATACATAGGCGAACTCGTCAACTTTTGGTGCCAAAATTGGAATCAAGGTGCCATCAACAGCCCCGATAACTCCTGGGAATTTAGCCAATTTAAAGAACTGGGATTTGATGTGTATGATTTTCTCGTTTGAAGTTGGAAATTTCACATTATTTAGGTGGCCATTTAGGGCCAACAAGACGCTGCCGATAACCCGGGACACAGTTGGCTGTGACACTCCATCCAAGTCTGCGCATTCCGACTGAAAATCATCTTTTGCCAGGTAGCACAGACATACCAATAGCTAGTAAAAAAATAAATATATTTCATAAACATATTAATTTTATTTATAATTTATATTAGAATACACTTTCAATGGAAAATCATGTGACTATTATACCACTGCAGGTGTTATCGCATAGCCTCCCCGGCATATACATGTACTTTCATGTATAAAAACACAGTAAATACAATCTTCCACTGGGGCGCATACTGACTGTCGTTTTCATAATGATTGTTAGACCATAATAAATCACATAATTGTCTACGGACTTTTCCGTTTTTTCTCTGATTAAGAGATCTGACAAAGAGCACACAGCGGGTGTGACCGGTCCTCAGAGGGTGCTCACTCCTCCATGGCACCATGTTATAATTGTCATTTTTCATATAAGTGTGACTTATTTTTTGTCATCATTTCACACTGAAACAAGTCCCACAAACTAGACACGATCTCGTTGCGAGCAACGAGTGGGTCTTCCGTCTGATTTTTTGATAGATTAGATTAAACTTATCACTTCAAAGAAAAAATCGTAGATCTAAGCGAAAAATAGTAAAAAAACTAGATACGATCTCGTTACGAGTAACGAGTAGGTCTTCCGTACAATTTTTTTGAAAGATACCATTTAAATATCAAAGAAATTTCAGAATTTCCACTCTACCCCTTCCTTTCAGATAATGTATACGATTGTCAATATCCTTTCAAATGCTTGACAAAGAGTTTTGCTTTTTCACATACAGCAAATTAAAGATTTAAGATTTTAGTCCCCTAAAATCCCTAATGACCTCATCAGTGGGTGTGGCAATGAGTTTTACAAACTAATATTGATACGATCAACAACTTTGCTTCTATAATGCTTTACAAAATCTTGATCGTTTTTATGGTATTTGTAAGAGATTTTACGAGTCCCTTGGCCCTTAATTTAAAGGGCCAGTCCCTTTCCCTAGAGTTCATTCAAAAGGTCCCACAAATACTAACATTTTTTGTTCTTACAGCCATCTAATATGGTTGTTCCTTTTTGAGATACAAATGATTGAATATTTTAGGGGCCAGTCCTCTAGATCCTTAATGGGGACAGACATTGGTGCTTTGATTAATGGAATCGATTACAATCATCAATGCAAACATTTTCTCTTCTACAATGCTTAACTAAATATGTCTCCTTTTCTAGATATATTGCGTCCAAGTTTAAGTACTTTGGCCCCTTTAAAACCCTTATTACTCAATTAATGGGCGTGGCATTGATTTTGTTCTGATAGATATTGGTATTATCAACAACTTTGCTTCTATAATGGATAACAATATCTTTATCTGTTTTAAGGTATTTGTAATAGAGTTTACGAGTCTCTTGGCCCCTAAAAAAGGGGGCCAGCCCCTTTTTCTTGATTTTTTGAAAAGGTCTTTAGAATACAAACATTTTTTTTCCTACACCCATCTTAATTCTTGTTTATTTTTCAGATACAAATGTTTGAATATTTTAGAGGCCAGCCCTGTAGATCCCTAATGGGGACAGACATTAGTGTTTTGATAAGTGGAATCGATTTAAATCATAAATACAAACATTTTCTCTTCTATGATGTCTAACAAAATATGTCTCCTTTTCTAGATATATTGCATCAAAGTTTAAGTACTTTAGCCCCTAAAAATCCCTAATTACGTAATAAAGGGGCGTGGCAATGATTTTTTCTGATAGATATTGGTACGATCAACAACTTTGCTTCTATAATGGATAACATTTTCTTTATCGTTTTTAAGTTATTTGTAATAGAGTTTACGAGTCTCTTGACCCTAAAAAAGGGGGCCAGCCCCTTTTTCTTGATTTCTTTGAAAAGGTCTTAAGAATAAAAACATTTTTTGTTCTTTCACCCATCTTAAATTGTTGTTCATTTTGAGATACAAATGTTCTAATATTTTAGGGGCCAGCCCTAGCTGTAGATCCCTAATGGGGACAGACATTGGTGTTTTGATAAGTGGAATCGATTTAAATCATAAATGCAAACATTGTCTCTTCTATGATGTTTAACAAAATATGTCTACTTCTCTAGATATCTTGCGTTAAAGTTTAAGTACTTTGGCCCCTAAAAATCCCTTATCGCGTAATAAAGGGGTGTGGCAATGATTTTTTCTGATAGATATTGGTATTATCAACAACTTTGCTTCAATAATTGATAACAATATCTTTATCGTTTTTAAGTTATTTGTAATAGAATTTACGAGTCTCTTGGCCCCTAATAAAAGGGGCCAGCCCCTTTTTCTTGATTTTGTTGGAAAGAACTTATGATTATCTACCACTTTTGTTATATATATCTTAACAAAATATCAACTGTTAAAAAGATACAGATCAAAACGTATGAAAATTTTGAATAAAAATTCGTACCCAATATTCGTGATCAGGCGAGCTCCAAGAAATAGCGCCACTGGCGTAAAACAACATAATAGTGCACAACTTCAAACTATAGACTACCTATTCTGAAAATTTCATAGTCATATCTCTGACAGTTTCTGAGATCAGCTCTGCACAAAATAGGTCGTAAAAATGTACAAAATGGCCGATAAATTGGTACCGGAAGTGACGACAGGAAAAATCTCAAAAATGTATTAAGTTTACATCAAGTCCCATCTCCTGTGTAAAAATAGTTGAAATCGGTTGAACAGTTTTCGAGAAATCTCGTGCACAAAATTTGGAAAAAAAAAATAATAAGAAACAGTACGAAAACTATAAGGTCTTCCGTTGGAAACGGAAGACCTTAATAAATTGCGGCAATTGGGTCTTGAACCCGGGTCACCTGGACCATGTCTACGACTCTATCGACTGAGCAACTCAGACTCTCGCTTCAGAACTTTGACGTTTAATTTCTCGAGAATGCCTGAATTACCTGAAAGCACCTTGTTGCGACCAACAAGTGGGTCTTTCGTTTGATTTTGAATTGATAGGGTTCAATTAAACTGTTGACATTTTGGTACGAAACTTCCTTTTAAACTAATTTTTCAACCTACTCTGCGAAATGCAGATTTCCGGAAAACGTCATTTTTAAACTTCAATATCTCTGCAATGCGTAATCCGATTTTAAAACGGTTTTCAGTTTTGTATTCAGTACAAAAATGTCAACGAAGAGTATATGCTTTAAAATTCCAAAAATCGAAATATTAGAATCACTTCCGGTGACGACCGGAAGTGACGGACAACCTGCTCATATTAAAATTTGATAAGTTTAAAACATATTCTGATGGAAAAAAAATTGTAGATTATTTGATTTAAAAAAAATTTTAAACACAATTTTCCAAAAATGCTGTTTGAGCGGACTGGAAGTGACGGACGATCGTCTTATTACCTGATCGGCCCTAGGAATTCAAAAATCTATCATTCCTGAAACTTTCAATTTTCTATCTTTAATTGTTTTCGCGAAAAAGGGAGGACAGGATCACTTTTTACAAAAAGAAAAACGAATATAACGGCCGACCGGAAGTGACGTCATCAACAAAAATGTACATAATAAAAGACCTTGATATTTTGTATTATTCGTGGAATTTTCATAAAAATCCATCGTAGCATATTTGAGTTTTAAGAAAAATGTTAAGAAAAAAAAGAATAATAATAGTGAAAAATAGAGAAAAAGAAACCTAACAAAAACATCATATTTACTTTAGAAGGAAGACGTTCAATGTCTTTTATTTATTTCTGATGAAAAATGAAGTTAAAAATATTTGACTTAGATTTGTGGGTTCTTTGTTAGTTACTTTTATATATATATATATATATATATATATATAATGCACTTTATCTTACATATAATATTTTCATTCTTCCTATTCATACAAATATTCATTCTTTATAAAATTGATTTACAGATATAATGTTTGTTTTACAAATGAACAGTTCTACGATTTATTTTTCGGTGCCGTATTTTGCATGGAACTAAACATTAGCAAATGCGTACACGCACTTGTAAATATGACGTCATTTGCGTCAAAATCACGTCATTTTTGGGAGTTGATTTTAATCAACTCTCCTATGCAGTTACTCAGACAAACCGAAAGTGAAACAGTGTTTGGACCTCAGCCCAAATCATTGCTGCTGACAAGACTTAGTTCTTGAACATAATTGATAAAATCGATGTAATGTATGCTAAAGCATTGTTTTTCAAGGAAACTTATTTATAAATACCTTGAAAATAGTCAGATTTTAAATAGTACGAACAATTTAAATATTTTTTGTAGTCGTATGTATTCCTACGCCAGAGTTCAATATGGTCTTATCACTTTCAACTCGACGCTCGGCTGTCTCCGTAAATCCTTATCGGAGATTTACGGTGTCAGCCGAGCGTTTGGTTGAACGAGACTAGAGTTCAATATTGCTTGGATCCATACAATTTTCGAGAAATATTTCTATTACTGATACATAGTTTGATAAAATTAATTCAAACATGATTCGTATGGGGGTTTCTCGACATTCCTGTCGAAAAAGTCCAAAAATTCATATTATAAAAATGTGCGTAATTCAAATTAGAAACTACATGTACTTGTCATGCAAAATAATATATCACTGATTTTAAAAGAAATAAACGTCGAAAAAAATCAATTCCCGTCAGTTCTTCAGTACTTTGATTAAAATTGCTACTATTAAGATATAAGCCCAGACGGGTCGGCCCAAATTTATTGACACGTCGGCCCATGTAAAAGACACCTCGGCCCAATGAATTTTTAGGTTCTACTAAATAAAAAAAAAATAGGGGCAGATAATTACTTTATCTTTTCATTGATTTCTTCTTTCTATCTCTTTTTTTAAGATAATGTCCAACGACATGAAATATTGAATTGCTGCTAAATGTGATAAAATTGTCAGATGATATTTAGCATCAAAATGTTCGTACAAGACCATTATATTTAAAATTAGTATGATCATATTTATTTAATCAACACTGAATCGAATGGTTAGTATATCGTTATTACACAACATTAATGAAAAAAGTTCATTTAAAGTCTATAAAAAATATTTTTTTATGTGGAAGGTTAGATAGAAACAAACCTAAATCAACTTTTAGTGAAAAGGTCATGTCTATCGTTTTTAAATTTACAACGATATGTACAATAAGCGCGCATAACTTCGGACATCGGGTCACACTTGCATACATGTATGACTAAACCTGTCAATCAAACCTTTGTATTTGTTTCATTGGATGGTCACGCGTCTCCTTTTTTTTTTTTTTTTTTGTCAACAGCCAATAGAAATTTTATGACTTTAAGGTTGTCGAAATCTTATTACTTAACTTTTTTCACTACAATAATAATAGAAAATGTGAATTTTGTAGATCGGAAATTTCAGGAATTGAAGACACACTTGAAATATATATATTAGTGTTAAATCTAGGATTTAAAGATTGCAATATTTAGATATTTTCATAAATTTATTAAATCTACAAAGATTGACCAGAAAGTGGACACAATAAAAATATTTTGCGTAATAATGAAATGAAATGTCATGATGTGTTGTTTCTCTGACGATTTTGTAAATCTGATTTGGGGTTGTAATCATTGAAAGGATATATATGGACTTTGGTGATTATCGTCTCATAATTAACTGCTCGTAATTAAATCTTCATTGTCACCCGTGACACGCGTTTGCGACTCCAAAGGAAAGTGCTGCATCATCTTGTTTGTTTAACTATTATAGTGTCATTGTCGTTGTCGAAATTGTCGTCATATTCTTAATTTTACTTTCTTTTTTTTGTTTGCTTAACAATTAGAACTTAATGGTCTCATTTTATTATTAATTCAATTTCTTTTACACGTCTTTGATATGTAATATTTTGATAAAATATATATGTACCAATTTTGGGCCGACCCGTCTGGGCCGAGGTGTCCTGGGGCCGAAGTGTCGTTGGGCCGAGGTGTCGTTGGGCCGACATGTCTGACATTCATATAATTATACACTTCAAATATTCTCATTTATAAGTGAAAACTGGAGTCTTTGGTGATACTTTAATGTGTGTGAAAGCTTTTATTTAAGATGCCACAAATGTTAAATCTGTACATATAAGTCTCCAACTGAAAGAACATTTTAAAAGGAAAAAGATGTTTAAAATATGGTAATAATTTGCTTCTCAAAAACATACAACACACCCTCTTCCAAATTAAATGAGTTTTACCTGTGTGATTTCGGGAATGGCATAACTTCTCGATGTTGGTCTTCGTAAGTTATTTTTTTTACCAATTCCAGTAGCTCTACGATGTCATTTCTAGGTAAACGATATCGAGCTATCGCATCAAAATCAGACAAGTTATCGAGAGGGTTTGTCCTGTCCCTAAAGACACGTGGTCTCGGTAGTTTTCTTGGATTTTCAGTTCTGTCCGTCCAAAAAAAAAGCGGCAGCGATGATAGAATTGTAACCATAGCAGTCATAGACGTCAACCCAATAGTAGACGTAAACTTACGACTGTTTTTGACGTAACGTCACACGTACGACATTTTGTGAATAGCCAAAATCCTACGAAAAAATCGTACGTCAAACTTACGTCTAAGATTAAACGTACGATTTTTTGTGAATAGATCTCCAGGTGACCTAATGAATTTCTGTTTTTCAAATATATCTAGAAAAGGTTCCACCCGTCTTCAAGTCTTCTTTAAGAGGTTTAGCTGTAGGGGTTACGTTTGGATTTATCGGGTCATATGTTGTAACTAACGAGATTATGGATTGGGTTTGTTCTGTTGAGTGGGATTAAGTAAATCATTTCTATCTGACTTCTTACTTTTCTTAATGGCGTCGTCGATAATTTTGCCTGAATAATTTTGTTTCAACAGGAACTGTTTCAGATGTAATCTCTGTATTTTCACAGGCTCGCTGTTAACTAAGGTGCATATCTTTCTTGCTAAATTATAACGTATGGCTCTTTTGGTATGCCGTCGATGACACGAGTTAAAATGTAAAATACTGATTGTATCCGTGGGTTTTTTATATATATCGGTAATGATGACTTCGTCCTGCTTGTTTAATAGAATATCCAAGTACGAAATACCATCAAGACTTTTTTCCACTGTAAATTTAATGTCTGGATTAAGTTTATTTAATATTTCTTTAAAAGTTTTTAGGTTGTTATCTCCTGAATTTTAGACTAAAAAGCAATCGTCGAGGTATCTTTTTCCAGTTTATTGATTAAGACTTATTTTCCAGTGTCCTCCTCAAATGTCTGGTTAACTGTTTTGTACATTGTTTTCTCTAAATATCCTAGGGCTAACGTCGAATATGTTGAAGCCATTTTGGTCCCCATGGCAGTTCCCTTGATTTGTCTAAAGTTTTAACCATTGAATGTAAAAGTACAGTTTGCAAGAACAATTTCTACAGCTTCTAATATAAAAATCTTTTAGGAAACGGTTATTTATATTTTTCTCTGGATTCTTATTCATCCAATACTTTATTGCTTCAAGTCCCAGAGAGTTTGATTCACTATTGTCTTGGATGGACTTTTGTTTGACATGGCAATTAGAAGCAGAAATGAGGCGATCCTCAGTGCAATTGGTGATGGTGATTGGAGGAAAACCTCAGTTAAGGGAACGAAACCTCGAGGGCTCGATTTGAGTACTGAAGTTGAGGGAGAGGAAAGTTTGGTGACGGCGGGGCCTGAATACATTTTGATTTTCTCCTTCAGGTAGCCCATCTCTGTTAATATCCCCGTGTGTCATCCGAAAAAGGCAGTGTGTGAAGCCTCGATACTGAAGTATGATGGTTCCTAAAATACATTTCCAGGTAAGCTACGACCTGTGCACCAAACAAAAGAAGATGGGCCTTTAGACAATTTTTCTGAAAATTTCTGGAGGTTAAAAAACTTAATAAAATCAAGCATTAGCCACAACTGCAAGCGACCAGAACATAAAACTTCAGTCATTAATATATGACTTTATTTTCTTTCAATAGATGCAGTCAGTTTTTATTTAGTATCAGTATATAAAACTAAGAACTTGACGTTTTGATTTTTTTTAAACATAAATGCAATAACATTATATGGCCATATTGCCCGTCATACGACCTGAACCCTTAACATAGGGGTCATGAATTTCACAATTTAGGTAGAGGAGATTAAGGTTCCAGGGCTCATGAGATTCACAATTTAGGAAGACTTCATAATCATGCATTTAGTTTTCAATAGACATGTATGGCGGGGGCAATAAAATAGGACAAAATACTGCATATAAGGTACCCTCATTGTACGGATAACTCCTCCTACAGTTTTCAAGATAGGAAGTTGTTCTTTTGCAAATCAATTGTACATATATCAGTGGTGTGTGTACATTGCTAGGATTTTGATTTCCGATAATTTATGAAAAAATTACCAGCTTTTGAACTTAGTAATTTTTTGGCAAAATATTGCATATAGGGTACACCATTTCACTGGATACGGGTTGACATGGACTATGGATACAGTTCACATAAAAGAAAATCGGTTTGCTGTCACATTGACAGCTTTTCACTTGTTTTGCATTTCGATGTACCTTCGCACACTGGTGATAACGCGATGCTTGAAAACATCCTTTTTTTATACATTTACAGGTGACACTCGATGGCTCGAACTTCGATCTCTCGAAGTTCTTGATCTCTCGAAGTGAACTCACGGTCCCAATTTTTTTCTCTATATAACTAAGCAAATTTACTCTTGATCTCTCGAACTCCGATCTCTCGAAGTTCTTGATCTCTCGAAGTAAAACCTGGGTCCCGTTATACATATTTCATTGTTTTTCACTCTTGATAACTCGAAGTGATTGCTGTGTACACACGCGGCCGATCAAGCGTATAATTATAGCTCCGTGTGGACCTTTCCTGGATGGTTGAGTGAACTCCTGGGGGCTAGCGTGGTAGTGTTGATTGGTTGATTACGTAAGTGACAATACCCATTGCTACCTTCAAATGGTAGATAAGTAATTTGTAAGTGATCTATTAATTTCAACAGCTTGTGAATGTTACGGTAAATGCTTTTTATTTAGAATATTCTAACGTAATAATTAAGAAAACATAATATGCTTAAAAGATTTTTAACGTGAAAAAATACACTTAATAACCACACAAGTGAGTTCTGTATTGTTTAAATTGAAGTAATGTAGCAGAAAATACGACTGAAATCATGTCAGAATATCCTTCCATGTTATAAATATAAATTTCCGGCTACTATAGTTTTAGAACCAAAATGACCGGAACAAAAATTTCCGGATTTTTTTAAACTTTCGATCTCTCGAACTCTTGATCTCTCGAAGTTTAATCATGGTCCCCCGAAGTTCGAGTTATCGAGATTCACCTGTATTTGAACCTTATATCAGTATTATAGAATTTCAAACTTTAATCGGATTTTTCAATATCTAACGACTGATTACGACAGTAATTTGCCGTGTACTTACTGTCATGGCTGAATGTGGAATGCCTTGTTTCGGTAACGAGCTTACTAGAAGACAAGAAAGTGACGTAATATATGACGTGTAAAGTTAGTCTGTGCGTTTAAGAAGCCACGGGTAGAGGACCACTGCGGACTGCAGATCGTGGTTTCCAACGATGCACTGTTGTTAACCGCTTATAAGAATAAGTTCGTTTTTCTGTAAAGTTTTCAGTTAGAAAGGCCCGTTCAAGATGTCAACAATGACTACATACGACTTTTAAATCATCTCAATGAACATACGACTTTTAAAACATCTCAATGAACATATAACCTTATATTTAATCCATCATAACTGCGTGTCCTTTTTGACACGCCAATTCATAATTTGTTGAAATCGTGAAAGTTCAGTCAGTGCCTTCGTGGATGAAAATTATTCCATAGGGCCTATTGAAAATGGAAAGATTCAATCTGTTACAGTAACTTGAACTATACAAAGGTCAAAGAGCTACTACAGTTACCGGTCTTTTAGAGCTTCAACAGGAATTCTTTATCGTGCTAGCACCGACTGTTGAAAAAATTCGCATTGGTTGTTGCAGTAATACCTGACAAGCTAGAGGGGCCTTTTAGAGAGGAAAACTTTGGGAAATCATTTTTAACCCTATTGACATCCGAACTATCTCGCCTAGAACCATTTTTCGCCAGTGCATTGTTACGTCAGTTTGAAAAGCAGCACTTAAATATAAACATGTATGTTAAAAAATAGTGTTAGGTTTTTATGCCTCCTTCTCTTTTTCTGGCGTCGGTCAATAATTTCCATTCAATTTCGCCACAGAGGTTGCACATTTGCAAATGAATTTAGTATAAGTGCAAATGTGCAACCTCTGTGGTGAAATTGAATGAGTGAGTAAGACACCGGTTTTGGGAACCCTTTAAGTTTTTGTTTACTTCTGTAGCGTACGGTACGGACAGGTACACCATGATTTATGGAAGCTTTTTCAGCAGACAATTTGTTCTTCCTCATGTCTTCCAATGCATTTTCCAAGGAAATTCTACTATATAATTTCCTTTTCCTCATCTTTACAAATAAAAAAAGACAAAAACCATAAACGAATCTTTTTCACTGAAACACATCAGCAAAAATAACATGCGCGGATCCAGAATTTTTTTTCCCTGGGGGGCGAATTGAAAGTGGGGGCGGGGGGATAAAATTCTATTGTACTATCTTTATCTTGAATCTGCATCATAGAAGGATTATCACCAGGCATTCTAGTGCACATGCACAAGCTCAACTTTAGTGCGGCTTTCCAAATCAGAGCAGCTAAGGTTTCATGAACCCTCAGTAAACTAATAACATCCAATCGAACACGGAGAACAAAGATTTTATAGAGAAGACCAGCCCTGTCGAAACGAATTGTGCGAGTCCACACAACACATGTTTATCCCCCACGCAACGAAGTTTAAGAATTTCAATTGCGGAAAGAAAAAACATAAAATGTATTTTCGCATTAAATACTAATAAATAAATTATTTAGTTAGCACATGGAATATTTTTAAAAATGCAAAATAATCTATAATCTAGACTTGCTAGGATGCAAGTCCCACTTTGCATTTTATTACATCACTGCTCAGTGTCTCGCTTAAGGCTGATTTTATTCCGTCCGTTACGCCCCCTCCCCCCGTTTATTATACCCCCTGCAAACGAAGGGGTTGGGGTTTTTTTTTTTTGGGGGGGGGGTATAATATAGGAATCACCTTGTCGGTCCGACAGTCAATCTGTCCGTGCAAAATTCGTGTTCGGTCCCTATCTTTATTATGGAAAGACATTGAAAGTTCTTACTTCACGCAAAGGTTGTTTATGACCTGAGGGTGTGTCATGACCTTGACCCAAGGTCATAAGGGCAAGGTCACTGGCAGATTAACTGCGACATTTCTGTCTAGTCTATCTTTTTTTATGGAGAGGCATTGGAAGTTCATATTACCCACACAGATTGGTTATGACCTTAGGTGTGTCATGTGCATATTTCATGTTCGGTTAATATCTTTCTTATGAATAGACATTGGAAGTTCTTACTTTACAATTTGCATATGACCTAAGTTTGTGTCATGACCTTGACCCAAGGTCATTTGAGCAATTTCAAAGTCATTGTTCGAAAAAAGCTTAATTCTTATATGTCTCATGTCTTGCATGAATGGAGATGATTAAAATGTAAAATTTATATATATTGTGTATATTTGTTTACTCTTGTGAATAATGATGATAATAAAAAAAATGTAAAATTTAACAGAAAGCTTGTTTCTGTAAGGCGAAATTAAAATAATTGTAGCATTCTTATCCCCGTCTGTCCCACTGAAATAGCTTTGCAACGATACATTTATCTTTTTTTTCTAAGATAAAAATTGTGTAAAAAAAAATTTCGGTCAAAAAGTCGGGCTCGGTATACTAAAAGTTCAAAACTTTTAAGGTATTCAATGTATAATGACGGGATATTGAACAATTTTGATTCATTTTTAACTAGTTAAATATGTATTGCTGGATAACTATGAAACTGACATGAACCAAATTCACATGACAGACAACATATAAGGAGCCGGTCATTTCTCACTTTTTTATTGTTTAAGAGTTATCTCCCCTTGATAAAAAAAAAGAAAATTTTAATTTCGTCAAAATATCTGCGGTAAATGATTCATTTTATTAACCGGGTTTTCCAACGGAAAAATCCGGTTATTAAAATGGTGAAAATGGCGGGCGGGCGGCTGCCAAAAGGGTACCCTCATTGTACGGATAACTTCTCCTACAGTTTTCAAGATAGGAAGTTGTTCTTTTGCAGATTAATTGTACATATATCAGAGGTGTGCATATTGCAAGGATTTTGATTTCTGATAATTTATCGAAAAAATACCAGGTTTTGAACTTAGTCATTTTTTGGCAAAATTTTGCATATAGGGTACCCTCATTGTACGGATAACTCTTCCTACAGTTCTCAAGATAGGAAGTTGATCTTTTGCAGATCAATTGTACATATATCAGAGGTGTGCATATTGCTAGGATTTTGATTTCTGATAATCTATGAAAGAAATACCAGGTTTTGAACTTAGTCATTTTTTGGGAAAATATTGCATATAGGGTACCCTCATTGTACGGATAACTCCTCCTACAGTTTTCAAGATAGGAAGTTGTTCTTGTGCAGATCAATTGTACATATATTAGAGGTGTGCATATTGCTAGGATTTTGATTTCTGATAATTTATGAAAAAAATACCAGGTTTTGAACTTAGTCATTTTTTGGGAAAATATTGCATATAGGGTACCCTCATTGTACGGATAACTCTTCCTACAGTTCTCAAGATAGGAAGTTGTTCTTTTGCAGATCAATTGTACATATATCAGAGGTGTGCATATTGCTAGGATTTTGATTTCTGATAATTTATGAAAAAAATACTAGCTTTTGAACTTGGTCATTTTTTTCAAAATGTTGCATATAGGGTACTCCATTTCACTGGATACGTGTTGACATGGATTATGGATACAGTTCACATAAAAGAAAACCCGGTTTGCTGTCACATTGACAGCTTTTCTCTTGTTTCATATTTAAATAAAGAGAAAGTTTATGCATGTATTAACCAAAAGAGTTTTACCAATTTTAAGTAACTTTTTACAATATCTTAAGAAAACATACATTGCCCATATACTTCAATGCAAAATTCAAGGCGAACATGTAATTAGTTGGACCATAATCAAAATATTGAAAATTCCTTTGGTGGAGTTTTTTTAATTTGATAACACCTTCAAAATGATATCATGATTATGAATATCGGACCATTCATTTATAAGGTACAAAATGTGGTCGTTATACATCGAATACCTTAATGGCTGTTTGGCATGTTGATTATTGTTTGATTCCAGTCATTTTTTTTATCATAAAGTTACAAAAGTCTTCATGCATTACGGTTAAATTGAAATAAAATAGAATTTAAAGAATAGAAATTGGTTGTGTACTCATATTAGCATAAGCAATTTTTTAAAAAGTAGACTATAAAAATCCAAAATATTCCCTTCTTGTTGAACAAGAGGCCAATTGGCTTAAACGGTCACCAGAGTAGCATATATCCCATACACAAACTTGTCATGGAGTCTCATATATGCATCTAATTAATTAGGTTTCATACTGGAGTAGAAAAATTATAAATTTGTAATGACGACCACATTTCAAAAAGAACTGTGAAACCTATTATTTTGGTGAACAAGTGAAAAGCTGTCAATGTGACAGCAAACCGGGTTTTCTTTTATGTAAACTGTATCCATAATCCATGTCAACCCTTATCCAGTGAAATGGAGTACCCTACATGTATATGCAACATTTTGCCAAAAAATGACTAAGTTCAAAAGCTAGTATTTTTTTCATAAATTATCGAAAATCAAAATTCTAGCAATATTCACACCTCTGATATATTTACAAATGATCTGCAAAAGAACAACTTCCTATCTTGAGAACTGTAGGAGGAGTTATACGTACAATGAGGGTTCCCTATATGCACTATTTTGCCCAAAAATGACTAAGTGTAAAAGCTGATATTTTTTTCATAAATTATCGGAAATCAAAATCCTAGCAATATGCACACCTCTGATATATGTACAATTGATCTGCAAAAGAACAACTTCCTATCTTGAGAACTGTAGGAGGAGTTATCCGTACAATGAGGGTTCCCTATATGCAATATTTTGCCAAAAAATGACTAAGTTCAAAAGCTGGTATTTTTTCGAAAAATTATTGGAAATCAAAATCCTAGCAATATGCACACCTCTGATATATGTACAATTGATCTGCAAAAGAACAACTTCCTATCTTGAAAACTGTAGGAGGAGTTATCCGTACAATGAGGGTACCCTTTTGGCAGCCGCCCGCCATTTTCACCATTTTAATAACCGGATTTTTCCGTTGGAAAACCCGGTTTAAAACTAAAAGATCTGGTCTACAAAGTCATGAATTCAGTTTTCCTTTCAGGTGTGTGGGAGTAAAGAAAAAATTTTTTTAATTATATGCATATATTAACATCTATACATCCATGTTGGCCCTGTCCTAGAGTCAAAACCAATCCTTGAGGGGGACAGGAAAATTAAAATTTCAGTAGAGGACTTCCTGGTAAACATAATTATTAGTCAGTTTTTTTATACAGATGTGTGAGGATAAGAGAAGAAAATTTTTAAACATTATATGCATTAACACTATATTGCCATATTGCACCCCCGCCCCAATTCATGTTCTGAACCCCTGACCCAGTGGCCATGAATTTCACAATTTAGGTAAAGGAGATTGTGGATATCATAACCATGTATTCATTTATTTGCCCACATGTGTGGGAGTAGAGAAGAAGATTTTTTTAAGATTTAAAACATTTTTACTATATGGCCATATTGGCCCAACCCTAGAGCCTGAACACCTAACAAAGGGGTCATGAATTTCACAATTTTAGTAGAGGCCCTCATGGACATTATAACCATGTGTTCAGTTTTTTGCTCACATGTATGGGAGGAGAGAAGAAGATTTTTTAAGATTTTAATAAGTTTTACTATATGGCCATATTGGCCCCACCCTAGAGCCTGAACACCTAATAAAGGGGTCATGAATTTCACAATTTCGGTAAAGGGCCTCATGGACATCATAACAATGCATTTAATTTTTTAACAAATATATATGGGAGTAGAGAAGAAGATTTTCTAAAATTAAATACATTTTTACTATTTGGCCATATTGGCCCCACCCTAGAGCCTGAACCCCTGACCCAGGGGTCATGAATTTCACAATTTTGGTAGAGGGCTTCATGGACATCATAATTATGCATTTAGTTTTTAACAAATATATATGGGGGTAGAGAAGAAGATTTTCTAAGATTTAATACATTTTTACTGTTTGGCAATATTGGCCCCACCCTAGAGCCTGAACCCATGACCCAGGGGTCATGAATTTCACAATTTAGGTTGAGGGCTTCATGGACATCATAATCATGCATTTAGTTTTTGACAAATATATATGGTAGTAGAGAAGAAGATTTTCTAAGATTTTAAATTAATACATTTTTACTATATGGCCACATTGGCCCCACCCTAGAGCCAGAACCCCTGACCCAGGGGCCATAAATTTCACAATTTTGGTAGAGGGCTTCATGGACAACATAACCATGCATTTAGTTTAGTTTTTCCGCACATGCGTGGGAGTAGAGAAGAAGATTTTTGAAAATTTTGCTCTTTTTGCACATTTGGCCCCGCCCGTGGCACCCCAGGGGTGGTAGAGCCATGAATTTAACAATTTAGATTCTTCTTACCATAGAGATGCTTCACACCAAAAATGGTAACGATTGGCCTGGTAGTTTTCAAGAAGAAGTTAAAAATGTAAAATTGTTAACGCACGACGACGGACGAAGACCGAGTGACTCAGGTGACCTAAAAATGTGAATGGTTCTTGATATTTCAGATTTACACAAATGACTTCACTGTTCCTTCTATGTATAAGGAGTTAATTCATTTGGATCTAAAATGGCATGGTACCTGTTTGTATTTATACAAAAGTCATTGTCAAAGTTAAGTGACATCATACGTAGCAGACGGCAAAGAAAACGTTGGTGATGTAATTTGGGATTAAAATCATGCAGTGTTATGTCCAGGTGGTTATATATGGTCTTAGTGCTTTTAAAATTTGACTTTCTTTTGGATTGCTTTGGAAGTTTTAAATATGGTAATTGTGTGGTTCCTCTGAGGATGAGGTATAGTTTCAACTCTGTGTTTTCAGAGTAGGCCAATGTATTTTCACAATACTGTATTAAAGATAAAATTTAGAAAGAGAACAATTGGTTGGAAAGATTTTAACGTTATACGGTTTCAAGTTACGTTACGTAGATATTATAAACATGTATACTGTAGATATAATAAAAATAATAAAGTCCTTTTTTGCAATAAAATCGGAATAAAACTCGTGTTGCAAGAAAAAAATTACCGCCATAAACTTAACTGTCTTTCAACCCTTATTTATAAGCATCTTTTTTCTTGTTTTTTAAATTTTTATTTCAAGTCAAAAGTAGACTATATTATATCTTTGGTTATTCTATTATGTGTTAGATAAAACGGCAAGTACGGAAACTTTCCGAAAGTAAGCCTGAACGCGAGCAACGTGCGCTTTTGTAAAATCTGCAAAAGTATATCTTTTCTCATTATGAACCAGTTCAATTAAAGTTCCAATATCAACATGGTGCTTTTGACATCAACATATTGAATGAAAAATTGTGCGGTAGAAAAACACCTTCATCGTACAGTTGGACATGGAGGAGCATCAGAAGAATACAGAATGATAGTCTTTAATAAACGCTCTGAGAAAATGCTTGACTGAAACTAACTGTGCTGCTCACTCTTTCGTTGATGCATTTAGAGCTTCAACAAGATTTTTTTTCCAAAAATAATTCAGTTCAATAAAACTTAAAGTTAAGCGTCCATATTTAAACAGTAGTCAAATAAAATTACAGTTGGTTATTATTATGTCTACTTAAAAAAATCATTGTTTTCTTGGGATGTAAGGAATGGTTTTAAAGATGCATTCAAAGATAAGTATAGAGATATATGAGAAACATTTATATGGGACATACAGTATACTCTTGCTATAGTATAAAAAATTAAATGGGCCCTCTTGCACTATACAGTATCGAAACAATAAAGTCATTGCAAATGTGTGCAGTATTTGTATAACAGTATGATTCAATAGCAATAATTCCTCCATGGGCGTCAGGCATCTTGTCTTCTTATTGTGTTAGCGTTTATGAATTATAGCGAAGATGAAACAGCAGACAATAATGTCTTCATACGAATTATCATCGGTAAGGATGCTTGGAAAATTACGACTTAATCAGAAACGTTCCGAAAGTAATCTTTACAACGGCAGCGTGCGCAACATTATGATACATATACGTCATCAAACGTAATAATAAGTATAGACACGAACATATCTAAATAATAACCGGCCCCGGCCGAAGTGGCGGCCATTTTATCTCCAAATAGATCGTTATACGTGCACAACTATCTTATTTTAATTAGATTGGGATTTGATAAGTTGGTTGGTGTAATCTTTCTCAAAAATTGTTAAAAATGTTAAAAGACTAATAGTTGTATATAATGTATGATTTTACTATATAGTTTTAGTACATAAATACCCAAGGTCAGCATGCACAGCTCGCTGAAGATTGATAGAGGTAAATCCCTTACGGGAGATGAAATTGGATTCATCATCTCCTGACATGCCCTGTATGGGTATCAATGTACCATCTATAGCACCAACTTCATTTAGAAAATGGGTTATCTTATAGAACCAATTCTTTACTCTGTTTAGTTCATCTGCTGTGGTTGGGAAATTAATGTTGTTAAGCTGCTGACAAAGAGTTGGGTAGACAGAATGCCATACACTTGATGCAGATGGAACGAAGTCTCCCAGCAGATCAGGCACTTCTGACATGTTATTGCTTTGTTTTTCGTGCCTGCTCATCTCTAGGGAGAACAATGAACTGTTTTCGAACATTTAGGATGGCCAATGTGACCAATCTACAGCATCTTCCGACGGTGGTCTCGGACATATATGTATATTTATAAACAAACCATTCGATCCTTTCATTGACCGGTCAGAAAAATACTATTAAATTTAAAAATCTCTGGAAACACGTGCTTCCATACCATGTCAAAATCGCAAACGTTGGGGGAAAAATAGGGAAAAAAGTTCAGGGGAATTTATTGGAGTTATCATCCCTTGCTTCTTCATAATGTAGTTATCTTCCTTTGCTTCTTTATATTTAGTAATTAATCATTGACTATAAATACTGTAAACCGACTTTTATTCGCGATGACTTTATGTCGCGGTTTACTGAAAACAAACTGGTTCGCGATGACTAAATTTCGCGAGTAAGCCTTATAAAGACCTGTGTTGTTATAACAACCATACGACTAGGCTTGGTTCGCGTGCTCTCGCGAACATTGCGAAAATGTAATTCAGAAGTTGTTTGATTGAAAGAGTAATGTAAGTATTTTATTATTTAAAACAAAAACAGTTTTTGAACTTTTAAATTCAACAAACAGACATGTTAATACCGAGCGCAGCGAGAGGCGGGCGAAGCCCGCCTCGCGAAGCGAGGATTAATGGTAACACGTATATATAAGAAAATCAGTGAAAAAAGAAAGTTGAATCAGGGGTACTAAGGCCCAAAAAAATATCTTCCAGCCCTGGGCGCCGCCATATTGGCAGCTATTTTGTTTTTAGGTCACCTGAGTCACTCAGGTGACCTATTGCAATTGGTCTTCGTCCGTCGTCGTGCGTTGTGCGTCGTGCGTCGTGCGTCTGTGCGTCGTGCGTCGTGCGTTAACAATTTTACATTTTTAACTTCTTCTTGAAAACTACCAGGCCAATCGTTACCATTTTTGGTGTGAAGCATCTCTATGGTAAGAAGAATCTAAATTGTGAAATTTATGGCTCTACCACCCCTGGGGTGCCACGGGCGGGGCCAAATATGCAAAAAAAGCCAAATTTTCAAAAATCTTCTTCTCTACTTCCACACATGTGAGGAAAAAACTGAATGCATGGTTATAATGTCCATGAGGCCCTCTACCAAAATTGTGAAATTCATGACCCCTGGGTCAGGGATTCAGGCTCTAGGGTGGGGCCAATATGGCCAAATAGTAAAAATGTATTAAATCTTAGAAAATCTTCTTCTCTACTACCATATATATTTGTTAAAAACTAAATGCATGATTATGATGTCCATGAAGCCCTCTTCCTAAATTGTGAAATTCATGACCCCTGGGTCAGGGATTCAGGCTCTAGGGTGGGGCCAATATGGCCAAATAGTAAAAATGTATTAAATCTTAGAAAATCTTCTTCTCTACTATCATATATATTTGTTAAAACCTAAATGCATGATAATGATGTCCATGAAGCCCTCATCCTAAATTGTGAAATTCATGACCCCTGGGTCAGGGATTCAGGCTCTAGGGAGGGGCCAATATGGCCAAATAGTAAAAATGTATTAAATCTTAGAAAATCTTCTTCTCTACTACCATATATATTTGTTAAAAACTAAATGCATGATTATGATGTCCATGAAGCCCTCTTCCTAAATTGTGAAATTCATGACCCCTGGGTCAGGGATTCAGGCTCTAGGGTGGGGCCAATATGGCCAAATAGTAAAAATGTATTAAATCTTAGAAAATCTTCTTCTCTACTATCATATATATTTGTTAAAACCTAAATGCATGATAATGATGTCCATGAAGCCCTCATCCTAAATTGTGAAATTCATGACCCCTGGGTCAGGGGTTCAGGCTCTAGGGTGGAGCCAATATGGCCAAATAGTAAAAATGTATTAAATCTTAGAACATCTTCTTCTCTACTATCATATATATTTGTTAAAACCTAAATGCATGATAATGATGTCCATGAAGCCCTCATCCTAAATTGTGAAATTCATGACCCCTCGGTCAGGGGTTCAGGCTCTGGGATGGGGCCGTCAGGCCAAATAGTAAAAATGTATTAAATCTTAGAAAATCTTCTTCTCTACTCCCATATATATTTGTTAAAAACTAAATGGATGATTATGATGTCCATGAGGCTCTCTACTAAAATTGTGAAATTCAAGACCCCTGGGTAAGGTGTTCATGCTCTGGGGTGGGGCCAATATGGCCATATAGTAAAAATGATTTAAATCTTAAAAAATCTTCTTCTCTACTCCAACACATGTGGGCAAAAAACTGAATACATGGTTATGATATCCACAATCTCCTTTACCTAAATTGTGAAATTCATGGCCCCTGGGTCAGGGGTTCAGGATATGGGGGGGGGGGGGGGCAATATGGCAATAAAGTGTTAATGCATATAATGTTTAAAAATCTTCTTCTCTATTCTCACACATCTGTATTAAAAAAAACGACTAATAATTATGTTTACCAGGAAGTCCTCTACTGAAATTTTAATGTTCATGTCCCCTGGGGTATGGGTTTTGACTCTAGGGCAGGGCCAAAATGGATGTATAGATGTTAATGCATATAACGTTAAAAAATTATCTTCTTTACTCCCACACACCTGAAAGGAAAACTGAATTCATTATTTTGTAGACCAGATCTTTTAGTTTTTCACCAAAATTATAGGTTTCACAGTTTGAATTAAATGTGGTTGTCTTTACAAATTTATAATTTTTCTACTCCAGTATGAAACCAAATTAATTAGATGCATATATGAGACTCCATGACAAGTTTGTGTATTGGATATATGCTACTCAGGTGACCGTTAAGGCCAATTGGCCTCTTGTTTAAAAGTTAGTTCGATCATTGATTGACTGGTACTTATCGTTGTTTATTGCCCCTAAACTCGATTAAATAAACCCCAGTGTTTCAATAGAAGGTTATTTGAATGAAAAGAAATAAAAAAGGACACCAGATAAGTTCCAATAGTGCTTTAATCAAGAAACACGACTAGTTCTATGTATGTCTTATCAAATTATTAGATGGAAAATAAAAACATTAACATCAAGGAACTGATCTTTTAGATACTGAATAAAGTATTCAATTTTATTACCGCGGCATTTATATGAATTAAATCGATAATCAATGAAAGAAGAAATTTAAAAAAGTTCGGAATAATAAACGTAACTCTCTTCGGCTATTTCCGAAGACAAAACGTTTACGTTTAATTTACGTCTGAAAAATGACGTCATAATGTAGACAGAGCACGTGACGTTTAGTAAACTTTGGCTAATGATTTGAATAGGCAACCAGGCGGAACCTACTGTGTGCGTTTCAAATAAATTTAATTTGTTCTACAAAAATCAAACCGCGCGGTGTGAAATCTGCGCTCGGTCCAACGGTCACACCGTTTATATATTAGTAAAGTAATAATTGGCTAACCAAAATCACTGATAAGCAGTTCATGTAAAATGATTATGATATAAATGCTGGATGGCGAAAGTTGACTTTAGGGAAAATGGAACAGGAGAAGTAACATTATACAGCTTATCGTAACTTTTTGGGGTTTTTGTTTGTTTGTTGCTGTTTAAATGCCCGTGGTAATATTTTTTGTCTGCCCCTGGCGATGGGAGATAAGAGGTTGTTTAAAATGAAACATGTATACCAGCCACTTTGTTTCAGTTTATCTATGAAAAAATTTATACTAACACCTATTTTGAAAATTTACTACTATTGGTAAATTATTTTCTATCAGTCTTGCACCTTTTCAGTATCAGGTCATGCACTCTTTCATGTTAGATCTTAAAGTCTTTTACTGAAATTATAGGATATGGTTGTCATTACATTATTATTTTTCGACTCCAGAATAAAACTTCATTAAATGCATATATGAGACTCCTCGACAAGTTTGGGTATGGGCTATGATAGACAGGTGACCGTTCATGCCTATTGTACTCTTGTTTAGAGTAGCCAACAAGAACAATTTTATTGCTTTGTTTGAAGAGCTGAACGTAAAATATTGTGATTTGGAAGATTAATCTTTTTCCAGAGTTTTCTGGTGGAAGAAAAAATGGGGAGTTTATTGCTGTCATTGATCTTACACTAAATATAAAGTTCTTTAAAAATGTGCCTCGCAAATTTGTTCCAGTTTAAAGAATTCATCGGAATGCTGTTGTTTCTATTTTGAAGCTGCTCTTTAAGAACATAAATTATCATATGCTTGTTTTACTAAGTACTGTTTGGAATTGATATTCTCGCAAGTTGTTGGTCTTTCACATCTCTGTATTGGAGCAAATTGCCTCAAGTTAGATTAAAAATATTCCTGATTAATTAAAAATTGCCTTAGTAAAATTTCGTATTCATCCCGAGACTTTATAATTTTATTAGGATGAAAAAGTTACTTTTAAATTCCAAAATTATTTTGTTGGATGATTTATGAGGGTTCTCCAAACAGATGGCGCGCACACGAAATAATGACATGTTCAAGAAAGTATTATAACATTTTAATATTGACTAGACTAAAGTATATGTTATTAACCCTTTCGCTGCCAACGTAAATGTTTGAATTGCCAAATGTGTAACGTCACTGGTATATGACGTTACGAAATGTATGACGTTATAATATAATGCAGGGCTTTTCGCGTCAAATCGACGGATTGACGTTTAGCGCACCTGTTTTACTCGTGGTATTCTAAAAAGATTTTTTTTAAAAAACTATATTTGATAATAAATGTAAATTTGAAATGAAAAACACAAATGTTTATCTGACATACATGTATCTTTTTATTGGGTTTTGAAAATTTAACTTTGAAAAGAAAATATCGATCAATTATTTCTCATAATCAAAGCATTTATCAAAAGCTTGGACTGTGAGCAGTTTGATGAAGGCGGTATATACTCATAGTTATCTGATATGAATGCATTGAACGCAGCGGCACTTGTTAGACTTATCTGGGGGTGCATATTTTATTTAAAACAGCGTCAAAATTTGTTAGAAAAAAAAAAAAATTTGATTTTGAAAGTCTTTGAATCACGGCTGCTACATTTAATCGATCGCACGCATAACCAACGATTATGTATAGAAAACAAAAGCTATCATCTATTTCCGGTTGTGATTTAAATACGAACATTTTACATAAAAAGATAGTTGACTTGATACAGGCAATTGTTAACATTTAAATAGAAATAGATGAATGTAATACTATTGGTAATTCTTTTTTCTATAATGTTACATATATGGATATAAAATGCACGAAGTTGATTTTTGTTCTGTAGCGAGGGTCTGTAGTACGAACATGATGTTACAATATCATGCTCACCGGCAGAAATTTGTATTTAATTCTAATCTTAATTTGTAATGTTTATCATTATTTTTCAATAGCGAACAATATTGGACTTTGATTTATGTTTTATTTAGCTAAAAAAAAAAGAGGTACGATAAATGGCGTCAAGTTGATTATGCAAGCGCTTTTTAAGTTTTGAAAGAAGTTTTAAATTATGCATAAGAAAGAAAAGTTTTAAATGTTTGATGTCATAGATATATAAAAGCATGCGAATAAGTAATGAGCTTTTCGTAGCGAATCAGATAAAATGGTTATCAATATTCGGCAGCTTGTGTTGATGAGCTAACTATAGTTCTTTACATCCCACCGAAAGTCAAAGCACTTATAAAATGACTAAAAAAATATTGTCATTGCGTGCTAATAGTTCTTTTTTCAATTTTTAATGCTGAGCAACTCAATCAAAAGAGTTATACACATGAAAATAATAACAGGATTGACGCAAGCCACATGTACAACAGCAGTGATTTGAATTAAAAAAAAGAAACAATAACAATAGCATGAAAGTGGTGTTTAGTTTAGCTAACCATTTATACGTATATACATGTACAGTAAGTACAATGTACATGTATACTACCCAACACTAAAACACCTTCGCAATGAATGACAATAGATACGTATACAATGATATAGTTACATGGAATTAATTACGTCAAAAAAAAAATCTTTTTCGGAATGAAGAAGAAACTTAAGCAAATCGGATAAACAACTCGTACTTGACTTAAAGTTTAGCAATCTGTACACACGTACTTTTTGTTGAGATGATGAAAATATATGTGGTTTTGAGCATATAAGAAATGCGTGTTTTAAATTACGGGTAAAACTGGCTTGAAGAATGATTAAATTATCTATTTGTGGATAAATATCAATTGGGGAGTACTGAGTATTATATCTATCGTGTACGATATTGGGCAAAAAATAATTTTCAACAAGTAAGTGTGGATCTAAATTATCGTATGTTTGAATATATATCTATTCTTATACAGGTACTAGTTTATCAATTGCATTTAAAGATATACTTGATTAAGCGGAAATGGTTTTCAACCAAAAACCCTATTAAGAATACACAGTCAAATGTTATACGTTTACAGTAACCCATTCATCCTTAGAAATAGGATACCTTGTGCGTAGTGACTTGGAAACAATCAAGGTGTTCGTGATTGCATTGAATTTGATTTTCTTTATTATAAAATTGCCATGTACAAATTTGGATATTAATGAAACTCAAATTTTGTAAAGGACAGTAGGAATATAATTATTCTTTCCATTCTAGAAATTGAAAAAAAACATTTAATTACCCTGGCAGTAAGTTCGACCGATCAAAAGTTAACCGACAATTATTGCACACAGTTCAGGTCGCATTTTCATAGTTCCGTACAAGAAAACTATGGAATTTTTTCCTGCAAATCTCAGCACTTTCAGTGGGTGCTCTTTATTGTCAAAATTAGTAAATTACACAAAGAACGACGATAATAAAAAACTGGATTAATTATTTTGGTAAAATACGGTTATGTATAATTCTAAATATTTTTCCAAACAAATATTTAAACCTTTCAAGCAGACACTATTATATTTTAGGAATGTCAGTAATTATCTCATCCAGTAAAAGATTTTTGAGCCTAGGTTTGGGGTACAGTAAAACTCGTTTAGTACGAGCACGAATATAGCTAATTCTCGGATATAGCGAAGTTTTTTTGAGTCCCCGGTAAAAATCTTAACAAACCTTTGCGAATTTTACGGTTATAACGAATTTGGATATAACAAGTTTACGGATATAGCGAACTGATTTTGAGTCCCGCAGAAGTTAATAATAACGAAATTTAACACTTTTATAACGAATTTCTTTCAGTTTAATAACGTTTGTACTACTATTTAACATAATACTTTGAATAAATTTATTTTCATGTAAATTATTTGACTAATAATCCGATCATTATAGGTATCAAAGTAATATATATTTATTCTAAGCCTCAAATAGCAAATATTATAGTCTGGTAAAAGAAAACATGTACATAGTGAATTCGCTATAGCTATTATGACGAATTCGTTATACGGATATAACGAATTACAGATATAACGAAGTAAATCAATTGGTCCATAGGTCTTCGCTATAACCGAGTTTTGCTGTAATTCTATTGGTCAAAATTCATCTTTTCAAAAGATTATCTGTAATTGTTTTTCAGCCAATCAGACTATGGCCTTTTCTATCACTTCTCACAGAGAACTTGTCAAGAGCATCGAAGATACACATAGTCCCAGATCTAGAGTTGCAAGCTTTTCATTATCCCATCTGTGGTAATATACATTCATAAACGAGTAGCAAATTTTAATCTGCGACCAGATAACATCTCCTAGGCTACTCATTGACAAACACACTGAAGAGAGGAAAGTTTTTTTGCCGCTATTCGAAATGATGTACATGTAAATGGTGTTCGTCATGAAACGTGTGTACATGGAATTCATTTTTAATTCAATTTCGCAATCGGTTGTGATAGCGCCATGTCACTAATTTCTATCTCGGCAATTTTTACATCCCTACGAAACAATACCATTCAAACAGATATACTAAATGTTTATATATTCTGTGACTAGTAAACGATATTAAGATATTTAATAGGGCGACCTTCCTAAAAAAAAAAAGGTCATAAGATAACATGTCGAAGTATTGCTCTCTCAAGAGAGACAGAGATAGTTAAGTAGCGGATACAATCAATTTATGTTAACATGTAAAGAACAGTCAAAATAATCTACCACCTAGATTAACACTTGATTTTACTTGATCTTAACACTAGTTGTTATGAGAACATTTAATCTTTTAAAAGTATTTCAAAATAATTTATGCATTTTACGTCCCAGTTAATTAATTATAAAGATTTTGAATTATTGGATATATTATTTTGAACCTGACATTAATGAAATTGATATATGACAAAGTTCTAAAAATAAATACAATTTTACGTGTGATAATAATTAAATGGCAAATAGTTACTAGTATTTGAAAAAAGGTTTTTACATGTATTTATTTTAAAGGTGATAACTGATATAAGCACACGTAAATGGTTTATTAGACAATAAAATGCCTTCTTTGGTGATTCATGCATTCGGGATATGAAGGTGGCAACATTGCAGAAAAAATGCATAATTTTTATCTGCAATGATCACTACCTTCATAACCTGCATGAATCATTAAAGAAAGCATTTTACTGTTTATATTTACATCCTTCTTTAGAAAAAAAATAAATTGATTGTAAAAAGTAAGTAAAATCCACTAAATTACTGTTAATGTACATAAATACGTTAGCTAAAAGAAACGGCCATATCGTCTCTCATGGGAATTTGAGTCTGACATCATTATGATAATTGCGTGCAGTCCGTGATTTCTCTTAGGTCGCTGTAGGTTTTGACCAATCCATAAACGGGGCGTGTATATTTAAGTCCTGTCAGTTTCACTCGATGTAGGTTCGACCAATCGATAAACGGGGCGCGTAGATTTCAATCTGGCTGTTTTTATAGAGCTATGAATTAACTATACGTTTCCGTAAGAAATAGAAGGAATTATACTCGGAAGATGTAAACATATATGAAAATGAATGTTCAGGAGATTGTGACGCATTTAAAACATTAGCTTTACACTTAAAGTCTGAACGTTGGTAAAAGATTGACAGGAATCACTACATATAAAATTTTCAGACCATAATTTTTTACCTGTGAAACAAAATATGCTGATATCATGCAGAATTCTATTCTGTCATATTGTTTTGGATCACCATGTCACGTAAAAAACACGACTTGCATTTTTTTTTCATATTTTTTTCACTGTATCCGGCAAAAACTTGTATGACAAATAACTATATTTTGAGATTTCTAGTTAGAAAATAGCTGTGAATGTTGTAATTAGGTGATAAGTGATGTGCATTTTTCTGTGCTGTAAATTACATTTGTTTTGGTGGGCGGGGCAAGACACCAAACAGCAGAATATGCGAGCACGCACATGTAATTATTGCGTCACTTACGTAAAATGCCGTCATTTTAAATCGTTTCGTGTGTCTATTCGTTTCATCAATTATTATTCTAACCTGATTTTCAGTGCAAACTATTTCATTTTTAAAGTAGTTGATCTTTATTTCATCAATTAATATGATACTCGTTCGTATCATAAACAGAGCATACATGAACATGGAATCATATGTGTCGCAAATTTAATTCTCTTACAATATTACATGTAGGATATATGTACATAAAATATTTTTTCTATTGTTAATTTATGAAAAAATCACATAGAATCCACAAAAATTGCAGTATATAATATTTTAAATGGCAAACATTTCATTACTGTTATTTTTAAAACCATAAAAGGTGTATAAAATATCTTATGTTTAAATCGGCCCAAAATCGGCCCCGTGGCACTCTACGCAACTGTGTGATCGGCCCAAAATCGGCCCTGTGGCACAGAAGTGGTTAAATGACATGTATAGCATTGTACCTTCTTATGAAGGAGTTATCTTTATATAAACACTGCCTATACAAGTTACACTGTCCAATCTGACGTTGGGTTTTATTAGACTCTATTTATAAATTTGAAAAATAAATCTAGTGCTTTACACATCGCTGCACGTTTGCATTCATTTTAAGATCTGTGTAACACTTGAAGTAACTAGAAATGAATCGAACCTTTGTATGTCCCTAAGAAATTTGGCTGCATGTCGAAGAAAATACATGTAGCAGTAGATCTACAGGCCTCCGAAGTGATGATGATCTAGAAGAATTGACCTTAGCCCAGGTGGTTAAAGAAGCAGCTAGGGACCGTAAAAACGTCAACTGAACATTCTGAAAGGCCATGATAGCCCTCTGGTCCTGAGGGTTTGAGATATCCCACCGTAATCCCAAGGGTTAATTATGGCCCTTTGAGCCGGTGGTGGGGTTGAGGATGCGAGGATTGTCCATTATAGTTTGTTGGATTTTACGATTCGGCTAAAAATAAAGACACTTTTTATTTTCTATTTAAGAACAAAAAATTGAAATTCGAAAAGGGGCGAGAAAAAGAAAGAATTAACTTACATGCAATTATTATTTTTTCGCTGCCCATTCGGATATATGGTACGAAAACAAATCTGTAACAATCATCATTATTTTTGCTTGCTCATGAGATATTTTGGATGACATCACAATGAAGTCATTCAGTCAGTCGAATGACGTCATGCATCATAGAAATCTTGCTTTTATTTCGTCGATTTGCTTTTCGGAAGGCAATTTGTTTATATCGCTATGTCCGGATGACCTTTCAACGGGGCCGCTTGTAACACGCTTACGAAAAGTGTTCATAGGAGTATTACCATGGGACTCTATGGGAATTTGTTGAATTTTACATATTTTTTAGTATTTCTGTCACTCAGGTGACCTCTTGCTGTTTGTTTGGTCCGTCGTCGGTCGTTAACTTTTGTATGTTTTTTAACTTCTCTGTGACCCCTGAACTAATTTCAACAAAATTTGGCATAAATTATTTATGGGTGAAAGGGGGTTAAAATTGTGAAATTCTTGGTCCCTGTCCATCTCGGGCCTGAGAGATGGGCCTAAAACCATTACAATCAATGCAATCTATCAAAAATCTTCTTTTCTCCTGGACATCAAGCAGTCAAACTGCTTGCAAGGTTGTAATAAGTATTAAAATACCTCAGTCATGACATTGTAATTGTACTTGCAGAAAAAGCTCTAATATATATACATTTTGGTTTTTTATTATTTTGTCTATATAAAGTCAAATATTTTGGGCAATAAAATCAAAGAAATTTAGAAAACAAAACACAAATCGGCAGAAAGTAGTACCAAAAATCAACAAAATGCATCCTAGAATCTAAATCAAAATCTTTACAAGAGGCAAACACGCCTGACAATACGGTTAAAGTGGTTCTTTTGACTGCATTTATGTGCAGTATTTCTCAAGCAGGTTTTATACATGGCATTTGTCTAATATGGTAGTAAAATTTACTTTCCACTTTACCCAGGCTGTCTTCTGTTGCTCTTTTTATTTTGATGACTCTGATAAAAAAGCATTATCCATCACGATGACTGAATTGGCCGGTAGGTTAGCGAGCAACAGCTCAGTGAACCACTTCGTGAAGTTTTTGGAGTTCATCTCGTCGTGATAATCCTGGTTGCCTGTTTTTGACACGAAAATGAGAGCAGATCCCGGGATCATGTCCACAGCCGAAGAACCTGCATCCTCAATTATTAGACGATAGCCTTTCCCGGATGGAACAAAACGCACATGACCTCCACGATGTGACTCAAAGGCAGAGGTAGATGTCTTAGGACTATCAACCCATTCTCCATCAATATTTGCAGGTGTACATGTAAATTTTGCTAAGCTTTTACAGTCTCATGATATGGTGTAGATTACCTGAGTCATTGGCAAATCTGCGTAAGTAAGTTTTTAGTTATGTAAACCTTTTATTTAGCAAAAGGTATGCGAATCTTCAACTTTGCATCATGACAGAGTGCTTACCTGAACCCAAGATCCTTAACGAGTCTCCCAGTGATTATTTGGTGAGATTGATTCCCCTTTTGTACCAGAACATCTGACAGTTGACGGAGGGAAACGAACTGGCTCGTCAACTGCATATCATGGATGGTTCTCTTCACCAAGTCTTCATGGAAGTCATCAAGCTTCCTACTGGGACCAGGTTTCTTCTTTGGAACTAGAACTTGCAAGTCTTCCACCACCATTTTCTTAGGATCGGGATTTACTTTTCCCTTCAGTGTTTTCTCAGATATTCCTTAAGATGTAAAAATAGATTTCAGTAAATATATATTCATTAATACCTTGAACCAAAATACTGTCGATTTATATAGTTGCTGAATAATTTGTAAAATTACGTCATTTTTGTAACTTAAGGAGCAAATTTGATAGTGTATTCATATTTTTAGACGAAAGTCACGTGACCCCGTCTATTGGTTTTCTCAAACCGGAAGGCACGCGTAGAACACATGCATTGGGTCTATGCGTTAAAAAAGCGTGCAGAAATTGTTCATGCATTTCAGTAAATATGTATTATACAAACACGTATTAAATTTTCTAAGTCCTTTATATATAAACCAAATTCTATAAAGAAAATAAACAAATGGTTTTATTGATCAAAATATTCTTGCTCAGATTCAATAGTTGTAGAGATTTGTGGAATGAGTTACGTAACTGAATGCACAACGCCGTTGGCGATTCAGTTGGTGGACGAGCTCATTAATTAATAGAGGGGGGTTGAAGGTTGAATCGAACGCAATGTGCCATTTTTGAAAAGTTGTTAATTTTATTTTAACAGTATGTAACGAACCGAGGGTACGGGTAAATGCTTAAAGCTATACACGCTATAATTTGCGTCAATTTTGAATAAAGGGGAAAATGTATGTGTTTAATTACTAATAAAAGTTACCTTTATGCTGTTAATTATAATGCTCAATTCGATCACGTAACAGATATATTAAATATTAAACAATTAAAAATATTTATTTTCCTGCCAGGAAAGTAATGCCTCCTCGTGAATATCAATCTATCACGTGATATCGACAGCTAAATTTAGTCTATCATACCAAAACTGGTGAAGGGTCATCATCTTCATAATTGTGATAGTTTCACAAAGGAAATGATATTTTCAGTAAAGCATAAATTTGTCCGATATACGAGTACAAACAAAAGAAAAAAATACAAGCCTGTGAGTAGATATGAATACTTCCTTTTAAAAAATGACGTAGACCTGTGTGTTTCCCATATGTGCTATTTATAGATCCTATTGGTGTTAATGCAGAATTAAGGGTATCGTGAATGACAAACGTATTTTACTCATTATACATGTATGTATTTCAAATAAACAACTGTTAAGCATATTAAAAATCAAGTTGGATATTTAATTAGGCAAACAATAACGACCACCTAGTTCTCCGCGGACATGCGCAAAGAGGTCGGTTTCGCTCTTCCTTCATCAATATTCATGAAAAGGTATATTTTCCTGGCAGGAAAATAAACAATTAAAAATCTATATCTTTGTAACGAGATGGAATTCACCATTGTAATTTACAGATTAAGGATAACTTTTATAAGTACACAAACACATGCGTTTTCACTGTCATTCAAAATTGACGCAAATTATAGCGTGTATAGCTTTAAACTTAATTATGGGTCGCTGTTTAATTATTATCTTGCGTCAAGGTTAAAAAAGAATTAACTTTGGTCACAGTTTATAGAAATTGTTGATTCACTTATTATATTCAATTTGCTGTAACTTAATATAAATACTTCGTATAAAGTTTTTACCATTTATTGCAACGAACGAATGGTTCCATTTAAAAACACGTATAATTATTACTATTATACAGTTCGGTTGGTACAACTTTATTAACTCCTATAAGTATAGCGACGAACCAATCCAGGACGCCCTAATACAAAAGTTGTATTACGTTAGTAATACTGGGGTTTCATTAATATTCAAGGGTATCAATTTTCGTTGATAAAGTGAAAATAACAGTTTCAAGGATATGTAAATTCGTGGCCAATTACCCCATCAATACAGAATATTAATAGAAATTGCATTTCAATGAACATTTAATTTCATGTATCAACTTAAAAACGAAATCCACGAAAATTGGTATTCAACGAATATTGATGAAACCACAGTAGCTAAAAGACTTGGTAATGTCATTACATACCACTGTCAAGCAAGTTGCTCTTCACCGTCAACTGAACTTTGCTTTCAAAACACCGTCTGTTTATGCCCTAACTTGTTATGTTGATGCTGAGACGTTGACAACGTCAACGTCATAAGCGTCAACTAACTTGGCGCATTTTATCTCATAATAATTATAAGATAACGTTGTACCGACATAAAATACATGACATTTAACATTTTTACATTATGATACAAAATTACAATTAATAAGGTTAAATTACATCAGTTATGATTGCTCATTTCGATTGTCATTATTTTGTTATAAAGAGTTTAAATAGTTTTAAACATCGGGCTCAAAGTCCGTAATATACCGCAAGCATGGCGGTTAGTCCGAACAAATCTGTATTCTAATGGAATAAAAGGATTTATATAACCATGTCAATAAGACAAGTAAGTCACAACAACACACAAATAATTAAAACAAATGATGATATATTTTCAACCCAGGAATCGTAACATTACCCCCCTCTTAATTGAAACGTCCTCGTTTCCACTTGGTTCACTCAATCAGCAAGTTGCAAATGGACAGAACAATGAGTTTGTGCATCACATTTCACAGATGAAGATGAGTTGCTGTACATTTAGTTTTGGTCGACGTACGATACCAGAAGGAACGCAATTGGTAGGTGGTTGCATCAGGTAGGGTGGCTGTTTCCTCCTTCCTGGTGTGATCCAGGGTTGGTGGGAAAAATGACACTGCTCTGGTCCCCGTGAGAATGGATCTCTCCCTAATCTTGATAAGTTCTTCAGCAGAATATTCTTTTCTGTAACTGGCTGGAGCCCCCAAGAAGAAAAATCTAGGGTCTAGATGGAGGTGGTGATAGACATTTTTTCCTTCCTGTTCCTTATCCATAGGTTGCGGATCTCTCCATTCTTCATTCATCTCGCTGTTCATGTCCATTGAGCTGATCACAGTTGCTGGTGCGTCACTCTCCTGCATTTCCTGAATAAGGTTAGCACTTGTTGGCTGCGGCGATTCAGCTAGTGGAGAAAGCAGGGGTGAGGTGGTCTTGAATAACGCTATGCAGGACCTCGGTGACGGAGTGGTAGGTAGCTCAGCAGGTTGGGTTGCAGGCCGCTCATCCTGGACCTGTGTCCCTGGCATCTGTCTTTCATCTTGTGGATGGATCCTATGGTTTCTAGTCGGTCCACCATTGACTGGGTGATACTTGCATCTTGCTTCATGAGCAAGTAATTGGCTCTTTCTTGATCTTGTCATGGCCAAAACACATCCATACTGGGAGTATTTGCACAATACTGGTGGGCTGTCATGCTTATCTCTGATGTGCCTGCTAAGTTGGCGCCATGTTGGGTACATCCTAAAGCAGGTCTTACAAGACAACATCATTGGTACTGAAATAAAATAAAGTTATTGTCACTTCACAGTCATTACTATTTTTCTTCATTTATTATACCCCCCGCAAACAAAGTTTGGGGGGTATATAGGAATCACCTTGTCCGTCCGTCCGTCTGTCCGTCTGTCTGTCTGTCCGTCTGTCTGTGCAATCGTGTCCGGTCCATATCTTTCTTAAACATTGGAAGTTCTTACTTCACACAAAGATTGCTTATGACCTAAGGGTGTGTCATGACCTTGACCCAAGGTCATTCGGGCAAGGTCAAGGTCACTGGCAGAAAAAGTGCAAAATTCGTGTCCGGTCCATATCTTTCTTATGGAGAAACATTGGAAGTTCTTACTTCACACAAAGATTGCTTATGACCTAAGGGTGTGTCATGACCTTGACCCAAGGTCATTTGGGCAAGGTCAAGGTCACTGGCAGAAAAAGTGCAAAATTCGTGTCCGGTCCATATCTTTCTTATGGGGAAACATTGGAAGTTCTTACTTCACACAAAGATTGCTTATGACCTAAGGGTGTGTCATGACCTTGACCCAAGGTCATGTGGGCAAGGTCAAGGTCACTGGCAGAAAAAATGCAAAATTCGTGTCCAGTCCATATCTTTCTTCTGGGGAAACATTGGAAGTTCTTACTTTACACAAAGATTGCATATGATTAAAGGGTGTGTCATGACCTTGACCCAAGGTCAATTGAGAAAGTTCAAGGTCATTGTTTCAAAAAAGCTAAATTCTGTCTGTGTCATGTCTTGTATTAATGGAAATATTAGAAGCTAAAAATTAACAGTTTTCAAAAATAAAGCAGTTGTTATTTATAGAAAATGGACAGTGAAATAGATTCATCCAATATTTTCTATAATAGCAAAAATACACGCGTTATGATTTTTTTCTTAGCGGGGGGTATCAATTGTGAGCTTGCTCACAGTACCTCTAGTTATATTATGTTATCAGAAACAAAGGTCACTGGATTGGTTCACGCACAATTTTTAACAAAAATAAATTATAACTGTTTTTAACGAACGCGCTTTATTGGGATCTATTTTCTTTTATTTCGCTTTGGAATAATTTCGACTGATCATGGTGAATATATTTTGGTTTTTCCGTTTTTGACCTTTTGACTTTGTACACGAGGTCGGATACACCGCCTAGTACTGTGTAAGGTCCTGTCTAATGGTTTTGAAGTTTCGGACTTCTCCCTTTGGTTCTGGCTTTAGAAGCGATCCATACATGGTGTCCAGGTGTATACTGCTTTTGATTTGTATTGGTGTCATATTTTCTTTTCTGATTTACTTCAATCAATTTTTGCCTGGCCTTTTCATGGATGACTCCTATATTGGTTTTCATTTTTTCAACAAAATCGTGGTAATTTTCATATAACTGGTCTTCCCCTGGGTGATGGCCATACACAAGATCAACTGGCAGTTTCAACTCTCTTCCCAGATTTAATTTGGCTGGACTGTATCCTGTGGTTTGGTGCACAGAGGATCTGTATGCGAGCATTACTAAAGGTAAAACTTCATCCCAATTCTTTTGGTTTGGTTGAACGTACTTGCTAATCATATCTACCAGGGTACGATTAAATCGCTCGACCAATCCATCACTCTTAGTGTTGTATGGTGTAGTTCTTGTTTTCTCTGTTCGCAACATCTTGCATAAATCTTGAAATAATGTTGACTCAAATCGCCTGCCCTGATCAGTGTGGAACTCCATACCTCGAGATAAATTCTTCTGTAAAAACCCTTGCAATGGTTATTGCCTCCTGGTTTTTTACCGGATATGCCTCTATCCATCTTGTGAAGTAGTCAGATATGATAACAATGTACTTGTTACCCTTCTCAGTCCGTGGTAAAGGACCAAGGATGTCTATGGCTACCCTCACCAGAGGTTCACCAACTAGATACTGACCAAGTTTTCCTCTTGCTGCTCTTGACGGATACTTCTGTGCCTGACATATAGTACAGCATCTGATATACTTCACCACATCCTCTTTATAGGATGCCCAGTAGAATCTCTCTCGGATTTTCTCGGTGGTTTTTGGCTACTCCCAAGTGTCCACCTGTGGTGTTGTCATGCACTAACTTCATTACTTCAGTGACGCAGGCCCTTGGTACCACTATCTGGTGATAGGTTTGCTCGTTTTCTTCCCATGTCCTGTAAAGCACGCCGTTTCTTATAATTAGGCGTTTTCATTGCGACCAGTATGTTTCAACTTCTGTCGACTCTTGCAACAATCTGCCAGGTTGGTCTTCTATCTTCCAACTTCCACTTGATGATTTTGGCTAATGATGGGTCTGCGTTCTGCTCTTTTTGTAGATCATTGTAGGTCATGTACCAATTTTGAGTGCTCGTTTGATCTTCTCTTAACTTCGGTATTGTATTACTTTCAGGTTCTATGCTCTGGTAATTTATTTCTTTCTTATCACAGTGATTACAAGGTGAACATGGACGACGACTTAGTCCATCACTATTACCATGCTGTTTCCCTGGTCGATGTTCAATCTTAAAGTTGTATGTTTTTAGTACCTCTAGCCAGCGGGCTACTTGTCCTTCTGGATTTTTGAAGTTAAGGAGCCAAGTTAATGCTCCATGATCGGTTCTGACCAGAAAGTCTTTTCCATATAAGTAATGATGGAAATGTTTTATTGAACTCACAACTGTCAGAAGTTCTCGTCTAGTAACACGGTAGTTTCTTTCTGTTTTATTAAATGACTTGCTAAAGTATGCGATATGTCTCTCTATTCCATCCTCTATCTGAGATAGAACTCCACCCATAGCAAATGCACTAGCATCTGTGTCTAACACAAAGGGTAAGTTCAGGTTCGGGTACCTTAAGATAGGTGCTGAAGTGAGACCTATCTTTAGGTTTTTAAATGCTTTGTCACACTGAGGGGTCCAACTGAACTTTTCTGTTTTCTCGGTCAGTTTGTGTAGAGGTCGGGCTATATCTGTAAACTGCTTTATCAATCTTCGATAGTATGAACATGTACCCAAGAAACTTCGCACATCTGTGACTGATTTTGGTGCAGGCCATTCCTTAATTGCATTCACTTTATCTGGAGAGGTTGATATCCCTTCTTAACTAAATATGTGACCAAGGAAAGCTACCTGGTCTTTGAAGAAATCACACTTCTTGGGAGAAACCTTTAATCAAGCTTCTTGTAATCGTTGCAGTACTGCATCTAGATGATTTACATGGCTGTGGAAATCTTTCGAAAAAACAATTATGTCGTCGATATATAAGAGACAAATTTCGAAGTTCAGACCCGCTAATACATTTTCCATTAGTCTCTCAAATGTGGCTGCTGCATTATATAAGCCGAATGGCATGACCTTAAATTGGCAAAAACCATGTGTGGTAACAAATGCTGTCTTTTCTTTATCTTTAGGGTCCATCGTTACCAGTAACCGCTTGCTAGGTCTAAACAACTAAACCATTGTGATCCTCTTAATGCATCAAGTGAGTCATCTATACGCGGTAGAGGGTATGAATCTTTTTGCGTTACTTCGTTGAGTTTCCGGTAGTCGATACAATATCGAATGCTATCATCCTTTTTGGTTACCAATACGATTGGTGCACTCCAAGCGCTAGATGATGGTTCTATAATTCCTGTTATAGGCATTCTCTGCACTTCCTCTCTTGCTGCTTCTTTCTTATGAAGAGGTATCCGTCTAGGCTGTTGCTTGATTGGTCTTGCGTCTCCTGTGTTAATTTTGTTGGACACAATATTTGTCTTCCCTGGGTCTGTCTTTGATTTTGCGAATACTTTAATGTGCTTCTGCAAAAGATCCCATACCAGTTCTTGTTGTTCCTTAGAAAGGTTCTCGGTACAAGAGTCCAATAATGGTTTCATATAATGTGTAAAGCTTGTGTCTACACTGGCTCTATGTTGGTGTCATTCTTGGTTTGTACTTCACTTACATTTGGTTCTATTTCAGCTATAGCTGCAGAAGTATCTTTGTAAATTTTCAGCTCTTGGTCACTAACATTTATGACACGAATGAGTACCTTACATTCTTTGGGTTTTACTAGACATCTTGCAACTAATAATCCGGACTGTTTAAGGTCACGTTTCGTTCCATCTATGAGGAGTTCTTTATCATTTAAATTTGGGTGAACTTTCCCTTCAATTATCATCTCACTTCTTGGGGGAATAGATAAAGTCTCTTGCATAGAAATTTTAAACACACTACTTTGATCACTGGCAGTGTCGCATACTAGCTTCTGGTCACCAAGTGTAAGAGTTCCTTCCCCTAGGTGTAACTGACAGTTATGTTCTCTGAGGAAATCAAAGCCTAGAATCATCTGTGCATCAATGTCAGCAACTATTGCTCTGTGTTCAATTATTTCCCCTTTGATTTTGAATTGTAGTACAGTCTGACCGTCTGGTACAACAAGGTCACCATTTGCCATTCTTAAATTACTGTAATTTTGTTCTATCTTTGGTCTCATACATCTGTCTATTTCATGATATTTCTTTGGATGAATAACTGTGATAGACGAACCAGTGTCAATGATAGAGTTTATTTTCAAATTGTAAACAAAGACATCAAGTGTTAATGAGTTATTACTTGATCCCTTTATTTCTAAAACTTGTGGCCCTTTTTGTTGTGTAGTTGACGTTAGGTCGCTGGCGTCAACTACTGCACGTTTTCCTGGTTCTCTGGTACTTTGGTCACTACGCTGTTGGTGTGACCCGATTTTCTTTGACTCTTGTTTTTCTCTGCTTCCAGGTGTCGTTGTAGTAACCTACATACACTCTTGATGTGACCATCTTTCTTGCAGTAGAAACATGGACCTTTCTTGTTGAACTTCTTTTCTGTGTTCTGGCTGATGAGAGCTATTTGGTGTGCATCATTTCTGATGTTTGCATCCATCGGTTCTTCTCTCTGCAACCGTACCGCGACTCTGTTTCCTCTTCCGCGAGCTTGTTGAAATGTCTCATATTCTAATGCTAGTCGTACTGCATCTTCTAATTTTCTAGGTCTCCCTTGGAACACTGACCATTCCATCTCTTGTTCATTTAAACTTTCAATGAACGAATCCTTGGTAATCTGATCGCGGAAATCTAGGGGTGCGTATGGGTAAGCCATCCTTACAAGTCGCTTGATATCTTGCATCAATTCTGTGATAGATTCATTTTTCCTCCGTACTCGGCTCTTTAATTGTGTTTTTGTAAATCTCTTTCTGATTTTCTGGTTCAAACCTTGCCGATAGTGCAGACACGAGGTGACGAAAACTATATCGATACTCTGGTCTTAGATCACTCAGAACGCTTAATGCCGGTCCCCGTAGACTCGTAACTAACGCTAGTGCTTTAGTTTCGTCGTTCCAGAGGTTGAGTTCAGTGATCATGTCAAAATGTACTATGTAATCGTTCCAATTCATAGTACCATCAAATATTGCCGGTTTTCTTCCTCTCAGTTCCTGTGTTCGTCTGAATTCAGGTTCCGGTGCTCGTCTTGAGTAGCCATCGTAAGGTACGTCGTGTTCATAACGATCGTGCGTTCTCTCTTGAATGGTTTCAAATGGACGCATGATTGGGCGAAATTCGTCGTTCCGTGATTAATAGAACTTCTTGATATCATTGGATATGACGAACTTGTTCTTGAATAATCATAATTACGAGGTTCATCGTACGAACTTGGCATAGATGTGGTTCTGTACGGCTGGTATGCATTGTGCGTATGTTCGTCCTCGTACATGGTATTGATGCCAAAACGCCCATTATTTTGGTCTGTCGATCGCTTGTCATCACTTGTTGGTTTTACTCGATTTTGTAACAAGTTCATTTGTGATTTCAAAGATTTTATTTCGTCGAGAATCACGCGTAAACTATTTTGCGCACATGGGTTTACACTGGTACTATCGCCTATTATGCTGTGGTCGTTATTGTTATTGACCTGTAAAAGAACTTCTCTACTTGGTGTACCATCAATAAATTGTCCTTGATGAGGCTCTTCAATATGATCGTTTTCCTCCATAACTTTTTCTTCGTTCCTTGACATCGTCGTAATTGTAAATGTGTTGCAGTTTTTAAACAGCTGATCCCACCGCTGCCACCAATGTAACGAACCGAGGGTACGGGTAAATGCTTAAACTTAATTATGGGTCGCTGTTTAATTATTATCTTGCGTCAAGGTTCAAAAAGAATTAACTTTGGTCACAGTTTATAGAAATCGTTGATTCACTTATTATATTCAATTTGCCGTAACTTAATATAAATACTCCGTATAAAGTTTTTACCATTTATTGCAACGAACGAATGGTTCCATATAAATAAAACACATATAATTATTACTATTATACAGTACGGTTGGTACAACATTATTAACTCCTATAAGTATAGCGACAAACCAATCCAGGACGCCCTAATACAAAAGTTGTATTACTTTAGTAATAGCAAAAAGACTTGGTAATGTCAATACATACCATTGTCAAGCGAGTTGCTCTTCACTGTCAACTGAACTTTGCTTTCAAAACACCGTTTTTATGCCCTAACTTGTTATGTTGATGCTGAGACGTTGACAACGTCATAAGCGTCAACTAACTTGGAGCATTTATCTCATAATAATTATATGATAATGTTGTACCGACATAAAATACATGACATTTAACATTTTAACATTATAATACAAAATTACCATTAATAAAGTTAAATAACATCAATTATTATTGTTCATTTCGATTGTCATTATTTTGTTATAAAGAGTTTAAATAGTTTTAAACATCGGGCTCAAATTCCGTAATATACCGCAAGCATGGCGGTTAGTCCGAACGAAAGTAAACAAGTCTGCATTCTAATAGAATAAAAAGATTTATTAAACCATGTAAATAAAACAAGTAAGTCACAACAACACACAAATAATTTAAACAAATCCAAAATGAGTGAAAGGTGATATCACTCAGTATAAATAATCAAAAAAGAAAATGAACAGTTCCAAAGTTTCTATTCATTAGCGCTTTCTGGATTTACATCCTTCTTCAGGTGAATGTACATAAGTTATGAAATTGTTTTCCTTCATATAATATATATATTACTTCCCTTTACAAATTCCCTTTATAAAAATTTAAATACAGGTACTCTAGATGATTTAATACTGTAAAAAGTAAGTTGTTTTCAGCACAGATATATTGTATAGCATGTCATTAGTGTAGGTCTACAATGCTGTATAAATATCATTCACTGTATAACAAAATTACCATCCTTTCAATATTGATTTCGATTGCTTTAGCCCTATTATAACACAAATTACAATATAATATATTCAATAAATAAAGACAATCTACTAATTATAATTAACATATGCATAGTTTAAGGTCAATAATTTACAAATCACCTTAAAGTTTATAATGTCCGCATTCTTTCATACACCCCGCCAAATGACACTTCTTTCGAACTGAACCAGTACACGTGTTCCGTTGGGTAGTCGTAATTTCATCCAAACCTCAAATATCGTAAATTATGATGTTTAATCCTAAAGTATATATCCTAAATACTACTTACCTACTAAATCAGGTTTGATAACACACATGTTTTTTTTTATTTTAACTTAATTGTTTTTCCACTTTCGTTTTCGCTGCCTTGCATTTCCGACCGCTATGATCTAGGTTACATTTTTAACTTGTCAACAATGTGGGAAATAAAGGTACAAGTGTGAAGCAACATAACACACGGATAGAATATTCATTCATGTATAATAATAACATAGATAGGTATTTTTAAATCTCTTACTTTATTTTTCTTTAACACATTTTGTAAAAATTATTCGATACCGGCAAATATTCGTTACCGGTAAAACGACTGTAAAATACAATTACTATTACATTATATTTTTAAAAAAGTAACTAGTTGAGAAAGAAAATACACCTATATGCTCTCATATATTTTGATCGCTTTATAAAAAGGGGGGAGGGGGGGGGGCAGAATGAAAATATGGGGAATTGAAAGTTAACAGTGTACCCCTACCAAATGTTAAGTTTTATATCTTGCGTAGGATTTTCTTATTCTGGGTTAAAATAGTATTCAATAAAGGTACAATGTCAAAGATTACGTGTATGCAAAAATAAGTTTAAAATTCGAATACTTTAATTTACAATATTTAATTTTTGTTATTCTACCGAGGGGCCATATGGCACAATATCTTTTGAACGCCCATTGTTGTTCAGGTGAGCGATGTGGCCCCATGGGCCACTTGTTATGACCCCCCCCCCCCCCCCCTCCCCTCCATTTAAATATGGTTAAGTAATAAGCTAATAATAATAATAAGTTATTTGATAATTTATATCTTTATTCTAATATCTGAGGGGAAAACACATATTAATTTTAAAGTAGAATTTTATTAAAGAAACAAGAAAATAATAAAGACAAGTCTATGTCGGAGACATATTATCGGAAACACTGTACACTGTGTTCGAGTAATTGGATAAGAAAGTATCTTTTCCGCCGACATATTTTTTTATCATTTGTAGGAGTTAATTTTTCAAACCTCCATATACGGTTCTTCAAAGCTGTGATATATTATGTCTCCCCTTTCAAAGGGGAGACATATTGTTTTTGTCGACTTTCTTATTCTTCTTATTCTTCTTATTCTTCTTCTTCTTATTCTTCTTCATCCAAATTTGTCCATGCCGTAACTTAAATACCCTTTGACATTAAGACTTCAAACTTTAAACATAGGTAGATGGTATTGAGAAGGAGTGCACGCCACCAAAAGTTTTGACCTTGACCTATTTTGTTCTTCAAGGTCAAGCTTTTCATAAAAAATATTGTCCGGACCATAACACAAGACTCCTTTAACATACAGACTTTTAACTTGTATCATGGATAGATGGTATATAACCTGGTTTAACCTTACCAACATTTTGACCTTGACCTAGAATTTTTATTTCAAGGTCAAATTAGAAAAAAACTTCCTTGTTCAACTCCTGAATATACTTTGACAGAAGGACTTCAAACTTTAAACAAAGAACAATAATAATACACTTAGGTGTACTATTGATTTATATATGACTTTGACCATGTTTTAACCAAGGTCAAATAAAGAAAAAGATAATAAAATGTTATCTGGGTCTGGGTAACATATAGCTGACATCATTCTTTTTCAATTGTTAAATTTGCCCCATATTACAATCCTTGGGGAGAAGGGGAGACATGTGGGTTTTTTTGTTAAAAAAACAATACCCACTAGTTAAATCTTGCAATTAACCATATTGCAGTTCTTATTCTAGAAACAAAATATATAAAAAAGGACAATAGTTTTGCTACTGGGCGTGTTCAAGGCTACATGCCACCATTTTGCAAACAATCTAAACCATGCTGTGATAAGTCGAAATGAAAATATTGACCGCTGTCAGCACTGATACCAGAAATAAAATGACGGATTTAATTCTCTTCTTGAGTATCCACTTAAAAACAAAATACGGTTCATTATGGTCCAGTTTTCTTCGCGGCATGATGCTGAGAGCGACCAAACACACCAGGATGAGAAGTTGGATAAAGATGGAGGTTGCAATCAGAGCGATAACTGTCGTCTGGTACTCGTACTTGTCATCAGACTGGGCACTACGTAACTGAGTGGCGTTAGCAGACAGCAAGGAGATGTTGACCAGTCCCTGGGAATAAACGCCTGTCAAATTTTTTTTCACTTCTACAATGGTATCCTACAAAGGAATTCACAATTACTATACTACATCATTTAACGAGAGATCTGTCCCTTGGTTGGCAATGGCTTTATGGTTACCCCTCCCCCCAAGTCAGATTTTTTTCCACGTATTTATATAGAAAAGCTTTTTGAGAAGATCGATCGTGTGAGCAAAAATTCTGGAAGAAAAAAATCAATCAGTTTGAAGATTGATCAACTGTTTGTTGATTCAACCATTATACCCTTATTTAAATCTGTCAACGTATGTACATGTATGTATATGTAATATCATAAATAGAACAAAAATCATACCGGTAATCAATTTTGCAAATTTAGTTGAGTATTGGATATAGTAATTAAATCTAAATACCATTTAATCTTCAAACAAAGGTTGATATTTGGTATAGGCTATTACAAGTTCTATTCGCTCGGGTGGCGTTTGAAACATTACATATAGACATGTTTATTATTTCGCAAACAAGAGAAGTTTTTAGCACTCGTGGTGGGTCCCACGACCATAGCTGTGGTTTGCATTCATCTTGTTTTCAATTCTAGCGCTCAATTGGGCACAACTCTACGTTTTAATGAAAATTTCGTCGCCGTTTCGGGTCACTTCTTAAAAATCTTTTATACAGGTTTTCTTATTGCCAAACCAACAACTCTCATTCAATATCCACTATTTTTGGGTTTTTTTATCATTTTTTTTAATGCACTCCATGCTATAATTTTCCATTTGTAATACAACCTTTGACAATCCATAATGATTTGATCATTTGAAGAAATAATTAAGACAATACTCTTTTTTCTGTACGTGCTCGCTATTTAATAAAGTCAGCCCCTCAATAAAGATTTCTTTTCTAAAAATATCGAGGATATACTATAAGTACATATATTACATGTAATGTAATATATGTAGATGTAAATATAAAGCTGTGCAATGCAACAAAGAGACTTCACACGTAAGGAATTAGGTTGAAATGGATTATCACAATTGCCAAATGTATGTGTACATGTAAAGTCAGGTTTATAAAGGGAAAAAGATGTTGATTTAGGAAAACACGAGACTAAATTCTTTTTTACCTCTTTTTCAGTGGGTGTCCGTTTGGCATTTGGTTCATCTTCCACCGCCACTGGCATCTCATTCAGAACTAGCTCGGATTTGTCAGACGACATAAGGGAGGTCTACGGGGGACTTCACCAAAAAATATAACGATCTCTTTTTCTTATAGAAAAAATTTTAAAAAAAATGATATAATCATAATCGGAAATTTATTTTCAGGTTTTACTAGTATTTAAAATTAAATCAAATTTGGCATGATGCCTGATGCTCCCAATTATAATATAAGACCGAGAATGTGTGTCTCTCAGAGAGAGAAAGAGAGAGAGAGAGAGAGAGAGAGAGAGAGAGAGAGAGAGAGAGAGAGAGAGAGAGATTTTGACCATCCAAAAATAGTTGTAAATAACAATATGCATTACCTTGTGTTGCAGTCTTTTAAAATATATAAAAATTATTTTATTCGGGGTTTTTTAAAAGTTTTTTTTAACAAGGAAACGGGCCCTTGTGTGACTTTTACAAAATGCAAAAGATTTAGGGATAAAACATTTTCTTCCGTACGAATCAGCTTGATATAGTCGTACCAGAAATCAGTCGGGAAACGCATGCACATGAAGATTTATTCAAAGATATTTTATATTCCTTTTAAATCAACACTTACCGTACAGTGTATATATAGTAAATCAACACTTACCGTACAGTGTATATATAGTAAGTATAAATATGTATGGAAGTCAACTAATAAATGTTTCTACTTATGATATATCATAGCTTTTTTCTCTGTTTATATCAAATATATAAGTTGTAGATTAAGGGCCTATCTTTTTCGATGATTCAACATATATATTCTTTTTTGATATGCTAAAATTAAGCTCGTGACAATTTTGTAATGGAATTTGAAAACATTTCTAATGAGTAACCCAAATTTGGATCTCGACTTTCAAGTTACATACTATAATATCAACACTTACAGAGATCCACTCTTGCAGTAGATCCTCTTAAACTTAGTATCGTATTTCACCGTATTTGTAGATGTCTCTTTGCTCACCTTTACCATTCACTCAGGGTTTATTTTGGTTCTTTTTAAGGAGGGGGTGGGGTTTTTTTTTTGGGGGGGGGGGGGGGGTGTTGTTTTTTGTTTTTTGTTTTGTTTTCTTTTTTTTGCGTATAGTACAGTACGAATCAAATTTGTAACTTATAGTTCAATACAGTTCATTAGTGACGCAAATGACGCAGTGTTGGGGCGCGAGCATAATTTTGCATAATTATACAAAATGAAAATATAACCTAAAAATGTCAATAATACAGCTGTATGGGCGGTGGAAGGGGTAAAAAAGACGTTTATGCAAAACGAACAACTTATTTTTACAAACATACTTATATACGAAACGGACCAGCTTAAAAAAAAGTTAAACAACAGCCTCTTTTGCAAATCAACAGACACCGATGCAATAGAAACGATCACCGATGCAAAACCAACAGTCATGCACTGAATAAACGCTAGATGGCGTGCAAAGAGGTATCAAGAGAAATCGTCAATCGCAACTTCTCGGGCCTTTCCGGTAATTCCGAGCTCTGCCGAAAAGGCCCGAGATTGGAGAAATCGTACCATGTATGAAACGAAACTGGAGAAAAGGTATCCTTTTCATGCGCGGATCCATAATTTTTTTTCCAGGGAGAATATTAAAATATTAAATAGTGTGATTGGGAAGATCAATTTTTTTTTTACCATCTGGTTCCAAAGTTTACTTTTCTATGTGTTTGTGTAGAAGTATTAAATGAAAATCGGAGTTTACTAAGTATTGCTGTCATTGACCTTACATTAAATATAATGTTCTTTTAAAATGTGCCTCCCAAGTTTGCTCCAGCTTTAAAAATTCATCGAAATGCTGTTGTTTCTATTTTGAAGCTGCTCTTTAAGAACATAAATTGTCATATGCTCATCATTAAGTTCTTGTTTTATTATGTAAGTACTGTTTGGAATTGATATTCTCGAAACTTGTTGGTCTTTCACATCTATGTATTAAAGCAAAATGACTCAAGTTAGATTAAAAATTTAATTAATAATAATTATACCTTTCTTGTGGAGAAACATTGTAAGTTCTTACTTCACACAAAGATTGCTTATGATCTGAGGGTGTGACATGACCTAGACCCAAGGTCATTTCGACAAGTTCAAGGTCAATGTTTAAAAATTGCTTAATTCCTGTTGGTGTTATGTCTTGTATTAATGGAAATGATTATTCATTTCATTTTATTTATTCTCATATTGTATAAAACATAGAGAAAATATACAATTCATACACTATTATACAAAAAGCAAGAGTGTATACAGTACACATCAACCTGGAGAGTTGACTCTCTTATTAATAATATTGATAAATTTACATAAGTTAATACACGAGTGACTCAGGTGACCGAAAAATATTTATGTTTTCTCATGCTGCACAACCCCACCGCAGCTCGGTTTTTGCTGTCTGATAAATGAACTCAACACTTGTGCATGATGAAATATGTCATTTATTAAAAATGACGAAAGTAAAGAAAAATATAAACAACATAGTAGGGGATCAGACCCAAAGCTGTTCACACAAAATGTTAAATAACTTTTCAATATGCTGATCCCCTTAAAATACAGAAAAACAATATTTTGTTCAAAATTATATACAATATATACAAAACCAGCAAAAAGATGGCACCTCAAAAATAAAATATGCCACCAAATGTGAATTGCATAATGACAATTGGCATGTTTAAATTAAAACCAAAAGATTATAACGATGAAAATGGACAATTTTTGAGAATTCCCAGTAAGCAATGCGTTGAATTTAACAGCATAAAGCGCAAAAATAAAATTCGTTTTGAAATCGAGGAAGATGGGGTTTTTTTTATTTTCCAGCAAAATGTATTAAAAAGTTGTGTTTCTGGGTCCTAGTAATCTCAGAAACCGCCGGCCAAGCTAGCTTGTTTTCTTTGGAAGGAGTCTGAAATTTAAAAGAAAAATGTCACATGTACATACCGGTATCATACAATCTATAATCTATTATGATTCACCACTTATTCTTCTGGGGATCTAAATAATCTCTAATTCGTTGGAAATTAAAGGAATTGATGTATTTATTTTTCATTATTGGTACTTGCCATCGTTGTAAACTCTCTGCATCTTCTGCCATACATCTCCCTGCTCTGTGATTTGTTTGCTAGCACAGGAAAATGGTTTGTGACGCGTTATAAAAACGTCATTAACATGATGACAAAATAAATAAATAAATAAATAAATCTCTCTCTCTCTCTCTCACACACACACACACACACACACACACACACACACACACACACACACACACAGCATGTTTCTGATTTCATTCATTATGGTACGCAGAAATAAAAACATTCACAGCTGTCAGTACAGATACCAAGAACAATAGCATGGACTTTAGTCGTTTTTTCTCCAACCACCTCCAGACGAAGCAAATGGTGTCTTTATTGTTTCCTTTTCGAGGTGCCATGGTTAAAGCTGTCAACAGCACAAGAATGACAACTTGGAGAACGATGGAGACTACGATAAGACTGATGACCGTGGTTCGGTACTGGTAAGTCGTGTTGGACTGGGCACTACGTAATTGAGTGGCGTTAGCAGACAGCAAGGAGATGTTGATCAAGCCCTGAGAGTAAATTCCCTTTGACGTTTTGCTGGCATCGGCGAATTCACTAGCATTTTGTTCACCTTTCTCCGGAAGTTCCTAATGAATGATATATAAAGGACTTTATTTTCTATGGGTTTTTCTAAACACCGTCATTTGTCGTGTTGTAAAATTTGAATTTAATACAAAAAAAAAACAAAATGAAAACTTTGTCTTGTTGCAAATCATGTATTTACAACCCACCAGTAAATTCAAAATTTACAATATGACAATTTTCTATATGAAGCATCGATTCATATGCATGATTTCAAGAATGAATCTTTACATTACTTGTTTGCTTTAAAAATGGGTCAATTTTTTCTGAAAGAAAAACTGCTTGGAAAATAACCGATTCAAGCTTAAAATGCGAAAATGGTGGGAAAAAGGTTATTATACAATGTAATAACTTTTAGATATCATTTCAAAATGAAAATTATGAAGAAAAAATTCACATGTACACTGCATATCCGTTCAAAGGAAGCAAAGAATTACAATTACATGTAATTGATGATGTTCATTTTTGGGGGGCCATATAAGGCCCATATTGTATAGTTTTTTCTGACGATTTGAAACTTACATTGTCTATTCGAATAAACACGTTCTTGTCTAATAATCAATTATACTCACTACTTTGCAGTCTTTTTTGTTCGCATTGTTTTCTTCCGTCTCGGCTATTGCTATTTTTACATCACTGCTGGATGCCATTGCCATTTTCACTACAAAGCATGTAATTACATGAAAAGGTTGTTCGTTGTATTAAACATTTTCTGGTCCCGGTGTAACGAAGAATTTTGACCCGGGTTGAAAATTGACCCGGGGGTCATTTTTCCACGTTGAATATTGAGACCAAAGGTGTTGAATAAAGACCCTAATCCGTTGAAAATTGACCCGCATCGTGGAATTTTGATCATGAAACCGGTTCAAAATTCAACAGCAAAGAAGCACAAATTAACGAATCAATATTATAACTTGAGTTTATTTAATTCAAAATTATCAGTTTTTATATATTTATTCTTTAGATTTACATGTTTACATTTTTCAACGGGGGGGGGGGGGGGTTAAAATGATACTTAAATAATTATTTTTTGAATTTACATAGTATCCCTTTAAATATGTACATGTAATAACTTTTTTATTCATATTAAACTTTTCGCGTATAATTGGTGTGTGTGATATCTATATATTTTTAAAGAAACATATGTTTTTTAATAATATTAGTATACATGGTTACACGTTAAAATATTCAATTCAGTAAAACGCTTTTTTTTTAATTTGCTGGAGAAGTGTACAAACATAAATAATTTTAAAAAATTACAATACGTCAATGACATATTATTTAATTTTGGTTTTATGTTCACCCAGTAAATTGAAACTTTGATATTGTTTATTGTAAATTTTCTGAGTGGGTGTAAATAAAAAAAATTACAGTGTGTCATATTGAGATTTTTGTGTTTGCACCCACTCAGTTTGTTAAAACTGTGATTATCTGAATTTTGCATTCACACCCATCCAGCCAATAACAGTTTACAAAATGATGATATGCTAACATGATTGTACTCTTTCATGAACAATGCTGCAGTAACTATATCTTGAAAACCGATTTTTGGTGTTTTTTATTTGTTCCGTTAGAATAACTTTTGATGTAACTAAATATCATCAAATCGCTAATTTTTCTAGGCATTAACAATTCTGCTTCATGGAATCTGTAGCAAGTTAGCAACCTAATTTTTGTACAGGATGACAATAGAATTCTGCTTTAAAGTTTCTAAATTGCTTTGATCACAAAAATTTATCATAAATTTATTAACAGTAATTGTTTTTGTCAATAAATTGGTAAATTGCATTTTTTGAATAGGAATAAGTAGTAGAAGATCATACAGCAGCGTTGGAGTAGATGATTGACCTTCCTATCACAGCCACCTACATTATTAATTTAATTTAAACGTGTTAAATGTGTATAATATGTGTATATAAGACATGAGGTATACTTGAATATTAAATAATTATCTGAATATTTATCATATATGATTGTATGACATATTGTTGGTAGACATGTTCACTCACACCTATATTAACAAACATATCACCTTCATTTATACCTGCAGAGATACAAACATAAGAATGAGATTTTCATGATCCAGCCCATTTGAAAAGAACAGTAAATAAAAGGGAACTGTATATCAAGTAAATATACAGGTATAATACTTAAATAGGTTTAAACAGTGTACCTTAAGAGAATCAAAAACGCTTTGGAGATCTTATATAAGTATAAACATGGGAAAGAAATGTACAATTTTATCTATATGAAAAATCAAAACTACCATAAAGTATATAGTTCATATAAAATGGTACACTAATTTCAAAAAGTTGTTTAAAAAGTTCGTCTCTTTGTTGAGTGTATCTTGGATATCCAGGGGGGAAATCACATTTCCTTCAGATTCAGACCCACAGTATAAACATCGACTCACATCAGATAAAAAAAATCCTTAAATAAGTAAGCTTTACTAGCTTTATTCTGTAATTGACGTAAAATAATATTTCCTATTGTCTTAACTGAAAGGTTTGTAAGCTGTATGTATATTTTGTTTTTTAAGTTTTGACTTAAAAGAAAGATAGAGTTGATGAAATTTTCCTTTGTGCATGAAGATTATTCCATAATTTACATGTAGACGGAGCAAAGCTATTGTAATAAGTATACAGTGGTAGATAGTAAAAAAGCTAATTCGATCTATGATTATATGCATGTTTAGTAAGAAAATATGATTGAATTCAATCTAACATATCTTGTGGTGCTAAACCATTTATATTCTTGTAGAATATAATTAGTTTATGGTTATCCCTTCGAGATTTCAAGGTTTCCAAATTAAGTTCACTATATAAAATTATTTTAGAAGAATTAACTCTGATCTCTGTAACTGTCCTGGTTACTTCAATTTGTACATGTTTAAGCAATTCGGATTTTTCCTTGATACAGCTGCTCCAAACAACATATCTATCAGTTGTATACTTTTCGCATACCTTTTTATGTATATACCATTAATATAATTAGATCAACAATCCTCCGACTGTATATTTAGATGCAAACCTACTTTTTTTTAAATTGATAACATTTTTGCTGTAGAGGGTATATGTTTTTAATTTTGAGAAAATATATCACGTCAGTTGCCTGTGTTTCTAATTTACAGGTAAATAATAGAATTGAAAACTCAAAATAATAGAAATAAATTGCATTTTTAAGAACTATGACTGTATATGCAGAAAATTGGATGGTGCTTCAATAAAGTTAATCAGACAAGTTTATGAAAAATTATTTTGAAGTCGTAAAAACTTTAAAAACTATGTATATGCAATATATATACGTATAAAAAAAACCTAGTATATATGAAAAAGGATAAAAATATGACAACTAATCATTTATTTTGTCAGTGAAATATTCTGACTTCTTCAAATTAAGCATAGGTATCTGACATTATATCCTTTTGTCTTGATATAAATATATATACCCTTTACCCAATAAAGCAGTATAGAGGTTATATATTTTCAATTATTAGAAAAATATACAACGTCAGGTGCCTTTCGAATAGAGCTCTGTTGAATTGCCTTAAAAGTGACGATAACGGGCAATATGTTTGTTAGATATATTTATCAGAGATTGTGACAAGTTTAAACTTTAAATTTTTGTCACATGAGGGAATGAAAACCATGTCATCTATGTCAAAAAGTATTCTAGTCCTACTCGCCTGCTCCATTCCGAAGCAAACAGTCATCTTCTTAGCTTTTATACATATAGTATTGTAATAATAAATAGATATCATATTTTCAATCTAAAAACTTAATGTTTAATTGGACATATCAGCCTAAACGAAATTAGCCACGTCCGCATATGTATCGGACAGTATGTACATTTTAAAAATGAAACATTACTGTACATTTAAACCGTGTAGAGTAAGCCCCAGTTCAGATCAAAACTCTGAGGTTTGGGTGAATTCTCAACAGGATCAATTTTCAACGGGTCGAGGTCATCAGAGTTTAGAAAAATCTTTCTGATACCGTTGAAAAATGACCCCGGGTATAAATTTCACGATTTTGGTCTCAATTTTCAACGTTGAAAATTGACCCCCCGGGGTCATTTTTCAACCCGGGTCAATATTCTTCGTTACACCGGCAACAACGCTAAAGGTAAAAAATGCATCGTCTGACTCTCCATTCAAGTCACAGACAGGAATCAGCATCGCTTTCTCCAAAATAGGAGAGGTTTGTACATATTGACCGTAGTTTCCTACTATGTGTGAAACCCAAAAACAATAAACATACTACATGTAGTATTTAAAACGCTATATGTAAGTGATATGGAGGTACAATGTCATGATCTTATTTCATAAAATTGACTTTTTAAAATAAAATTGGTTTTTTTCCGGGTTGCTAGTAACTTGTCTGACTTAAAAAATAATTCTAATGACAATGCACTGCATTAATTGTTGTCATTGAAAGAAGTCTTGTCTGTTGAGTTAAAATGGAAGATTGTTTTTTCGGAATCTGAGATTCTGAAGTTTATTTCAAAACATAAAAACCCCAGCCAATCGAACCAACTGATACCGTTATGTTCATTTAAATAAAATGCATTGATATATAAATGAGAAAATTTCTGACTTTTCATACAACTTAAATTGTCTATTGAGTTAAAATAGAAGACTGTTTTCTCGGAATCCGACTTATCCGAGAAGTTTATATTATTTCAAAACAAAAATACCCAAGCCAATCGAACCAACTCATTTAAGCAAAACGAATTAATATATACATGAGAGATTTTTCATTTTCCTCAGGAAAAATCTGATGTAAGGAAATCAAAAGAATCTTTTAAAATATGACATAGTAGATAATCGATATTACAATGATTGCATCCAAAACTTTAAAAATATTAACGAACACATGATAAACAGAAACGTACCCACGGGCACGATGGGGGAGGGGACCTACATTTTTCGTATAATCACATACATATATTTAAAAAATTTCACGAACACCCCCCCCCTCCACGCTTTTTTCGGGTATTACGTAAAGAATATAGGGAACATTTATATCCCAACCAATTTTACAGCTACGAAGCAACTATCTAGGGTTCTTTTTTATTCTGTGACATTTGTAGATAATTACTTTAAATCTTAACATAAAAACATATATATAGTATATTTTGTAAATACATAATCAATATTTGTATTTTTCCCTTTAACAACTAATAATTCCCTCTAACAACTAAAAATTATTGTCCAGAGTATGTATATAACGTATCTTCTATATTGATAACGCACAAATTTACACATCAATTTACATTAATAATCGCATGGTTCTTGGTAATAAACATTACCCCCCCCCCCCAAAAAAAAATACACAGTATATAAATTTGATTCAATATTAGATCGTGTACAAAGGCAAACATGTACTTACGTGGTTCCAGGTGGTGGTTCGTACACAGAGAATTATGCTCGGAACTACAATTGTCCTCTGTAGGTCTTATATAATCTTGTCACTTTTTACCGAGTTTTGAGTGACAATTAGTAAATTTTACCTTCAACTGCGAAAATAATTTAATTACCCCCTTATTGTTTATTTAAATAACTTTGATGTTTGTTTGATCTCTTTAAATTGTTTAATTGTCTTAAATGGCATCTATCTAATTACTGGGAACTGTGAGATTAATCTGTCGCTTGCGATGGTCAGTTTATTGTTGTTAGATTTTATTCCCACCTGTCATTACTGTCATGTACTCATCGAATGAACAATCAAAGTTTCACTTTCAATCAAGAGATTTTATGAAAACACTCACACAAACACAACTTGATGGTACTATCAGTACAAGAAAAATGCGTTATTTTTTTTAATGTAGAAACCGCATCCATAAAAAAATAGAACGTTTCATAATGTTGCTGTATTTTTTTCCTTACAAAATAAGGAAGATAATCTAAAAGGAACTGATAATCATATTATGAGATTTGATCTGCGTGAATATCGATCAAATTCGGTTTTTAAACTTTACTGAATAGGATGGTATTATTAAACCCTGTGTACAATAAACTTTGAAGATAATACGTGTATGATATGATTTAAAAGCAATCATTTTACCAAATGAATATATTACCCAAGTAAACTAAAATTAAACTTGTTTATTTTCAACTTCTGACATTTATATTTTAATAAAACATTAGCTAATGTTAATTCAGCATTCTTCACATTGAAAATGGAGATACAAAATTTGAAAAGTTATTATGGGTAGAAAATACGATAAACTAATTTGATTCATCATTTAAAATGGGTAAACTAATAAGCTAAAAGTAGCAGGTTATCTGATATTTTATATATCGTAATTCTAATATTTAAGAAAAATAGACGTAATCATTTTAAAGTATAATTTTTATAAAAGAAACAATAGAATAACAAAGACAAGTCTATGTTAATGACATCTTTTCGGAAACACCATTTTCGAATAGTTGAGTAGGAAAGTATCTTTTCCGCCGACATAGCACCTCGCAAACCAAGGGTTTCTTATCCGTGCCGCTCCTCAGTAGGAACTTGGCTATCGAAGATGCCGACGTAGCTTTTCATCACAGGTAGAAGTAATTTTTTCATGCATCCTATATAAGATTCTTCAAAGTTGTGATATGCTAAATTTTGCCATAATAAGCCATATTGCAGTTACTATTTCAGATACGGAAAAAATGTCAAAATGACAATAGTTTTGCTACTGGGCGTGTACATGCCACCATCTTGCAAACAATCTAACCCGCTTGATGATAGGTCGAAATGAAAATATTGACCGCTGTCAGCACTGATACCAGCAATAAAGTGATGGATTTAACTCTCTTCTTGAGTATCCACTTAAAAACAAAGTACGGTTCATTATGGTCCAGTTTTCTTCGCGGCATGATGCTGAGAGCGACCAAACACAACAGGATGAGAAGTTGGATAAAGATGGAGGTTGCAATCAGAGCGATAACTGTCGTCTGGTACTTGTACTTGTCATCAGACTGGGCACTACGTAACTGAGTGGCGTTAGCAGACAGCAAGGAAATGTTGATCAGTCCCTGGGAATAAATGCCTGTCGATTTTCTTCGTACTTCCACAGTGGTATCCTACAATGCAATTGTCAATCATTTAACGAAAAATCTAATTAGGTACAGAAAAATCGTTTGCATTAAAATACAGTTTTACCATTTATCTGAAATTGTTACTATGAGTAAGTTTGTGAAAATATAGTGAAGAAAAAGCTGATATAAAGATGTAAAAACAAATATTTTTAAATACAAGTAGTTGTATGTGTCATGATGTGTTAGAATTGGGACTTATTGATATAAAACCTTTTGATAATATAAGCAAGCTGATCAACAATGGACAATTTGGATTATCCTCACCAAACTACAAAAAGCTATAATATTTATAATTTACCTCATTTAGATTGCTGTATTAATGAATTAAATAAATTCAATTTATATATATAACTATAATTATTCCAATGCAAAATGACTAAGAATCTCCAACATTTAATCAATGTATTCTTGAATTAATCAATGTTTCATGTGATTTCTTATATGGAATGACTGAAAATTTAATCATTAATGAATTAAATATTCTATCATCTACATTTTACACTATTCGTTTTTATATATTAAAGATTTATTTCTCCTCATTTTTCCGATTCTAAGTAATTAACTTATCATTATCAAAAAATCTCACCAATCTAGAAGTTCTGTTTTTACAGTATCTTTATTAAGAAATTCCCATTTCGCCTTACTATTTTTGTCCCTTTTTCACCTGTATTTCACAGTTAAGGCGAAATAGGAACACACCGAAACGTTGCCCCTGGTTTGCAATGGTTGGCAATGGCTTTATGTTAGCGCACCCCCCCCCACCCCCCCCCCCCCACACACACACACAGAAGCCGACTAAATGGGTCAACTCTCTTGCCATTACTGAAAAACCCGGTTCTGGCAAATTGCGAGTATGCCTTGATCCTCGCTCTGATTATATATTTTCCAACACCCGAAAATATTACACCCTCAATCTTACACCACAAAAAATGCTGCATACACTATATAGCACTAGTAAGTTGTTTGAAAGAGTCCGCTATGGAACCTCAATGACCAACACCAAAACCTCTAACTCTATAGAGCTAAATATGCAGCAAAGGAACCAAACACCCGTGAGTAATTAGGTTGAAATGGATTATCACAAATACCAATATTATGTGTACTTATAAAGTCAGATTTGTAAAAGGAAAAAAAATATTTTGGAAAACACGAAACGAAATTCTTTTCACCTCTTTTTCGGCGGGTGTCTGCACGTTATTTGGTTCATCTTCCGCCGGCACTGGCACCAGAATCTCATCCTTAACTAGCTCGGTCTTGTCGGAGGCCATGGGAAAGCTCTACAGGTGGACTTCACACCAAAAATATTGAGATCTCTTTTTCTTATTTTTAAAAATGAAAGAAATGAGATAATCATAAACAGAATTTTATTTTCATGTTTTATTCAAAATTAAATCAAATTTGGCATTGCTCCCAATAACATAACATCGGGAATGTGTGTCTCAGAGAGAGAGAGAGAGAGAAAAAAAAAGAGAGAGAGAGAGAGAGAGAGAGAGAGAGAGACTTTCCAAAAATAGTAAATAACAATATGTATTACCTTGTGTTGCAGTAAACGCAGTCTTTTAAAATATAAGAATTATTCAATCCATTTTCAAAGGGTCTTTTTTTTTAAAACAAGGAAACGGATTCTTGTCTAACTAAAAATAATTACAAAAGATGTAAGGATTAAACATTTTCTTCCTCGTACAAAACAGCTTGATATAGTCGTACCATACGTACCATATTTTGATGATATGGGTACCAGCTACTTTCCTATTATATTTTGTGTTTTCTTATTTTCATTGAACTGTGCGGTTTTGAGACGTTGAATGCATTTGTATTATATTGTTTTATTATCATTATCCCCAAGCGTCAGTATGTTGAGAACTTGGACATCATTACTTTATAGTAGCGGGAAATAAACATTCATATTTTCAATATATCATACTAATTGATCTCTTGTTTTCGGTCGGTCAGTTCAATTGGTTTTGATATACGCTTAATACTGAACTTCGATTCTGGCAATACTTTTTTTCAGAGAATTCAGAAACAATAATGGATGAATCCCATGTAAGTAGATAATATTTAAATAGTTGTCAAGAAATTATCCTATTTAACGTCAATTGTTTTAAAATGATAGATACGCTGAGTATTAATTGTTTCATGCTTTATCATTTAAACAGAATTCAACATCAAATGGTAAATTTTTGAAAATATTCTTTTATTTGTCTTTTGTTTCATTCGTTCGTAATTTTATACAGTTAAACTTTAATATATTGAACACCGATATCTCGAATACAATGGATATGTCGAAGTGATTTGTAATTAACAACCACTCATTTTTTGAAGTATCGTACCCACAAAATCTCGAATAATCGGATATCTCGAAGTTATAAACAGTCCCTGTTCGAGATAACGAAGTTTGACTGTATTTATAAACAAAATCATTTTTCATACTTTGAATATTTTTTTTGATAAAGAAATTGAAGGACTCTAAATATCTGTATCATTCGGACTTGAATGTTGAATTTGGACTTAAAGTGAGATTTTGGTAATCTGATGATTATATATCAGACAATCTAAATCACCTGTATTTCTTTTTTAGATATTTTTTTTTTCATTTATAGTTTTCATTTAACAAGATGTTTTAATTTTTTATTTTACGATACAATTCCCTTGAAAAAAAAAACCAAATCAATTTGTATATTAGTGGTACGTATATCTTACCGATGGTACGCATATCTAGAAATTCTTATTTGTTTTATGGTACGTATATCTGTTTTTGTAGGTACGCATATCATCGGGATTTTCATTAACGAAGAAAATATCAATTAATATGCAGTTTTGGATTATTTTATAGGTTGCTACATGTGAAGACTCGCTAGCCCTTCAAACACTGATGTTTTACCCGCTGAAATACGATCTGAATAAATAAAAAGAGTTGTGTAAACTTACGAACCTGCATAGGTCGTCGCCATCTTATGATATGCGTACCAAATGGTACGCATATCGGCTTAAAACCAGTGAATATATGTATTCTATGAGAGATAGAAATGATTAATGTTGAGAAACTCAATTCTGTTAAAGTAAAATGAAAAACGAAGTTTCTTATTAACCAGGATCTCGGGTATGCTTATATCTTCTTTTATACTTGCCAAACTGATCGAAAGCAACGGAAGTTTACTTTTGAGTGACGTAAATTCTCTATATAATCACTGAGATGTTCCGAAATTGTATGATAAATCGAGAGAGAGCAAAAATTCCGCGAAAAGATATTCCTCTTGGTTTATCCAATGCTTTCGGATCTTAGTGATTACATGGAGAGTTTGCATCAACTTCCGTTGCTTTCGATAAGTTTGGCGAGTATCTAGTACATTTCGGAACGATGTGTTTATTATGCAGCGTACAGATGTAGTCAGACGATAGGAATAAGTAATTTTAACATTTTACAACCTAGATCTCGCCAGAAACCGTTGGAGAAACGGAATAACTTGTTTAAAACATAGCTTGAAACGAGGACCCCCTATAAATCCAAGATGGCGAGTGTCGTCCCTTTACTTTTTTTAATGTACATTGAATACACTTTTTTAACATGACTGAAACGGGGAATTTCAGTGTATTTTATTAATGCAATACACAGAAATACATCTAAGATTACCAATCTTAATAAAAAAAATTCTTCGGGAACAAATAATTAAGAATACCAAGCCCCTGTGGACAGATCTAGGCAGAAAACTGTAGCCAAATGTGATTTTTACGGATTTTTTCGTCAGGGTCTACTTGGTTTAGAGCTTATAGCGTGAAAAGTAATCCGTCAACATATAATTTATTTTACCAAATCTTTTTTCTAAGATGTCAATCTATAGAATAAACACCAGGAATTTGAGTTTGAGTCCATAAAATAGTAAAAAAAATTACCAAACGCGATACTAGCATTGCATTTTTTGTATTCTATTTTGATACATCAGGTCCATAAAGCGTACTTTATACTTACAAAAATTTGCGCAAAATTATTGATGAAATATGGCTTAAATAAATATTTATACTCTATTTTGTATGTTCAGTTCTAATTTTCCCAAAATTTGTAATTATTATTAGGAAAAACGGACGTCTGGCAAATTTCATAATTTTCAATAATTTTCGCAAGGGGATACACCCGTCTGAGAGGTGATAACAAACAAACTAGCATGTAAACATACATATTTTCTTTTGTATATGTATTGCTAGAATGTATATTTATCATTTAAAGCTAAGCTTTTAACGATTGAGCCCATTTAGTGCCGAGTATAGGACTACCTTAAGCACGCCCCGAATTTGCGGAGTTTTTACGATTTACTGTACCAGTTAACGGCTTCGTGATAATAACATAGTAAAAATCCGTGTTCATGTTGATTTTATACTCTGCTAAATGTAGTTTGAATTATGCCCCATGTGAGGTCAGACTAAAGTATTCGGGGTCATGATACATTATAAACAAAACTCATAAAATAATTCGTGTATATTATCATACGGTAATACACCAAATCGTATACTATTCAATACATAATTGTGCAATCAGGCGTTCAATTGCGCTACGAATCTCTCGGAAATTCGTGAATTCCTTTTGTTTATACATGTTAAATGTATTGATTTTATATGTCAAATCAAAGAAGGGATATAATAACGTATCACAAAGAGGTAGTATTCTATTTTTAACTTATTACGTCACTCTCCCCACTGGTAAACAATGATCGTTTAAGCTCATGTATAAAACATATTCAAGAAAGTTTTCAAGCAAACTTACTTTTCTTTATTCGAAAAAGACGACTGAATTAAAAAATCTTGGATTGTCGCGTGTTATAAACCCGAACTCTCATTTAACTGGTAGAGTACCAGTATAGAGCTAAAAATGCAGCAAAGAAACCAAACATCCGTGAAGAATTAGGTTGAAATGGATTATCACAAATACCAATAAAGTCAGATTTGTAAAAGGAAAAAAATATATTTTGGAATACACGAAATTAAATTCTTTTCACCTCTTTGTCGGTGGGTGTCTGCACGGTATTTGGTTCAGCTTCCATTGCCACTGGCACCGGAATGTCATCCTGAACTAGCTCGGTCTTGTCGGAGGCCATGGGAAAGCTCTCCAGGTGGACTTCACCAAAAATATTGAGATCTCTTTTTCTTATTTAAAATGAAAGAAATGAGATAATCATGAACAGAATTTTATTTTCATGTTTTATTCGAAATTAAATCAAATTTGGCATAACAGCGGGAATGTGTGTCTCAGAGAGAGAGAGAGAGAGAGAGAGAGAGAGAGAGAGAGAGAGAGAGAATAACAATATGTATTACCTTGTGTTGCAGTAAACGCAGTCTTTTAAAAGATATAAGAATTATTCGATCCGTTTTCATAGGAACTTTTTTTTAAACAAGGAAACGGATCCTTGTCTAACTTAAAATAAACGCCAAAGATGTAAGGATTAAACATTTTCTTCCTCGTACAAATCAGCTTGATATAGTCGTACCAGAAATCAGCTGAGAAACGCATGCACGTTTAGATTTCATCACTTACTGTACATTGTATATATAGTAGGTATAAATACATGTATGTATGAAAGTCATAACAAAAAAAAATGTTTCTACACATGTACTGTTATAATTATTTTTCTCTCTGTTTTATTTTAAATATATAAGTAGCAGATTATGGTCCTATCCTTTCCGGACGCGTACGGTGGTTCAACATATATACATGTTCGTATAAGTCTTGATCTCCTTTATCATTCATTTAGTTTTCGAGTTTGTTTTGTTTTTTTCTTTATAGTACAGTACAGTACGAATCAAATTGGTAACGTATAGTTCAATACAGTTCATTAGTGACGCAAACGAAGTTTGAACGGGGTTCAATATATCGCAGCCATAATATTTTGAATCCTCTTTCCAATGGAAATTTGAAAAAGGAGGGGGGCTCAATATATTGCAGCCATAATATTTTGAACCCCCTTTCCAATAAAATTTGAAATGGGAGGGGGGGGGGTCAAATATATTCCAGCCATAATATTTTGAACCCCTTATCCAATAGCGATGAAAATCATCAAGGTGGTTCCATATTTTTCAACCATAACATTTTGAACCCTCTCTCCAACAGCAATGAAAATTAGAGGGCATTCAACATATCGCCGCCATAATATATTGAACCCGGGATTCAATAGTTTAGGGGGGGGGGGGGGGGGTCAATATTTCGCAGCGATATATTGAACCCAGGTTCACAATATCGCATAATATATTGAACCCGGGTTCGTTCAATATTTCGTGGTATTAAAATATCATATGACACCGGTAATATTGAAAATATAAATGAATAAAAATGTACTATTTATATCAGATTATTCAAAACAATATGTAGTGACATGAGGGGAAACCACTGAATATAGTTTTATCACGGTACCAACATATAAGGAGTAAACATTTAAAAAGCTGCATGGTCGATAGGGGTAAGTGTTATCTTTAAAAAGCTAAAAAAAATATTACTAGACCACCAGAGACCAGATTCCCAGATTGAGGGGAAATGGTAGAAATGAATTCGTATACTGAGTATATTACATGTACAAAAATAAATATCATATACGTATTTATAACACTTTTCATTTATATATATTTCCTATTAAGTACGCAAATCATAAATATACTTAAATTCTGTTTCAAGATCGCATTGTTTTGAGTTTCTTAACTCATTTTCTCAAATCATGTCCATTTTACTCAACCTGTGAAAGCATGTGTAAATGTTTAGATCACAAAAAAGGATTACAATATTTTCCCACAACCTATACTGCTCTCGCTGAGCAATTCTCTTTTAATAGCATTAATTCTTACCTTAACACCCCACCAACTTACTTAAAATAATTTAAATTTTGGAAGTTATAGTACATGTTTGTTACAATATATATATTTTTGTCCTCCTTTCCCATTTTCTTCAATTTTTGTTTTATTTTTCGGGAGAATCTATCATCCCTTTAAAGATAGTATAAAACTGCACTGTTTCATTAAATACTAGTATCATCTAGTATAAATGTTTTTGCATTGCTATGATAGACACTAATAGGAATATTTAACTTGCACGCTCAAACTAGGAAATAGTTTACATGTATCTGATAGAGTTCAGTTCAAAGATAATTTGTATTTCACATTTCGTTATTTGTCAGATGCAATATACAGTGGAGCCTCAGTTATCCGGACGCTTTTGTTTCCAAATCCAGTCCTCCGGATAGGTGAGGCGTCTAGACTATTGTAGTCATAAACGATAATTTATTTGTTTATAATGGGTGTTGATGCTGTTTTCTTTGCCTTTCATACTAAACAGCAACAAATTAGAGTTGTCCTTTGAAATTCGCCTGTTTTTAATTCGAGAAACCCTGCATTATATTTTTATTTAGTCAGGAAATGTTAACCAAACTATATTAACAGCCAATATTAACACATAGTGTTCAAGTGTGAAACGAGCCTATTTACGTTATGTTTTTAACAATCTTTATCTAGACACGTCAATATTCCATCAACGCACTTCCGACCAATCGACATGGTTTCCTTATTGTTTTCTTCCATACTTTCGTTTTTGAATTAATCTCAAAAGACGCTTCATTTAAGATTTCTATTTTGAATATAGATAACACATATCTTTGCAAAAATTTCCTAATTTATCAAGCACAGTCCTCCTTTGAAATAGATGGGCATTTTAAAGATGATTACACTTGGCGGAACTGGGTCGTTTGCCCTGAATTATTTTTAAAAAGTTAAAAATACTGAAATATTGGGTGAAAATATTTTAAATACACAAAATTTTATATTAAAAACATATATGAGGATATGCATTTCACCCAATGTGAAAATTCTTGGTTTTTATGGTAAAAGATTTATTGTGCTCTGCTGGTTTTAGCAATGTTTGGTATGCACAAATTGTTCCAAATCAAAGAAACTGTTTTTAGATATTAAGCAAAACTATTTGATGTCTTTATCCAGAAATTAAGAGACGCTTTCTTTGCATGTTCCTCTAAATGTTACGTATATAAATATTTGTACGACCCTTTTGGTCTCCAGTGTTATCTTAAAAAATGTATATCAGAAAATATTGTTCACTATTTGACAAAATATAGATTGTCTGCATATAGACTAGCAATAAAACAAGGTCGGTATAATCAAACTGTACGCTCGCGTCGCTTTTGTAGATTTCGTACTCTTAACAGGATTGAAGATGAATATCACTTCATTCTAGAATGTCAAAACTACAGTCATTTACGGTGTATTAATATAAAAAATTATTACTGGTAAAAGCCTTCTTGCTTCAAGCTTGTTCAGTTGCAGAGTTCGAGAAATAAGAAACAATTAAACAAACTGTTTTTTTTTCTTAAGAAAGCCACAGGGTATAAAAATGATATAGTTAATATGTATATTATCGTCCTAAAGTGATAATTTAAGTACATTGTATTATGAAATACATATATGTACATTTTTCTTTTCTATTTTTTATGTAATTATTACATTGTACATTTGTGGTAATATCTCATAATGGAAGATGTGTTTGTGTACTGCAAAAAAAAAAAATTGTTCACAATGATAATGTATTTATACAAATGCCTATAAACCATGCGGTTTTGAGGTAATAAACTATACTATACCATACCATACCATACTATACCATACACTTGACAGGTGCACAGTATAAAGATATCCAAGCTACGTGCAAGGAGATGTGTCTAATCTTGTCTCACCAGTATTGTTATCTGACACCCCTCGAAAACAGTTGTCAACCTCCGCTTCGCGTCGGTTGACAATGGTTTTCTCGGGGTGTCAATTTCAACTTTTACCATCCCAAACAGGTACTATTCATAAATTGTATTCTTTTAAGCGTTTTTAGCGAAAGCTGCTTCCGCTAAGTCAAGTATATTGCTAAATGCCATTCATATGTATTAGTTGGAACATTCAGAAAAACGCCAATTTAAACCCATGCTAACCTGTAGAAAAAATATTTTCCGCCAAATATCGCACACGCTAAATATAAGACGTTTACAGTATATTGACCATTGAAAATGACAGGAAAAAATCCTCCAGACTTTAGTGTATTTTTTTACTTAAATGTGTTCACAGATTGAGTATAACAAAAGATAGCAAAATTCCATTAATAAACACATTAAAAAAACCATAAGATCCCTAATCATTAGTTCAAATTTAATTTTTTTTCATTCCCGCATGTTTTTAAAGATTAATTCTCTGTAAATATCAAACTCGGTGACCACGCATAGTCAGAGATTTTCTTCATATTTCGTGTTTTGATACCCTTTGGTTCATAAAGATCTAAAACCACCTTAAACGGTTGCTATGGGGACGGGTTACCATGGAAGCAAAGTATTGAAAAATGGGCATTTTAAGCTATTTTGAACACAAATTGCAGTTAATTAAAGCAGTTTCAGCTATACAGATTAAAATCATCGCACACAGAATATTATCACGCTTTCAATTATTTAGATTTTTATGGTCTGATGAATACTACGGCATTTCATTTTATTCGAATTTAAAAATATAGCTTTAAATGGAAAAAAATTTAACTCTCCGTTACACTGAATGTACATGTAAAAAACTAATAAACCAACTTCTTGTCAAACCATTTATTTCCTTAAAAAGTAAAATTTACTAAACGATGGAAATATTGAACAAGGTAATCGTTAACAATGACAGCAAAAACATATACATACAATTTGTATGGTAGATGTAAGTTTTAATAGTTTAGAAATCTATTGATGCATAATTTATAGATCATATATTCAATAGAATATAGAAACACTGAACATGATTTTTAATTCATGCATTACAGAGATGTAATTTAACTTCACTAAAAGAAAGAACTGCAAATTTCCGATAGAAACCGGTGTTGTTGTCTAATAGTAGCAGTAATATAAGTTCTTGAAAGTAAAATCTTTATATTTCATTAACAAACGATTAAAATGGGAAATTCTGACCAGCAAATACAGAGTACTAATATCAAGTAACCTGTCGCATCAGATGTTTAGAATTGTCTTTAAATATGACGCAATCAAGTTCAAAAGACTAGTTGGGTTGGACATGTGCCCAAATCAACGATAGTTATTCGATAATTAATTCCTTATTTTTTTTTTTATAGTAAAATAGACTGATATTTTAGTGTTAGAATTTGTGTTTTTCCCAGAAGGGTTGCAAACAACACTAGTTAGCTAAAATATTTGAATAAATGAGTATTTGTTCAGTGTGCAAATAAAAAATACTTACTATGTCGGCAAATTTTTCAGCTAATAGCCGTATAATTTTCGAATAGAAACATTAACCGCGTTATTTTTATCAATAGCGGCCGTTCAGAATGGTTAACTTTAGCCAAAAGTTAACCACTGGTTAAGCAATTTAAGGTTTCCCACTCCTCAAGTTTTGATTTCATTGTGCAAATGATAAGATTTTATTTATTTTTTAATCATCACAGAAAAATTAAAAAAACTATTTCATAATTATACAACATTAAGAAAATCCATTGGAATTCAAGAAACAAACAAGTTTTGGGGGAACTATTTTTTGTGCGGAAGATTTTTTTTAGACGAAAATGACAGAAACAAGCATTACTATGAATTTTCAATATACTTTTCTTTTCATTACACTTTATTCATTATTCACATTTTTAACATAAATTTGATAAGTTTGTAACACATATTCTATACATGTATTTTTATGTTTGACATGTACAAAATTAAATCTTGAGAGATTGATAGACGGTTAGCATCTAAAATCATGAAAATTTGATAAAATATCTGGATTTAAAAAAAAAAAATTCACGAATTTTACCTTTGAAGCTCGATATCTAAAATTTGACATCACTAATGTTTTATTATGTCAAAATGATACTATCACTGCTATAAATACATAATTATCAATTAAATGCAAAGTGGATAATTCTTATAAATTTTTTGATAATCGAAAAGTTTTTAGTCCAAATCAAATTGTAACTGTTATAAAAAGTTATTACAGCTTCGTGTCTATTTTTTTGTAATCCCTCTATTCAGTGTGACCGTGGGCTTTGTGCATAATTAAACGTAATAGCTGACAAAATAAGTTTGCTTGATCAAAAATACCGACAACAAATCATAATCAGTCTGAAATTGCATTTTAGATGAAAAAGGTCAAAAATATATGGGTCATTACTTAGAGGAATGAATACTGAACCACTATTATCTTTGTATTTTTAAAGAAAATTTTGTCTACAGATTTCAATTATATACTTCTCAGGAAGGTCTTGATACAACAACATTGAGGAGTGGGATACCTTAAGGAGTGTTTAACTATTGGGCAACAGAGTTTATCTACTGGTCAAAATTTAACCACGAGAAGAGTGGTTAAAGGTAACCAGTGTTTGAGCAACCCGGTCGGTGTTACAAGATTTTAAATTTCGCGGCAAAAAGCCTTGTTGGGGCACTGTTTTGCTGCTATGCGACTTCGTTGGGGGTAAAGAAGCCTGGACTGAGTGCTAGGATTTTAAGACTACACCAAAACAAAATAGATCTGCAATAATTTTTAACAGGTATCTTCGATTTGTAGTTAATTAACTTCAAGTTCGATCTTTATAATTTTACTCATCCTCTGTTTCGAATGATGACAAAATTTGACCAGAATATATGAAAATATTAAGTATACTCATATTAGCTGATATATTACTCCGCATTATATTAAGTTTCAACAGAAATTCAAGATGGCGGAGCTCGGTGCTTCGTTGACAGATATGAAATGGCTGCATGAATTGTCCGTTGGAGGGGCTATGGCAGGAGGAAACGCTAATAAAGATGGAAATCAGATTTCGAAAGCTCACGGGGGTCAAGTGCCAATGAGAAAAGCCCCGAATTCACCCTTAGACACGAGTGCAACCCTCGATAAAGAAGAGGCGTCGAATCACAGAGATGGAAAACCCCCTTACAGTTACGCTAATCTAATAACATTTGCCATAAACAGTTCGAAAAACAAGAAAATGACGTTAAGTGAGATATATCAGTGGATTTGTAACGAGTTTCCCTACTACAAAGATGCAGGAAACGGCTGGAAGGTATGGAGTGTGCAATTTGGTGCAATACACACCGTCCGAGATTCCTCTGATCACATTTCGATGTTACGTTCATTTACTTAGAGTCCTTAAAGAAAGTAATATTATTCAGTGTAGATACATTAATATTTTAATTGCAATATTTATTATATTCCCTATAAAAAAAATTCTGCACGAAGATCTGTATCACAGTGTTTTATTGCAAATTTACCCCTTTGGGACCCCCTCCCACGCTTTAGGGCATATCTTACTTAGAAGGCTATCAGGATATTTCAAATGGTTTTGTTCTAATAAAAGTTGCTCATCTATGTGTTGACCATTCTAAGCCTTGTTTATTTCATTTTTGTTCTTGTGTACAGATAAATCAGGGTAATCATGGATGGTAATTATCTAATTTTTATTACGCATAAATGGGTAAATACATGTATATATATTTTGAACAGTTCATGTCAAATTCCAATTTGATGAAGGTCTTTAACTGTCCAGTCAATCGCGTACAGATATGAATACAGTCAATGCAACATTACATGTTTCACTTTGTACAGGGATGTATCTTTCAGTTAAAATAGTGTCGGATTTCACTCAGTAGAGCAGACTTTGAAAAAAAAACTTTCCAAATTTTACAGTAAACATGTATGAGTATTTTATGAATAAGTACCTTCTCTTTGCAAATCAGGAAGAAGGTACTCAATATTTGACAGTTTGTTTTGATGAGCAAACTAGATGTATTAAACATCCCACTGAAACTCCAATCTCTTGCTAAAATGGCTCTATTTGATTTAATGATCTATTTGAGTGATTGGTCTCAACCTGCTTATTAATAACATGAACTGCTGCCATAAATGTTCAGAAATAAGTTGTCACTTTGAAAAAAATAAGCGAAGCATTATTTCTAATATTGTCTTTTTCAGTTTAATTTCGATTTTATTTTTTATTTTAATTTGGAATAAACTATTATTGAAAATGTGTTGCTATTTATAAAAACAAAAGTCACTGCTGTAATCAAACTCAGGACCTAAAGGTCAGTAGTCCGAATCTATACCCATTGTTTTACTTAGTTAGACAACCAATTATCATTTATGGCGGTGTACAAAAAAAAAAAAAATATGGCGGTGTAGGCATTTACACGATAAATTGAAACTGCTATGCTGCAATGTACTGTCATAGCAAGTAAAAGTCATGGAGTCTCAAGGACCTGTAAATATGACATTGAAATAGCATTGCTGCAATGAGGGACGTATATACGTCCCTGCTGCAATGATTAGGTTTATTTATCTCTGAGTCATCCAATAAGGCAATGTGTTGTTTATTTTATTGATATACCGCCAATACCAATGAATATTTTTTTTATATCATTTTATAAACAGAGCTTTTCTTTTCAATGAGATTAATATACATTGTAGTTTGGAAATGGCCAAAACCATCCAGTCTGCTGCTCCATAATTGATAAAAAAAAATTATAAATGTGTGGTAAATGAAGGTCTTTATAGAAAATTGTGATAGCTAGCTCACCACAGCTTTTGTTTTTATTTCAGAATTCAATACGACACAATTTATCTCTGAACAAATGTTTTCTAAAAGTACCAAGATCAAAAGATGACCCTGGAAAGGTAAGACTTTGCACTGCATATGCAAGCTACTTACCGTTTCATGACAACCTGTATTGAACAAAACTTTTTTAATTTTTGGTTGGGTCATAATTACATGTATCCGTTTTTCAGGGGTCATATTGGGCCATAGACAATAATCCGCCGGATGATTCCTTGCCATCTAGACACAAGAAGCGGAAGCTGATCGGGGAATTTGTAAGTCTATACACTGTCATTCAAACATATCTTATTATCCATAATGCCAACAATTTTTAATTAATGTATACCTCTGCCATATACATGTAACTGGGTTTGTTTTTTTTGGAAGGGTGTTTTGGTAATTAATTTTTTTGTATGGTACATGAGATGATACATGTACCACTGAATTAAGCAAAAAATAGCACCCTGTCAAAAAAAATAAAATCATATGGTATTTATAATTACATGTATTATGATATCTCTACATGCTATTTTGTTTTCCTTCAGGCAACGTCACCCTATAGTCCGGAGTCTGGCTTGAACCTGAACAACTCCAACAGTCTAAGTAACCCCCCTCTTTCATCAGTCACTGTCCAGGTGTCTCCTGTGCCAGCCCAGCCAGCAAATCAGGTCATTGTCATCTCTAATATGTATTGATTTATGGCCATGAAATAAATGTTCTTCTGATCTGATTGCAATTAAATTAAGGGCATAAACCATTACAGTTAGCAGGGGTTGGGATGAGGGTAGGAGTGAATAACTGGTGTATTATTATACATGTATTGGTATACTAAACTCTTTTAATTTCTAAAGTAATTAGAAAAACTGATGATACAATGTATTTTTCCATTTCTTGATCAGTGTGTAGGTAAAATTTGATATGGATAATTGATTTTAATTTGGTATTTTCTTTAACTGCAGATTCAGATCCAGATGCCAACCCAGCACACCCAGCAGCCTGGAAACTCGTTCATCGACAACAACATAGGAATCGACGATCTCAGTGCTTCATTTAGAACCATTTACAAGAACATGTTTGAAACCAATCCAGCAGGTCCGAAAGATTTCTCAGCAATGACCAAAGAAATAGAATTAAAAACAAAAGTTTCTTGATTAAGATTTAAAAAACAAAACACCAAAAAAACCTAATGATTTTATTTGTTCACGTTGGTTAAAAAAAGGTGGGGGGGGGGGGAATTTGAAAAAAAAAAAAATTTCTTTAACCCTCTTACAAACCTTTTTGCTCCATGATCTTCTGATTAGCCATAACCTACTCTCTTTAGAATGAGTAGAAATCATATTCATGACTGCACGCATTGTTTAAGAGGTTTTCTGTTTTTCGAAATTCAAAAATGAGTTGGGAGTAGATGCAGTATTGCTGTTTATTGGTGCACAGTTTAGAACTGTAGTTTTGATAAATGAATTGGTTTTATATGACGTTAACTCAAAGTAACAATATCTGATTAAAATGATTATAAACAAGTAAATCTTTTAGTGATGAATTCACAAACAAAACATACAGCCTTTTGTCTGCAAAGATGTTTTAATGAATGTATCAAGATAAAGGTACAAATTCTTGCTATTAGGTCTTCAAATGAATAAAACAAACGCTTTGTTCCCACAATTTCAGTTGCAGTATAAAAATTTGAAATTTTCATTTTCTAAAGATGATAACTTCCTATGTTATCTTTGCTTTTGACTGAGAGAAGTAAAGGCCTGCATTATTTTTTAGGACCCGCCCCCAGTTTACCAGGCACAGACTGGTTACAGAATGTAGAGACATTAAAAGAGAGTCTGAGATTGGCGGGCTCTGGCAGCATAGATCTGAACAGTGTTGACATGGCGCAGTTTCAAGGTACAATCTTCAGTGTGTACATAACAAGGCATATAATTGGTTGACTTGCTACTTTTTTCAACTGGCTCTGACACTGATATTTAGAGAATATAGAGATTCTTGTTATTTGGTTCTACATTTCTTGCATGTCTCGTACTAATATAAATGGAAAATCATAACTGAGTGTTAAGCTGGTAGAATTTGAATTCACGGATATTATGATTAGGTAGGATAGGCACATCAGAAGTAATGAAAGGGAAAATTGTTCTATTTTGCCCAAGAGACTTGTTGCAAATTTACAGAGATAACAATTTTTTTTAGAAAAATTATTTTACTGAAGTACTGGTAAATAAAATTAAATAGTACTGTTTAATATCATGAATTTGTCAAAAAACAGCCAATCTGCTTACCGGTACTTTCCTCATTGCAAAAATGTTTTACAAAGATCTATATCATCATTCATCAAGTCTCTTATTTGTCTTATCTCTTATCTCTCTCTCTCTCTCTCTCTCTCTCTCTCTCTCTCTCTCGTTCTCACTTTTATTTGCATCATTGAATTATTTTAATACATATAAATTAGGAGCATGTAAAGGTTAGCAAATATTTTGCCATTATATGAAGATAAAATACTTGAATAATTCCTACTGCTATCTTCTGCATTGATTCATCTTTTATGATGGAATATCTGTGACATTTCATGTGTAAGTCTCTTTCAATTATGAAACGCCTCCTCACTCTTGTATGTGTATGACACTGTGTGAGTGTTTGAGTAACATCTTATTGCTTGTTGTGGGCAAATAATTGGTAAATAAATTGAATTAAATATGTTGATGAGCAGGTCTGATGGACACTATGAAGAATGCTGACCAGGCGAATTGGTGTCTGAACCACGAGCAGTTTGCTGACCTGGCCTCCTCCCTCAGCACATTCTTCAACCAGTCAGGCCTCGTACCCTCCATCACCCCTCCCACCACCACAAGTAAGGCCCCTCGATTTAGCTCTCTTCTAAACTGTAATTCAAGTCAAGCTGAAAAATGTAGAAAATGTTTTAAAGTTTTTTAACACAAATTTTCTTGTTTGAGTATTGTACATGTATGTAGCATAACTTGTCATTGAAATGTATGTACAAATGTATTTGTCATTGCATGGTTGAAAAACATCACCATTTGAGAAAGAATGCACTGCCATGTGCATGATTTTACAGATGGAAACTTTGGTTTCAATATAAATGAAGAATAATACTCTGGAATACAAATGGAAAGCTGGTGGGAGATGGAAAGAATGATGTTTGAAAGACGGGGAAAATTTTGCAGAGATTTTACAACATGTACATGCATATATTTAAACAGGATTCGTTCGTAATCATAGAGATTTTTCTTTCTTTTTTCAGCCAACACTGGTTATTCATCAACAAGTGCAAGCACTTTGACCACATTGAGCAACAACACATCACATTTAACAGTCCCCCAATCTTCCATCAGCCCCTCCCTGAGTCCCACGTCAACAGTAGTAAGTTCTACCGAATTTGAAAATATTATAGCAAATAAAAAGAAGCTTTAAAAACTGTGTATTTGACTCGGTTGTTGTCAATGGTCATTTTATAACAACCCACTGCAGTACCGTTTGTTTCTTTCAAATATTGTGAAAACTCTCATCATAACAACCATTGATTTTAAACTCATTTTTGCTTTAAGCTGAAAACACTATCTACTGGTATTGGTTAAATATATCGGTAATTGCTTTAATATGAAGAAAAAGTGAAAAATGATTAGTCAAGGAATGTTTAATATTTCTGATGTGTGTTGTAGGGTGGATTTAGTCCACAGCCAACCCAGAATGTCATTGTTCAACCCACACAAACTGCTTCATACATCCTAAATGATGTGGAAGATGACGACGAGGAATTCAACTGGGAGCGGATTCTATAGTCATCCACCAGCAGCAAAACCCATCATCATCATCATCATCATCCATCATTGTGGCAACTATGTATTGTCCAAGCACACCAGTTGAATTATGTGATGAAAGTTGAGTGGTTACGAATGTTGCGGATTGTGTTTGCATAAGAGTTATATATCATGTTTGGAAGATTATTATTTTCTGAATCAGAAAAAACAAAAAATGCTTATATATGTATATGAATTGTTATGTAGTTTTCATGACAACAAAACTTCCTTGTTGGCATGCAGTGTAGTGAATACTCATCATTGCATTCAAATGTGGCAATGTTCTGTATATTTCTAATATATATGAAGAGATCTATCATAAATCCCTTATTTATTTTCCTGTGATTCACAATATGCTGATTTTTTTCGTCAAATCCACTTAACAGTATTATTATCTTGTTTTGCTTCGGGATTTTTCATAGATTTATGGGTGAATTTATTTTATTTTTGGGGGGGGGGGGACGAAATTATCATTTTTTCTCTTGAAAACCAGTATAAATAAAAAATAAATCCAGTTATGTTGATAAGAGACAATCAAGCGACAGCGTGAATAACCATGGGGTGGTCCTGTTGTGTAAAAAAAACACAAAAATCAACTTTCACTTTCACTTTGTTTTCATGATATTTTTGCTTTTAGCTTCTTCATCTTTGTAGAAAAGAACCTGTGCACTATACTATTATGTAATGATTACTAACTTCTTTATCTCATTGGATGCTGATGGCAATATTGTTATTTTATATATGATTATTATATTTTTGAGAGTTGTTGTTAGACTGTTTTATACATTGTTTGATGCAGGGTGACTCTTTTTTTCTTGTTTATTTCTTTCCCTATGTGTATCTGCTGTTGATTTATTTATTTGATGTATTGAACTGCAGGCTCAGATTCTCCTAGTCTTTAGAGGTTTGAAATTGCAATTTGAAGTAATAAAAAATGTCTGTGAAAATTATGAAACCCCCAAAAATTGTTAAAAATCAAAGGTAGATGTACTTGTACTTTACATCAACATTGAATTTGTTCTCTTTTTTAATTTTTCTTTATTTTCCCAGCAAGTAAAATGATGAAAAATCATAATTATACATTAGTAAATATCTAATGTAATTTTCTAACAATCGTGCAAAGAATGAAACCTTGAATTGTTTGGTAAAGTGTACATGATCATATTTTGATAACAAATTTTTTGAGTTATATGTTATATATTGATTTAATGCTGGTCATCTGTTGAATGTTTGCCCTAAATTAGAACAATACAGCAATAATCCTACATTTCAGATTAAAGTATTCTCATTTTCATTGATCCAATCTACACACTCAATAAATATGTACATGTATTATTCCTGCTTTTAATCAATTGTAATATTTACAAAACCATTTGGTTCAAGCAGTTAACATGGAGTATTACTTTGTATAAGAAAACAAACAATTACATATGGAAGCGAATTTCTTCAGATGAATTGATAGATAGATTTGACATTGATGTGTACATTTATGTGTAAATTAAATTAGTGCTATTAGGTTTACTTCTGTATTTGCTCATTAGTTATTGTAATGTGACTTCACTTGCTCAGAGTATCAATGCTACCTTTTATTTGAATAATTTTTTCTTGATTTTTTCCCTTTATGCGCATTGTGTAACATACTGTAGCTAGCATTATAGAATGGGCATGTAATTGTACAAACAATCTATTGCTCTCTCTCTCTATTCAGATCTATTTTGAGCAAAAGGTAAAATCAAAATTCCCTTCTTTCAAGTTTAAGCTTGTTTTATAGAATTGCATTCATTTTTATTAAAGAATCGGACATATTATCATGCTGCGTGCTTAGAAAAGAAAGGGAAAGGTTTTCATGTTTGTATGAATGACAAGATGATTTCTTTTAGTGAAGTAGAAATTAATGACAAAAATGTGCAATTTGTGGTGTGACTTCAAATCTATGTTTACATGTGTAAATAACAAATCTGCTTGCTGGTTGCTTTTGAATGGAATGTTTTGTGCATCTATCTGACATATAATCTGACAGTTGTACACATTTGTTGCTTTCTTAGGAAAAATGCATGTTTAGTTAGAATTTGAGTGAATTGGCAGCTTAGAAGTAACCAATCAGATGTACATGTAAGAGAATTGGTCATCAATTTGTGTATTGTTTATTTTTGGTATTGTGGCACCTGAATAGGCTTCAAATTTGAGGATGACACAAATTGTGATGGAGAATTTGATTATTATGCAATAATGTACTTGTACATTAATTGATGTGTGAATGCATGTATTTACATAAGATTTGTAAATTTTGTTACTATTTTTCCCCCCAGAAAAGCTATTTACAGGATTGCCTTTGATATATAAAGGAACTATTTTCCTATCTTTCTGTATGGAATGTTCTCTGTGTAGAATGTCCGTTTATTGCTTTTTTAAAGGCACTTTTATTCAGGTTTATGGCCGTCCATATCATATATTTTTCTCTGAAATGCAACTTGTATTTGCAGTGTTTGCAAAACTGCATGTTACATGTCTTAAGTTCTTTTTTATGGAACGTTTATGTTTGTGCTCTAATTAATAAACCATTTCTTAAGAATTGAAAAATGCAAATTTATTTGAAAAGGTTTTTTTTCTCCTTTGATTGAAATTAAGGTGTTTTATAGTATAAATCTTTTACTGGTTTCGAAATGTGATACAAGTAATCCTATTATGTGTGAGAATTTTGTTGGTTTTTTTTTTAAATCTTGAATACATGTACGTGTACATATGAAAAAAAAAATACTTTTCTGCATAGATATTTAATATTTAAATCTATGAAGTAGTTTTTCTGCTTTGTAAATTGGGAGATGCTTTATTTATTCATAGCAAACAAAATACATTTATTTACAATACAAGTTTTCTTTATTTGCAGTGTGTTTCCTTCCTTGACCAATAATATTTTTTTTTTGATAATGTCAGAAGTTTTGGATATGATTTTAAAAGACTATGCATTCTTGGAGATGATTTTATCAATATCCCTTAGTTGTTATAAGATGAAGACAAGTTTTCATGTTTGCCACCTGAATCAAGTTTACACATTCATTGTATGTTGTGCATGTCGGAGTGTTTTAAGGGATAGAGTAGTTCTATTCTTATATGGCAAATGAGTTGTCATTGCAACTTTCATCAATAAAATTGTTGAATATCAAGTTATGGAAAAAACTTGTTCATTTATGTTTTTCATTATTTTTTTTCTGAACACTGTTGTGTCAGTATAACAAACTAAGGTTTTGTTTATGCATGAGAATAGACTTTGCATACATGTACTAGTAATGAAAAAAAAATCATTTTCTTAAATGTTTTGAGTTTGGTACTATGAAATCAAACAAACAAACTAAGGTTTTGTTGATGCATGAGAATATAGACTCTGCATACATGTACGGTACTAGTTCTGTAATGAAAAAAAAATCATTTTCATAAATGTATTGAGTTTAGTACTTTGAAATCAAACTATGTCAGCTGATGCATTTGATGGGGAAAGTGGGTCATGAACCCGAAATTGGTCACTGTTCCCCCTTTTGGCTATACACACACATTGTGTACAGGATTGTTATACTATGAGGAACATCAATCTTGGTTAGCTGATACATCAGAGGAGGAATTAAGTTGTGCAGTGACCCCCAAAAAGGTCATAGTTCATTTTGAAGTTTTATGATTTATGAATGGATAAATACTCTACTTGTGCAAGCTCCTGATCAATGGGAAGTCTAGAACAATCAGACTTAGTGATGGATATGATACATGGGAATACTGTGTGGCCTTATTTTGTAATTTTATGCCTCCACATATTCAAAGCATCTTGAACTATGAAGGTGTTGCTTAAACAAACCTGGTCAGGTGTTTGATATATTGAATGAAAGGTGGTTAAAAAGTACCGGTAAGCCATATGTGGCTTACTGTTGGAATTTGATGGTTATCTGTACTAAAGCTTTAGTTTCTGGCACTCGTGTAGTTCAATCCAGATATATGTATCATAAACTCTGTCAGCTAGTGCTCAGAATTTCTAACAGTGTTACTCTTGGGGTTAAAATAAAAAGGACCAATGTGAGTAATATGATAAGATATAGGCCTAGCTTTCTTAATATCTAACGAAAAGTAGCCACTAAAGACTGACTTTTATGCCATCATTTGGTGTTTGCTTATACATGTATACAGAAACTGACACCATAGTATTTGAAAGTGAGGAAAATGTTTATACCCAGGAATTTAAGGAGATCAATGGATAATCTGAATGGCAAGAAATATGTTTAAACACATTTTGAACTGTTTTTTTTTTTTTTTCATGTTTTAATACAATCATGCTTATGGGTTTTCATGCATTTTTTAAAAACACTTTAAAAATCAATACCACAAATTGTAGGCACTTTAACGAAAATTGGTGAGTGTTTAGTGCCTAATTACAGGTGAGCTAAAAGGCCTGGAGGCAAGATAGAGTTGGTGTTTCAGCACAGAAATCATTGTCTTTTATCTTGCATAATAAATATGGATGGGAACCAATTATACAAATATTGAGGAAAAAGTGATAGATCGGGAACCTGAGATATAGTACATTTACTTGCATTGTAGAGGACATAATTGGTGAGCAATAGGCCCATGGGCTTCTTGAGTTTGGGAGAAGGGAGGAGGAGGGGGTGTAGGGGTAGTTGAAAATTTAATCAGGGACATACACAGTATATATACTAAGTAGAATACGTCCTTGGTTCAATATCATTACTTAACTATTACTCTTTAGAGCACCTGATCTGAAAGCTCAAACTTGCTTTTCTGATCATTTTTGTCCCATATGTCATGCAATCGTCTTAGTGTGTTTCTAAACTTTCACATTTTTAACTTCTTCTCCACAGCCACTGGGCCAATTTTAAACTTTCACATTTTAACTTCTTCTCCACAGCCACTGGGCCAATTTTAAACAAACTTGGTAAAAATAATTGATTGAAGTTTGTGAAAATGAAGGGGAGATAATTAAAAACTATTGAAATTTTGTGGACATTTTATTTAATTCTTCAAATTAATTCATCTCTAATACCATTTCGCCAGAAAAGCCTAATCTAGTGTAAAGGCATTCTCAGACAGTGTAGTTTCAAGTTTGTTCAAACCATGATTCACATGGTAAGTTTAGGCCACAAAAGGGGTGGGGCATGTGATTTATTCTTTTACCTAGATATAAACAAAAAAGACATATTTTAAAATCTTCTCATAAACCATTTTACCAGCTAGGTAAGCTGAGTAAAAGCATTATATAATGTAGATTTAAGTTTGTTTAAATCGTGATCCCCTGGGTTAGGCTTGGGCAGCAATGGGGGAAGGGGGTTTGAATGGAGAAAATTGTTTCAAAAAACTTCTCAAAAACTGAAATAACACAAAAGGTTTAAACAGTGTTTAACTTATCAAAATTTAAAATTCTATGGAAATAAAATCTACTATACTAAAATATGATATTTTGTTATTGTTATCCTAAAATGATTTTCAGTGATCAGAGTTATTGCTGGTGAGCAATGATGTCCTTAGGCCTCTTGTTTGTAAGGCCGGGATCGACATTCCGTCACTTTCAGTAGATGTGACAACTTCCGGGAGCATTGAGCAAGGTTGTATTTTGTGTATGTTAGCTTCTAAGTGACAAATAATTGGTATCATAGTCCAAAGTTTACTTTATTTGTTAAGAGTGATAGATGTGTGAGTCGATAATTACATCATGTCCTTTATAAAGGTTTGATATGCAAATCAGTTATATTTTTACGCCTGGCTGTACTTAAATATCTAACATGATCAAGATATTTATACATTAAGAGGATTTAACCATGATCAATGTAATGCGATGAGTACACGTAAGTGATTATCGCGATGAAGTGAGGGAAAATACTTAAAATGAAGATGTTTGTAGAGGAAATTCGGGATATTTGTGTGGTAGTTTTGAGGGAATTCGGGGGGCCTTGGGCTGAATTCAAAATAATAGTCCATTGATTGTTATTAATTTCTGCAATGTCTTTATAAGGAATGTTTGTTAACAGTGAAACTTGGTCCAATTATTCATTTTGGTGATTATAAAATGTTGACCATTGAATGATCATAAGATCAATGATTTCATCTTAAATACTTTAAAGAACATTTTGATATAGATGATTCCTTATTTATTTATTTATTCCATTGTCAACTTGTAATAATTGTATGGTTCTTTTTAACAGATATATGTACTAGTTTCCTAATATAACACAAAAGGTATGACTAAGTCAACTGCAAAGAAGCGCAATCAATCTAATGATGTAAATGGAGCAACTTTGAGACAGGAGAGCAAAGAGGAGAAGATGTTAGATTTGTTGCACGAAGAGAGGAAGGAGAGAGAAAAGATTGTGTTATGGCGACAACCAGTCACAACACTGCATTATTTTGTCAGAGAATCTGTATGTCTAACGTCTGAATTTTCACAAAGGTATGGGTGTTCTTCATTTTATTGAAGGCATTTCATTACTTTGATATAAAATAATGCATGAAACAACTTGATGCTGGTAATTGTAAAGTGATAAGTGACAGTGTTTATTTCTTATATTCTTGTAGGTTACTGAAATGGAAAAAGACAGTGGTGATATGTTTAGTTTTATTCATACTAGCAGCATTAGCCTATAAAACTGAAGGCCCACATCAGCAGGTAATCTTCATTTTCACTTAGTTAAATTTAGCATGAATCACTCAAGATTTAATACATATACTTGTACTATAGTATGTCTATGCATTATTCCAGCTCTCAAGTACATGCATATTTTTATATACGAGTTGTACTGAGAACAATAGAACCACATGCCATAGTACTGTAGTATTTTTTGCTTGCATTATTTTTGCTTAAGAGTTAAGACAGATATTTTTTCTTTGATACAGGGGATCGGTACACTCCAGAAGACCCTGCTGTGGTGGGGTTACTGGGTGGGACTGGGGATCCTGTCCTCAGTGGGTCTGGGGACAGGCTTACATACATTTCTCTTATATCTGGTAAGATTTATTGATTTTTGTAATAATTTGATTGATCTTCAAATCCCTCAGTAATTTTTCAATCAATACATGAAAAACATTTGTTTATCAAGATCTGTTGTTTCATGATAACACGAGCCTTCATACATTTCTGAAGATGAAAAGAAGCAGGCTTTGAATTTTAACATATAACTATTATGAAAGTGTACATTGATTGTTGACATTTTGAATTTTTAGGGTCCACATATAGCAGCTGTTACATTAGCAGCCTATGAGTGCAATTCAATTGACTTTCCAGAACCACCATATCCTAACGAGTATGTTGTAACTTTTGGTTCTGAAATGCATGATTTATTTTTTAAAAAATTTAAAATAACCTCACGAAATATTGACTAATACTGTAAATTCCTTATATTACGCGAGTACTTAATTCCGCGATCCGCTGTTTTGTATCAGATTCGAGAATATAAAATCGCGAAAGCGGAACTTTTATCCTTATTGCTCATAGTTCTCAACTCTCAAAGAATAATGGCGATATTTTAAAATTCGCAAAGGATGCTCCTCGCGATTTTACGCGGATATTAATTCCTCGCGTTTAATTTGGAATCTACAGTAATCTATTTATTAATGGATTTCTTATAAGATACTTTAGCATATGATAAATTTTATTCTATTTCTAAAAAGATTTATAATGTGGTTGTAATACAATGTAGTGCTTTTGTTAATTTTTCTGTTCTTTAATTGTGTTGGATTTTTTCATCTCAGTATTGTGTGTCCTGATGGAGATACAAGTAAAAATATCATAACCATGTGGACCATCATCAGTAAAGTCAGAATTGAGGCCATTATGTGGGTAAGTGTTACACAGTCCTGTCTGTCAGTTTGTGTAGCATGTAATTTCTTAATAATGAATTTTACCAGCTAAAGATTGTACGTATGTTGATAAAAGAAAAAAAACAATAAAAGCATGAGCTCATTTGGCTTGAGAAAATTTTTTAAAACTTACTACCATGCAAGTATATTTACACTACATGATCTACCAATTTTGATTTGAAATGCATGTACATGCAGATCCTATTGCATCTCTCTCTTACTCTCTTTGATATGAAAAAATTGAAAAGATTGCATAAACCAGAGGACATCTTCATCCCAGTTATTATGAATTTTTACATTTATTTGTATGCTGTTTATAGACTGTAGTATCCACAGTTTAAATAGATTACACGTATTTAAATCTTCTATTTTGACAGGGCGCAGGGACTGCAATCGGTGAACTCCCTCCTTACTTCATGGCCCGTGCGGCCCGCTTGTCTGGGGCAGACCTGGACAGTGATGACTTTGAGGAAATCGAGGAGCTTTTACATGAAAAGCAAAGCCATCCAGAAGAAATAGTAAGTCAACTTTCATATCATTTATTATCTTGAATATATTTTTAGGGTAAGAACCAGTTTAACAAGACCTTGGCAGTTCGGTTGGACGTAGCTATCTATTTCTTGCCTCAAAACAAGTTAAAAATGACGCGGTATCAAGTGAAATATACACTGATTGCGTAGTTTTAGCTCAAAAGCCAGAAAAATCTTGTTGATTTCAAAGAGCCATGGCTTAGTGGCCAGCAATGAAATAGACAGGCCTACGTCACATTGCTGTTTGACACAACTAACCAAAGTCCAAGGTCTTGTTAAAATGGTTCTATTATTATTTTATGTTGTCCACACATACTTTTATTGTCATAAAGGGAGGATATCTCTTGAATTTCATTCCTCTATTTTTATAGATGTTTTAACTTTTGATGTATTTAAAATAGATGGGAGGAGGGTTCTTGTTTGAGAAAACCTTCATTGAATTACTGAATTCATGTAGAATAAAATTTCCTAGGCTAAAAGTTACAGAAAGGTACCAGTAAAAGCATGAGTGTGCAGTTTTTATTGTTAAAATCCGTGTTCACTCAATGAACAAGTTGTCAGAACTACTGTCTTGTATTACCATCACTGTTTCTCGTCCCTATTTTTCCTTTTGCATAAAATGCTTATTAAAATGAATTAGTTTTATCTCTGGTAGAGCAGATAACCTAATTTTTTTTTTTTCTATAGCAGCATGAGTTTACTTTTTATGGAAATTTCACATGTTTATACTTAAGTAAAACTTTTTTTGTATTATTTCATACACAAAAGGAAATGAGAAATTATATGAAACGGTGTGAAATAAACCTTTGTTGTTAATTTTATCACAGAAACAATCATACAAAATACATGTATCTTGTGAGTGTTAAGTTAATAGATGCCATATAGATTCATTAAGCAGATGACATTAATTTTTACATGTGTTTATTTACTTTGGTAAATCTCTCTTATTAGGGTTTCTTGGAGCGAGCCAAAATTGGTGTGCACAACCTTGTCCAAAAAGTTGGCTTCTTCGGAATTTTAGCTTGTGCATCAGTAAGTTGAATGAAATTCAATGCAAAGCCAAAACACATGTAGTACTATGATTTTTAAAAATATATATATATTTATATTTTAAGTGTAATTGCAGTTCATTAAAACCAATCCTTCAACTTTTCTTGTATATGTGAATGATATTTAAAAGTAAATTTTTTTTTATTTTGAGTTGGTTATATGTACATGTATATAAAGATGCATGACAGTCTAGTTAATGATCACATGTGGCTGGCCTTTCTTTTCAATAGATTCCCAACCCACTATTTGATTTAGCTGGCATTACCTGTGGACATTTCCTCATTCCATTCTGGACTTTCTTCGGTGCAACTTTAATAGGAAAGGCAATTATTAAAATGCATATACAGGTATGCTATCTAAAAGTTCCACACAAACTACCAGGTTCTTTTTCCTTTTTTTTTGAAGTTAAATGCATCTATGTGTGTGAATGAAAGTACAACCTCATTGTGCACTTTGTTTTATTTTCCAGAAATTCTTTGTTATTTTCATCTTTAGTCATCATCATGTAGAACAACTTGTTAGACTTATAGGGTAAGGAACTTTTCTATGGAATATTATTCTGTCAAATGGATTTACTAATAAAATTCACAAAAGTAATAATTCAGATTGTTAAATAAATTTACAATATGATGTTTTTGTATGAAGTATGTATAATAAAAAAAAAGGTGAAGATTTTCAAACTCTAAATGTAAAACTAGAGCATCATGATGTTTACTTTTACGTTAAAGGGCTATTCCAAGTTTTGGGGAATCTCTCCAGACGCCATTCAAGACATATTTAGAGGCGCAGAAAAAGAAACTTCACCACAAAGCTGGCTCTAACATTCCAGGAGTAAGTTAAAAAGAAAACTTAACAATAATTACTGAGTTTTTAGCTCACCTGAGCTGAAAGCTCAAGTTAAAAAAACATATTTTTCATAAACATGCAAAGCTCACTTGACAACTTGAAAATAGATTTCAACAGTTGATAACTTCTTTAAGTTTGTTCTTGCTTTGATGACTCACAATTATAAAGAGTTATATTTTCCTCCTTGACCTCTGTTATTTGATGTCTGCATATGTTACAGGAGGCCAATCTTCTTAGCTGGATATTCGAGAAGGTGGTGATAGTAATGGTGGTCTACTTCCTTCTCTCCATCCTTAACTCAATGGCCCAAAAATACCACAAAAGACTCTGCAAGACACAGCACAAAAAATACATGCACTAGCTATAGAGAGAGTGAGAGACCTCGCCAGTAAATGTTCAACAAGCCATATGCCTTTTTCAGACTTTTAGAAAAATAATTTATTCTGTTAATAGTCAACCACATCATCTTTCTTTTGCTCTTTTTTTTTAATTGCTGCTCATGTTTTTTGTCTCAGGTAAATGTAATATTATGGTATTAGTTATTACATATATGTACAGTGTATATACATGTATGTGTATATGTAAGGTGTACATGTATTTTCATATAGATTAAGTTTGATGCACTATTTATAAAATAGTTCATGCAATATACTTTTCCTTTATATCAAGTTTGATATAAATTTCTTTTTAAATGGTATTTTGATGTGTGTATATATTGAAGAAATATGTGGACCAAAAACTTGGAAATTGCAATATCATGTCGCAGTTGAAACAGATATTTATTACAAAAGTTCTGTAGATTTTTGTATATCTTGTATACTCAATAGTTCATTTGATTGTCTTCATAATTGCAACCTGCAAAACAAGTTCACTCAGCTATTTTGAATTAAATGTACTAACAATACATGTAAATCACTGTCATTTATGTCTTCCCAAAACTGATAAGTTCAGATCGGCAGACCAGTGTTAATAGTTTATATGACATATAAACCAGTTTAACTGGCAACGTACACCTAGGTTGTGATTGAGATCAGATAGGTACATAGAAATCAAACTTTAAGTTCATGTTACCAGGTACTTCATGTTTCCGTCTTCTTCAAAATTTTTACATTTCAAATGAACGCTGAGTATTACATGTAAATGCTGTAGTCTATAATTATCCAGGTTTAATAAAGTTAGTGTGTGAATCTATGGTATAAAGAAAGTTTTTCATAATGCAGGTTATATAACACCAAGATTAAGCTTAACCTGTCTGATTTGTGTTTTCAATAGATGTTCAAATTATTTAAGAAGATAATAGCCTTTTCAGTGTAAATAAGACATGTATGATGTATATTTGAACAATTTCAGTGAGTTTTGTTATATTGAGGCATTTTATTTTTGTTTCAAATTAATGATACATGTACTTTGAAATAACACTTTTTGGACACAATTGCAGTGCTGTTTAATGCATTGTATTAAATTCATATTATCTGCCATCCCTGAAAGTATCATAATATTCACTTAGTCTCTGAAATAATAATATGAATATTTGTTACATGTAAGTCATATTTTTTATAATTGTTTGTGTGCTTCTTGCATCTTAATATGGTTTTGTGAAAGTTTGAACTTGTGGGGGAACAAAATAAAGATTTTGATAATAATACACTTATTGATAAGTATTTTATACTTTGTAGTTATTTCTATTTGATACATTCAAGAACAAAACAAGAATTGCATTATTGATTTACAGATACTATGTAATCAGAAAAACCCATTTATTATTATTGTTATTTTTTTTTTTACAAATTTTTGTTTTGAAATCCAATGAAGATCCAATGAAAATCAAAGGTAGATGCTTAGGGAGTATTGTATGCAATTAATTTGATGTATTGAAAAATCCTGCACAGGGTAAATAAATTAAAGGGAAGGCTAGGGTACCAGAGGTTCTGATTCTCAGTACATGTGTACTGGCAGTGTAGGGAAGTAAACATATGCTTTGTGTATGTAATGTGGTGTCCTTATGTGTATGGTGCTTCACTGGGGTGATTTCAAAGGCCTTTGTAAAGTCTGAATTTTTTCTTTAATAAAATATTGTGTTGGGAATCATTCATTTTAAGTTTTAAATAATTTGTACATTTATCAGAATATATACAAATAAATTTCATCTGTGAGTAGAGGTTGTTTGATTTTCATCTTTAAACCCCCCCCCAACAAAAATAATGAAATATTTATAGATCATATTTAATTTCAAATATGGATTGAGATGCAAAATGATAAGTCAATGAGAATGTAATTCATGCATAGACCATTTTCTTAATATGATAGTAAAGTAAAGGTTTTCTGCTCATAGCTGTAGGTACTCTGCACACACATTCACCTGGCGTTATATTTTTTTCCTCTTGATGAAAGAATATCAGAAGGTGGGCCCATTTTTAAAATACGGTGGCAATATTTTTATTCTAATAGTATGTTTTAGATTTAATACTTCAGCCATGATATTTTAAATTTTCTCAGAGAAAAGGCTCACTTAGATACTCATTTTGTTCTATTTCTCTTTTGTCTACATAAAATCAAATATATTGCAGCAAAAATCTAAGAAACTGAAAAACACACACCAACAGATACCAAAGATTCAAGAAAATACATTAAAAAAAAATATGTCAAAGTTATTATTTGAGACAACCACGACTGACGTTGAATGCGGGACTAACGATCGACTAGAGTCTATATTTTTTTTAGATTACTAGTTACTAAATTTATTTCTCAAGCAATTTTATATATTTGGTATACTTGTATAATAAGGGAATAAAAGTTGTAATTTACGGTTACCATATGACAACACAAACGTATTTATTGTCTGTTTTGAAATTCATAGCATTATGGCAATCTTCTTTCCAATTAACAGGTCTGGCTAAACTTCGTTTTTGGAAGTTGGATTTCTCTCTCCAAAACTGGAGGAGAGATGCTTACCCACAGGGGCATCGTATCCGCTCTACACTCTATGACATATATATATATATATATATATATGCCATAGAGTGTAGAGCGGATACGATGCCCCTGTGGCTTACCCAAAAGCAATGTTGCTTCTTTCATTTTGATACGGATTGAAGCGCAGTCAATATTTCGAAAAGTGTATTACTACATGTATAAGAACAGGTTTACAATGCTTCAATGTAGCTACGCAACTGTTACATGCATTCTCATATAAACCAGACACTGGCTAGCGAAGATAAAGAAATCTCTGAAAAAAAATGACATGAGGTGATAACGAATAGTATTCAAAAGTCTTAAGGAGAAATACAAAAACAGGAGCAGAACTCGGAACTCTAAACAAAATTAGAGCCAGGTGCCATGGATGAGTGACAATTAGTAAAATTTAAGAGATGCGCTTATATGAGCTTTTGTTCCTACATCAAACACACTAATGGATTCCAAATTCTGGGCTCCTACATAGTGCACCGTGGTCGGTCAATTTAAAAAGCAGTCTTGAAGAAAACATCTCAAAAGTACAACTTTAACAATATACCGCTAGCACTGCACAAAATATCAAAGAAAATCAAATTTCATTCAGACCGAGCTTTTTCAGGATACTCTGTCAACAAAAGACAAAAAAAAAAAAAATTCCGGAACGTGGCGGTACAGAAAACGATATGATGAAAATTGAGATATCAAAACAATGCTTTAAAAACCACAAACTATGTACATGTACAGTCTTTGTATAATTAAAATACTATCACAAAGCATGTACATATATGAATGCAAGAAAATATTTATAACAACCCTTATTATTGCGTGTGGTTACCATGAAAACATACATGTATACACTCGGGTGCCAAAAGTGTGTCATTTTTTTTCTCTTTTCACTATATATTTCATTGAAAACCAATATTTTTTCAAAGAATTATTAAAAATTGTCCCTTACTAATTAACATTATTTTATTTTGTCGTGGGGAAAACTTTGTTTTCAAATCCACTTGAATTATATTTATTGAATATCTTGATTTAAAAAAAAGTTCATTACGTCACGTGTATATAAGTAATTCTATCAAATTCTTCTTTTAATCCGATGACATGACTCAATTTACTTTCCACAGTTAATGCTATGTACATTAACTCAGGAAAGTAACCCCTTGACCAATTTTATAAAAGACCTGGCTTGATAAATTTAGAATTTCTCTCGATTTTAAGCATCATATTAAATATATATTTTTCCAACCTTCTTGTTCCTGAAAGTTGATATTAACAATCCAAAGTAAGATTTTTCGGCTCGCATATTGCAAAAGATAAATAGTTTAGCTCTTAAAAATATCTTAGTGTTGTGTTTGAAATATCAAATTATAATGATCTAAATTCTAAATAATCTAAATTCTAATAAAAATGAGAGGTCAAAAAACTTTTTCAATGTATGTCAAAAAATGCAAATTGAATCTACTGTAATTATGATATCAATTTCTTCAAAATCGGACCACAACCCCCCCCCCCCCCCCCCCCCAAAACACCAGAACTGAAAAAAACCCTTTAAAACTAAGTCTTGTTTTCAATAAGATATAAAGGGAAAAAAGATAAAAAAAAAAAAAAAAAAAAAGATAAACGTTTTGGTGCGTGGTGTACATGTACGTGATCAATACCAAAAACACTCCCCGAGAATAACACATTTTTGGGGAGGGGGGATCCTTGTTTGGTAGCATGTCTGGTTGTCATTTACACGAGAAAACACCCAAAAATCATATATGACTATGTACTCTCTCTCTCTCTCTCTCTCTCTCTCTCTCTCTCTCTCTCTCTCTCTCTCTCTCTCTCTCTCTCTCTCTCTCTCTCTCTCTCTCTCTCTCGATACGGTTTATGAAGCATGAAGTTGTTTTTTTGCCGTTATTGGGCTGTTGTTTTTTTTTTTTTGGGGGGGGGGGGGTGTTCAATTAAGATCGGGTTCGAGGTGCTCGTCTGCTACAATATGGTTTGATAAATCAGATGTTGCAACGTTGTGTAAGACAGCATTTGTGCCGTGTATTCCATACACAATCACCGTAATCCAATAACAGGTAAATATAAAATTAATAATTTTTATTTTTATTTCGATATTATTAGCGTGTTGAACTTCGAAACATTTAAATTGTTGCATTCTGACAAATGACCGTTGTCATCATTGAATTTGAAAAGCCTACAATCAACACTCTAAGTCACTTTTCCCCACATTGTCAATAATTTAAGGTTCCCCCTAACCTATAGTAATGTAGCTCTGCATGACCTGTTCACTTTGTTAGGGTCAATACATCAACAAAAATGTAAGGATATCCATTTCATCCAAATTGATATTGATTTAAACTCTAATATTATATTACCAATGCACCCAAACAGTTTTATATTAGTTTTTCGACTACAATGTAAACACTTCATACAAGTATGCTGCAAACCAACATTTGTGTGCAAGAAATTTTTGTTGGGTTCTCGGCAGCCTCATTGTCGCGAATATTTTTTTGCGGAAAACCAGTCCTTGGTGTGTGAATGTATAAAACAACACAGGTATAGACAAGACTTTACGATAATAAAACACAGCAAGCCAGTTTATCTCTGGTAAATCAAAAAATAAAAAGTTGACATATTGAATAAAAGTGGTTCACAGTAATGAATTTAGTTATATATGCATTCGACCTGTTCAAAAATTTAATGGACTATTTTCTGGTTGATTTTTCTAGTGTTGAATTCTGGTGTTAAAGCAACATTAAGTGCCGAGTATTCTTACTCAGGTCAAAAGAAAAGAAAGAAAATGGCATCCAAGGATACAAATAGTCAACTTCTTGGAAAAGATGAAATTGATAACTGCAGAGTAGTAGATTCCAAGAACAATGCAAAGACAGATGTTGCCCCATCTGCAGATAATACAAAAGCAAAAACCAGCAAACCCAAGGAGAAAGTAGGCAGTTATACACAGTTGTTAAGACAGCATCAGAAGAAATCACCAAGAAATATGGTATGTATTCTGATATAAAACAAGTCCTGAATCCTGACTCCATGAATATATACATGTATTGTCAAATTGCTTGCTTTTGAAAAAATACCCCCAAAAACATGCATTGAAATGCATTTTAGTTTTGCGCATAAAATCTCCAAAGAATGTGTTGAGGTCCCTCTTGGAGAGCTTTTCCCCTCAATGTTATATTTTTGTAAAGAGATATGTTAAGACATTGTGTTTTGCAGGAGGATCCAGAACAGAAGAAGTCTTCAAAAGCAGCAAAGAAAAAGGTTTGTGAGATGATTGTGGAATCCACACAGAGATCTCTAGAGAACGAGGGACGGAAATGTAGTGGAATGGACGATACCACTCCGACAGGAAACATTGCCTCTAGTACTCCCATAAGTGATGGTTCTAAATCTTCTAATGGAACATACCATGATGTTAAAAGTGAACTAAGTTCATTAAGTGTAAATGTTGGCAAAAATGACAGCCAGTTGGTTGCTGGATCACAGGCTGAATTCAAAGATGAAGAAAAGAGTGCCAAAAGTAAGACGGAGATAAGGCCAGATAGTGGAAAATCTAAACAGAATCCTCAAGGTGCTGAAAGCTCAGGGGAGAGGCAGAGAAATGAAAAGGGAGGCATGAAAGGAGATAAAAAGAAAGAACTGCTGGACAAAGCTGATAGGCCCAAAAGTGGGAAAAGTAGACAAAATAATAGAAGGAATGAAGAATTCGTAGACAATGTATTAGAAAGTAGGGAGGAAGAATCCAGTGGAAAGAAAACGAAAAGAAATAAATATAAACAAATTGTAATGGAAAGTGAAAGTAGATCTACAAGTGGAAATGAAAATGAAAGTAAACACAATGAGCCAGAAGGAGAGAAAAGTGGAGACTGTAGACCAAGAAGTGGAAAGTCCACTAAGGGCAGAAATCCACAAGGAGGTCCTAAGAAAGAATTAAGTGAGAAACAGGACAACAATTCACAGAGAAGGGGACATAATAGAGGGAAACAGAACATGAAAGGTTTGTTTTTATTATTTATTTTTTATTTTTATGAGTTAACCTATGCAATCTTCAGAAAATATTTTCAAATTTATACATCTGAATAAAAATAAGTATTACGAAGTATTGATTTGGAAAGCTAACCCAAAAAGATTATTCTTTACACACTATTACATAAAGTACATGTACATTGTAATTTTACTATATAAAAAAAAACACCCCTTATCTTTACTGGCAAGTGAAAGGAGAACAGAAGTTTTTAATTGTTACAAATTTGATGAATGCATAATTTCACCGTTTCACTTTTATGTCAAGTTATTCTTATAGAACTAAACTTCTTGCTTTGAAATTCATTGCAAGGACATGGATTTATATTTATTAGTAACAAAAATCAGACCGGGTGACCCTGAAAATATTCTGAAACTTGTGTTACAAAAATCTGTATATGTTTGGGTACATGAATTTTAACCAAAATGTCTTAATTACTTTAGGCCAGCAGCAAAACAACAACAGAGGACCATCCTCCAAATTCCAGGTATATACAGACCTATAGCATGCAGATTGTTCTCTTTTAGTAATGGAAATTGACTTTTATTGATATCAATGTGGGATTTGGAGCTCATTTCGTATGCTGTAAATAATATAAAGTTATTGCCTCAACCAGCCAAATTTTGTTTTGCATCAAATAAGAACTGATTTATACATGCATGTGTAATACGCATTGTAAAACACCCACTAAATACTAGATGTGTAATGAATTTTAGCCAATCAAACTAAGTGAGAAAAAACCCCAAGAATTCATTTAAATATGTATATGTGTATGCATTTATTGTATGTGTATAATTATATTGATTTATACTATCAATATATTTATTGATTGTTTTTAGCCAGCGTTTGAACCATACTGGTCAAATGAGGAGGTTTCTGCTGGACTCAAGCGAGGAGAACTGCTACAGGTGAATATCAGTTCAGATGTAAAAACTCTAACTTTAATTTTAATAGGATTATATAAAAGATATTTTAATTACTAATACTCAATGTACGCTTTTTATTAATGATTTTATTTGAAGAAGCCAATTTTGGATTTTCTTGCATAAAAATTGTTTAAAAAATAAAATTTTCCTTAAAAAATCTTAATATTTTTTTCTGTATTTTGTTTATTGTGTTCATTATCATAAATTGTATTGAAGCAATTTCTTAATAGGTATAAATACACTATATTTTACTAGATTATGCAAAAATGTATGCAATGAAAACAAGTCAGCCACCTTAAATTCATATTTTTTTGAATTTCATAGGATTTTGGATTACTATTTGTCATTGTGTATTTTACAGGGACAATTTAGGATTAATGTAAAGAATTATGAAGAGTGCTTCATTGATCACCCAGTGAGTCATAGATCTGTAGAACTCCAAGGTTAAAGTTTAAAGACAATGTTTTTTCATCTTAATTAATCTTTCATTTTGACCAATTATTTGTAAATTAATTATCAATACAATTATATTAATGTAGGAGCTTACTAATGATAAAAGTGTTTTTTTTAAGTTTAAACAATGTCAAGCTTTTTGATTGAAGTCTTACTTTTTGATGTTTTTGATGTTTTGATTTGTATTTTGTTGTCTTGTGTAGGATGGTACCAGGGATGTCCTTATTCATGGGACCAAAGACAGGAACCGGGCCTTTCACGGAGATATTGTGGCCGTCCAGCTGAAAGATAAGATGGAGTGGAGGGTAAATCTACTTTAATCTTCTGCGATGCAATTTCATGAAAAAAGAATTGTATACACCCTTGTATCAGTGTGGTAAACAATGTAAAGTTTCTCTCCTCAGGAATTTTGAGGTTAAAGAAGTAAGAATTGAATTCACGTCTTTATATTTATGTATCAGTGCGGCTAATCATGAATGTTCCTGATATGAACGCATTTTTATACCCCCCGCAAACGAAGTTTGGGGGGGTATATAGGAATCACCTTGTCCGTCCGTCTGTCCGTCTGTCTGTTCGATTCGTGTCCGGTCCATATCTTTCTTATGGAGAAACATTAGAAGTTCTTACTTCACACAAAGATTGCTTATGACCTAAGGGTGTGTCATGACCTTGAACCAAGGTCATTCGGACAAGGTCAAGGTCACCAACAGAAAAAGTGCAAAATTCGTGTCCGGTCCATATCTTTCTTATGGAGAAACATTGGAAGTTTTTACTTCACACAAAGATTGCTTATGACTTAAGGGTGTGTCATGACCTTGACCCAAGGTCATTTGGACAAGGTCAAGGTCAATGGCAGTAAAAATGTAAAGTTCTTGTCTGGTCCATATCTTTCTTATGGAGAAACATTGGAAGTTCTCAGTTCACACAAAGATTGCTTATGACCTAAGGGTTTGTCATGACCTTCACGCAAGGTCATTTGAGCAAGGCCAAGGTCACTTGCAGAAAAGTGTAAAACTCGTGTCCAGTCCATATCTTTCTAATGGACAAGTATTGGAAGTTCTTAATTCACATCTAGAATGCTTATAACCTGAGAGTGTGTCATGACCTTGACCAAAGGTCAATTAAGGAAGTTCAAGGTCATTGTTAAAAAAAATCAGACTCAGTATACCAATGATTCAAAATGTTTATATTAAGTGGCTGCTTGACATGTGGAATATCGTTTGATTCGAGTCATGTTTGTAAACATAAGGATGCAAATGTCCTCATGCATTAACAGTTAACTTGAACTAAAATGGAATTTAAAGAATACAAATTGGTTTGTGTACTCATATAAGCATTAACAGTTTTAAAAAATAGAGCAGTTGTTATTTATAGAAAATGGACGATGAAATAGATTCATCCAATATTTCTATAATAGAAAAAAAAACATGAGTTATGATTTTTTCTTAGCGGGGGGTATCAATTGTGACCTTGCTCACAGTACCTCTAGTTCATATAGGAATTTTAAGGTTCATGAAAAAACCAATTAACATCCAAATATTCCAGTATCAGTGTGGTAAAACTTGCATTATTCTGGTATGTATTTTCAAAGCACATTTTACCTGTGAATTTTAAAGGTTCATGAGAAACATCTGACAGATCTAGATGAAGAACATCGACAAAGGAACGGTAAGGAAGAAGCGTCAAACTCCATGAAATCAGGTGACGTTGCCACAGGTGCGACTGGGAACAGCACCAATGTAAACAATGATGGCAGAAAATCTGACAGCAAAATGAACACCCCCAAGAAAAAGTACTTGTCCGTGCAGGGAGCTCTCACCAACAACAGCCCTGTGGTCAAATCTCTGTTTCACTCTGAAGAAAAAGATGATGACCTGGAAAACAAGCTTTTGCAACCAACAGCCAGGGTAAGAGGGGAGCTTGATTTGGAATCACCTGTAATTTAATCATTTTTAGATGCAAATATATGTACAGTTTAGATAATTGATATCTCGTATACTGTGGGATCACACATAGAGTTAGGCGACTTAAGAAATAGTTATTTCAATGTATTTAAATGTGCCATCTTGAATCTTCCAATATCTCAAAGATTTTTTTTCTCTCCGACCCTTTCTTTTTTAAAATTTTCATCTTGAAACATGTAAATTTTTTGCAGGTTGTAGCAATTATAGAGAAGAGAAACAATCGAGCATGCACAGGAAACATAATGCTGATGACAGACAAAAACAAGGACTGGGCGTTCTTCAGACCCATCGATTCCAGAATGCCTCGCATGAGGGTACCAATGTCCGAGTGTCCCAAAGGTAACTAAAAACCTACATTTTCTTCCATAAATATTTTTAAAAAAGCAATGTTTTTAAATTATGTTATGTACATGTAACCATCTTTACTCACTGTTTTCTGCAGATTTTTATGAACGTCCGGATGATCACAAGAACACTCTGTTCATCTGTAGGATTGTAGATTGGAAGGACAATATGCAGGCTTTTGGGTAGGTTCATTAGATAGAAAGAGAAAATGACTTTCATGTACATATATGTGCACATGCAGTTTACAATGGAAGACTGTTTTTATATCTCTCTTTGTGAAATACATATCTTGATGCATTTAAGAAAAAAAGAAACAAATTTGAAAGTGACATTCATCACAGTTTATTTCATTTTAAGTATTTGATAGTGATATTCAGATTAAATTTACAAAAATAAGTTTCAAATAAATATATACACAATTTATTACATTTGGAAACCTGTTTGTTGATTGTGTTAGGTCCCTGATGAAGAGCCTGGGAGAGGCAGGAGAGATAGAGCCAGAGACAGAAGGAATGCTGATCGAAAACAATGTGGACTTTTCAGAATTTCCACAGGAGGTACATTTATGTTGATTTCAAGAGATGCTACATATTATAGACATCAAAGTAGATTGAGAAAGCATCTAATTATTACTGTGCTGGAACTAATATAAAACTCATTTAACACTTACTTGTGCACTGAGTTAAGAATGTAATATATATCTCTACTTAATCAGGCCATAGACAGCCTGCCTGTCCAGCAATTACCTTGGAGAATTCCAGCGGAGGAATATGAATACAGACGGGATTTCAGATCCCAGTGTGTATTTACCATTGATCCCTCCACAGCAAGGGATTTGGACGATGCTCTCTCATGTGAACAGTTACCTGATGGTAAGGAACATTTTGAATTCAAATATTTCTTGATTTGAGTAATATGCATCATTCTGTCCGATTTCTGTATGTAAACATGTATTTTAGCTCCTTCAGTTATAAACAAAAGAAAGGCTTAAGTAATTATCTCTTTTTGTTTACTGTGTACTCACCAGGTAATTTTGAGGTTGGTGTCCACATAGCTGATGTTAGTTACTTCTTGAAGGAAGGAACAATTCTGGATAAGATAGCAGGTCACAGAGCCACTAGTGTCTACTTAGTACAAAAGGTTTGTCATAATGATTGTAAATCTTTGTTTTAGGAATACTACACATGCATATACATGTACATACATTAGAAACAGATATATGGGGATAATTTTACAGAGAAATTGAAATTGATATCATTTTCAGGTAATTCCCATGTTACCCAGAATTCTTTGTGAGCAACTGTGCAGTTTGAATCCTGATGAAGATCGGCTAACATTTTCTGTAGTTTGGAAGATGTCAGAGAAAGGGGAGGTAGGTCACTGAAAATAAATTAATTAGAAGTTATTTAAGATGTTAACAAGCTATATTACGGTACTTTAATTGAAATTTCTTTGGTTTTAATATCATAAAAAAATTCAAGAAAATGACAAAAAGTAGCTTTATTTGTCAATTACAGTATATTTGTTTCTGTATGGTATAGATTTATGAGGAATGGTTCGGTCGTTCTGTGATAAAGTCTTGTTGTAAGTTGGCTTACGAGCATGCTCAGGGATTCATAGAGCAGCCAGACAAGGAATGGACTATTGAAGAGTTACCACCCATATCTGAGAAGTTCTCTGTGGAGCAGATTAAGGAGAGAACTCTGAATCTACACAAGGTATGTCCTCTTTAGTGTCCAAAGAAAATTCATGTACTTATATATGTTTAAAAAAATATTAGATTTTATTATTGAATTTTTGTTCCCTTTATGAAAAAATAGATCGCACAGAACTTGAGGAAGAACCGAGCAGAGAGTGGGGCCCTGAGGCTGGATCAGGTCAAGCTACAGTTTTGTCTGAACGATGAGACAGGGCTTCCCAATGGCTACAGTATCTACCAACAGAAGGACAGCAACAGGTCTGATCTCATTGTGGCTGTAGTCAGTATATAATTATTGTGCATGTACCTGGTATATGTAATTACACATTTTACATGTACATGTATATGGCTATTTTACATGTACATGTATATGGCTATTTGCATTGTCATGTTAAGAAATTTTCTGAATATATAGAAGATTCTTATGATTAGTGTATTGTAAATGTATCTGTAAATGAGCTAGTGAGATTATAGAAACATTTTTGATCTTCTTCTGAAACATAATATCACCCCATAGAATTGATTTGTATGTTTGATTTATTGTTTACATCAGACTTGCCAACAGTTACAAGTTTCAGAGCCTTTTGTATTTTTAAAAGATATAAAAATCAAAGTACCATGAGCTGATGGTTATACTGGTAAATTTAGTCAAACCTTATTAATCTTTAACTTGATGGGACCAAGTCAAAACATTGAAATATTCCAGGAATCAAGGTTAAAACACATATTAAGAATACAATGGTTGAAACTTCCAACTCATTTCGATCTCTTTACCCCTTCACATTGTATACTTTTGCTTTACAGACTGGTAGAAGAATTCATGTTGCTGGCCAACATGGCAGTGGCCCACAAGACGCACAAAACGTTCCCCCAGAAGGCATTACTTAGGCGTCACCCTCCACCCAAATCCAAGATGATGGAGGATCTGGTAAATAGTTTCACAATCAAAGAATTGATTTCTTCTTTATGTATCCCGAGGCTTGTTTAGAAAAGCGGCTGCTTATGAGCGCTTGCCAAAATTTGTGTAACAGAAATATAGAATTTTGGCAAGTGCTTTCAAGTACCTGCTCTGCTGAACAGGCATCTGGATCGTTCTCGACTAAACTTCTTCAGAAATACTTTGCTTGAACTATAATTGCATTTCCTGTAGAGAGACCTTTGTAAATGCCTTGGGGTCCCCATTGACATCACCAGCTCACAGACTCTTCAGGTAAAACAATTGAAATCTTTTGTTCATCTGACAATATGTATTTACACATTGTACATGTATCATATGTTAGACAGATAATGACATTTTGCATGTACATGTATTTATTCATTGTTGTTTCAATATTGACAGAGGTCTTTATGGAGTTACTTAGGGAATGATGAATTCTCAGGGGCCAGGATGCAGGTGCTTGTCAGTATGTGCTCCAAACCAATGCAGGTAAGACATTTGGATAAGTTTACTGAATTTCAAATCTTACTGACAGTATATAAATAGTGCCTGTTTGGGAGGGTAACAGTTGAAATTGACACCCCGAGAAAACCATTGTCAACTGACGCGAAGTGGAGGTTGACAATGGTTTTCGAGGGGTGTCAATTTCAACTGTTATCCTCCCAAACAGGCACTATTTATTTTGTTATACTGAATGTCTTAATTTTTAAGAAAATTTTACTGCTTTTATATAGGAATAACGTGAATTCTACAGCGAACCGTACGCGCATAATTTTCGCGCATGTAACAATTTTTAATGTTACCCGTTGCTAAGTGCGTTGCTAATGCTGAGGGTAATAGAAAGGATTATGAACTGCGTCTTAACCAATCAGATTTCAGTATTTAACATGAAAGTATAACAAAAAAATTTATTATATGATTGAGATGACACTTGGTCAGTTACTTTTGTTTAATATGCTTATCAGTAAAACAGTGATAAGAGGGTATGTCTGTTTCAGAACGCTCTGTATTTCTGCACCGGTTGCCTGGAGGACGAGGAACTGTACAGACATTATGCCCTGAACGTTCCTCTGTACACCCACTTCACCAGCCCCATCCGACGATACGCCGATGTCCTGGTACACAGAACACTTTCAGCTGTCCTAGGTACTTTGTGCATTTTGAATTGTTGTAGTAGAGGTTAGCTGATAAAATATCTTCTTCTTTTTTCAAATCTGAAAATTATTCTGTCCATATTTTGCAAATATAATCTTACATTTAAATTTCATTGGGGAGAATTTGTCACGAGTCAAAAGTAAAAAAAAACCAAAAAACCAACCACCCATACACACAAACTGTCCATAAACATGTAAACTCAGAACATGCCAGACCACATTTGGAAGTAAATGTAATGCATCGTATGATAGTGTACTGATCAGTAATTATTCCAGCTTTTACATACTATACTTACACGTTATACATGTACCCCAGTACTGAGTGTAGAAGCTCAACAGGGCTTTTTTGTGTGTTTGCAGAGTATACTCCAGAAATCAAGCTTTCTCCAGTAGAGATAAACAAACAGGCCCTGCAGTGTAACGAGAAAAAGACCAACTCCAAGCGAGTCCAAGAAATGTCTGTGGACCTCTACTTCTCTGTGTTTGTCAAGGTAATTCTTTTCAATCCAAATGTGTCATTAAGGTAAACCATGTAATATGGATTTTTACACTGTGGTGAAGATTTGAGAGGTTTATGAATCCAAAGAATATTATGTTTTTGAGTGAATAATTTGAATCACTGTTGCAGGAAGCTGGTCCCTTTGAAGAGAGAGCTATGGTGATGGGTGTATATGACAAGTCATTTGACATCTTCATTCTGAAATTTGGAGTCAGTAAAAGAGTTTACACTGATGTAAGTTTTTATTCAAATATGCACTTGTCTTGCTACATGGTTTCACATTTACATACATATGTATAATTATGCATATCAATTTGATACACAACCATTAACTTGATTCTGGAACCAATTGATGGAAAATGCTTCTATTTGCATTTTTATGCATAATAAGCAACTTCACATGTACGTGTATGTTTGAAAAATGATCTAGAAATACACTGTGGAAGCTTAGTTTTACAATTTCACTCTTTCACACCCAAGACTGAAATGAAAAATGCAAGACAAACATGCCATAATTGCTATATCCTTTTTCTCCCCTTCAGAAACTGGACATAAAGGACAAGACCTTTTTAAAAGAACAGAAGGAGTCAGTGTTGACCTTAATCTGGAATCCGGAGAAGGAGGGCGGGGAAAGTGTGCAGGAACAGGTCACCATCTTCTCTCTGGTGGACTGTGTGATGGCAGCAGGGGAACTCCCACTACAGTGGATGGTAAGTCTATAAGTATTAGGCTTACAAGAGATCTACACTATAGTCAATAGTTAGTCTATAGATACAGTGGATGGTAAGTCTATAGGTATAAGGTTCACAAGAGATCTACACTACTGTGAATAGTTAGTCTATAGGTATTAGGCCTAAGAGAGCTTCCACTTCAGTGGATGGTAAGTCCATAGGTATTAAGCTTAGAAGAGATCTACACTCCAGTTGTTAGTCTGTAGATATTAGGCCTACAAGCTCCCACTTAAGTGGATGGTAAGTCTATAGGTATTAGGCTTACACAAGATCTACACTACAGTAGTTAGCCTATAGGTATTAGGCCTACGAGAGCTTCCACTTCAGTGGATGGTAAAGTCTATAGATATTTGGCCTACAAGAGATTTTCACAGCTGTAGGTCTTAAGTTTATAACAGTTACAGATAGCCCTACAGAAGATACTTGACTAAAGAGGTGTAAAAGTCTTTATTCATTTTTAAACTACGGTACAGTGCATGGCAAGTCTATAATAATAAATCCCTAAAACAATAAATATTACTTTTCCGTGAAACTTAAGTCTTTGAGAATATGAACTTACCCTACACATGCAATTTGGATTGGTTTGCTCCATTTCCCTTTACCCTCCGAGGTAGAATTTGAAACTGGGTAAATTCATAACACAGATGTATTTCAAAACTGACTTTTATGTAACAGTGGAAAGTGCAAGTGGATGAATAAAAGAATATTGACCTTATATACAGTATTAGTTGTACAGATGAAAAGACAAAAATATGAAGTACATGTACACATGTACATGACTGTACATGTAATATGCAAGGACCAACCTAGGGGGCGACTTAGGCGAAATAGTCGCTTTTTGATCGGTAACTTCGCCGGAATTTCCTCCGAAAGAGAAGTTGAAGTCGCCCTGTATTATGAGTTCACAATCGTGTAAATTAACCCTAAAGACAATAAAATGATAATTAACTAATTCTAAAGACGTTTTCACAGTCTCAGTTAACCCCTGTTGTGATTATTTACTCAAGACTGTCTTATCTTTAGGGGATTATAAATACGGGTGATGCAACCACATACTGTGCAACCGATGTTTATTTCTTTAAGTGTTGATGTTACAATTAGTTGGTAACTTGTAATTAGTTAATAACTCTGCCAAAGTAATGCTAAAATAATCATAAAACCGTTTGTTTACAGTTATCTTTAAAAATAAGATCATCTACATAACGGTTGTAATTGGGTCAAAGGGTTAGACTAATACCTCCAAAATACACAGAAATACAGACTGATTTTATTTGTCATTTAGCTAACACAATTACAACACATTTCATCTATAAAATGTATGAATACATCAAATAGATAAAATTTAATAAATTGGATATTTTTTTTTTAATTTTTAGAAGTTGTTTTATTTCTTATTGACAACTAATCTAATTTAAATTATTAAAAGTTGAATCATAAGCATTATGCTGTTGTCAAAAAATGGAAGTCTCCCTGATTTCTCAAACTTCTCTCTATTTTTCTGTTAGGGAGAAGTGAAGTCTCCCTAAAATTTTGCTCTAGGTTGGTCCCTGAATATGTTACTGTATCTTACTTACAGTACTTATTTAAGGATTAGTCTGAAACTATGTGTACATGTAATAGACATTGAACCTTCTTAATTTTTTACTGTTTTAGGTCACAATCAAACCACCCCACAAAAGAAAGAAGCAGCAGCCAGAAGCAGAATTAAGTGCTCAAATGGACAATCTGGATCTCAGCTAATCTTTAAACAGACATAGTGCAATATAACTGAACCATGCATATATATATTTCATTTTAGGAGTTCAGATGAACATTGAATACAGTGAATGTGATAAATATTTGTACAAGGTACATTTATTGCTATTTATATGACATCAAAAAGTATGAATAAAATCTAAATCATTTTATTAATTTTAACTTGCGTTCATTTTTTTGTTTTTTCTCTAATGATTTTTAAAAATTCTATTAGTGTACTTTAAGCTAAATACAAATCTATTACGTATACATAGCCCTTTGAGTATTTATGGAGACATACAAACCCATGCTTTACAAATACAAACCCATGATTTACCAAATAATTATCAAATTTTTACTTAATGTTCACATGTTTATTATGGTAAATCATATGAAAAGATGAACTTTTGAAAAATTACAGAATTCATTTGTAAATATATGCAATTAAAAAGAGAAAATGAAATTATTTGTTGGGCCAACACATAATTATTTAGTTTTCTTTCTGCTTCATTGCCACACAAGCACAGGAGAATGTATATTCTGCAGCATGGCATAATAGTGTATCATGAGCAAGCGGCCTCTCAGTAAAACCAGATGTCTCTAAGATCCAGAATAATTTGTATATATATCGAGATGCACTCTCTGTGAATGAATATTTTCTAATACAGACATCAAATAACTATGAAATCTTATTCTTTTCTTGGTGCTTCAATCCCAATGTAACTATTTTTAGACAGCAATTGCAATTCCAGGACACTCAAATTAATGTTCTAAAATAACTCAGTTTGTTTACATGTGTAATTCTGGATGAGTTGTAATGACTTGTAAACTGATGGGTAATGACTTACAATGAGTGAAACCTCTCACATGATCAAATTTCTTATTTTCCTTCTTATTTTTTTTGTCATTATCAAAAAGTAAAACCTTTTTTTTGTTAGTTACCATGTCATTTTCAGTATGAAGTACATTGTAAAAGACATTCTAGAATGTTGCATTGGTGTCATAATAGATGGTAGATGAAATATTTTATCAGAAACTAGCCAAGTAATATTTAAGAGTTTATTGACGCTGAATACTGTATACCAGTACCGGTAATTATTTAAACAGATATATAAGCCTTAGAGTAACCATCGAACAAAGTGATATTTAACAAGTGTAAGTCTGGTTTATTTGTAATTCATAGTTGATTGCCTTTCTGACACGTACATTGAAAACCAACAACAAAAGAATTAATACTTAATATTACAGAGTACTGTCAATACAGCAAATAAATAAATAGTTCAGCTACATTAAAATTATTATGACAGAATAAAATGATATTCATTCAAAGCCTTAATTTCTCCAAAACATCATGACAAATTCACCATGAATGATATGAAGGGTATGTTGAAACAAAATATAATTTGTCTTCATTTATATTGCACAACTTAAAACTTAAAATCATACATAGAATGATTCTCACAGTGTCCCACGGCCACAAGAGGACTCGGGAACCCTGATATTGTGAGGATGATGCAAGATCATCCGAAATGAAACTTGATTATGTAAAATATTTGGAGTACTCTTTTAAAATGTCTAACAAGTGTATACATGTACTACTTGTTAACTGAGACAGCAGTATTACGTGTCGTACACATACTCTCAATTATAACGAGAGCCAGGGTATATGTTAATACTTAGAATTTACAAAAAGATCATCATGTAAAATTGTCCATCAGATCTGATAATTTATGGCAATGAATTGGAACACAAACGCTGATACATGTACTTAAACATGTAGTACAAGTAAGAAAAAGGATTTTTTTTTGTCATCAGTAAAATAAAACAGGCATTTAGAAAAATAGCAGTTTTGTAAATCACAAGCAAGCACACAAACATATCATTTATTTGATATTGCATCACTCCTAATTTGACCGCTAAGAAAAAATGCAACAAAATTCATTTACATGTATGTATTAGGAAAATTATAAATAAAGTGTTCCACAAACAAAAATAAAAGATGCAAAAACTTCTCATTAGGTTTGACACCCATTTTACCACACTAGATGAAAGACTAGCAAATTCAAGACAATGTTAATATCCTTTTGAAGGATATACATGTAGCATAAATAAATCAAAGTGTTCACATCACATCTTGGATTTTTATAACGTGTTATAAAATTCTTTATGGTTGCATGATATCACTGTAGAAATGTCCATGGCCAATGATGAAGGCATCATTGAATAATAGTTCTTGTCCTCGATGAAGGTCGAGGAGATTGCATATAATCGGTTCTTGGGTTTAAATGTCCATGACCCCAGCTGCAGAAATGGAGTTGATGCCCACAGATCCATTCTGAGTGGAGCTCATTGTTTTGACTGCATGTAGGACCTCATTGACTGTCACCTCCACTGAGCTGTTAATTAAGAAAAGTAAATTTAAAGAAAACGGCCATTCCACCTCTATTTAAAATTCACACACATAGAAGCAATTGTTATTTACAAAAATTAGCATCTGACTGCCTGCATATTCAATATGTAACACAGTGTGTGAGAAAATACTAGTGTATAAAATACTGTGTATATGTAAACTATTTACATTTACATGTACAAATAAATTGTAAACATCATGACTTGCTAAGTGTGGCCATGACCTGATCATTGGCCCACCATGAAGTCACTGTTTTGCAAACAATCAAACAAGGAAGAGGAGAAAGTCACTGACATTATTTCAGCAAGAGTATTTCACATACCAGGTACATGTACACATAGTTTTGTAGTAGTTTTACTTATTCTCTCTCTCTCTCTCTCTCTCTCTCTCTCTCTCTCTCTCTCTCTCTCTCTCTCTCTCTCTCTCTCTCTCTCTCTCTCTCTCTTACCCCCAGTTCTGGGCTGATTCAGCCACTGTGGTGGTGTGGATCTCTATCTGTTTCTGGAGACCGCTGATCTCCGACCTCAGTGAACTTAAACAGTTTTGTAGATTGTCTAATGGCCTGGAAGATAAGTACAATTTATCAAATTAAGTTCATAAACTGGAATTCAGTTCATCAGATTCATAAACTGGTCATCATTTCATCTGAATTCAAAAGAGACCATTTTAGTAGAGTCGAAACTTATTTAATTACTCTGAATAGCAGTTGTTAGAAGAAGCTTCATAACTGACAGCTGGATTTTAAAATTGATAGCATTCATTTGATCAAATAAAGAATTGGCACTTACTTGCTAGCTAAAGCTCTCGCAGAGGTTTCCTGAAGGAGCCTCTCTACTGCTTCGAGGTCAAAGGGCAAAGGTGGGATGATGATGTCACGGTTCTCAACTTGCGTTCCAGTATCCTTTGTGGGATCAGAATTTTCATTGATTCTCTTTGTTAACTGCAAGAGAACAGCATTCTGGTAAAAACGATATACATTATAATTCTGTACCTCCATCGCTTAAAATATTAAGTATCGGGAGTGTTTAGAGCATATAATTAGAGGGTCAGTCTCCATTGACAAAAAAACACCATTAAGTAGCATTTTGGATAGAATTGTGAGTTTAAACCATTCCCTCTCATTAATTTGAATGAGTAATTTCTGTCAAACTTTGTCCCGTATAATGTTTTTCAGTGAACTTGCTAATTCAAATATGGTATTTGAAATTTAAATAAACAATGTACATATATTTTTACAGGTACCTTGAAATGATGCTGTACTAAGTATTTTATCAGATTGCACATTATGCTAATTAGTTTGAATATTCATTAGTTGCTACCTTGTGATGCTGTACTGAGGCTTTCAGTGTGGTCCTGAGTTCTGTGACCTGTGTCTGCTGTTCTGCCTTCTCCTTGAGGGCTGTTCCGAGTTCCTCCCTCAGACCCTCTAGCTCCGCCTGGTTTTCTTCGATTGTCCTCTTTAAATCATCAATCTCGCCTTGCTGTCTCTGTTCTGATAGCTCCATCTTCTGTTGAATGGCTGCCACTTCTTTATTCTTTTGGCTGATCTGCCACTGTAAACTCTACAAATGGAAATAGTCATTTTATCAGAGAAAAAAAAAAATCATTAAAATTCATCTGGAATATGTAGGTTCTGTTATCTGGGTTTGATCTATCATGGCAAAAGACTAACAAAATATAATAAGGCAATCTTTTCTTTTAAAATCAAAGATGTTTAATAAGATAACTGGAATATTTCCTTTTATTTTAAAAAAAATCTGTTGGACAGAAAAGGTGAAATTACACAGCTTTTGGTTTCTTTAATATTCTTTGGCATTAGTTTTCATAGATTTAGTAAAAATCAATGATCTGAGGTTAAAAACACTTCATGGACAATAATCTTATTAATAAAATTTGGAACTGCAAGGCCTAATCACCAATGGAAAATGTGGTCTTGGGCAACCTTTTCAACTTTACCTGAATTTGCTCTTGAAGAATTGGTTCTTTGGCAAGATTGTCGGCAAGTTCTAGTTTGGCTTTTTCCAGATCCCGGTGGAGGTTTCTGTTTTCTGCTTCCAGCTGGTTGATCTGGTTGGACTTGGCAAGCTGGAGGTTGTTGCTGCTGTCTAGCTTGGACTGGATGTCCTCAGATTCCCGAGTTTTGTGCTCCAAGTCCTGCTGTAGCAGCTCCTTCTCATTTTTCAAAGAATCAAAGTTTCTCTTCAGCTTTTTGTTTTCTGTGATTTTTAATCCAATCTGAAATTTTTAAAAAATCTTATTTATCAAACCAATCTTGTATCTGAATAAAACACAAACAGTAGGCACATATTATGCTTTAATTCAACATTTATGAACTGGTAAGTTAAATGTATATGGTACATGTACATTGTACATTCTGTTTCCTTTATGTACAAACACATGCTAGTTACTATGTGTATTACAGTTTGACTTGCTAATATTTTATATAAACTTCGAAGCGAAAAATCATCAATGAAAAAAAATTCTTACTATTTATCAGAGTTAAGAACCTACCCAATTTTATTTTTAGCTGTTGAAAGATACCCAATGACTGACCTGTTTTCTGAGCTCTCTTTGAGCGTCTTTTTCTGTCGTCTGCTCCTCCTCCAGCTGTTGAATCTTGACTACATACTCCCTCTCCTTCTCCCCTGATTCTCTCTTCAGACTCTCCATCTCTGACTCCACATCCTCCAAGCTGGTTTCCTTCTCGGCCATTGATCCCTCCAGTTGTTGAACATGATTCTTCAGGGAACTGTTGGTCTGAATCAGTCCTGTAATAACAGCATACTTTTTACAAATATTCATGAAGACATTTTACAAATTAAAAATTCCATGTCCTTTGAGTATACTGTGTATATATAGCTCATATTGTTTGACTTCATGATGATATTTACTGACTTCTATGGCAGAAATCTGATGAAGGGACTTAATTTTGTAACTGAGGAATATATCTAAAAAGATTTAGCAATATCTATTATGATTACAACAATTTATAGCATATGCTACAAATGGAACAGTAACTGCTTTGTAACTTTGATGAAATAAAGCTTACTGGTAATATACATGTATTCAAGTGCAAATTCAATGTAGCAATACATAATTAATTATATAATGGTAATTTCTTGCTTTGCACGACTTTAATTTTCTTGCAGATATTAACCTTCAACTTTTCCTTTCTCTTTTTCCAATTCCAAGGCCAGTTGTTGGTTGACTTCTTCCCTTTGCTCTGCTAGAGCAGCAACCTCTAGGAGCTGGCCGATCTGTGAATCAAGGGCAGACAACCTCTGCTGGTATTCCTGTATCTGGAGATCTTTCTCATGTTGTAAATGATGAAGCTGGCTCTCCAGGGCTTGCTTCTCCATCTTTAGTGCCTCCACTTCATCAATCATTTGCTGTCAACAATGAGAGAAAGACTTCATCTTCCATGTATCTTTCACCTTTAAAGTCTCATTTTTAAGCATTAAAAAAAAAAAATCTTTCGACCAAATGTTCATTTTGTTTTAATAAAATCATTCAATTGATAAAAAAAATCGTACTCGATATAGAAAAATTTAATAAGATTTTACCCAAATCAAAACTAAGATTAGCATTCTTAAAAAATTTCTGGAATAACATCCTCAATCTTATACCATTGTCATTAAGGTAGTTTCCTTACCTGAAGCATGGTTTTCATTTGGTCCTGTTGTTCAACCACTCCAACTTCAAACTTTCTTTGTGCTGAGTCAAGCTCAGTCTCCAAACGAGTCTTCTCATCAGAAATCTCTCTAATCTTATTGGTCAGTAACTCCACATTGGAATCAAATGTAGTCTGTCTCTCGGTTAACTCACCCTGTAGAACCTTCACATCAGAACTCAGCTTTGTGGCTCTAGCCTTCTGCTTCATCAGATCTTTCTGATGTTGTTTCTCCATGGAAGAGATTTTCACCTTCAGGTTTTCATTTTCCTCTCTGAGTTCACTATCATCTGTTTCCTGTGGAACTGCTGCAGTTTGTTGGTGCACCTCTTGAACCTGAACCTTTGCCTCACTAAGTTTGGTCTCAACCTCATTCAACTTAGAATTCAACTCTGTTAACTGCTGCTGCAGTTCTTGGTTTTCTTTTACAGTTGAACTGTTAGTTGAACCAAGAATTGCTATTTCGTTTTGCAAACACTTGACTTCGGACTCCAATTTGACCTTTGCCTGCTGAAGCTCATCAATTATCTGTTGTTTTTCATCAGACTGAACCCCAGTGATTAACATTTCTCGTTTCTCCTTTTCAAACTCTGTGACACATTTCTCAAGCCTGTCCTGTAGTTCAGACTTCTCCTGCAGTGCTTGGTTACATTCAGACGACTTGCTGGTCAGATCTTGCTTCATTTGTTTGAATGTCTTCTCTACTTTCCCCATGTTCCTCTTGAGATCGTCTAAAGCAGAATCAACACACTTCTTTTCTTCCATGGCAGATTGTAAAGATATTTCAGTGGCTGCCTTTTCCTCTTTCAATTTCCAGATTTCTGAATCCATTTGCGACACTCTCTTCTGGAACTGTTTCAGTTCCGCCTCCACACTTAATAACTTTTGTTGCAGTTCCTCGACCACTTGATCCTTTTCTATAACCATCTCCTGAGAAAGAGCAAGTTGTTTGTTGAGCTCGATTTGCTCATTTTCTAAAAGAATAATCTGAGATTGCTTTTTCTTTAAATCCCCATGAGCTTTATCAAGGCGAGACTCCAGGTCATTGGTAATTCTCACAAGAGACTGGTACCTCTCCCTCTCATCTTCAACTGACTGAAGCTTTGAATCAAAAGTCCCCTCCAACAGAGTTCTCTCCCTTTGAACCTCCTGGAACGCGACTTCCCTATCCATCATGTCTTTCTCGATTCTCTCCAACTGTCGGGCTAGCTGCTCCTTGTCTCTCAGAGCCTTCTGCTGGATTTCCTTCATCTGATGTCGGAGTTTGTTGCTCTCAGTCTTCATCCTCTCGATGATTTCCCCCTGGGACAAGGCCTGACCCTGGAGAGTAGTCAATTCCTGCTGCAACTGTAACTTGCTGTCGTTTGCCAGCCTCAGTTGCTGCTGGTACCACTGCTTGGCACTGATCAAAGAAGACATGTCTGTCTTAGCTGCTCGGTGCTCATTATCAGAATCTATCTTGGCCTGCATCTGAGTCTGGACTTCCACATACAGTTCAGCAATCTTGTTCTTGAGAGCTTGTATTGTCATGTCTTTTGTTCTTGTGTCGTCCCGGATCCCCTTCAGGCGGATTTGTAGCTTGGTGTTCTCCTCCTGAGTAAGCTGTAAATCTGCCTCAATGGCCTTCACTTCTGCTAGCTTCTCCTCTAGAATTTTCTGAGCAGACACTAAGGATTTCTCTAGTACTGAGCGATTGCGCTGCATTTTCTCCACCTCTGACTTCAACTCAACTTTCTCTGCATCATTTGCTTGATCACGCTGTGATTTCAATTTCTGTTTTAACGTTGCAATCTGGGACTGTAGTTCACTTCTTTCGGTCAAAGAGTTTTTGGCCTCATAAGTCAACATTTCTAACTGCCCTTCCAATTTTGCCTTCTCTCTCAGTGCTTCGTTCAACTTCTGTGCTGAATTAAATTGCATATCAGAGGTAGCTTTACTTGATATATGTATGTTGGTTGCTTGTGATGCCCTCGTCTCTGCTGGTAAATAAGACTTGGGTGTGCTTGATCGCTCTGGGGACAACATTTGTGGCTTGGAATTTTCAAAATCTACACTAATCCCTGAATCAGCCATTTGCGGCAGAGAATTAGCCTGCCTCTCTACTACTGGCCTCTCACTCTCAATACTTCGGAAAGGTATGAACTGATCCAGAATTGGTTTATATGATGTGTCTCTCTTCGCTGCCATGAAACCTGAATAATTACTGGACGTTTTCGGTATAACCTCACTGATATCAATGGTCTTGGATGGCGGCAATGTACTGAGAAATTTGTCCATGTCCGACTGTGAGAATGAGTCTGTGGATGCTACAGAAGCTGTGTCGCTGGCTGTAGTAGCCTCACTAACCACACTCTCTGATTTGTTCAAGTCAGGGGCAGATAGCTCTAGGTCAGGAGCTGATTGACCTTTGAACCAGGATGTTGATTTTTCCCTGGCGGTTTGGAGATCTGCTGCGGGAATCCTGACAAGTTCTCTTGCGGATATGTCCTGTGTGTGAGCCGGATAATGAACACTGCTGGGGTCTGAGACAGGGAGGGAACTATCTGAGGCAGAACCTGGACTCTATTCATAAATGAAATATCAGCAATTGATTAAATTTCTTATTTATCAAATGAAAAAAGGTAAAATCACCAACTTGTATCTTCATTTAGCTTCAAATTGTACTCAATTATATTTACATATAAATATGCTTATAAACAAACACCTGCATAAAATATCATGATTTAAAGTCCATTTTAAGATATGAGTTTTAAATTCCATATTTTCTTCTACTTAATCCTTCTTTACTTTTTTTTAACATATTCTAACAAATGCCTCCAAAATTTAATCAATGTAGAGCATATCTATAGTATCTCAATTTCTGAATTTCAATTAATTTGCCTAAAAGTAATTAAGAAAAGTATCATTCTATAGCTTCTGCATTCAGAATCATTAATTCATAAGGATCAAGAATATAGAAATAGTTGATGTAAATTACCTTCATTGATTGTTCTTTTAACTTCCTTTGTGTTGCTGCAATCACTTGATTGATTTCCTCAGGACTTGCCATAGGCACTGTGAATTCACTGGGAAGATAACTAGCAGAAGTGCTAGTGGTCTGGCTCTGCATCATCTTCTGAGTTTCTGCTATGGCTTGTGCTATTGCCTCTGGCGATGCCATAGGAACCATTGGTGAACCTTCATTGGCAGAGGATTGACTCATTTTCTTTTGAGTCTCCGCTATAATCCGAGCAACCTCCTCTGGTGAGGCTGGTGTTATTTTCTTCTCACCTAAAACAGATTAATGTCCCTTTATAACTTTTCTAATACTGTGGAATCATAAGATTTCGTGGTGGTTCAATTTTCGTGGAATTTGTGGTTACCTCTCATCCACGAATTAACATCCTCCTCGAATTAATAAATTGGGGCTTTAAAGTCATATTCCCTTTTGTAGGTATAAGAAAATACACGAAATTACCTCCCCACGAACCTGTAAAATTTAAGTAATCCACGAAAATTGGCCCCCACGAAGTTTAATGATTCCACAGTAAAGATCTCTAAACTACATGTACATATATATACTGACAATGTCATGGTCTCCACGATATGTGGAAGATTTGAAATGATTGTTTTATTTGTTTTTTCAATTTACATATGAATAAAATGGTCACATAAAACTTTATTTCATTTTAATTCCTTATGATTACACAAGTTATGACAAATGATTAAAATGGTAACTGTGTATAGGAAAAAGAAAAAAATCTATTTTTTTCCAGTAATTTCTTACCAATGACGGACTTCTGAAGATGAAGTGCATCAGCCATTGTTTGAAATGCTAAAGCTCCATCCACTTTGTCAGGTTTCTGTTGTTCAGACATGGTTGGTTTTCTGGGAAACTTCTTAGCGGAAGAACTGTTAGAGGTAACCTGACAAACACAAAAGCCAAAATTTTTTTACACATTAAATTCTCAAAAATTTTAATAAATCTTTATTTTGTTACCCTTTGACACAAATCATCGAAAAACAGAATCATTGTAAGTAAACGTATAACAAACAGATTTAAATTTTTCAAAATATGGATAAATAAATGTATCTGTACAATAAGGAGGCACAGAAAAACTAATATACATATTACTAAATTTCGCTTTCCTTGGTTTTTGATGGGATATGATTTTTATCAAACAAGCTTTTAATTTCTCTCCTGAAGCCTGTAAGATCTTATAGATATAAACACCATACACCCTTACCTGAAAAAGTGTGCGTATGTCTGTTTGGGAGATGTGCACAGGTTCTCGGCGAGTGAAGAAACTTTGTGATTCAATAAGGCTATATTGCGGGTTGATGAGCGAGTCTTGAGGAGTGCTGTATGCAAAAGATCCAGACTCCAAGTGACCCTTTGGAGGCGATACGGAAGAGATAGATTTGGAATAGATCTGTGTGGATTTCAGACGGCTAGGCTGGGCAAATCCCTGTGGTAGTTTCCTTAGTTTTCTTGGTTTAACTGAGAGAAAAAACAAGGGAATCCTTTTCTGTTTAGAGTTCTAGATACAAAAATGGTACAAAAAATTTAAATATTGGAAATTTCTTCTCATAAAACCATAATCTGACAAACATTTTGTTAAAACTTATGATATCTTAATTCTTCTAACAAAATTTATTCTGAATTTTCTAGACATCTATCATAATAATTCTTTCAGTTTGGTATTGTCTCTGCATGCCAGTTACTATATTTTTCTAATTTCTGGTCACAATTCTGTATACTCTTAAAATTTGTACTTAAAGATGTAAAAATAAAAATCCCTGCATAAAAACTCTAAATATTCTGAACTGGCTTCATACACATCGTTCACAAATTATGATTTTTAACTCTACTACTATTTACATGTACATGTGATTATATTTGAAGCATTACTTAGAAGCAAAACTGTTTCTGTTAGTTTGCATTTTGGTCATTTTTAGGCAGAGTTTCAAAAAAACTTTCACCTACACATACTAGTACATGGGAAGGGAACTTGAACGTGTAGATATGCAATCTAATTAAAATTAGACGTTCTGAATCGATAGCGGATTCAGAACGTCTAATTTTAATTAGATTAGTAGATATATACATTGCATGTATCAAGTACATATATTTGCATGGTGCTGAAACCCTCTCCCTTTTCAGGTTAGTATGTATAATGAATAAGGTATTGAAAAAATCTTAAAATGGTGATTTGTTGTATAAAGTTGCAAAAAAAAAAAAATCAATTCAAGAATATTATACATAAAAATAATTGAATGAAAGAAAATAACAAAAAACATTGAAACATAAGTAAGCAAATAATGTTACTAGTTTTCCTTTTCTCTATCACTACCTATATGTGTCACAAAATATGACTGGATACATACAATTGTTAATTAAACTCAAATAATGTAAAATCTTAATTTAAAAGAAACCTAAAATTAAAGTACTAAGTCTATCCGTAATTATTGAGAAATTGAGATAAGAAATGTTCCCTGGGGATTTATATAAGATGTTAATTTTTCTAGGTAATAGAGCCTACACAGTGTTTGAAAAATAGTACACAATACAGATACACATATATAGTAAGTGTCACACACACCATTTACCATTTGTTATCAACCAGTCTCTGTAGAGAAAGCAAACTTCAGAGTTTACATGCTGTAAAGTCAAATACCATAACTAGGGGAAAATTGGGAAAGAAAATAAATGTTTTAAATTCTACATCAAGCTTGTTAAATTGTATGTATCATCCCTTAACATATGTGTCTGAAATGGTTGAATTAAATAGAATTTATTTACCTCTGTTTTCAGTAGCTGCAGTAAATGTAAGAGGGGTTGAGCAAGTTGTGGGCACAGTGTCTACTTGACTGAAGTGAGAGTCGTAGTTGACAACAGTGCCGAACGAATCCAATTCATCAGGCGAATCAGAACCTTCTTCGTAGGTTACTTGATGGAGGGTGAGATCGAAGGGCTCCATCTAAGATCAGATAATTTTTCCTCTGTATCCAAGGCCATCCACAACTGAAAATGAAATTTCATGGAAAAATAAAGAACTGCTATTCCTCAGTACATATCATATTTCATATTTTTATGTCATGGTACAAAATACCCGGATTTTTCAAGCCCAAAACTCTTCAAATGACAAAGCACTTAAAATCATGACAATATGAACAACTGATTTTCCAGCTGTAAGTAAGGATCGGTTGCATCACTTGAAGCAAGTAGGTATTCAAAATGCAGTTTTGCAATGCCTTCAACACAATCGAGGACATTCGAACTGCAACAACACTTGCGATTTGTTTTCCATAACTCAAAACATAAAAATCATATATACAGAGAACATGATATCTAATGATAATAATAAATATTCAATATATGTGTATCCTGTTTATTCACTCGTGAATATGGGCTTTTACACATTTTGATGTTGAAAATTTATAATGACAATTTATTGTTTTGGTCTGACAATTCAGCGAGTAGAGTAGTTGTATTTTATATTTTTGCACGAGAAACAAACCATTATGCGCTGGTTTCTTTACAGAGGAGCATTTATCGGCAAGTCACATCCTGACGACGTGTTAGAATGTTGACATGCATCTAACTTCCGGTATGAAGGATACTTGTTAGTTTAATCTATAGAATATTCGGGGCGTTCTATAAATGATAAAGTGTGCGGCTAATGAGCAGTTTTAGATAGTAGGGATGAGTCTCACAAATTTATGTAATGTAATAATGTTAATATAATTGGAATATTTCAATGGGAGGGTATTGATAAACTGGTATGAATGTAACGTTAGTTTTTTGCCTCTTGCCATATCATGCAAATTATGTACTGTGCAGAACAGTTGGATAAGATAGTGATTTACGATTCAACCATGTATTTGACTTGGTAAAATTGTGGAAATACCTCTGATTACAAAATGTACTTGAGGGTACATCTGGCCACGCTGCCATAAAAGTTAGACGAGCTTACTTTTGACCTCAGTATCACTTTTCAGCCATTATAAATTCCTTTTGTAAAAGTGAGACTAAAATGGTTAGCATTTATGTTTCACTTAAAGTTGGTTTAACAAATCTTGTGTGATAGGTGAACTATTAGAAATCAAAATAAAATAAACTTAATTTATAAGACCTTTCGCTGAGACTTAACTTTCTCTCAGCTCAAAGTACAAAAACCTTACTCTACTACACTGAATATTTCAATGACTTATGACATTTGTACTATCTAAAAATTATTGAGTACCTCTTCTATGTATGCGATAAAACCCCTGTGAATTTATTGACAAATAGTAAATTTACCACTCTGCTCAATGGTTTAGAGGCAAGTAATTTTAGTTATGGGGGTGTGCGGCCATCTTCTACATTTTAGAATGAAAATGTCAACTTTTTTTGAACTAGCTTGTTTCTGCCCAAAACTAACTAAAAATGTTGTCAAAGGATAAAAATGCAATAAATATGGCGATCTACTACAGGCACGTAGCATCTTTTTTTAAAGTGGGGGAGGGGGGGGGGGGGGGGCAGACTCATCCAAAAAATCTTGATAAGCAAAAAAAAAAGGTTAGAAGGTTACGAGTTAAGTATCTCGTAATTACGAAAAAAGATCTCGTTATTACGAGTTAATTATCTCGTAAATACGAGAAAAGATCTCGTTACTACGAGTTAAGTATCTCGTAATTACGAGAAAAGATCTCGTTATTACGAGAAAAGATCTCATTATTACGAGTTTCTTATGTCGTAATTACGAGAAAAGATCTCGTAATAACGAGAAAATATCTCGTAATTGCAAGAAAAGATCTCGAAATAACGAGATCTTTTCTCGTTATAACGAGTTAATTTTCTCGTTATTACGAGATAAGATCTTTTTGAAATGGCGCGTTTCATTAATTATTCTCTTTATATAAAGTGTATGAACTACTGCAATGTCTATTATTATACACATACTTAGCATAATCATCGTTTAAAAGCGTACACAAAATTTTATATAAAATCGGACCAAGCCCTTTCTTATTTTTTTTCCAGATTAAGTCTGCATCTGCGCAGTTCTACAGCTGTTTTAAGTGATTAAAAAGGCGTTGTTCTGTTCTTGTATGCGTAATTTGCATACAAAACAACACGTAAAACCTTATATTTATTGGTTTTTGACAACAGTTTTGGCCATTTGTGGGCAGACACAAGCCAGATCAAGAACTGTTTACATTTTTATCTTCAAATGTACAAGATGACCGCACATTCCCCCTTAAGGATCCTGAATGGTCAACAAATTGACCACCTTTGCCTTCAACCTTTAAACATGATATTTTGGCCATTTACTTTCATTTAGGAAAGAAAATGTTATATATTTTTGCTTTAAAATTTGAAAAATATTCTACATCTTATTACAGAGCTCCTCTTCTTAATGAAATCAATTTACTAAAGTAGCCACGACCACTCAGCCACCTTAATGTCATAACTGTCGTTTACTAATTAACGGTTTCCACTGAGTTTAGGAACATATTGACAATTAAAAATTGTTAATGAATTAAAAACATAATTGCAATTGCCACACATAGTTGTAAATTCACATTGTATCATTTTAAGTTTACCGTTGATAGTTCTTACTACCCCCCCCCCCCCCCCCATCCTCTTTTAACTCCCCTTTCCAGACCCGCGCCTATTTCAAATCTATTACTTGTTTACCCTCCCAATTTTATATGATACTGAACTTAACAACCTCTTCCAAATCACTAAATACAAGTATAAAACATCAAACATATTACCCCAAACAACATTAGTTGTACAACTAGCACTGATTGGCCGCATGAATTGGAAGACTGTTTATGGACATATTGATTGTTATCATTTTTCTCAATCGAAAATAATAGCAATACATTTCTAAATCGAAAATAATAGCAATATACAGGCAACTTCGCCACATATGATTCACATATGAAGGAATTTTCATATGTGAATCATATGTATATTGTTTCATGTGATCCACATATGAGTATTCATATGATTCTCATATGATCTGCCACATATGATACTCATATGATTCAATATGCATATGATGCACATATGATGCACATATGATTATCATATGATTCTCATATGAAAGGCAATACATATGAGAATCATATGTGGCGAAATTGCCTATGTATATTGCTCATGTTGACCCATTTATATCTGTCTATAAGCCATCATTACATAAACATCGATATCGATTCATTCGAACACTTGGCAGGGCTTCGTTAACAAACTATTCATCGGTTGATTTATGGTAAGATTGATTTGAAGTATCAATTCATTTTGTCTTACTTAATGAAGCCATTGAAAGTCATGATGGCCTAAAGACGGTTGATTTTGCAAAGAGTTGGCATAGAATTTCCAAATGCACTTAATTTTATCCAATCCAAATTTTTCATTCCTTTCTGAGAAGTTTTGTTGATTTTACGCAATTCAAGTATATTTTTGTTGATTTTACGCAATTCAAGTATATTTTTGTTTCAAATCCTTTTTGAAGACCTGGATATTTGTTGAGTTTTCCCAGTTCAAAGTGGATCGAGTCGTCTTCAATTTGACTCTGTGAATTAATTTGTCATCAATTTTTAAGGACTCACATCTAGTGGACTTGGAGCCATTTATATTACCATACATAAATTTTTTGAGTTGGTATATACATATAGATGAATCTAAACACAAATTCTCTCTCTCTCTCTCTCTCTCTCTCTCTCTCTCTCTCTCTCTCTCTCTCTCTCTCTCTCTCTCTCTCTCTCTCATATGACTTTCATTGTTTATTGAAAAAATATCTATATATATTTAACTAATCTGCTTTAGGAAAAAAATCAAGAAGATAAGCATAAACAGTGCATTAATTACCACTGCTACATTAGGGTACTTAGAAATACTTTCTTTGGTTATTCATTGGGTATGAAGGCATTTAAGAAAAGAAAAAAAAACATACCCCGTACATTTTTCCTTTTGTAAATTATTGAATTAATCATAAAGAGTAAGTAAAAGTAACTAAATTAATGTTAATGTCAGTACGTTAGATAAAAGAAATACCGAACTCTTCATCTATGGGAATTTTGAGTCTGACGTCATTTCGTGCATTCCTTGATTTTGTATGTAGATATAAAGTTTCAACCGATCGATAAACTGGTTGAAACTAGATCGTGTAGATTTTCTATAAAGCTTTGAATCAGAATCGTTTTTTAACAAGTATAGAAAATACCCGATAAATATAAATATTTAATCAATAAAATGCTTTCTTTGGTGATTCCTGCAGGTTATGAAGGTAGCGACATTGCAGAAAAAATACACGATCTGCATAAGCGGGTTATGTATTTTTTTTCTGCAATGATCGCTACCTTCATTACCCGCATGAATCATTAAAGAAATCATTTTATTGTTTATATTTACACTTTTCTAATAAGAAATTAATAAATTGATTCTAAAAAGTAACTAATATTCACCAACTGAAATTGCTGTTAATGTACACCAGTACGTTAGCTATTAGAATCAGCCAAATCGTCTCCTATAGGCCAGAATTTGAGTATGAAATCATCATGATTATTTCGTGCAGTTCGTGATTTTTCTTAGGCCGCTGTAGGTTTTGACCAATCGATAAACGGGGCGTGTAGATTTCAGTCCTGCAGGCTTCTATAGAGCTATATTTACATCTACCAAGTATAATTCCCTCTATTTCTTACGGAAACTTATAGTCAATTCATAGCTCTATACAGCCAGACGTATATCTACGCGCCCCGTTTATCGATTGGTCGAAATCTTACAGCGGTTGAAATTGACGAGAAACTAACAGGACTGATATTGACACGCCCTGTTTATCGATTGATCAAAACCTACAGCGACCTAAGAAATATCACGCACTGCACGAAATAATCATGATGATGTCAGACTCAAAGTCTCACAGGAGACGATTTGGCTGGTTTTTTTAGCTAACGTACTTGTGTACATCAACAGTAATTTAGTGAATTTTACTTACTTTACGTAATGGATTTATTTATTAGTTAAAAGAAAGATGTTAATATAAACAATAAACTGCTTTCTTTGTTGATTCATGTGGGTTATGAAGGTAGCGATCATTGCAAGAAAAAATTACATACTAGTAATCCGCTAATGTGGGTTATGCATTTTTTCTGCAATGTCGCTACCTTCATATCCCGAATGAATCATCAAAGAAAGCATTTTATTGTTTAAATGAATTAACTATAGGTTTCCGTTAGAAATAGAGGGAATCATACTCGGTAGATGTAAATATAAATTGATATACTGGTATTTCATTTCTAAATTCATTCTATAAAACTACACAAACCATCCAACGTGCACGTATGCACGGTAAGATATGTGGCCAAGAGGAGGGAATATGATGACTAGCACTACCTCTCCCGTGCAAATTACATATAGTCAGTCGTAAAATTCGAATCAGTGTCACGTGTTCCACTTTTTTGAAGCAATGTTTTTGCTATATCAAGTACATTCCCGTTTGAACAAAAATACATCTGTGCTTTTTTATTATTCCTAATGAATCGGGACTTCTATAAAAATGAAAACGTTATAAAACTGATAGACTTATGTCCAGGTAATCCAATGTACCATGTAGAATGTATATAGTGTAAAATATTGAAGAATAACGTCAATACAAACGATGCCGGGAACAGAATGGAAGAAATCTCTATGTTGGAATTTATTGAACATTGGATAAAACATGTGATCTTTTTTATCAGTGAGGCAATAGGTACAACTATTATGATAAATAAATAAATGTAGTGGTAATTGTGCAGTGATATTACAATATCATAAAAATGCTTGTAAAAGTTCATGACCTCTCTTCTTTTCTGAGATATACCAAGTGCCAGTGACAATAACATTCATTTAATAATGTGCACAGTCGAAAAAAAATCTTATTTCTAAAGCGTTGATGGGTATTGTAAGACACATTGATAGTAAAACGACAAATCGATATTTGATGAACTAATACCTATAAAATTCAAGTACATGTTCGTGTAGATTTGGAATTACTTTCTGGATTCGATCAGACCAAGTTTTTGACCTAACCACCTGAATTTGGCTCGTACCTCCTCCTGCATTAAGTCAAAACACATGGCGATTATAGCAAGTCCAAAGATCAAGTAAAATGAGCATAGGATAAGTTTTTCTTGATTTGCCACGGAATCGGACCTCATTCCTGGAACCAGATCTCCGAACCCGATCGTACTGAGTGTAATAAAGCAGAAATAGGCGCCATCCAACCATGGCCAATTCTCCCATTCTGAGAACAAAATGGCGCCTCCGAAAATATACAGTGCGATCAGCATTAAACTGACAAAAATCGGAACACGCACTTGTTCTTTGGGAAGTTTGGCGTTCATAGCCATTGTTATGTCCTCATGGCTTCCTGTCAGCTCTCCTTTCTCCAAACTCTCGTCATTTTTTCCCTTTTTTGGTAGTGTTTGGGGAAGGTGAGAACCTTTGGTCAAAGTTCGGCTCATGCGCTTTCTTTCCGACGTCCATTTTGCCTGCGACGGACAACACAGCCATATCGTCAACAGGCAGACGTGTTTGTAAAACCACCGGAAACAGTCTCCGAGAAAACCCCCGAGATTTGTCAGACACAGCAGTGTTATTGGAATTCCCACCAGAGCGTAGACTATCGTTACAAATTTTCCTTGGTCGGTCTTCGGGGCGATGTGACCATATCCTGACGATTATAAAAAAAATCACATTAAATATTTGTTAACTTTAAAAACACTTTAAAGGGTAGGCTACATTGATATCGCAATGTTTGACCTGTATACATACATGTATGAATGAAATGAATTGTATGAACAATTAGAAGCATTGGTACATGTACAAGTGAATATTGATGTTAATTTCATATTTCTAATTATAAAAAAAACCCTTTCCTATTATCCTTTGGACACAAAATGATAGGAATTCGTAATATTCGAGTTGATCATGAAAGAGAACTTTTACTTACTTCGATAATTTGCTATATTCGTTATTTCATAATAGCTGTGTCCATACTAAACTAGTTTTACTGTACACAAAAAAGGAATATCAATATCGTTTTTTAAATTTTGAATTTAAAGGGTGAGTGTAAATACCAAATTTACAACATGACAACACTGTATATATATCTTATTAATTTTTTTTATACATATGTAGCTGTAATAAAAAAACATTTTAACTATGAAGTATTTGAATTTATTTGGTCAAATATGAATGCTAGTAAACGCAACTCTTTATAATACTTCACAAAACTATTATTAAATTAATACGAATTGCTAAATGTTTTTTTCAAGTAAAAATACTCAGTAATGTTTACACTTGTTGGACTATTTTCGCGACTGACTGGTACATCGTGTCGGACTTAAAAATATCAACACAATTTCCAAATACATATGTTTTAGTATGAAAGTCAAAATCAACGCTTCAGTTTCACCTACGTGTACTAAGTCTGCAATGCGTAATGCATGAAATAGGGTTTTCAATGTAAAACAATATTTTACAATCATTTCCTCAAAAGAATATGGTTAGCCAAAACACTTGGAAATACTCAAATATAAAAAAAACTAATGATTTACGACCAAGTTCTACATGAGAATTTCCTCAATTAAAAACTTAAGATTTGATACAGCAAATAAGTACGGTTTTGAAATTTAAGAAAATGCAAGAGAAATTGCTTCAACAAGCCAGCGCTCCCGGCGATAATTGGTGATGACTTGAATTATCCAGAAATCCCTTTAGTCCATAACCCAATGTCAGAGACCCCCCAACTCATTTATCAATGTTAGCTCGCTTCGGCAAAAAAGAAATCTCAAGACGCTTCCTGAAATTGAGATCTTTGGGGGTTCGTACTCTGTAAAAGTCTGGAGATAGGAAGATAAAGATCTAGCTGATGAAGCGATGTTTGTACAACATATCGAGTTAACGCAATAACGGTGAGGTGGAACTTTTGTAGATGGTTTTACATATATGTACTACTGTACGAGCAAGTTTCACTTAAAAAGCTTCGTGCTAAATTTGAAACACTTACAGATATACTAATACTAAATTATAAATAACGCCATATATATATATATATATATATATATATATATATATATATATATATATATATATATATATATATATATATATATATATATACACACACTTTGTTGAAATAGTCCAATTTTATATCTATTTATTGATATTGTTTGTAAATGGAGATAGTGAAAAATCCTGTAAATAACTATAATGAAGCACACAGTAGGGTAAGATTTTAAGCATAAAAATCAAGGATAACACTTCTGTATATCTTAGTTTTGAAACAAGTGACATTGTTTCTGCAAATGGTGAGAAGTCTTGTAGAGCAAAGAGAAAAATGAGGAAAAAAAAATCATTCACTGATCGCTTGATTCGCTTCATTGAAAATTTGGGTAAAATACACAGAAAGCATCAAATAACTCGTTGAATAATAAATAAGTATCAGTTTCTTTGAACTTTTCACCATTCATCGTAACACAATTGAGTATCATCAAGCTCGGCAATAAATCGCCACATGCGAATGAATAAGACCCGTGCGATGTTAAAAATTCATAATAAAGACACAAACGTGATAAATATTGTTTTTTGCACCATATCAGTAAAAAAGTAATTCAAGAACGGTAACAAACGTAAAGGGTTTTTAGAGAAAAGGGACTTATCAAAGCATCTTGTAATTTGTTGTACTCGAAATTGCCCTTGCAATCGTTGCAGCGTTGTTATTATTTCATTGTTAGAATTGTTATTGTTGTTGTTAAAACGGTTGTTGTTATTGTAATCATTATTAATAATTTGTAATCGCTGTTGCAATTGTAATTGTCAATGTATTTGTTAACAATGTTGTTATAATTCGATCATAGCTTGCTGTACTTACTGTTGTTGCGTTGTTACTTTCACTAGATTGTAATAAACGGAGTTTTTATTGAAATTGCTACTTTTACGCAATTAATGTTGTAGTTGAAATTAGTATTTTGTTGAAAACTGTCTTGTAGCAATCATTGTTGTTCTCTAGCTTGTTTTGATCGTTGATGTTCTTTGATCTAGTCGTTGTAGCAGTTACTATAGTGTTATAACAGTGTTGTAGTTGTAGCTACTGTATTGCTGTATTTGTTAATTGTTGTTGTTGTAACTACTTTATTGTTATAACCAATGTTGTTATTGAACATGAAATTACTATCATGCAATATTAATTTTGCTGTTATTTTGATACATGTAACTTTGTTATAACTGTTATCACTACGTTGTTGTAATTGTTGCAATAATTTTGAAATGACATTCTTCCGTAGAAGTAAAGTTACAACAACAAACATATCATAAGCCTATCCAACAATCGTTGTCACTATTAAAACAGCATTGCGTTTGAAGGAATTCAAGCGAAAAGATTTACTTATTAATAAACTATTCTCTCCTGATTCGTTTTTTGCTGTATGAACACAATCAGGTTAACGTTTCTTAATAAATATGGCGGGGGATATCTTAACTAGAAAGATCTTTAACTGACCTAATATCGGTGTAAATCGTCTGGAAATATGAACTTAGGGAAAGAATATCTAAGCTTGGGAACTTAAAAAATTAAGAAGCCTCAGATACTGTTTTTCTTGGCATATTCCATTATTGACAATGAAAATCTTGATTGATGTGCATTTCAATCGAAGTGGAAACGCATTTAAACTCTCTAAATACATTGATAAAGGTAACCTCGTCCTGTAGAAAAAAAATATAAATTCTTCAAACGTTTCTCATAATTACGAGGGTTAACTTTATTTCTACAATTCGATTCTAAATTGAAATTTAGGTCATGAGCATAACAATGGATTAGGCATAACATATTGTATTATGACTTTCTTTTTCATATTTGTTCTACACACTTCAAAAAGTCCTGTGTTCTTTTATTTATTCAAAGAAATATTTCAGAAAAAAAGTTTTCATTTTTAATTAAAAGTGAGCACGGTGGTTAAGTTTTAATTAAAAATGTTCCATCCTTGTCTGAAACGTTGATTGTAACAAGGATTTTATAACTTCGGTTACAACATTGTTTAAATGATTTTAACGTGTGATCCCTGGTCTGACAAGAGCGATAATTATCTGTTAATTACAACTTGTCAATCACCACTTGATTTTCTTTCCACGATAGTGCAGCCAGGGCGATCTCTTAGAAGAATGATTTTCTTATACTCCTCCTTTGTTCCTTATACCTATACCTAACTCGTACACTATTTGAACCAAGCAGACTGTGTGCCATTTTTGACAAGCTATCAGATATATCAGTTACAGAGGAAATTCGAAAGATAAGACACTCTTCAGATATACGTATAATTATTTTCTAATGTAAACAAAACTGATTTCTACCCACGATAATTTTTCCCTCGTGCTAAGCAGAAAATTAGGTGTGTCAATTTCATTTTAGATTTCTTTTTAAAAAGCGTTACGTGAAGTAAAAGCGTTCTTTGAAATGGTTCCTCCTCGCCTTAGACATTAACTCCCGATCGTGATGCTACTGACATGCAGATTGATCTCTAACTGGATTAGAACACATGGAATGGGTCACTGATAACAAACAGCTTTTGAAGGCTTGAATCGCTAATTATATTGTCAAATTTTTACAAAGATTAATGCATGTCTTACTTTATAGCTAACACGTGTCTTTATATACAGTATACTTGCAGAATGATACATAACGCACAAGAAACCTATAGTCTGTCCCAAGTTATTGCTTCCATCAATTTTTGATGATTTTTAATAAAAATACACATACCTATGAAAGAAATACAATTGAAATCGATGGAAGGGAATATATCCAAGATATCTTCATTGAACAATTATCCCTTTTCACTCATAAAATTTCACAGGAACGAGAACAATTTTCTTACGGAGATTTATAATTGGAAATGTTTACAGGAATATACTCGGAATACATCGCGCAATTTTTTAACGTTATCATCCGGGCTTATTAATGGCTGATGCAATGCAAAATCTCCGTAGACTTTCAATTTTGGGATGTGTATTGAAACCTGAAACGGAGGAGGGGGCGTTTCAAAACAGATAATCTGGACATTTTTCATATTAGTGGATGAACGTAGTTTGAGCACAAAGGTATTTACTATTATTGAAATATCAAGCAAAAAGTGGGACAGAGTATAGTCGAATACATGTACATGCATATCGTCCGAGACATAAAACTTTCGGATGAAACAAATAAGGCCTCAAGTATTTTTTTTTACTTTAGAAAAAAACGCATTATAAGTATTCAAATATAGATGATATTTTATTATGCTTAAAGTTGATTGATTGAAAGAAACAAAAAAAAGATTCTTTATAGAAAAAAACTAGATCATGAAAACATCTCACCTATTGTGGTAATGACTGTAATGGAATACAGAAGGGAATTGGGGAATGACCACTGAGCCTCAGCAGTGTCACTTTGCCCGTCCCAACCCCTCAGTTTGGTCGCCTCATAAATCTCTGTCTGGAACTCTTTCAAAACCCGCTCCATTTCGTAAGTCCAGTTTTGCTTTCCAAGAATAAGAGTGTCCACGGTAATGTTCCACATTCTTTCAAGCTGCAGTTTTCGAGAGAGATCCACACTCTTTCGTTCCAGCATTTCCTGACTTGATTCCAGAGACATGAAAATGAAGCCACCCATAATGGAATAGGCGATCACAAGTCCACAGAGTCCGATGTGGGAGAAGAGGAAAGCCGTGAACTTCTTGCAACACATCCAGCACAATTCCTTCCGCCGCTGGCTTTTAGACATATTTCGGACTTGTGAAGGCTGTTTTTTAACTTTCTTGTCATTCTTCGACTTTTTGCTTTTATCGTTACCATCTCTTCCTTTCTTACTTCTGCAACAGTTATAGCAAAACAGACAACAATGACAACAGGGGCGACGACGTCTCTCAGTTTTTTCTTCATTGTTCGTCTTTTCATCATGATCACCCACCAGAATTATTTCGGCTTCCCCGCCAATAGAATATCTCCCACCATTGTTAAATTTCACTGATTCGACGTCATCGACAATGTCGTCTGAGTTGTCATCCTCCTCCTCCTCCTCTCCCACGTCTTTCTCTTCCTCTTCGTCTGCTGACAGTCTTTGCTCGTTCTCATCGCTGGTTCCCGCCATACTTCCCACCGCGGGGCCACACCAAAAATCTCGTCGATACACTAAACTCAAACTATACACACGGCACTTCCTGGAGCCAAAATCCCCGCATGATCCGAGTGTAACACTGTTCAGACATCAGTAGAACCTTTCATTTTCAATTCCAATTAACCATTTATTGTAATTGTGACAACTACTTTATTTGAATTCCGTACCTCGGATGATCGATGGTGGCCCAGTACTCGGTAAATATACCAGTAATGAAACCTATTTCAATAAACCTCCAATAACTGACTGTACGGGTCGTTCCGATAGTTTCAGATCCTCGCCGCCTCGACCACTACTTCTTGAGGAGTAATCTTTAATTCCCTCCGACACTGAAGAATGGAGTAAGGAACTTTAACCCGCTCATGACATGGGATGCGCGCTTAAATAGCACCGCCAATTAAGCCAACTGATTTATGAGTAAGTTAAAGCAGAAGATTGCCTTGAGCTTTAGTAGAAGTTAAAAAGTTTTTATCGTTGAAATGGACTGATGGTGCTGAGCGTGGTAAATACACTGATGGATGTTCACAAGCATGTGCCTGCATATCCCCGAGCCCCTCAGATAGATATCTGAAAAATGTGAGAGATGGAAATAAAAGTTAAGTAGACATTTTATTGATAGCAATAAAATATTGAAATCCAGAGATGCAAAACAAGAAAATAATGATAATATTTACGACGTATGGTCAATTACAGATCTAGAATGTCGTTGAATTATGAGTAATGGTCATAGTTTATTTTCTTCATAAATGCCTCCCATGAACGAAATGCGATCAACTTCGGAGGCATGTATTTTTATTTATATGAATACACAGTTAGCAGAATGGGATTATATATTTAAGGGCTTAATCATTGTAGATTGTTTATCTAATGCATTTTCTGACGAAAATCCATCAATTTTATTGGCATGATCAGAGGACTTAAAGTATATCGTACAAATTATTTAGGCACATGGCTCATTAGCCCCAGCAGATGCTTGCGTCATTAATGTATAGATACATTACATGCCTATATGACTGATTGAATGCTTAATTGTGCAGTAATTAAAGGATTTTTTTAATCTATTATTCACAGACACAATAAACAAAACTCGGTTTTGATGACAGACAGCGCCAGATTAACATGCAATATTAATAAATGAGAGATGCAGTTATAGGTTCAGTAAGTTTAATGAATATGACAGAAACAGTGTAATATGAATTAACGTACATATTTCGCAAGGGTTAGGATGTAGGTGGCACATTAATGTGTGTAATTTCTATATTTCGGCTACCCATTCATTTATATAATAACTACGTACCCTACACACATATAAATTGAAGAAGTGTTTAAAGTTGAAAACGATAGAATTGTTTGACTTCGAATCTACTTATTAATATTACGTATTCTATGCCAATTAAGTGGAGTCACCCTCACCCCCCCCCCCCCCCCCAAAAAAAATCATCATTACTTTAACAAGAAATGTATAGTTTTATATGGATAGTATTCTTAGAGTTGGGGCACAAAGAAAAGAGTAAATTGCAACACAGAAGATCGCTGGGACAAACATGTACATGTATGTATGGTCAAAATGCTCAAACATTCGTATTACATGTATAGCAGCAATTTGAAAAGCGTTGACCAAGGACTGAATCTGATCTAAAGTATTTCTGCAATAACTTTTTTGCATTTATTGAGTTTAGAAGCGTTTCGATGTAAACAAGAGACAACAGTGATCTACAGATCGAAGCCGTATACAGGCTATACGGTGTAACCAAGCCTTCACGGTCTAGAACCCAGCCAGGAACTCGATCATTAAAGAAAAACACTACAATCTCAAAGAGCTAGGTTCAATCTCTGTGGGACAACAAGTCAACGAACACTCATTAATTACTTAATTGTTTGGCTAGCTCTCAATCGGTTTATAGATTAACATTTTTTTTAAACAAACACCTTCGCCATCTTTTCAAATTCCGACAGCAAGAACGAAGTTTTATGTGATTTGACTTCTCTTGCCAATCGCCAATAAAACTGTCCTGATCACTGTTGAGCGGTATCAATTAAATCGCAGTATTTCATACATTCTAAACATGAAAGATACCTTAATTGAATAACGTTGCATGAGAGTTTGAAAACCTCTCGCGTAACGTTAACATCTCGTTATTTCAGTTTTCATCACATATTGATCTGCTTCATATACATGCTTGTGTCCTATTCTGACGATAATAAAGAACAATTTATGATTTCGAATGAAAAGATAGGCAGTGTTATCACACCATGCAACCTTCTGAAATTCAATATAAATATGAAATATTTACACATCTCTTGTCTTTATTATCTCTGTAACTTTTGAAGTTTTTCCTATATTGGCTTCATATGATACTTTATACCACGCATAAAAAGCAACGCTTCTGTAGTAATAAGAGGTTGTGTGTTACGCACTTTGAGCAAAAACAATTCTACATTATGTTTTATCACTATCAAAACAAAACACCGGGATATCATATTTCACAGAATATTGTCAAAATTCAAACGACGTGAATTCTTATGGAAAATTCAATTGTTCAGAAACTGTAAACAGTATATAAACAAATATTTTAGTTCTGTAATAAAATACATATTTTACGATGTTAGCGAATGCATGACCCTAATAAATTCATCATTTATAATTCACACTGTATTTCATCATCATCATTTCCGTCGATCATGCATTACACTCGATCATTATCTGCATACATATCGATCACATTGTAATTGAAAAATAAAAGAGAAAGAGAATGGAATGAAAGAAAAAGGAAAAAAGGCTCAGTATTAGTGGGGCACCATGGGAATTTGTACAAAAAGTTGAACGTTCACGAACTCTTTGCAACGGCGACACTTTCGCGCCATCTTTACGTTTGATCACAGAAGCAGACGATCCCGTGATTAGGCATCATACTGAAAACAATCACCATTTGACACCAACGTAACGTGCGTCATCACGTTATGTTTGTTTGTTATACTAAGCCGTTCATCTATCTAGATTAGGTAAATTATCGGTATGCATGAACTTTAAGCATCTGTATCAAGCTAAACTGCATACAAATATTGCATGACGAGAGATAAATGACGGAGGAAAAGAATTATATTTTTTAAACAGTTGGAGGAAAAAACGATTGTTTGGACGGAGGAAAGAAAAGAGAACAAAGATGTACCTTCTGTTTCTTTCTAAAAATAAGACCTCTGCGCATATGACGTAATTATATAACAGCCTCTAAAAGCAGCTTGCTTATTAAGAGATCAAAATATAAGATTTGGACATGTTTTAGCGAATTCTTTTCCGATATTTATTTTTCATGCAGTGTTTTTAACTTCAATTAAGTTGATAAAACCCGACGTATTTCAAATACGCTAGATTTTTAGGTTAATTTGCTTGTTAATATGTATACGTTTTGATGCTGTAGAAAACAACTTGCATTAAGGACAAAAAGATGCCCATAGAAAACAGATAAATCCTTCGCAAACTCTTTGAATTCCCAGTGAATTAGAGTGAATTCGTCACTCTGAAAAATCAATTAATGGCTAATCATTCAAATCAGATATTTCCTTACGAATAGAAAACACTTTCACTTAATATTTCGAACTTCAAAAGCTGTCCCGTATTTTTATGGAAAAAAAAATCCGAAAATGATTCAAACCATAGATGGCTTTCATTGAAGCAGAGCCTGATTATTCAGTCTGAACAACGGAATGCTTTTAATTGCATGAATAACGAACATAGTGTATACTTGCAATACCATGTTCCAACTAAATAATTATATTCAAATGTCAGTTACGCCCTTTTTTAACAAACTCTGAATATTGTTTGTCATTCTGAACATCCATTAAAACTTCATATGCCTAAGGTGGTTTTTTTTTACTGCGATGCTTGTATACTCCTACCATACAGAATAAATACATGCTGCTCTATAAGAAATACTATTATAAAGTGATATTTTTGGATATAAACGTTCTTAGAAAATGGAAAATCATATATGAGCACATTTCTGTCCCGTTAATTCAGCAATAAAATATTTTCTTTGCTTGAATCATTAACTTGGCAGCATTATGAAATAAGTATTTGGTGGGTTTTGTGGACAGCATTATAAACTAAGTAAATGTTCTTTAATTTTCGACATTGCAGATCGGTACGTTAAATGGAAAGAAGATCTCGAGCAATTTCTTCCATATCGAATTTACATCAACTAAACTTAAACTCTTTGGTGTCATTTCGTGCACTCCGTATCGTTAATGATACTTTTAATCAAAATACTGAAAGTACTGATAGACGGAAGCATCATTTCGTGAAGCGGTTTAGTATTATGGCAATTTAAGGTCGCGAGGATATTTTTCAGGTTAACATCAGAATTAGGTAGATAATATTAAAATAATTAGTGTTGTTCTCTAATCTTAACCTTGTAAGCTTGTTGATATATTACTACTTAAATATGTTTATTCTTTACAAAAAAGGAAGGAGGAAATTATTTTGCACAACAAAACAACATGGGAAACTGTACATGTTATTAAATGCATACAACTCGAACTCGAAAAATACAATGCAAACTATTTACACATTTCTTTTCTTGTGTATATTTAGTTTAAGTTGATATTATTTCCTGTGTATAGTGATTTGCAAACCCAAGGTAGAAAACGGCATATCCAAGAGGTTTCCACACCTGTTCAAGACAAAAGATAACCTCTAAATTGCAAACTACTTTGTCTAACTGTACAACACCCCCCCCCCCTTCCTTTTCTATCTTGCAGAAGGGGTTTCTTTATTAATGAGTGTCGTCGATCCAGATATTCTCTTTATATGATCGGAGAGAGAGAGAGAGAGAGAGAGAGAGAGAGAGAGAGAGAGAGAGAGAGAGAGAGAGAGAGAGAGAGAGAGCGCGCGCGCGTTTTAGGCGTAATTTTACGTATTATTATATATTCATGAAATTAGTATCCACAAAAGAAAATAGTACATTGTGATTGAATCCTGCATGCAGTTACAGTCCAAGTCCACGTGTTACTCCTGTGTATCAAATCAACGCGCGAGGTGCACCACGTGTTCCTTCCAAGATAAGGGAAAAAAGTTTCGTTCTAAGTTTTCATTTCAAGTAAGGAAAACTGAAGTATGCCTAACAATAAAGTATTCTACACTGTTTGTGATGCTTTGATTTCTAGTAAAGAGAAAAAAAGTATGTCTAACAATGAAGTACATGTATTCTACACTGTTTGTGATGTTTGATTTCAAGTAAAGAGAAAGGAAGCACGCCTATCAATAAAGTATTATACACTGTTTGCGATGTTTTGATTTCTAGCAAAGAGAAAAAAAGTATGTCTAACAATGAAGTACATGTATTCTACACCGTTTGTGATGTTTGATTTCAAGTAAAGAGAAAGGAAGCATTCTTTACAATAAAGTATTATACACTGTTTGTGATGTTTAATTTAAAGATTGATATACTTCCTTTTTCTCAACAGAAATCTCAATCTCTCTCTCTCTCTCTCTCTCTCTCTCTCTCTCTCTCTCTCTCTCTCTCTCTCTCTCTCTCTCGTTAAGACTATGGACACAATATAACACATCAACTTAATTTTGCTATTTATTTTGAATTTGCAGAGAACTCAAGTTCAGTCGTATGGTACCAGTTAGGAGTCACGTGAACAACCTCATGTGTAAATTTATCAGCGATACGTCATATGCACAACAAGTGATGACGTATCGCTGATGACGTTCTCTGCTTGTTCATTCCTCGAGCAAGGACGCCATTTTCAATGGGAGAGGAAAATCTCACATTTGCGGACCTTTCGGAAGTTATTTCGAAAGAATTTAAAGTGTTGGAAGACAAATTCGATTGCAAATTAGAGAGTTATCGCAAAGAATTACACGAGCTCGCTCGGGAGCCGATTACATGTGATAGTTTGGGCGATCGTGATCCGCCACGTGGCAGTGCCCCAATCACTGGCTGCACTGAACAACCCAGTCCCACTTTTGTATGTGCCGCTGGGATAGGCCCGGATACCCAGGGTGAGTTTCAGACATTAAAAGATACTTTGAATAGAGTAAAGCTTCCATCCGAACTTAAGCTAAATGAATCACGTCAAGGGATCCAACGCGCGGATCAAGCGGTGTACCACGTTTTGACAAAATGTGCTAGATATGCAGAAACTTCCTTAAAACTACTTTCTACAATAGAGCCAGGAACAAAAATTTCCTCGGAAACACTCGAACAATTCTTTTTGATAAACCAAGCTCAGATTCAGTATCTACAGGATGAATACGCATCCATCTTAGTCAACAGCCAGTTCGACTCGACGACATCAAAACTCTTTCGCGCACTGCAAAAGAACACTTCTGGACTTAACGCCAGTTCTTTGGAGACGTTACGGTCGGCGGCTTCCTTATCAGCGGCGGCCAAACCACCACCAACCAGACAATATAGTGGATTTAGCAATCGTGGATACTATAGGGGTGGATCTCGTGGAGGTTATAGGACCGGACCGGACACGTTCGATCGTTTTTCGCGCCGACAGTTCCCTACCAAAAGAAGACCGGACGACGGTTCGTCGGACAGGGACGTTCTTGACATCCAATCTACTTCTTAATGTGTAGGGCGACTTTAAGGAAGAGCATCTCACACTGGAATAAGATTGGTACATCGGATGTTGTTAAACAGTGGATATTGGAGGGTGTGAGGTTGCCTTTCCACGAAGTGCCGGATAACTTTGAACTACAAAATCATACATTGTCCAATGCACAACAATTGTTTATACAATCTGAAATTCACAGACTCATTGAATGTGATTACGTAGAGGTATGTGAGAGAAAACCTAAGTGTGTGAGTCCTTTGGGTTGTGTGCCAAAACGAAATGGTAAATATAGGTTGATTACTGACTTGAGAAATTTAAACTCATTTTGCTCACCTCCTAGATATAAGAATGAGGATGTGAGAGATCTTGCATCAGTCTTAAAACCTCATGACAAATTCATTTCTTTAGATATTAAAGATGGGTTTTACCATATTCCTGTCCATCCATTAGATAGAGAGTATTTAGGATTTTGTTGGTCAGGTGTTTATTACAGGTGGAAAGTACTACCTTTTGGCTTGAATTCTTCGCCTTACTTTTTTGCAAAAACAGTCAGACCAGTGTTAGAGTATCTTAGAAGCATTGGTCTTAGAGTTACAGTTTACGTCGACGATTTCTTGCTGGGTGCATCCGACAAGTATATTGTAGATGCTAAAGACCAATTGTTACATACATTAGAAGATTTAGGTTTTTTAATAAATTTTGAAAAGTCCCAATTAAACCCATCAACAAAAATTAACTATATTGGGTACACTATTTCTAATGCACAGAATAAGCTGATCGTAAAAGTTCAGTCTAGTCGCATTTCAAAACTGAAACGCGCCATACGTCGCGCATTAAAGGAACGATACATTAAGGCGCGTTCGCTCGCTAAGATTGCCGGTCAGTGTGTATCAACTGCGTGGGCAGTCACGCCGGGAAAATTATTGCTGAGAAATATATACCGTTTATTAAGTAAACGAGATTCTTGGGATTCCAATCTCGCGATCGGCGCGGAGGTCGTTAATGAGCTAACGTGGTGGCTAACTGCCGCGAGTCACTGGAATTCGCGAGAATTATGTACTCGTCCAGTAGAAATTCAAGTTATTACGGATGCCTCCCACCTTGGATGGGGCGCTGTTTGCAACGGCAAAGTAGCTTCAGGGGACTGGAACACGCGCGTGTCTTGCGCATCATCAAACTACCGCGAAATGATGGCAATTTTATTGGCGATCATATCATTTCGGGCGATACTGAAAAACAAGAGCGTTCAAATACTATCGGACAACATTACGTCGATCGCATACATAAACCACAAGGGTGGGCCGTGTCCAAAACTTTCACAAATAGCCACGTCAATCTGGACAGAAGCGTTCGACAATGGAATGTCCATTCAATGCGCGCATATTGCAGGTCGCAAAAATTTTGCAGCCGACTACTGGTCGCGAACACCAGACAAGCACAACTGGATGCTTCACCCCAATCTCTTTTCATACATAAACCGGATGTGGGGCCCACACACAATAGACAGATTTGCAAACTGTCTCAACACTCAACTCCCGCGGTTCAACAGTCGTTACTACGAACCACTCTCGGAGGGTATCGATGCGCTCAGCCAAGACAACTGGCAGCAAGAGAACAATTACGTAAATGCCCCATTTTGTCTCATACCACGGGTGCTAGATGTAGTAGAATCCCAGAGGGCGGTAGCCACAGTTATAGCCCCAAAGTGGCCAGCCCAACCATGGTATCAGAGATTAGTGAAACTGTCGATTGCACGACCCCTGAAATTACCCCAAAAGTCAAAAATCTATCGGTCCATGGGCGTAGTTCCGGAGCCTTGCCGAAATACGAAATGGCAAATCTATGCCTGGAGGATATTTGGCGTTCGCGATTAACGCGGTTGGGCTGGTCACCTAGAGCAATAGACAGGTTCGAGCTGTCTTGGGCTCGCGGTACGTTGCGCTCGTACAACAACGTTCTTTTACAGTTGTATGATTATTGCCATGAAATTGATATTAATTTTCCACCAATGAAATCGGCTGCACTTGCTAATTTTTTCTGTGTCATATCAAGTAAGTCTCACCGTCCCCAGTCAATATTGCGCACTGCATCCGCCGCCATTGGCCACCTTTACAAGGCTAAAGGCTTAGAGAACATTGTACAAGATGAGTCATTACAGCGACTTATAACAGCTCTCATCAAAAGTGGTACAGAATGTCCAATGAAAAGGTCAAAAGTTATGCCGGTGGAAAATTTTAATGAACTTTTTACTACGTGGCCGGAAAACGATACGCTTAGTGTGAAAGATTTAAGGCTGAAAGCGATCACACTTTTAGCACTAACTCTAATGCTAAGACCTTCGGATATTGCCCCAAATAATATACTTTTCGACGATATCTCGGGTCATACCCTCAAACAAAATTTTACCATGAAAAACATTGTATTTGAAAAAGATTGTATGAAAGTGACATTTTTTGGTATAAAAAATGACGCTTTGCGAAAGGGCTTTGAAGTACTATTGCCAAAAAGCAAGTCTGTTAAAATTGACCCTGTGCAAACGCTGTATGATTACATAGAAAGGACGCGGGGACACAGGGGTCAGGAAGGCCCTGTGTTCATTTCGTTAAAATCTCCTTACAATGCAATTGATTCCTCAACGGTATCTAGGATACTCGAAGAGGCTATAGTTTTGGCAGGGCTATCTACTAAAGAGTTCACGGCAAAATCTTTCCGCCCCACAGGGGCAACAACTGCTATTGCACAAAATATGAATCCTGAGATTGTCAGGAAGGTTGGTAGATGGAAGAACCAAGAGGTGTTTTTTGAACACTACGTGCATAGTCAAACACCTAGTGAATATACTGAATCTGTTCTTTGTGCGAAATAGATTCGCTTTCAAACTTTCATTCATTTTTTTTTTTCCTCAGTAATTAGGCAACAATTGTAATTATGTTTTATTTGTTCAAATAAACTTGTATAATTATATATAATATGTGGTTGTTCACTGTGACGTATGTTTCCATAAATAGGAGTCACGTGAACAACCTCATGTGTAAATTTATCAGCGATACGTCATATGCACAACAAGTGATGACGTATCGCTGATGACGTTCTCTGCTTGTTCATTGGTTAAGCTGTATTAGAGGTGTGTGCGAGGGGAATGAATGACAGTGGGGAGCTAGGCAACAATTGTGATTATGTTTTATTTGTTCAAATAAACTTGTATAATTATATATAATATGTGGTTGTTCACTGTGACGTATGTTTCCATAAATTTACTGATATATATTATGGCTATTATAAACGACAACTGATTTTCTTCTATCTGCCGTTTTGATACGCCACCACTCTACGAGAGCGGTAGCGTATCAGAACGACTGATTTTAATCAGATTGGATTTTCTTAAGAAAAAAAACGAAGAAAATTTTAATGAATATTGAACAGTATATGATACAAAATTACACATAAAAACTGGGCACATTATGCACTATATTACGCTTAGACAATTGAATTAAATATAGAGAACACTAATCTATGTTTGTAACCTTACACACTGTACTACAGTAATATATATCTCTCTCTCATTATGATTAACATTGATTGATTATATATCTTAAATGCTCTATGCTATCTAACGTAAATTACTTAAGAATTGTCTTGTTGTATATTTTGAATTTACCGGGTGGCAGTAAATACTACCGGGTGGCAGTAAATACAAAATTTACAACATGACAAGTTGTCATATTGTAAATTTTGTATTTACTGCCACCCGGTAAATTCAAAATTTACAACATGACAGAATGTTCAGCCCTTTCGGTCGATTAAGATTTCAATTCAATTATGACCAAACATTACTAGTATTCAAAATATTATTCACGCAATCTCTTGTTTCTCAATGGTCATTCCATCCAAGAGTAAGCCCCAGCACTCTACTGCAGTACGCGTTACTACATTCTACTGACACTTTCTATTTAGGAGCCCTCCTATATATAGTCGATGGAGAAAGTTTCTGCAAAATTTAATTTCGGCCAGTTCCTGGAAGTCTTGTTATTATTGGGAATTCTCCGCTTGCTAAAGGTGACTCACGATTATTTTAGCAACTCTGCTTACCGAATTACTTCAAGTTGAATACATGTATCCATCACATCTTCGCCGGGTGTTTAAACTGTATGCGAGCAACCTGCAGCGCCAGTGAGCGTAGTATTTCAAGACCCCCCTTCAAGAAATGCTGAGAAAGGAAACAGAAAAAGGTATCAAATAGCAGGGGCATCCGTCCTCTCGCTGGATGAGTCTTTCCTTGCAGACACCCAAGAGAATTGTTTTGTTGTCTATCCTCTGGTTGTCAATTAACTGACTAATTAAGCGAACGATACTTGAAATTCAAACAGCCACAATCATCTTTATGATGTTTACATATAATTTATTCTTCCGATCAAATAAAAATCAAATCAAATGTTAGCATTTTTTTCTTTTGGTAAGATAAACAAGATATATTCGATAAAAGAAAAAATGCCTTATTTAATTAGAATATACTCATTTCCCTGCTTCAAAAGAACAGACATATGGTATAAAACAGTGCAGCTTTATGACTTAACTTTTTTCAGATTATTACAGCATTCTTGCTCTCGATATACAACCGATATAGAAATCTGCGTTGAGGGGTGTAAATATCATTTGCATTTGCCAAAAGTTAATCAAGTAGTGCAAAGCAATAAACTTACAATCAATATCTCAAAATATTCAAATTTATTTTGACGACACACCCGGGTGAGACCCCTGTCTGGAGACACGGCTATTTCCATTACGCAGGGTTTAAAATTATGACATTATCATTACCTTGACTCATTTTTCATTTCTTACAAGATCAAGAAACAAAATATATCTTAAAAAGAAGATAATTGCAAAGATGGTGGAAAATTAAGTTTAAGATTGGGGATTTCTTTAAAAATAACTTATCAGTAAAGAAAATAGTTTCATTTTCTTGCAAAATTCGCTCGTTGCAATAGTGCAAGCAGGGCATTTCTCTGTGCATAATGTTTTTGTTAGTTTTTGTTACATCATATAAGTTTTATAAACAACCCATTTGGTGTATAAAGGAGGGCACCAAAAGACCGCAATACAATCGAATCAAAAATTCCATCTCACGGTGCACGAATACCTGCATTTCTTCGATGCATAAATATAATTTTGCCCACTTACCTGTCTGAACGATTAAACAATAATGCCGATAGGAAAAATTAATTAGAATCACTAAAAGAGTTCGCCCTCCTCCAACTCTCACAGTGCATTGATGTGTACCGTCATAATCTTGCCAATTTACTCATCACAATCAAGATTTTCTCACCGTCGTTGCAGTTTAAAAATTACTCGATCAATTTTTATCAAGTTATTTTTATCACTACATATAGACAGAGCTTCCGCCAAATATATAGGTAAAAACAAGTAAATCGAGAAAAAGTAAGTTTATCTAATTTTAGGTAATCGGATACTTGATAGAGGGTCATAAATTAAAACTTTGGATATAAATGGGGTTCTGTTTTATTTATCAGGTGCCCTACATGTGGTGAGAAATTTGTCCGGTTCCGTCAAATCTACCGAAAGTCTTGGTTTTTTTTTTTTGGTAATTTCCTGTATTCAACTTTATCTTAACGTTTTAATCAGCCAAGATTTTTTTTGATAAACTTCTTACTTAGCCAATTTTTTAAAAGAAGACCCCCTTCAGTAACAGGTTATGAAATGTTTACGGGAAAATAAATATGTTTATTATATAAATAGAATCATATTTACAGTCTATGGTTTTGGGGAATTTGACACGATATTCATTTATAACCTGCATCTGAATGTTTGTGAATGCCGCCTAACGTTCTATTTCAATGGCGCGCGACGTAAAACTATAATACTAAGTATTTTTTTGAAACGGTCGAGCTCATGCCTACACTAAATAGTTATGACTCATTGACAAATATTTCTTTTAAAAAAATGACGAACAAATTCTTACTATTTGCATTATTAAGATGTGTAAAAATCTGGGACGACAACAAAATATGATGCAATGTTAAGGACATTAATCTTTTCAAATAAATACGTAAAATGTTCTCAAATATTAGACAGATAATAAGACCATACTATTCAAAAAGCCATTTATATTTGTGGTTGTAATAAATTTAGCTGCAAGAAAACGCATCTATGTTATAATTTTTTTTTGTAAACAGGGCAAAATTAACCTTGCTTTTGATATAAATATGCGTTCAGAGTTGACTTGTAGGTACCTTTGAAAACAGGATGTGTATTGTTATGCAAATTCACAATTCATTGATCAAACATACGGTGTTTGACTTCCATAACGAGAAAAATAATCAATCTTATATTACACACAAAAAAATAAATAAAATGCAAATGATTACTAATTCTGTCTTCATACCACTTATTCGAATATCATTGCTTCTTTTTTTTTAAATTGTGAATTGCCAATGACACTCTTTATAATTTACCGAATCCATGCGTATTTAACTTTAAAGACTTCAGTCTACTTTGAATTCAGTTACATTGGGTGCAGATGGTAGTATATATAGTCAGTTAGACTATTGATGAGAAAGATAAATAAGGGAGATTGAGAGAGAGAAAAAAAAAAATAAAGGACGAGGATGACATGGGCAATTGGAAAAAGCACAAACAACGAATACCAGCCATCGGCAGTAGAAACAGCAGCGAGAACAAGGAGATTAATGGATAGAAGAGGATGTGCATGAATCACTTTCTATAAAATAATCTACGAACTGACAATAATGGCGAATAAATGCAATTATGTGATTATTTCTATAAGACGGCTTGATGAAGCACGATTAAGAAACATTGTTTGTTGACTGTTGAATGGAATGCAGAAAAGTGCGGTACGCGCCTCTCTTGCTAATAACAATATTTATAACCTGCAATGATGAAAGGATAATATTTAAACAAAAAAAAGACCAGCTTGCTGCACGATATATAATAGACTTTTGGAGTGTGAATTGTTAAAACGGATTATTTACTGCTTTAAAAAGGCTGTTGCTAAAAGCCAAACCTACCATACAAGAGCAATTTCTGATTGGACCGCATGATTTTTTTTTTAAATTCTACGGTTCTTAAATCTTTGTGACTAATTAAAATAATTTTCCAACTGAAATAAAAGTTGGACAAGAATTCTTTGCGCCCTTTCACTGTCAGAAAATTTGACATTTTTTTGGTTCTGTGTACATGAAGTTTTACTTCATTAGAATTCGATAGATGAGTAGCCTCTATGAAATAATAGTTGAACTGAGCTCAAATGGGCACTTCATTTGCTGTCCTATATTCATAGAGGTAATACTCGAAATTGAAACGTGAACTGTACGAAATTATTGTTATCTAGATTATAGCAAAGTGAGATCATTATCCATTGAATTGGTACTTATACGAAAATATCAAAGACCCATACATGTTGTTCGATAGGATAAGTTTCAGAAATATTCCTCTCATAATACAGTAACAGATAATCTAATAAATCAGAAAGTGGGAAATACAAGTCTACGTGTATTTAATTTACCTACCACATTTTCTAAAAACAGACACAATTTGGTAGGCTTATTTATTTTCTTTCTTGGGGAAATATACTGCGTAGATGTAAATCAAAGCAATTTCATTGATTCCAACGCGGACCATCTGTAATGATGAAAATTGCTGATTTATTTTAGACCAGATAGGAAGGCAATGTGCAGACATAACTATCGTCTTATGGCGATTCCCAAAGAATGCGGGTAATATCTGTGGACAAGGGTTAGCACTTCTACTTGATAAGATGGTCAGATCATTATCTGAAACTGGAATAGGATAGGGCGGGCGGTATAAGAAGAAGAAATGATGATGATGACGTTGATGATGAAGATGATAATGCTGGTGGAGATGATGAAAATGAAAACTAGTAAAGAAAATGATTATGAATACGGTGACGATAACAACTAAAACGACGAGGAGGAGGAAAATTTCAAAATAATGAAGATGACAAGGCAACGTAATGTTAATGACATAAAGAAGACGGCGACGTAATGTTAATGACATAAAGAAGACATAAAGAAGACGGCGACGTAATGTTAATGACATAAAGAAGACGGCGACGTGATGTTAATGACATGAAGAAGACGGCGACGTAATGTTAATGACATAAAGAAGACGGAGACGTGATGTTAATGACATGAAGAAGACGGCGACGTAATGTTAATGACATGAAGAAGACGGCGACGTAATGACAATAACATCTACAGCTAGGATTTTTTTCTGATAAAGATTATAACTAAACCAATAACAGAAAATGAAAATGATGACAAAGAAATACACGTTGATATGATGATGATGATGATGGGGTAATTGCATGTTGAATAAATTTATCTCCTTTCTGCTTATCAAAAGAAACATCCATGAATATGTTTTGCTAACTTTGCAGGTTGGTCTGCTCTTTAAGATGGCGGGACAGGTCCTTTTATAATTAGACACAGTTCTGTCTGGTTTTATCGTGCGCTGATCGATGGATGAAACACTTTTACAGGTTTTTGTTTTTGAGTAATTGGCCGTGGTGTGGAAAATCTCCTTCACAAAGATAAACACTGGCGAAAACCCCCAAAATAAATTTGAAGAAGCCCTCTCCCCTCGTCTTGCGGTCGGTGTGGATAATAATGGTTTGCAATGTGAATTCCAAACTTAACCCCTTGACAAAAAAGAGGGTTCATTTCCTATAGATCAGGATAGCACAAAGCTAAGAGATAAAAAATTCATTTGAATTAATTCGTATTGCCAAGGACAGGACATTTGTAATGGGTTCTTCGTTGTTTATAATGGTGAATAAGTTTAGCTATTTCCGCACGTTGAGTGACCGATTTTTTCCCCATTGACATTCCGGAGAAAAAAAACATGATCTACAAAATTTGCAGGAAAAATCGGGTCAAAAAATGATACAGTAAATGATCGCTGTTTTCTGGTTACAGAACATTTCCACATATTACGACATCCAAATTACTAGAATGCAGGAAACGGTAATACAATGTAATATACACCCTGTTACGTCATTGAAAATCCCAGAACAGCTATATATTTTGCCAAAGTTTTGCATAATAAATGAGAGTGTACTTATTTCTTTTAAAATAACACATTTTCTCATTTTTAATATTCTTTTTCCAATTTTTGTACCATTAACTTTGATTTATGCAGTCTCCATTATTCTGGGTTTCTAACATGCAGGCATAACCGATAACTTATCTTGAAATGTCTTTAAACAACTATAATGAATAATGCGCGAAATTTATATAAAATGAATAGGCATGTAAACATTTGGAAAGAAAATGTTAGAAAATTGGTGCTGTTCTAAGTCAGCGAAATTCGCTTATTTTCGTCTGAAAGGAAAATTTAAGGGGGCGAAAATAAAAATGGACAAAGCTTTTAAAATGGAGTAATGAAATTTAGATTACGTTTCCTAATGGGAGTCATATTTTTTTATAACGTAATAGAAACGCACTCCGCGGCATTCTCTGGAGGTCATCAGGGATGATCCTCTATAATTTCACCCCTCATTATCTCATCAATTTTTGTACTCTAATGTTGGATTATCAAATCACGTGCTATTGTCTCATCAATTTACTTGTGTCTGTGCGAGCGGCATAAACTTGCAATATTCTAGCACCCTTGTGATGCAAAAATGTCATCTCAATAGGAAGCTGGCGTGGTAATTAATATTCGCAATGTGGATCGAACAGATGGCATTTTTGGGATGGTGCGCAAAAGGATATTTGATATTTACAATAAGTTTGAATTTTAGCAAACCTAAGAAGTTTATCAGATGATATGGTTTCAAAACTTGCTTTGTTGCCCTTAAATTTTAAATAATTACTTCAAAATTACAAGTACATGCATATATATCATGGTAGGTTATTTTTTGACAAGATAGAAGTTTGAGAAAGATTTCGTTCGATGGTCTGACGAAAGACAACATATAATATTAGTTCGAGCAACAGTAACCAAACTCTGATCGAGACAAGTAAATGACCTTTTGCAATTTCGTGTATTACCATCATGCCAATTGATCATTTTAAATCATTCTCCATAATGTATGTTGTTTTCCTTGTTGTTTACATAAGTTAAATGTTCGGGTCATATAATATTTCACTGTTCTATTCCAGTTTTGTCTGGTTTGGGAGAGCAAACATGTGATCATTATCATCATCATCAGAATCAGTATTGACCTATCAACAGCCATTAAGAAAACCCCAACAGTGCGATGATGCTGATGACGACGACGATTATGATCACGACGATCATCATCATCATCATCACAAATACCACCACCACAATAATAATAATAATAATAATAATCATCATCATCATCATCATCATCAATAGCACCACAATCATCATCATTCTCATCATACTACAAACATTGCAAATACCTGTAATTGTCGAACATATTTGTTACAATATACTTCTGTGAAACAAAATATCGATGCCTTAATGTTTCATAATTAAATGTAGGGAAACTGCCATTGATGAACAAAGCCATTGCTGTCACGTAATAACTGTTCTGCATATGAAAAGTTTCAACATTATTCTAATTGGAGGCCAATTCGTACAGCGCTGTAATTTTATAAATCCTTGAACCCAGACCATGTTGACGTTCTTAATGATCATTTATAAATTAGTATACATGTACATCTGTCGTAGATGAATAACATGTGAAGCAATACATATGTTACATTGAAATAACAAAATTTTTACTCCTGCATGAGGTCTGAAACAATAATTTTATCGAAAATGCAAGTTTCAATGCTGATTTCTATTTTTAATATTGTCATTTCATTATTAATTTTTTATTAGATGGTTCTAGACTTTGAGTGAAAAATAATATTTATACCTTTATTTACGAAAATCAAAAAAACATAAACAAGATAACTTACCAGAACGATTTTTCAATGCCACAGCTTGAAGTCGGGGTTTTTCAAAATGGTCTATACACATATATAAAGTTCTTCACCATATAATTGCATTAAATCAATAGCTTATTAATAATATAAAAAAAACTTTCAAGAGATCTCTGTGCGCATCCAATAAACAGTTGCATACCAGGCGCTCTTAGATCCTGCCAAGAATGCGCTTCCGCGTTCACGATGCTCGGTGCTACCGAGTCTGTGTGCTTGGCTGTCTTGTTGTGAGGGTGAGGGCGAGTCGTGTTCTTTTAATGTCAGTCCACCCCCATGGCTATCAATAAAGTGGCACTCACGTGCGTTATTTGATTGTCAAATTCTTGTTTGATAGTTATGCGTATTGGTGTAAGCTATTTTTAGTAAGGTTGTCAGATATCATTAGTTTGATGGGTATTTTACTATTCATAAGTGCATTGTATCATAATATACATTATATACATGGACTCGAAACACATGTACTACTGTTACATCATATACATTACGTAGTAAGTTTGCTGGGGTATTTCAAATTTTGATTCGGTCATCAAATCGTTGTCCATACTCTAACGTACACTTGGAAATACCCGTATTTACATGTAGCATTCCATTTATTAATACACTGAAAAAGTCATCATTGTCGGTGAACAAACCTCATAACTTGGTCTGTGCGAAATTAAAGGAGGCTAAATACGTAGTTGACATGGTGGCGAAATAAATTCGAGGCGATAATAACCAAAAATTTGCTTAGTTTAATATGATTGTGCGGTTTGAATTTTCATTTTTTAGTTATCGTTGCAAAGAGTTTTCATTTGCACCCAACTGACTCCGTTCGAGATGAATTGTGCAGGGCAAAGAAATCATATCTGTACTAGACTTTTATTATCGATTTGATCATTACGAAAGAGTAAAAAAAAAGTTTTTTGGACATACAAATAAATACTCACCCATGTTACATGTTTAATTGAAAGTGCATCACGATTCAAGTTTTTAAAGGGAACTTTTTAGTGACAAATGTATGATATTTATATGAATTAAACAAAAAATCAATTAAATATAGCATATTTATTAATTGTCTTTTGATCACTCTTCTAAATGATTATGCAATATGTTTTCCTGTTTCCTGGATCAGAAGTGAATAATGCTTTCCTTTCCTTGAAGTTTTCGCATTCAGCCAAAGGGATGAAATATGCATAGTTTGCTGCAAAATTTCCTGATTTATGGCAGTTGCTAAATGTGCACGAGTTTGAAAAAAATATTCCATATATTCTTTTCAATATAATGTGCGATCATGAAACAAATTTGTCAACCATATGAACTGAATATTTAATCAACAGTAAAAAAACAAAAAAAAAAAAACAAACAAAATACGGGCGCGTTTATAATAAATGTAACACAATTTATCCCCTAAATTTAGAAAAAAATTTATAAAATTAAAAAAATTTCATACTTCAAATCATATTTGTAGGGACTAAGAGATGGAATGGAATACTAGTACCAAACAGAAAAAGAGTGAAACCACTATGTCCAATCAATAATGGAATGCTTTTTGCTGCTATCATTGATATACGAGGGATGTTACAAAAATAATGACACTTGCCTGTTGTCACCCACATTCATCATAATTTGATCCTTTTATTCGTCCCTGTCCTTCAAAGTACCCACCATTGGCCTGGATAATATGTTTTAGACGATCAATCCACTTCTGGAAACATTTTTCGTATCCTCAATACTCATTAGGGACATCCATCATATTCTGTTAAATTGCAGACTCAAGGGCATTTCGCAATTTGTATTTTTTTTTTCAGATAAGTGGAATTTAAGTTTTGGGGGAACACAATGAAGTCGCACGGGGCTTAAATCTGGAGAAAACAAGGTATGGAGGGTACTTCATACCCGTTTTGGGGCGACGGCTTTCGTAATATACATGAATCTTCAGTTTTCTAATAATAACATTTTATAGAAGTTTTGCCCTTTGGCACAGGAATTTGCATGACAGAGTCTTGATTGTCAAAGAAAAATAGCATATCATAAAATTATCAAACCTTTTCCATGGTTTGTAAACTTTTAGCAATGCAAAGACGTTTTGCATTCTTTGATGCCCAGATTCTATTAGAGCGTCTTGGCTCAAAATAGTACACTAGTACCCAGGTCTCATTGCCAGTAACTAAATATCAAGTCTCTTTGGTATATTTTGGATACAATTTTAATACATAATTTTTAAGGAAAGATTCTTTGCAACACGGACTCTCGTTCATTTATCGCTAGGCAATGAAGTATGCATCTAGCGTTTATCTTTCTAGGCCTTATATATTTTTTTCAAAATATCAAGAACACAAGTTTGTCATCATAGACAATTGTCTCAGGGCATATTTTGCGTCTTTCTGTAAGAATTGGTGAATTTTTACGATGTTATTTTTGGTTGTAACTGTTGCAGGGCAACCTTGGCGAACAGCATCTTTGAGGTGTTTGTAATAAAGGATTAAGGATTAAGGATTCTTTGAGTATTGTAAGGTGATAATTTTGGTCGGGGCGTAGTCAAATTCAATAAAGCCCGAAAGGCTTCATGATACTGAAATTATCACTTCAATATATTCAAAGAATGACTTCTTATTACTTATATAACTTTCAACAATTGAACGATTAATAATTACAATATTGAAATATTTATGCGATTTTCAATTCTTTTAATTATGCAAACCTCTCTTGTACGCCAAGCATACATTATTTGAATTTATTGGAGTGTACATTACAAAATCGATTCGTAGTGTTATCACAGACAAAGACACTGAAAAAATGTCAATATTGCGCTATAAAGCAATGTATACTTTAGCTCAGTGAAATTGTGAACCACGACATTTTCTTTGGCTACGGGTCAGCAATCAATCGTGTCAAAGTGGTTTCAGTAAGATATTTACACGATCCTTACGCGAAGGTAAAATGACATTATTTTGGAACACTCCTCGAATTTACACTAACTTATCTTCAGAAAAAATACCTTATTTACTGTTATACACCAAAACAGCAAAACGGCCCTAAAACGATGTTTAGGTTCAATCAAAATAATCATATTGATAGCAACCAGGTTTATAGAATACATGTACAAAGAGATTTGGGATAGTGTTAGTTTTATAAACTGTGACGTTGTAAGTTTGTCCCTTTTGTTGTCTATTCACATCTTATGTTGAAACTCTCAGTATCTTCTACTATTGTACAATTAAAAAAACCAAAAAAAACCAAAACACTGAGACCAAAATATCTAATACATGTCTTCATAATTTAAAAAGAGCTAACAATTTAATGTTATTCATAATTTCTGTTGACAGTTATTCCAGGATTGCTCACTGCAGACAGGTCGGTTCTTGAAGGGTAGACAACTCTGAGATTTCCCTCCTCATCTGTGACCTTGACCTGTTCCACAGTCAAGGTCTTCTGTCCAGCAGATGGTGACGCCTCATCTATAGGTTCAAAATATCACATACATGTATATTAAAATTTGACAGTTTTTCCCCCTCAGTTTTTTTTTGTACAAAATTGTTTCAAAATGCAACAGATGTCTCTCTCAAATCTGTTTTCTTTAATATTTATACAGCTTTTGAACGGACAGGATTTCATTATTGATTTTCAACTTTCAACTTTTACAGAGTAATATTAACTCTATTCGAGAAGGTTTTTTCTCCAATTACCGGTAATTATGTAAGGTTTCTTTCTATTTACCTGCTGAATCTTTGCCTAGACCCATCTCCAGCATTTTCACCAGGAGTTCATCACAAACCTTCTTGCAGACATCTAGACTAGTAGAACTGGTCACCTCAATCAAGATGGAACTAGTTTCTTTGGATATCTAGGGAAAATGGGAAATTTTAGGGATTTTGGAATTAAAGGTACAAAGTTTACCTAACAAAGTTTAAAATTAAATCAAATTCAAAACCCCTTCATCCTCCAACTTTCTCTTTCTCTACCCCCCCCCCCCCCCAAAAAAAATAAGACTTTAAAATTAGCTTCACTCCACTATGAAAAATCTCTGTCTGTCTCTATCTGTCTCTCTCTCTCTCTCCCCATGGTTAGTTGTTCCCATGGTTGATCTGATATATTTAGTACCTTGGTGTTATTGCTGTTGGTTATGGGTGGGAAAGAAATAACAGTTCCTGCTGAGTCTATTAGGCAGGGGTACTGTGTCTTGTCCTTCAGCAAGTCGAGATATCTATAGAAATAAAACATTTCAGTCTTCATGAAAACTCAGTGGTCTGAAAACAGAAGCCAGCAACAAGGCCATGTTAGTGAAAATAAAATATCAGTATTCTATCAATAGAATTAAATGTTTGATTCTTGAAACTAAAATAAGAAAGAATATCATTGCAATTGTATTTTTCATGCAACACTTTTCATGTTACACTTGACATGTGCTATATAAAATTCATATAAGAAAAGGGGCCAATAAATTTGTTCGGGGGCCACATGTGTCAGGCAGACCACTGGTCCGGCTGGCATATCATTAGGTATTCTTATTCATTAATCTTTAGTTTGAAGCATTTCATCTCGGACTAATGCATCATTTTACACTTTAGTATGTCTTTGATACACTGGTGTGTTTATATGCATTAAATGAACACTTAATTGCAAAGTGTGTGGTAAATCCTTGCATCAACACTGTCCACTGGAAAAACTATATGTATTTAATACAAAGACAGTGTCCAAGTAGTGAATTTATTTAAATTTTACTTGATATTCATCAAAATAGATAATATTATAAAATGTCATATATAAAACAAACAATTTAAATATAAAATTTAAAGTTTTGTGTATTGATATTCTAAAGGTTTGAGAATTATGTTACTGGCACATTGTATTTTTCTCAACAGATCCTCAGCCTGGCTTGATATTTGGACAGAACCCTTCACCGAATCTTAGGACAGTCTTTCTGGATCACAAATCTGTCTGGACACTAAGCCCAATCTTCAGTTGATTGTATCGGTTAAAGCAAAAGTGTTAGTTCAAATATCCAGCCAAGCCAAATCTCTAGCGAGATAGGTATTTTCCCTAAACAGAAGTGATAATTATTTTAATAGTTCCTGCCCGAGTTGGCAGGGTTGAGGCATGGACTTACTTGTGTATCCCTGATACAGCATTCCGTTTCTTCTCCCTGCGTATCTGCTCTGCCTCTTTCATCAGATCGTCCACAAGTGTTTCTCCTGATACCTCCTTTTGTTTGGACAGTGGTACAATCTGAATAGTACAAAAATCACACAAGTGTCTAACTAATCAATGATTTTACTGTTTATGATGCCAAATAAAATCTAAAGGTTCATATTATAAAGTGCTTATCTTATTACAATACAGAATAATTTTTGAGATGCCTACATAACTTAACCTGTAATTATTAGTTCAATTGCTTCCAGCTTGATAAGTACCGGTAATCAAAACTTAAATGCTCGTATGATAGATACAGGTAAATACAATAGACATGAAAGTTAATAACTATTTTTTATTACATTTGATTATCCATTCATCTTCTAATTGCAACTATTGATAAGGGCCTATCATACCATACTTTAAAATTATTACACTACAAATATCACATTATTATCCACTTAAAAGAATGGTTGAAAGAGAGCACCAATGCCTTGCTTCAACTGAGTAAACCATTGAAAGAAAAAAAATTACTTCATGACATTACTTTAATGAAAACATGAAAGCAAAAATAATTTTTTAATACTTTATTATGTACACTTTATCAGTATGACAAAATGTTTTTTGGATCCATTTAAGAGGTCTTTCATGAAAAAAATTGATAGCAGCATATACTGGTAGCTTCTGATCTCTCTAAAAAGCATCATTATTTTGAAGCGTAAAGGCAATATTCAAGGACCTTAACCCATTCATGGTTGATTTATTGGTAATAAATTTGTCTAGCAATCAATACAGGATTATAATGAGAACGAGATTTAAAGTTCATCTGCACCCTAAGTAATTAATCTATACATGCTACATTCCTTCTAGAACCAATATCTTATGCTTTACAATCGTTGTCTATTTAACATAAGCCGATTTTTTAAAAATGTTTTTATAGATGTATGTATACCATAGGCCTGATACCAAGCATTCAATATTTTTCAGTGCAAAACAACCTAAAGGTTTGGGACTGCCTGGTTGTAAGACATTGTTAGTATTTCGATTCTGTCTCAATGTTTTTAACCTCTTATTCTGCTCATTGTTTATCTCCGAGTACTAAATTCTTTATTGAATCAAATGCTTTTGATTAATAAATAAGTTGGTTGCCGCATATTTTTCAAGGACTAGAACAACTGATCAACGTTCAATGTACGTACCATCAGAAGAGGAGGAAATTGGGCATCAAACTTCAATGGACCCTTCACACTGCTCAAATCATGCGTAGCAATGGTTGCCGCTTGTCTTTTATTACAAAGAGTGTCATGAAGCTTGGTCTGCAAAAAAAAAATAAACATTAATAAACAATCATAAAGTATTAACATAAACATAAATGGCAAATAAAGAAAAAGAGAAAAAGTAGCAAATGGTTTTGAAACCTGCAATGTGATGAATTGCTTGAAACTATTGGCCGTTTTCTGTAAGTCTAGATTTTTGACAATACAGCACACAATGTATGGTCTAACAGACAGAACTGCAGGGGTAATTGATACAACCAAGCCATCGTCGTCATCAAAGTGCAAAACATCTATGGAGTCCGTCAAGAATTCGACATCATCATCGTCGGCCTTCTGTCCTTTCTTTTTCTTCTCTTTACTCTTTCCTTTGCCTTTCTTGTCAGGATTCTTTGCTCTCTCTTTCTTCAAATTATTACTTAGGTATTCCATGACAGACTTGGTGGCACATTGCTCGACCAGTTTTCCAAATCTCCGATCCAAGAATTTGTTGCCTTTTAAATTGAGTTCTTTGAGCTTGGGACACTCACTAAGCTCAGCGGGAACTTCTTTTAGTTTATTGTTAGACATATCCAACATATTTAAATGTGGCAATTCCGTTACATTAGGGGACAACGATTCAATTTCATTATTTCCTGCAATAATCTGACTAAGATGAACAAGTTTAGGATTGAATATTCCCTCTGGTAATTCTGTTAAACTGTTGTGAGCAACATTAAATATATGGAGAGATTTCAAGTTCCCAACAGGTGGAAAAGAACTAAGCTTATTCACACTAACATTCAGAGACTCCAGTTCCGAGAGATTACTGATAGATTCTGGCATCTCTTCTATTTGGTTGTTAGATACATCAAAGAACTTTAGCTTTGACAAGGCCTGTATCTCCCCAGGTAATGCCGTAAGTTGGTTGTTGTGCAATACCAAGTTGGTCAAATTTACCAGGTTTCCTAATTTTGGCGACAGTTGTCTTAAACATGTCTTTGATATACTCAGATAATTTAGACAAGTCAATTGATAAAGTTCATCGTCTAATCCATTCTCTTCAATGAATTTACTGGCCGTTTGGCCACTAATCACCAATTCCCGTCTTTTTTCCTCCGCAGCTTTCCGAACTTCCTCCATCTTGAGGTATAGAATAGGGTACTTTTTATATCCTATAACCAGGCACTATAACCAGGATGTGCGCATGCGTGAACCAACTTTCCATCGGGATCGGTAAACGATTGGGAGGAAATTCGAAAGCTATTTGGAGGAACTTCGAACTGATATATGTGCAATTTAAAAATGCGATTTTTATATGAAAAATATGATCAGAAGTGATAAAAATGTTATGTACATTAGATTTTACACCAAAAAATTAAATAAATAATTGAGAGAACAATCAAAATCAATGTTACAGGAAAACAACAGGCACTTAATTAGCATCGGAGGGGGGGGGGGGGGGGGGGTGGAATGGGGGCAGGGATATGGGGACGGGACTGCCCCCCTCCAGCACACGTTTTCTCGCAGCAAATATTTTTCTTGAATTTACTTATAAAAAAGTAAATTAACATACAGTTGCACCCCCCCCCAATGTTTTTGGGACCATGTAAAATTTTAAATGAAAGAGAGGAAATAAACTGTGAAATTGAAGTTAGAGGTACACTTAGCCCTCTACCCCAACGGATTAGGATTTTCAATTATTTAAAAAGTATTTTTGAGTTGGGTTTTTTTTTTCAAGGCAAGATTGGATGAGTCTGCCCTCAACCCACTTTGCTACGATGCTAGGTGCCTGAACAAAATATCATGGTTTCATTACATACATGTATGCTAGTATAAAGACTTTATGTAAACCAATATTATCTCGTGCATTGTTCCATTCACCAGGTTCTACAAACATCTTAGTCCAAAATAAATTAAAAATCCAAGACTTGGAGGGGAAGAAAGAAGAAAATTTTTTTTACTCAGGAGCTATTTTGTTGGGGGGGGGGGGGGTATTAGGGGTGAACAGGTCACTGACCCCTTGTAGATCTACCCATGACCTATCACCAGAGTCTGTGTGCCCATCACCAGGGTCTGTACACCCATAACCAGGGCTAGTATACCCATCACCAGGGTCTCCATACCTATCACCAGGGTCAGAGTACGTATCACCAGAGTCTGTGTGCCCTTCACCAGAGTCTCTACACCCATAACCAGGGCCAGTATACCCATCGCCAGGGTCTTCATACCTATCACCAGGGTCACAGTACGTATCACCAGAGTCTGTGCGCCCATCACCAGGGTCTGTATACCCATAACAGGGCCAGTATACCCATCACCAGGGTAACCATACCTATCACCAGGGTCAGAGTACGTATCGCCAGAGTCTGTGTGCCCATCACCAGAGTCTGTACACCGATAACCAGGGCCAGTATACCCATCACCAGGGTCTCCATACCTATCACCAGGGTCAGAGTACGTGTCACCAGAGTTTGTGTGCCCATCACCAGGGTCTGGATACCCATAACCAGAGCCAGTATACCCATCACCAGGGTAACCATACCTATCACCAAGGTCAGAGTACGTATCACCAGAGTCTGTGTGCCCATCAGCAGAGTCTGTACACCCATAACCAGGGCCAGTATACCCATCACAGGGTCTTCATACCTATCACCAGGGTCAGAGTACGTATCACCAGAGTCTGTGTGCCCATCACCAGGGTCTGTATACCCATAACAGGGCCAGTATACCCATCACCAGGGTCTCCATACCTATCACCAGGGTCAGAGTACGTATCACCAGAGTCTGTGCGCCCTTCACCAGAGTCTGTACACCCATAACCAGGGCCAGTATACCCATCGCCAGGGTCTTCATACCTATCACCAGGGTCACAGTACGTATCACCAGAGTCTGTGCGCCCATCATCAGGGTCTGTATACCCATAACAGGGCCAGTATACCAATCACCAGGGTCTCCATACCTATCACCAGAGTCAGAGTACGTGTCACCAGAGTTTGTGTGCCCATCACCAGGGTCTGGATACCCATATACCCATAACCAGGGTCAGTATACCCATCACCAGGGTCAATGTACCTATCACCAGGGTCAGAGTACGTATCACCAGAGTCTGTGTGCCCATCACCAGGGTCTGTATACCCATAACCATGGCCAGTATACCCATCACCAGGGTCTCCATACCTATCACCAAGGTCAGAGTACGTATCACCAGAGTCTGTGTGCCCATCAGCAGAGTCTGTACACCCATAACCAGGGCCAGTATACCCATCACAGGGTCTTCATACCTATCACCAGGGTCAGAGTTCGTATCACCAGAGTCTGTGTGCCCATCACCAGGGTCTGTATACCCATAACAGGGCCAGTATACCCATCACCAGGGTCTCCATACCTATCACCAGGGTCAGAGTACGTATCACCAGAGTCTGTGTGCCTATCACCAGGGTCTGTATACCCATAACCAGGACCAGTATACCCATCACCAGGGTCTCCATACCTATCACCAGGGTCAGAGTACGTATCACCAGAGTCTGTGTGCCCTTCACCAAAGTCTGTACACCCATCACCAGGGCCAGTATACCCATCACCAGGGTCTTCATACCTATCACCAGGGTCAGAGTACGTATCACCAGAGTCTGTGTGCCCATCACAAGTGTCAGTATACACATAACCAACAATAAAAAATCCAAGACAAGGAGGGGGAGAGGGTGAAATCTATATTATTTCTTTTACTCAGGAGCTATTTTGTTTGGGGGGGGGTATAAGGGGTGAACATGTCACTGACCCCTAATAGATCTATCCATGACCTATCAATCACCAGGGTGTGTATACACATTACCAGGGTCAGTTACACATCACCAGGGTCTCCAGGGTCAGAGTACGCATCACCAGAGTCTGTGTGTCAGTCACCAGAGTCTGTACACCCATAACCAGGGTCAGTATACCCATCACCAGGGACTCCATACGTATCACCAGGGTCAGAGTACGTATCACCAGAGTCTGTGTGCCCATCACCAGAGTCTGTACACCCATAACCAATGTCAGTATACCCATCACCAGGGTCATCATACCAATCACCAGGGTCAGAGTATGTATCACCAGAGTCTGTGTGCCCATCACCAGAGTCTGTAAATCCATAACCAGGGCCAGTATGCCCATCACCAGGGTCTAAATACTTATCACCAGGAATAGTTTACGAATCAATAGGGTCTGTGTGCCCATCATTAGGGTCAGTATATCTATCACAACAGTCAGTGCACTTATCATCAGGGTTTGTACATCCATTACCTTGATCAGTAGACTTTCATTAGGATAACTGTACCTATTACCTATCACCAGAGTTAGTTTACCTAACGGCCGTGTCAGTGTACGCATCCGTGGGTCTGAGGGCCCATCTCCAAGGTCAGTATACCTATCACAAGAGTCAGCACATTTATCACCAGTATATCTATCACATTCTCTATCACCAGGGTCAGTATACCTATCGACAGAGTCAGTGTACGTATCACAAGGGTCTGTAGCCAATCACAGGGGTCAGTATGTATCCATCACCAGAGTCGGTATACACAAAAGTGTAGATATTATAAGGTCAGCATACGTAACACCAGAATCTCAAAATCTATAACCAGGGTAAGTATAACCATCACCTGAGACAGTATACCTATCACAAGGGTCATGAGTGTACGTATCACCAAGGTATGTGTGCTCTTCACCAGGATCAGTATACCTATCACCAGGGTCACTCTACTTATCAACAGGGTCAATATTACCTGACTCAGGTAATGGATATACAAACCCTAATGATAAGTGCACTGACTGTTGTGTTAGGTATACTGAACCTGGTGATGGGCACACAGACCCTATTGATGCGTACACTATCCTGGTGAAAAGCATTAAGACCCTGGTGAAGGGTAAACTGACCTTTGTTATGAATATACAGACCATGGTGATGGGCACACAGACCCTAGTACTACGAACACTGACCCTACTAAAAGGTATAATGACCCAGGTGACATGTTTACAGTTCTGGTGATACGTACTCTGACTCTGGTGATAGGCATTATGACCCTGGTGATAGGTATTGAGACCCTGGTGATGGGTATACTGACTTTGGCTACGGATGTACATACCCTGGTCATGAGCACACAGACTCTGGTGATACATACTCTGACCCTGGTGATAGGTATTGAGACCCTGGTGATGGGTATGCTGACCCTGGTTATGGGTGTACATACCCTGGTGATGGGTATACTGACCCTGGTTATGAGTGTACATACCCTGGTGATGGGTATACTGACCCTGGTTATGGGTGTACAGACTCTGGTGATATGCACTCTGATCCTGGTGATAGATATGAAGACCCTGGTGATGGGTATACTGACCCTGGTTATGGGTGTACATACCCTGGTGATGGGTATACTGACCCTGGTTATGGGTGTACATACCCTGGTGATGGGTATACTGACCCTGATTATGGGTGTTCAGACTCTGGTGATATGCACTCTGATCCTGGTGATAGATATGAAGACCCTGGTGATGGGTATACTGACCCTGGTTATGGGTGTACAGACCCGGGTGATTGGTATACTGACCCTGGTGATGGGTGTACAGACCCCGTTGTTGGGCACACAAACTCTAGTGATGGATATAATGACCCTGGTGATAGGTATTGAGACCCTGGTGATGGGTATACTGGCCCTGGTTATGGGTATACAGACCCTGGTGATAGGCACACAGACTCTGGTGATACGTACTCTGACCCTGGTGATAGATATGGAGACCCTAATGATGGGTATACTGACCCTGGTTATTGGCGTACAGACCCTGGTGATGGGCACACAGACTCTGGTGATACGCACTCTGACCCTGGTGATAGGTATGGAGACCCTCGTGATGGGTATACTAACCCTGGTTATGGGTGTACAAACCCTGGTGATGGGCACACAGACTCTGGTGATACGTTCTCTGACCCTGGTGATAGGTATGGAGACCCTGGTGATGGGTATACTGACCCTGGTTATGGGTGTACAGACCCTGGTGATGGGCACACAAACTCTGGTGATACGTACTCTGACCCTGGTGATAGGTATGGAGACCCTGATGATGGGTATACTGGCCCTGGTTATGGGTGTACAGACTCTGGTGATGGGCACACAGATTCTGGTGATACGTACTCTGACCCTGGTAATAGGTATTGAGACCTTGGTGATGGGTATACTGACTTTGGCTACGGATGTACAGACCCTGGTGATGAGCACACAGACTCTGGTGATACGTACTCTGAACCTGGTGTTAGATATGAAGACCCTGGTGATGGGTATACTGACCCTGGTTATGGGTGTACAGACCCGGGTGATTGGTATACTGACCCTGGTGATGGGTGTACAGACCCCGTTGTTGGGCACACAAACACTAGTGATGGATATAATGACCCTGGTGATAGGTATGGAGACCCTGGTGATGGGTATACTGGCCCTGGTTATGGGTGTACAGACCCTGGTGATAGGCACAGAGACTCTGGTGATACGCACTCTGTCCCTGGTGATAGGTATGGAGACCCTGGTGATGGGTATACTGACCCTGGTTATGGGCGTACAGACCCTGGTGATGGGCACATAGACTCTGGTGATACGTACACTGACCCTGGTGATAGCTATGGAGACCCTGATGATGGGTATACTAACCCTGGTCATGAGTGTACAGACTCTGGTGACTGACACACAGACTCTGGTGATACGTACATTGACCCTGGAGACCCTGGTGATGGGTATACTGACCCTGGTCATGGGTGTACAGACCCTGGTGATAGGCACACAGATTCTGGTGAGACGTACTCTGACCCTGGTGATAGGTATGGAGACCCTGGTGATGGGTATACTGACCCTGGTTATGGGTGTACAGACTCTGGTGATGGGCACACAGACTCTGGTGATACGTACTCTGACCCTGGTGATAGGTATGGAGACCCTGGTGATGGGTATACAGGCCCTGGTTATGGGTGTACAGACTCTGGTGATGGGCACGCTGATTCTGGTGATACGTACTCTGACCCTGGTGATAGGTATGGAGACCCAGGTGATGGGTATACTGGCCCTGATTACGGGTGTACAGACTCTGGTGATGGGCACACAGACTCTGGTGATACGTACTCTGACCCTGGTGATAGGTATGGAGACCCTGGTGATGGGCATACTGGCCCTGATTATGAGTATACAGACCCTGATTATGGGCACACAGACTCTGGTGATACGTACTCTGACCCTGGTGATAGGTATGGAGACCCTGGTGATGGGCATACTGGCCCTGATTATGAGTATACAGACCCTGGTGATGGGCACACAAAGTCTGGTGATACGTACTCTGACCCTGGTGATAGGTATGGAGACCCTGGTGATGGGTATACTGACCCTGGTTATGGGTGTACAGACTCTGGTGATGGGCACACAGACTCTGGTGATACGTACTCTGACCCTGGTGATAGGTATGGAGACCCTGGTGATGGGTATACTGACCCTGGTTATTGGTGTACAGACTCTGGTGATGGGTACACAGATTCTGGTGAGACGTACTCTGACCCTGGTGATAGGTATGGATACCCTGGTGATGGGTATACTGGCCCTGGTTATGGGTGTACAGACTCTGGTGATGGGCACACAGATTCTGGTGAGACGTACTCTGACCCTGGTGATAGGTATGGAGACCCTGGTGATGGGTATACTGGCCCTGGTTATGGGTAAACAGACAATGGTGATGGGCACACAAACTCTGATGATACGTACTCTGACCCTGGTGATAGGTATGAAGACCCTGGTGATGGGTATACTGGCCCTGGTTATGGGTGTACAGACTCTGGTGATGGGCACACAGACTCTGGTGATACGTACTCTGACCCTGGAGACCATGGTGATGGGTATACTGACCCTGGTTATGTGTATACAGACTCTGGTGATAGGTCATGGGTAGATCTACAAGGGGTCAGTGACCTGTTCACCCCTAATACCCCCCCCCCCAACAAAATAGCTCCTGGGTAAAAAAAAAAAGGAAAATAGATTTCTCCTTTCTTCCCCTCCTAGTCTTGGATTTTTTTATTTATTTTGGACTAAGGTGTTTGTAGAACCTGGTGAATGGAACAATGCACGAGATAATATTGGTTTACATAAAGTCTTTATACTGGCATACATGTATGTAATGAAACCATGATATTTTGTTCAGGCACCTAGCATCGTAGCAAATACGTGGGCTGAGGGCAGACTCATCCAATCTTGCCTTGAAAAAAACACCAACTCAAAAATACTTTTTAAATAATTGAAAATCCTAATCCGTGGGGGTAGGGGGCTAAGTGTACCTTTAACTTCAATTTCACAGTTTATTTCCTCTCTTTCATTTCAAATTTTACATGGTCCCAAAAACATTGGGGGGGGGGGGGGTGCAACTGTATGTTAATTTACTTTTTTATAAGTAAATTCAAGAAAAATGTTTGCTGCGAGAAAACGTGTGCTGGAGGGGGGCAGTCCCGTCCCCCTGTCCCTGCCCCCATTCCACCCCCCCCCCTCCGATGCTAAGTGCCTGTTGTTTTCCTGTAACATTGATTTTGATTGTTCTCTCAATTATTTATTTAATTTTTTGGTGTAAAATCTAATGTACATAACATTTTTATCACTTCTGATCATATTTTTCATATAAAAATCGCATTTTTAAATTGCACATATATCAGTTCGAAGTTCCTCCAAATAGCTTTCGAATTTCCTCCCAATCGTTTACCGATCCCGATGGAAAGTTGGTTCACGCATGCGCACGTCCTGGTTATAGTGCCTGGTTATAGGATATAAAAAGTACCCTATTCTATACCTCCCATCTTCGATCTTGTTTTTTAACTTGTTAGCTTGTACGTATAAATCGAAAGTAGGCATGGTCGAAAGAGAGATAAGTCGTTCACGATTTCAATCATTAATTTTTTTTAACATTTTCTGGGGAAAATTCGCGAAAATAAAATCATTTTTTAGAATGCAGTTGTTTATACATCACTTTTTAACTGGCACGTAGAAAATGCCCTCTTTAAAATCGTAAAATGGTTGCTGGCTGCAATATAAAATAGCTATTACCTTCTTCTCTCTCTCCGGAAAACGTAATATTACTGAAAAATTTGGAGAGGTCGGCATATATACATGCACATTATACTAGCATAATACATCATTTACTCATATTTAGACGCAGGGCACAATTTATATACATTCATTTTTACAAATTAATGTATAAGGTTTACTATACCAATCAGTCGTGGTATAAAAATGTAAATTAAGCGCTATAATAGTGTATAAAATGCTTTCTTTGATAATTCATTCGGGATATAAAGGTGGCGATCATTGCAGAAAAAATACATAACCCACGTTAGCGGGTTATGTAAAGCTCTTTTTCTGCAGTAATCGCTACTTTCATAACCCGCATGAATCATCATAGGAAGCATATTAACATTTTTCTTTTAACTAACGAACAAATTGATTATGAAAAGTCAGTAAAATTCACTAAATTAATATAAATAAGTACGTTAGCTAGGTAAAAGAAACAGTCAAATCGTCTCATGTGAGACTTTGAGTCCGACATCATCATGATTATTTCGTGCAGTCCGTAATTTTTCTTAGGTCTATGTAGGTTTCGAACAATCAATAAAAAGGGGGTGTAGAATTCAGTCCTGACAGTTTCAGCCGCTGTAGATTTCGACCAATCGATAAACGGGGCGTGTAGAATTCAGTCTGGCTGTTTCTATAGAGCTATGAATGAACTATAAGTTTCCGTAAGAAATAGAGGAAATAATACTTGATAGATGTAAATATATTTATTTGCACATTTTAAGCAAAAGCTGCCAGAGCCAAAACATCTGATTAAATTCGTCCTACCTTTCCGCCATGACGTTAAATTATAGTTAAACCGCGTTCCTGGGCACTCCATTCCGGATAGTTATTCCCATCAAAACTAAAATCGCATCATATTGTTCCATTCCATTTATTCACCTTTTTGTATTAACCAAAGATGTCCGATCCCAGGTATCTGCTCGCGATGCACGATGAACTCGTCCTACACTTTTTGCCAACACGCTAAATAAAACACAAATTAACAGTCAACCTGCGTTCTTGGTTTACACCGTTCTGTCTTTGCACATTCAAGTAAAATACAATGTATTCATATCTTTTATGATTTTTTTTCAATACCATTCATTAACTTGAACACAATATAAAGCCAAATACAGATTACATTTTTTTAAATTCTTAAAAGAAAATTTAATATTTTAAACGATGTGTTTTTTCAGTTGTACGATAGACGAGCGTTGTAATTGTGCTTTAATGACTTTATAACATAAAAATTAAAATCGTATGCCTTTGAAATTTTATACACAAATTAAATGCTTTCCTTGGGGTTACTGTATTTAATTTTTTAACACTGCTATCTATATTTGTAAAACTCCAAAAACATAGCAAAAATTGCTGCATTTCGATGGTTTGAGATGGTATCCACTAAAAACAAGACGATAGAATTTAGTATTTCTTACAGATAAGGTAGAAAATGATATTACCAATCACATGTTGCAATTTCAAGAAAATCGCTATTGTATTTTTTAGAATTTGCTTCGAAGTGCGAAAAAAACAACTTTAAGATATTCCTTTAGCAAATGTACCTGTATTTTGAGATGGCCCCATTAAATGAACCAGATGGTAGACTTTCTTGAAACTTCGCAAATATTAAACTAGTGGGTATTGGGTTTTTTTTATACAAAAAAAACACGTCTCCCCTTCTCCCCGAGGATTGTAATATGGGACAAAGAACTATATATGATAAGAGTTAAATTTGGCCCCCATAATTCACCATTTTTAAAAGTGTTTCGGTTACAATAAAATGTAATGCTCTAATTCAGAAGAGTTCATATAAAATATATTTTTCACATATTTGTTTGATTTATTTGCACTCACTTGCAGTATATGACGTCAGAAGTGACGCTATTTCAAAAATTCAATCAAAATCAGTCGAAATTGACATTTTTCTCATCTTTTTACGAAAGGGAAATATAGAGCGCATGCTTAAACCAGGACAAATTTTTTGTCACTTATTAGGCTTGGCTAGATACATCTCTGATTAAAATATTTTGTTGGTTCAAGCATGCGCTCTATGTTTCCTGAAAGAAAAACTTCTTGAAAACAAGATTTTTTATGCTAAAATGCAAAAATGGCGGGGAAAGGCTGTCTTTACAATGCCGTATTTCTAAATTGTGGGCACTTGAATCAAAATGAACATTAAGTTAAAACATCACATATACATCTGTACAAAGAAAACAAAGAATTACAGTAAAATAATGATATTCCTTCTAGGGGGCCATTTTAGGCCCATACCATATATAGTCCTTGAATAAATGAAAGAGAATGATGTCAGCTATATGTTATTAATATATCAACCATATATGATACAAGTCATTATTGTAAGGAATATTTTCATGATAATTGACCCCAAGATCCAAATAGGTCAAGGTAAAAAAGTTGGGTTTGTTCACTTTTTCGCTAGATCATCAAACTATGTTTTAAGTTAAAAGATTCTCTGTCAAAGAATTTTAAGTTAAAAGTTCTCTGTCAAAGAATTTTAAGTTAAAAGTTTCTCTGTCAAAGAATTTTAAAGCTATGGTCTGGAAAAAATGAATATTTTTTTAAATTTGGCCATGAGTCAGGAAAAGGGTCAAGGTAAAAAAAATTAACAACAGTATGTCTCACGGTATTTTTGTTCTTTGTGTACAGTTTGAAGTCCTTCTGTCTAAGTATATCTAAATAAAGACGAGACTGTTTTTTCTAATTTGACCTTGATACGGAAGCGTATTAGTGCCACATATACACTTCACATTTTTTTATTTTCTACACTTTAAAGTGTAAATTTTACACTTTAATCTGTAAATTTTACACTTTAATCTGTAAAATTCACACATTAAAGTGTAAAATTTACACTTTAATCTGTAAATTTTACACTTTAATCTGTAAAATTCACACTTTAATCTGTAAAATTCACACTTTAAAGTGTAAAATCCACACTTTAATCTGTAAAATTCACACTTTAAAGTGTAAAATTCACACTTGAAAGTGTAAAATTCACACTTTAATCTGTAAATTTTACACTTTAATCTGTAAAATTCACAATTTATTCTGTAAAATTTACACTTTAATCTGAAAATTTTACGCTTAAAATCTGTAAAATTCACACTTTAAAGTGTAAAATTCACACTTTAATCTGTAAATTTAACACTTTAATCTGTAAATTTTACAGATTAAAGTGTAAAATTCACACTTTAATCTGTAAAATTCACACTTTAATCTGTAAATTTTACACTTTAATCTGTAAAATTCACACTTGAAAGTGTAAAATTCACACTTTAATCTGTAAATTTTACACTTTAATCTGTAAAATTCACAATTTATTCTGTAAAATTTACACTTTAATCTGTAAAATTCACACTTTAATCTGTTAAATTCACACTTTAATCTGTAAAATTCACATTTTAATCTGTAAATTTTACACTTTAATCTGTAAAATTCACACTTTAAAGTGTAAAATTCACACTTTAATCTGTAAATTTTACACTTTAATCTGTAAAATTCACACTTTAAAGTGTAAAATTCACACTTTAATCTGTAAATTTTACACTTTAATCTGTAAAATTCACACTTTAAAGTGTAAAATTCACACTTTAATGTGTATAATTCACACTTTAATCTGTAAATTTTACACTTCAATCTGTAAATTTTACACTTTAAAGTGTAAAATTCACACTTTTAAGTGTAAAATTTACACACTATCTTGTAAAATTGGCTCATATATACACATACATTGGAGAGTATTTATCATTTCCAATGGTTTGATCGAAGCATTATGGACTGAAATATTTTAATTAGCAAATATTTCAAACTTTGTCTTTAATACAGTGACATCATTACACAGTGATATTTTAAAAAACCGTGGATTTTTCAAATAGATATCAGTGGTTTTATGCCTCGGCTTTCTTCCACACTTTTTAATGATGATTTTACAATAAAAATAACAAAAAGTGTTGAATTACTGATCATTCAAAGAATATACATTATGTATCATTCTATCTAAACCTCGATTTAGCATATGTACGTTCAGTACTTTGAGTTGTGTACGTACTACAAAAACTTGAATAAATAAAATTGTACTGTATACAAATGAATAAAATTGATGCTTTAAACTAGTAAAAGTCTTGTATACATTTAGCAGGCTTGAAGACTGTGTATTTGCATAAAAGTGAACAAAAAGTCAAAACCCCAAAACATTGTTACAGATAATTCTACATTTTATGTTGCGGCCACCATATAAATATAATTATGTGGTGGCCGGCTGGCCGTCAGATAAATTAGTGGTGATCGCTATTTTTAGTCCATTGAATTATCACTTTTTTCAGTTTTTGCGAAACTTTTAATCTGATTGAAAAAGACGAGGGAAACAGCTTGCATTATAAAAAGCCCTTAGCGTTGAACATTTTTTTGGGCCATGTGACACTGATACATTTTGTCTAAGAGAATTAAATTATAACTGTTTCAGTTTTTGAAAAATTGAATACTGTTAATGAGAACTCATTTCTCGATTGCAATGTTTATTATTAAAGCAAGATCAAAGAAATGTTGGACATTTAATTATAACAACCATGTAGTGTTGACATAGTATTTTACAGATTAATGTGTGATTTTTACAGATATATGTGTAAAATTTACAGATTAAGGTGTGAAATTTACAGATTAAAGTGTAAAATTTACAGAATAAAGTGTGAATTTTACACTTTAAAGTGTGAATTTTACACTTTAAAGTGTGATTTTTACAGATTAAAGTGTTAAATTTACAGATTAAAGTGTGAATTTTACACTTTAAAGTGTGATTTTTACAGATTAAAGTGTAAAATTTACAGATTAAAGTGTTAAATTTACAGATTAAAGTGTGAATTTTACACTTTATGGTGTGATTTTTACAGATTAAAGTGTAAAATTTACAGATTAAAGTGTGAATTTTACACTTTAAAGTGTCAATTTTACAGATTAAAGTGTAAATCTTACAGATTAAAGTGTGAATTTTACAGATTAAAGTGTAAAATTTACAGATTAAAGTGTGAATTTTACAGATTAAAGTGTGAATTTTACAGATTAAAGTGTGAATTTTACACTTTAAAGTGTGAATTTTACAGATTAATGTGTGAATTTTACAGATTAAAGTGTAAAATTTACAGATTAAAGTGTAAATTTTACAGATTAAAGTGTAAAATTTACAGATTAAAGTGTAAATTTTACAGATTAAAGTGTGAATATTACACTTTAAAGTGTAAATTTTACAGATTAAAGTGTAAATTTTACAGATTAAAGTGTAAAATTTACACTTTAAAGTGTAGAAAATAAAAAAATGTGAAGTGTATATGTGGCACTAATACGCTTCCGTACCTTGAAAAGAATATTAGGCCTAGGTTAAAAATTTTGGTAAGTTCAATCTAGGTTACTTACAATCTATCTGTGTTACAAGTTTAAAGTCTGTATGTTTAAGGAATCTCATGTTATGATTCGTACAATATTTTAATGCCCTCCTTCCAAGAAAGGAGGGCATATTGCTTTGCTGCTGTCTGTCGGTCGGTCGGTCCACCAACAGTTTCCGCTCAATTTCTTCGCAGAGGATGAACATATTGTAATAGCGAGCGCAGCTCGCCGGCGCGAAGCGAGCTCTACCGGCAAGGCGTGTGTGAATAGAAAATTCGGACTAGTTGCACATTCATTCAACGGATTTTTTTGGCGTCAGTAAATCGGACCAGTAATGCCTTGTTTTAATCGTCCCAGTAATTCCCTGTAAATATGGTTTCCCATTTCACACTCTCACGAGAACAAGATAAAAGACTATGTACATCATGCATTGTAAATAAAATAATTCCATTACATAAGACTAACAGAGTTGTCGTTCCTTCGAGTGACGTCACAATGGATTTTTTGCACATTGATCCCACAGAATTTTTCAGAGTCAGTAAATTTCGACCCACAATGCAATTTATCAATGTCGGACGATCTCACTAGACTTGATTCCTTCTCGCGAGAATCAAAGTAAAACATTAGAGAAACAGATCAATTGTGTAATTTCATGAATATCATGCTTTTTAAGTAAACAAAACAGTATATTTCACTTAGTTTTTTTTCCAGGGTTTTTCAAAGAGACAGATGACACTTGACCGACGTCAACTTTGATGTCACAATAAGGGGAAATTACTCTAAGTAGTTATTGTAAATCTGCTGGAACATAAATACCAAAATCTTCTCAAAATCTTGCAAAGCTAAAGAATTGGGACATCTTTTTTTTTTTAATAGGAAACAGTTGTAACTTGCTCTCATTTGGATGAATGCTCACATTTATTTTATTCACTATATATTTACAGTAATTAATTTCCAGGAACGTTTTTTAAAAGGGGGCGCGGCAGCATCATTCAAAAAATATTTACAAGTAAAATGAAATTCTAATCCGGGTGAGGAATGATGAGTGCGTAGTATGCATTTAGCTCTTTAACTGCTCAATGGTATCTTTATTTTCACATTTATTACATCCTCCCGGGGGGGGGGGGGGTCCAAAACCGATATGATCAGCAATTATTTTTTTTAATACGTAAATTATATTTTTTTTAAAACGGGGGGGGGGGGGGGGGCTCTATGATAAGTCAATTTTTTATATGTAAGTTTAAGAAAAATGTCTGCTGCAAGAAAAGAGGAAATAAACTGCAATAAACATTATGTTAAAATCGTTATTATTCAACAACATTGTAAAAACTGAGATAAATTCTATTTAAATAAATAAACAATCTTATAAATTATGAATTATGAAAATTTACAAGAAAAAATAGGCATGTTTATATTTTATTTTGCATTCAAATTCATTTACGTTACGTTGATACTTTTATTTTTATTGATGTATCATAATTCATTATTTGATCAAATGCTGCGCTCGCCCCAACGGTCGCACCGTAAAACATATTAATATTTAATATACAGGTTTATCATGATAATATCTAGGTCAAGTTCGATATTGGGTACGATCGAGCAATTTTCGACAGAGTTATGGCCCTTGGACGTAGAAAAATTCCAGTTATTTGCAGTTTCCGCTCACTTTCTTTGCAGAGAATAAAAATATTGAAATTAAATTTGGTATACAGGTTTATCATGATAATATCTAGGTCAAGTTCGATATTGGGTACGATCGAGCAATTTTCGGCAGAGTTATGCCTCTTGGACATAGAAACATTCCAGTTACATGTAATTGCAGTTTCTGCTCATTTTCTTCGCAGACATATGGATATGAAATTTGATATACAGATTTATCTAATAATATCTACGTCAAATTTGATTTTGGGTATGATAGAGTAATTTTCGACAGAGTTATGGCCCTTGAACTTAGGGTATTTAAGTTACGACCCAGAGAAAATTTTATCATTTTTTCTAAATGTTACCTTGATTAAAAAAAAGGTCAAGATCAAATATTAATCAATAGTACATCACAATGTACTTTTATTGTTTTTTGTTTAAAGTTTGAAGTTCTTCCGTAAAATATGTTCAAGAGATGAACAACAAAGTTTATTCTAATTTGACCTTGAAATAAAATTTTTGGTCAAGGTCCAAAATTTGGTAGAATTCAGATAGGTTATATACCATCTATCTACGATACAAGTTAAAAGTCTGTATATTGAAGGAGTCTTGTGTTATGGTCCGGACAATATTTTTTTTTATAAAACGCTTGACCTTGAAGAACAAAATAGGTCAATGTTAAAAGCTTTGGTTGCGTGCACTCCTTCTCAATACCATCTACATGTACCTATGTTATAAGTTTGAAGTCTTAATGTCAATGGGTATTTAAGGTAATGATCCATACCACGCGAAATAACGCTGCCTAACGGTATTCATGCGTCACGTTATTAAGTCAGTCCGTGCCAAACGCCTACAGTAATGGCAGACGTCACCCACCGTGACAAAAACGATAAACTCATTTCTAAGGAAAAGGCCAAGAAACTTCAAGACTTTCATAAATTTTATTCATTTAAGGTTAATAATCAGGAAAAAGAAGAAATAACTGATCACAGTTATTCAAATTACGTAGATAAATTAGAAAACGAAGAGGAAATTCATGAGGACTTTCTGGTGGCCAACTAGGAAACAAAAAAAACCACGACAATAATGAATGCACATTGGGCCGTCGTGTCGTTGAAATTCAGCATATGGCTGACCAAATGGTATGTCAACAGTCTGGAACACTGCTTCATATCCGAGACATAATTTCCAAAAAACTGTATGGATTGGCAAGCGTGTTTACACTATTGTGCCGTTTTTGCAACACCACCAGAAAAATTACAAGTGGAAAGAGAGATGGCTGTGGAGGATTCGAGATCAACTAAAAAGTTACGATAAGTATGCCAACCTAGTACAAAAAAGGGTGCTTAGCCTAAAGGTCACAAAGTACACGATATTGTATATTTATAACTTACCCTCTCAAGACTAACCCTTTTTAATTATCCCATAATATATATTTTCCGTTATCTGTAGTAGGGGTTAGCCTACAGATTATTTTGTCCTTGGGCACATCCGTATCCAGGCTGTTTGACGGTGATGAGTACACAAAAACTCATTGAATTAGAATATTGCCACTCTTCTTACATATTTTCCGCCAAGTCGATTCCCCACATGACCCACACAGAATAATGAAAATATTAAAGCTTTATACTTCACTCTATTTGAAAGAAATTAGACAAAGAAGAATAAGAAAATCGACAAAAACAATATGTCTCCCCTTTCAAAGGGGGAGACATAACTAGAGTTGGTGCAAGTTAAAACATTTTGGATCCGGGTCACTCTTTTGTACATGTTCCATGTTGACAGGAATATAAATGTCATCCCTCATAGAAACTTGAACAGCTTTTAGTTGATTCTTGGTGACTGCACTTACTTCCACGGATGTTTTTATCCATCTTTTTCTAAGGGGTATCTTCAGTGCGTTTTATACATTCTTTATTTACATAGTCGACAATTTCATTGTTCTAGACAATCAAAGTTGGAACATTGACAGTCTTTGGGGTTTGGACATCGAGATAATGCAACTGCACTTCTTTGCTTTATCCTGGACGGTATCTATACTTATAAACTAAAACATGTTGCCAATTAACAACAAAATGCCTGCAACAGAGTAACTGCTTACACATTTGGCATTTCAACACGTGTGAGATGATGCCCGTACACTATAATTAAATTTTACCTGATGAATATTAATTGTGAATTCAATTAAAACCTACTATCATTTTCGATAAACCAGCCCGAATTAGCAAAAATGAAAGAAAGGTAGTGGACACGCTTTGGCGGACCCAGGTGATTGGGAGTTTGCTTCAAAATCAAATGCAGCCCAATTAGAGAAAACTTCATTGGTATAGCATTACTAGTATCTATGATACGCTCATGTACAGGAATTAAACCAAGGTTAGACCGTTCTTTAAAAATGTATCTTGATATTCCAATAGCAAGTCAAGAAATCTGAGAAGTCTGATCTAAATCAGTCCTTCAATAAATTGTCATGCATTTCTGCTAAATGTTCAGGTATTTATTAATAACGTTTTCTCTGCTTACTTCTTCAGCAGTACATTTGACTAACATGACGGACATGTCATTCTGTCCATCGTCATTGAGAACAGTTTCACAGAGGAATTTATTTCGTCACAAGTCGAGTTAAGTTTTCGTAAAAATATTGATCCAGTTTTGGCTGTATCCACGAAAGTGTTTGCATTAATAACTCATATCTCGAACGAAAATTCATTGGTTCTGTAATAAAATCCATAGGTTCTGAGGATAACATCCACTCTCTCTACAAAGGTTTCCATGATTTTTTTTTACAATAGGAATAGTATAGTCATCTGCAGCTGTAACTCATTTGCATTTATTATTTTACTCCACTTGAATAAAGGATTTATCTACTCACTGACCGGCCAAACAAAGATCAACAACATTTCAGAACTCCATTTCATATGTCCAGATCCCAGCCCAACAATAAGACTGGAACGGATCTCAGCAGTTTACCTAAAGATAATGTAAGAAATTTTGAAACATGTGATGGAATCAAAGTCAAAGTCGATAATGTCTCTGTTGCTTTTACAAATGACACGGGTGCTTCAAGAACTTTCATGTCAAATATATTCTATAAACAAAACAAGAATTGAACTAAAGTTGGAGATACCTTTGGTGTTTTAAATGCTTGTGGCATGAATTTGAAGCAGAATTTACTTTCAATTATCATTATACTGTTGCTAAAATAGACAGCAATTGTCTTTTGGGGGTGGATGTTTAACAAAACAAACAAATAGATTTTTAAACTACAAGGTGTAGATATACTCTGTATTCAAGTGGAGTCCAATATGGTGATATATTCAACTTGGAATATTGGATTCTCTCATCATTTAGACCTTCAAAGAATTTTCTGAGTAGATTTTCTCTTTTTGTGTTTTCATCTCGACTAGGGTATGCTTTTGCATACATTTTCTTCAGTTCTGCTGCATATACTTCTAAAGGCTCATTAGGGTTTTGTCTTCTGTTACTAAACTTAGCTTCTATGAGACTTTTTAATTGCTACTTCTCTGTATCTGTTGTCTGGTTAAATAATCTTTTTGTAGTCGGATTTATTATCCTTAGTGAGCTGCTCAATGACAAATTATCCTGCCCCGTCTTGCATTCTGGGTAATAGTTTATCAAATCTCTTATTATCTGACTAGTTTCATTTGTCTGCTACTTCTTCAAATCTTCCTTTCCATACAATCCATTTTTCTTTTTCCTGAACATTAAATGTAAGCAACTTTTGAGTATATTTTCTTTGAAGTTCCATTATGCGTTACTAACTAGAAGTAGCTAGATATACTTTCTTCATCAGCAGAGGGTAAGATGCCGATACTGCTCGAGTCATTAGTGAGTGGGGATCTGTCTCTTTGTGTCTTGCGCGTTTCTCATTTTTTTGTGTAGCTTTGCTCTTCTATTGCATTTTTGTCTAACCTGAGGTTTTGGCAGGATGGCATCTGTCTGACTGTTTTTAAAGATTTTTTGACTGTACAAACATGTTTGATTGAATTGTGTTCAAAACTCTCTTCATATCTTCTAATACTGTACTTAAGTTTTCGTTTACTAAATGTAGACTGGAATTCGGATACAAAAATGTAGCTTTGCAGTCTGATTATTGTGACATCTCCAGATCCCCTCATGTCATCATTAGCAGAGTTATAACGGAAATCATTGATTGGAAGTGAGTATCTTCCCTATCTAACAGTATCTATCTGTCCGTTACACCCGTTGGATGTTCTATCTTGCTCACTCATAGTAAGTGATGTTGCATTTTCTGTGTTTTGAGTGTTCAATTAACATGAACTAGACATCAATCCATATGTTATTAATATTTATACACTACGTATGCATGGTAATTGGAACAGTTAATTAAAGTTACTAGTCCAGTTTGAAACTGATTTCTGAACCAATTCCCCATACACTACATGTATATCTATAATTTTTCTGTGTATCTTTCACACCGTCTAGTTAACAAGAGGCCAAATGACCTTAACGGTCACCTGAGTAGCATATAACCAATACACAAACTTGTCGAGGAGTCTCATACATTTATATGCATTTATACAGGTTTCATTCTAAAGTAGAAAAATTATAAATTTGTAATGACGACCACCTCCCTGGCTAAAATCTTACAAAAAGAACTATGAAACCTATAATTTTGGTGAAAAACTTAAAGATCTGGTCTACAAAATCATGAATTCATGTTTTCCTTCCAAGTGTGGGAGTAAAGAAGATAATTTTTAAAACATTATATGCATTAATACCTATACATCTATTTTGGCCCTGCCCTACAGTCAACACCTATACTCCAGGGGACATGAAATTTAAAATTTTAGTAGAGGACTTCCTGGTAAACATAATTATGAAGTCAGGTTATCATACAGTGTGTGAGAATATACGAGAAGATTTTTAAACATTATATGCATTAACTCTATATTGCCCCCCCCCCCCCTTATGTCCTGGACCCCTGACCCAGGGGCCGAGAATTTCACAAATTTGGTAGAGTGGAATTCATAACATGTATTCAGTTTTTTGCCCACATATGTGGGAGTAAAAAAGATTTTTTAAAATTTAATACATTTTTACTATGTGGTCCCACCCTAATGCCAGAATCCCTGACACAAGGGTCATGAATTTCACAATTTTGGTAACAAAAGGTCGTAAGTCATGGATTTGGTCTTTAGACCAAACCTACGATTTAAGGCCGTTTTACAAAGATTTGGGACTTGCAGCTTACGACGAAATTCGGCCGTAAGTCTACAATACCCAAAGGCCATCTTAAGGTTAAATTTTTTAAATTTATAAATCACTGAAAATATCTTTGTTACCATACCTACGGATAATAAAATTATTAAAAATGGCGGCATTGTTCATTTTTGATGTACTAAACAAAAGAGAAAAAGAAAGAAGTAAGAGTTTTTCGGTAAGAAACAATCCTTTAAATTATCTCAATGACAGAGATGTTATCGAAAGGCACCGACTTCTAAGAAGGTACCTAAGCGAATTGTTGATTTGGTAAAAGACGATATCTAAAGGCCTACCAACAGAAGCAGCTAGAGCCATCCCTGCTGTAATCCAAGTAGGTATCATTATTATTTAATTATCAAGGTTATACAAGATCTAACCAAGACGCTTAAAGAATATGCTACAGCACGGTTTAACTCCATTGCTAGACAGACCTCCAACTCCAGAAGCCAAGAAAAATCTCCCCGAAGAACACCAAATAACTTTTACCGCCTACGTGTTGTTGTGCAACCACACAGACCAGTGGCTTCAGGAGTAGAGATATACATCGAGATGGAAGATGGGAAAGATCCCTATCTTGTCCCGATCCAGATTCCCAGCACTCCCTTCGAAGAAGATGCAGTCGGTCAATAAAAAGGGACATGGTCCCGATTTTGGTCAAAAATTATTTTCCGATTTAAATGTTTACAATGCTTTAATAAGGCAATTTTAATATGCAACCACCATTTCAAGTGTCATTCATTGAGCTATAAGCAAGCTACAGAGCTTACAATTCTCTGCTATGTAAACAACAGCTGTTGTTATATCTCAAATATTAGTTTTAGACCTAAAAGAAATGTGTTAAACGTAAGGAACTGTTTATATATGCTTTAAATAAATAAGAAAATAGACAGATCAGTTTGACCAGTAAACTTTATGTATGTTCACCTGAAGACGGATGTTTAAATCCAGAAAGCGCTAAAAGCCTTGTAAAATAGAAACTGTGCAGTTTCTTTTTCTTGTTATATTCTTGCGTCTTATTTCATTCACTTGCCGGTTTCTGCTATCCCTAAAAAAAGACTACTTGATGCATTTCAATCTTTCTATACGACATTGTAGCTGACATTGTTAGCTTAACTTTTCTGTACAGTACTACAATATTATGTGTATCATAGTATAAAGAAATGCTTGAAAAAGCTAGTAGATTCAGATTTCAGCAGGATCCAAGATCATGACTATGATCAGGCATATAGATGTATACTCTGAATTTTAGTTTACAAATATTTTACGTATATCTGAATATCTTAACGTATTATACCTTAATATACAGGCAAGTTTAAATGCGATGTCTTACCTTTGTAGACATACTTGGACGTTAGTTCTCATGTTCCCCCTCACCAGTACTCGTCTGTAGATATAGAGATAGGAAAGACTTAATTTGTAGACATACTTGGACATCAATCATGATGTCTCTCCTCACCAGTACTCGCCTGCAGAAATAGAAATAGTAAAGCCTTAAATTGTAGACATACTTGGACATAAGTTATTTTGTCCCCCCTGTCTCAGTACTCGCCTGCAGATATAGAGATGGGAAAGACTTAAATTGCAGACAAACGTGGACATCAGTTATTATGACCCCCCGCATCAGTACTCGCCTGCTAAAATAGAGATCGTAAAGTCCTCAATTACAGACATTGACATAAGTTATTGCGTCCCCCCCCCTCCCCACCAGTACTCGCCTGCAAAAATAGAAATAGTAAAGCCTTAAATTGTAGACATACTTGGACATAAGTTATTTTGTTCCCCCTGCATCAGTTCTCGCCTGCAGATATAGAGATGGGAAAGACTTAAATTGTAGGCATACTTGGACATCAGTTATTACGTCCCCTCGCATCAGTACTCGCCTGCAGAATTAGAAATAATAAAGTCTTAAATTGCAGGCGTACTTGGACATTAGTTACTATGTTCCACCTCACCAGTACTTTCCTGCAGAAATAGGAATGGTAAAGATTTTATTTTAAACAAACTTTTATTTTATTTAACTCATAATGTGTTTATTTCTGTACTTTTTAAAAGTCCCTTATTAGCCCGAGGACTCAATTTTCACCGCAGGAACCAGTAAGTAACTTATAAATTCTGAGCAAATAACTATCAAACTTGATCTTTAAGTTGTGTAAAATGTATGATTATTCTTCATGTATTCAAGTTATAGAGTCATGATAGTTAATCAAATCAAATTGCTCGCGCGTCTAATAGTGAAATGCATGACTATACCACACCTATGGCCTCATCAACAAATGTGCAACAAAAGACTAAACATTCAAAAAAATTTCTATTCTCCAACACAAGTGAAAAAAAACCTAAATGCGTAGTTATGGTGCCCCTTAAACTCTCTACCAAAATTCTGAAAATGACCCTTGAATCCAAGGTTCAGGCCTTGGGATCATGAAGACTTTTTAGACTTAAGTCAAAATTTCAATAATTCATAAAAATACAATGGATTGTAGAATTACGCCCAAAATTTTTAAATATCACCGTCATATTGAGACATGTTTTAATACCATTCCATTTTTTAAAATATTTGGATATTTTATCCAAATTTCCAAATATTTGCAATTTGGGTGCCAGTCGATGAGTTTTAAGCAAGATACAGGGCTCACAATTCTTCGTCATGTAAACAAGGCTCGTGCCCTGTTTTTGTTTACATAGGTTCAATATACCAGTAAAAATCTTTTTCAAGCTGATTTGTCTATCTTCTTATTCATTTTAAGCATAAATAAACAGTTCCTAGCGATTAACGAATGCATTTTAAGTCTAAAACTGGAATTTTCACTTCAACATTCAGAATGTAAACAAAAGCTTTGTTTACATAGCGAAGAATTTTAAGCTCTGTACCTCGCTTATAACTCAACAAATGACACTCAAATTTTAGTTGCTGGTTAAAAAATGCCTTACTGAAGCATTGTAAGCATTATAATCGAAAAAATATTTTTTTACCAAAATCGTGACCATGCCCCTTTAAATGTTGAAAAATCTTTTTCTTTACTTCCATTTATATTTAAGAACAAATAATGCATAGTTATAATGAAGTTCAGAAATTAACGAAGTTCTTTCTCTATATAATGAAGTTTATGACCCCTAAGTCAGGTTCAGATCATAGTGCTGGGCCCCAGTATAGGTGAAAAAAAATTAAACGGTAGAGTGTGACTATATATATATATATATATATATATATATATATATATATATATATATATATATATATATATATATATAGTTATGATGTATATGAAGCTCTCTACCAAAAATTGTGAAATGCATGGTTCCCTGATCAGGGGTTCAGACCCTAGGACAGGACCTACATGGCCATATAGGGAATTGTACAAATTATTAAAAAAAATCTTATTCTCTACTCCCATAAATATTATAGGAAAATACATATAGTTAAGATGTCTATGAAGCCTTCCAATAAAATTGTGAAATTTGTCTTTTCTTTGTCAAATATTCAAGCCTTAGGGAAAGGCCAATATGACTATATAGTGAAATTGTATAAAATGGTAGAAATCTTTTTCTCCCCCAATATTTATTTGAGAAAAGATAAAAATAAATGCATAATTCTAATATCATCTTGGCTAGCCAAGCGAAGATGTTCTAATATATAATAAAGACCTTTTCCAAAATTGTGAAATTCGTGGTTCTTACACAGTTAACTTCGATATCTCGAACACTGATAGAGGGCGAAGCTCTCCCTATAGACAACACGTGTATATATGTCTAAAAATAGAAATGACACTCTATACCTAGTAAGTTGAAAAACTTTTCCAAGATGGAGGAAAAAAGAACAACTTCACGCGCAGTGACATCACCGGCATCCATGTTGAATTTGAATCTCGTACTAACTTCACGTTAGGCGATAATTGTTTTTGTTGTAAAATAAGCAATAAATACACCCAATATAATCTCTGTTGTCTCGTAATATATTTTCACAAGGGCAGAAAAAATTCCTTCTACCACGTTTACCTTTGAAAAAATCGCACATAATCGATCCAATGAATATTAAGAAATCTGATTGGTTAAAATTTACATCTATAGTCTGCCGACGACCTTTCATGTTTACCGAAGCAGTTTCATTGGCTCGATTTATTTCCTGGGCGGTGCTAGAGACAGAGCACGTTGTGTTTACATTTTGCAGCAACATTTGTCGGTAAACTTTCAAATGATTGGATACGTGTTTTTTTTATGAGAAATCTTATGGATTAACGTTGTTAGCTTAAAAATATATTTCAGTTGTGTTTACATTTTGCGGCAACATTTGTCAGTAAAATTTCAGATGTCAATAACGTTTCAAATGATAGGATACTTGCCTTTAATGACAATTCTTTTGCATTACCTCGAAAAAATATAGGTTGTATGTTGCTGAAAAACAAGTTTAATTATATTAATTATATTTCAAATGTAATAAGAAAAGTACCTGTTATTCATATTTTATGCTTAATAGTGAACAATGAATGTCCCAACTTGCTCATCAGAATCAAGTAATGATGCTAAGTATTACATCAGTGAGCATAATTACACAAAAAATTTGGGTAAAAATGTATGCAAAAATAATTCTATCAGTCTTGACCATTGCTACATATTAAACAGAGATCAAGTTGTTATGAATGATGTTGTAAATGACGAGCACTCCCCTTCTTTGCCTACTGCGGTACATGTTGATCATGATTATTGCCAACCCGATATCTCCATTGAGTCACCCAATCAGGTCAATGCTTCAGATTCCCATGAACAGTCTCAACTGTTTGATCTTGACACTCTCTTAAATAAATCAAATGGAAACATTTTCATTGAAAATACAAATTTCAATTTATTCAATGTCCCTGGTGCTGGCAACTGCTTTTTTCATTGTTTCAGTTGAGTCTAGCATTCCATAGTCATAACAACAATACAGAGAATTTCAGAAACACTTTTTGTACATATGTGTGTGAAAACTGGGAAATGTTCCAGGAAATAATTATGTTAATGCATGACAACGGTACAAATACACCAGAAAAGTATTTTCAAAAAATGGTTGTTCATTATGGTTTGGCTACAGCTACTGTAAATTCCTAATTAAACGCGAGGAATTAATATCCGCGTAAACTCGCGAGAAGCACCCTCCGCGGAATTTAAAATCTCGCCATTATTTTCTAATAGTTGAGAACCATAAGAAAGAGAGAAAAAAAATTCCACGTTCGCAATTTTATATTCCCGCGATTTAATTCAAACCAGCGGGATCGCGGAATTAAGTACTCGCGTAATAAAAGGAATTTACAGTATTGAAGTTAAGATAGCAGCAATTCTATTCAACATTGACCTGCATGTCTATCTCTTGCATTCCTTTCATCTTCCATTAGTCATTTCAAGACAAAATTCAAGTAAAGAGATATTCAGCCCCTTGGAGCCTGCTGAAAGAAATCAAACCATCTTCAGTTGCATAACAACCATTTTTTGTTATTACACAAAAACAGAAATGACATGTCAAAAAATACAGAAGGGGTTTCTCATGGTTATTTAAATGAAAACAGAAACATTGCAAATTCAAATCCTGTGAAAATCAGTCAGTTATAATAATGTACAGCTTCAAAAAAGAGACAAAAATCTATTCAAAAGGTTACTAAAATGAAAGCTTTTAAAACCACCCACAGAACAACGACTCAGAGATAGTTGAATCAGACTTTGGTATGGATGAGACAAATGAAAATATTTCATGTTATTTTTCTCCAACAATTTAAACATATCAAGTTTACATCCTTCAAATTCTACACAATTATTTATTTCACAATCAAGCATTGTCACAGAAGATTTACAAACAAAATGTCGAAAACTGGGAATTCATTATGAGCCTGGACCAACTAATGAGCCCAATGCCTCCAAAAATCATAGAAAAAAAGAAATACTTGAACCAAATTAAAATGGCTATTAAAAGTTGATGATATTCCTCCTCCACCCCCCTTGCATGAAAATCCCCATTTCAATTCTGCCATGGATGCAAAACGCTCTTTTGAACTCAAAGAAATGGCATACAAATTCAATTTGTGTAGCATCTGTCATGAAAGACGATTAGAAATGAAAATGGCACCCAAATAAATGTGTTTTAGATGTGCAAAAGAAAACATCCATAAAAATATTCTCCTCTGATAATAACATGGACCCAAAATCTGTTCCCTCTGAATTACAAGACCCGACCATAGTTGAACAACAACTGATAAGTAGAATTTCTCCTGCCATCAATATCCATATGCTAAAACATGGGGGAATAGCGTCTAGTGGACATTGTGTTACATTCCCTCAACAAATTAATGAACCTGCCACAGTTTTGCCCAAACTACCCTCTGAAATCAATATTCTAAAAGTCAAAAGAAAGGGAAAAAATGATAGTTCCAAAGAATATCGTGTTAGAAGATACACAGTCCAAAATGCTTTGTTAAAAAAACAACAATCCGGCTTATTCGGACATTACCATAAGTAATGATAGCCTTACCACTATATTTCTTTAAAAAATCAATGCATTGTAGAGACAGTTTGGTTTGTTAAGTTTACAATAATCTCCATATAAAGGCATACATGCATATGCATGTATGGAGCAGGATACTTTACAGCAATTAATTAAAGATGGTTAATCCATATCAAATTCAGTGTTTTTTTGGGGGAAGGTAAAAACTGGAGAATTTGTGATAAAATTATATCAACTTTCGTTCTCTTTTGATAATATTTTCTTTTTGCAGAAAATGCGTCACGTAGTTTTTGCAACTGACTCAAGAGGTTCGAAACTGAAAAAGTTATTTGGAGAAAGAAGAACCATTTGACTTTCATGGTGACAATATTGTGATTGTTCGTCCTGGTGGCAAACTTTCAGAAATTGGTCAAAACCAAAGTAGTCCCATATATGCCTGTTTGAACCGGTCCCATAGTTGTGATAAATTTTGCCTGGTCCTTAAAATCTTTATCTCGACTCCCATATATATTTAAGAAAGTTATGATGTCTATGAAGCTCTCAATAAAGTTGGTTCCTTTGTCAGAAATTCAAGTCCTAGGGTAAGGCCAATATGGCCATCAAGTGAAAATGTATTTAATGTTAGAAAATCTTCTCTACCCCCCTATTTGAGAAAAAAATGCATAGTTCAGGGCCCTGTTTTTCAAAAGGTTGTGAAATTAATACAGTATTTAGGATAACGCCTTCTTAAATCCTAATCAATTGATTAGCTAACGCAGTGGTTAAATTCTGTTGATCAAAAGCAATTTAACGCAATGGTTAGCTAACATTGTATTAACTAAGTTAACCACTTGATAATCACTTGGTTACCTATAATACATTGCTACTTCCTATGTAAAAATTGAGGCCTCAGACGTCTGCTCAAAGTCCAAATGGGCAAGAAGTCAAAATTTCAGCATTATGGAAATGAATATCATCCATAATGAGGTAAAAGCCAACTCTGCTTTAGAGAGTTAGTTTTCAAATACCTTTACAAATCAAAAGAAACAAACTATTTGCTGGATATTATTGAAAAGGTAAATGCTGTTGGTAACACATAGAGAACAATTGCCGAAGTGAGGGAAAAATGAAGAACTATGTGTAGGGATGCCATGCAAAAATTTGCAGAGGATCGGAGAGAAGCAAAGGGACCAGAAGGGGGAGGGGGCGGGGTGGGGCGCCGCCTTTACCCCTATCACAGTGTGTTACAGACATTGTGAAGATGTATAAAGATTGCAGCTCCTTTGTGGGAATATCCTGTGGATGATTCACAGGAGAGGTTCAATAGTGCCTATGGACAAACAAAAAGCTAGATCAAAAGAGCATTGGGCGTCTCAAAAGAAGGTTCCATGTTCTACACTCAGAAATGATTATCCTTCGCATTATATATTTGATTAAGGATTTAAAGCATGCATATAGATTAAATAGATATGCTGTCTAATTAAATGAAAATTACTTATGCTTTTTATATTGTGGCAGTAAATGTAATTCAAACTAGATACGATCTCGTTACGAGTAACGAGTAGGTCTTCCGTTCAATTTTTTAAACGATTCGATTAAGATATCAATGAAATTTCAAAATTCTCCCTCAACCACTTCCTTTTAGATAATGTATACGATTGTCAATATCCTTTAAAATGCTTAACAAAGAGTTTTGCTTTTTAACATACAGCACATTAAAGATTTAAGATTTTAGTCTCCTAAAATCTCTAAATACGTCATCAATGGGTTTGGAAATGAGTTTTACAAACTGATATTGCTGCGATCAACAACTTTGTTTTTATATAATGCATTACAAAATCTTGATCATTTTTAAGGTATGAGTAATAGAGTTTAGGAGTCTATTGGCCCCTAATTTTAGGGGCCAGCCCCTTTTTCTTGATTTTATACGAAAGGTCTCATGAATACTAACATTTTTGGTTCTTACATCCATCTAAAATTGATGTTTACTTTTGAGATACAAATGATTGAATATTTTAGGGGCCAGCCCTCTAGATCCTTAATGGGGACAGAAATTCGTATTTTGATAAGTAGAATCAATTTAAATCATTTAATCAAACATTTTCTCTTCTTTGATGTCTAACAAAATATGTATACTTCTCTAGTTATTTTTCGTCAAAGTTTTAGTACTTTGGCCCCTAAAAATCCCTAATTACGTAATAAATGGGCGTGGCAATGATTTTTTCTAATAGATATTGTTACGATCAACAACTTTGCTTCTATAATGCATTACAAAAACTTTATCGTTTTTAAGTTATTTGTAATAGAGTTAACGAGTGCCTTGGCCCCTAAAAAAAGGGGCCAGCCCCTTTTTCTTGATTTCTTTGAAAAGGTCTTAAGAATACAAACATTTTTTGTTCTTACACCCATGTATAATTGTTGATCATTTTTGAGATACAAATGATTGAATATTTTAGGGGCCAGCCCTCTAGATCCTTAATGGGGACAGAAATTCGTGTTTTGATCAGTGGAATTAATTTAAATCATTTATTCAAACATTTTCTCTTCTATGATGTCTAACAAAATATGTATACTTCTCTAGTTATTTTTCGTCAAAGTTTAAGTACTTTGGCCCCTAAAAATCCCTAATTACGTAATAAATGGGCGTGGCAATGATTTTTTCGAATAGATATTGGTACGATCAACAACTTTGCTTCTATAATGCATTACAAAATCTTTATCGTTTTTAAGTTATATGTAATAGAGTTTACGAGTGCCTTGGCCCCTAAAAAAAGGGGCCAGCCCCTTTTTCTTGATTTCTTTGAAAAGGTCTTAAGAATACAAACATTTTTTGTTCTTACACCCATGTATAATTGTTGATCATTTTTGAGATACAAATGATTAAATATTTTAGGGGCCAGCCCTCTAGATCCTTAATGGGGACAGAAATTCGTGTTTTGATCAGTGGAATTAATTTAAATCATTTATTCAAACATTTTCTCTTCTATGATGTCTAACAAAATATGTATACTTCTCTAGTTATTTTTCGTCAAAGTTTAAGTACTTTGGCCCCTAAAAATCCCTAATTACGTAATAAATGGGCGTGGCAATGATTTTTTCGAATAGATATTGGTACGATCAACAACTTTGCTTCTATAATGCATTACAAAATCTTTATCTTTTTAAGTTATATGTAATAGAGTTTACGAGTGCCTTGGCCCCTAAAAAAAGGGGCCAGCCCCTTTTTCTTGATTTCTTTGAAAAGGTCTTAAGAATACAAACATTTTTTGTTCTTACACCCATGTATAATTGTTGATCATTTTTGAGATACAAATGATTGAATATTTTAGGGGCCAGCCCTCTAGATCCTTAATGGGGACAGAAATTCGTGTTTTGATCAGTGGAATTAATTTAAATCATTTATTCAAACATTTTCTCTTCTATGATGTCTAACAAAATATGTATACTTCTCTAGTTATTTTTCGTCAAAGTTTAAGTACTTTGGCCCCTAAAAATCCCTAATTACGTAATAAATGGGCGTGGCAATGATTTTTTCGAATAGATATTGGTACGATCAACAACTTTGCTTCTATAATGCATTACAAAATCTTTATCGTTTTTAAGTTATATGTAATAGAGTTTACGAGTGCCTTGGCCCCTAAAAAAAGGGGCCAGCCCCTTTTTCTTGATTTTGTTGGAAAGAACTTATGATTATCTACCACTTTTGTTATATATATCTTAACAAAATATCAACTGATAAAAAGATACAGATCAAAACGTTTGAAATTCTTGAATGAAAATTCGTACTCAATTTTCGTGCCAAGGCGAGCTCCAAGAAATGGCGCCACTGGCGTAAAACAAAATAATAGTGCACAACTTCAGACTATAGACTACCTATCCTGAAAATTTCATAGTCATATCTCTAATAGTTTCTGAGATCAGCTCTGCACAAAATAGGTCGTAAAAAACTACAAAATGGTCGATAAATCGGTACCGGAAGTTACGACAACAAAAATTTCAAAAACATATAAAATTCAGATGATGACTCATCATCTGTGAAAAAATGTTGAAAATCGGTCGAATAGTTTTCGAGAAATCGCGTGCACAAAATTTGGAAAAAAAAATAATAATAATAATAATAAGAAACAGTACGAAAACAATAAGGTCTTCCGTTGGAAACGGAAGACCTTAAATATATGTACATGGATTCATTTATTATAAACTCTGTACCTTGTAGCTGAAAAAACCCAATTATATAAAGATTATATATATATATTCTTTGATTTAATTTAGGTATGCATGACACCGTATAGAGTGTGCAGGATTGTTGTCGCTTGTGCTGTTTTGCACAACATATGTATTTCTCTTGGTGAGCCAGAAAAGGAGGAGGAACCAGATCAAGAGGACATTTAGCCTCAGCAGCCTGCAGGTACCGTATCAAGGACAACACGATGGAAGGGGCATCAGGGATTATGTCACACTAATAATAATATACATGTGGAATGGGATTTACAGACCCTGTTTAAACCGTTCTAGGCCGACTACAAACCATGTAACGATTATATCTCACCGACTGTCTTTGTCATAACGATAAAAAGAAAAAACCCCAAGGAAAATCAAGCTTTTATAACAATTTCAGTCCGAAATCTGACGTCATAATACTCTTTGAATGACGTCATATTGCTCAAGAAGAGATATATTTCGTCCTGACTGTGTATAGACCCCTTCACGGTAACTGCGGTACTGCTCTCTTGCAGGGCAAATTGATATACTTTACCGAAATTTTAGTAAGTAGATAATTAAATGACGTAATTGAAACAATTGACGTTACGTCATATTTCACCCAATTATGTCATTTTGCCCTGCTAAAGAGCAGTCCCGCTGTTACCGTGAAGGGGTTTATAGGATATACATGGTCTCCACTTAAAATATTTTCCTAAAATATATGAGAGTCAGAGAATAGAGAAGAATTTGTATAGTATTTTATATATTTTCACTATATGGCAATATTGACTCTGCTCTAGGGCCTAAACCCCTAGAAAAGGAATCATGAGTATCAGTTTTGGTAGAGGGCCTCATAACATCAAAACTGCATTTTTTTCTAAAATGTAGATTTGGGGGGGGGGGGGGTTTAAAAAAAAAAATTTCTAACGTTTAATGCATTTTCACTTTATGGACATACATGTATTGTCCTCGGCCTAAGACATGAATTTCTGACTAAAGAATCACGAAATTAAAAATGTTTAATTTGTTTTACGCTTTTTTCCTCACATAGACGTAGATCTTTCTAGCATTTAATACATTTTCAAAATGGATGGCCATATTGGCCTTGCCAAAGGGCCTAAGCCCCAGACCTAAAACCATGAACTTCACAATTTTGAACAAAAGGTTTCATGCATATTATATCCTCGGAGGTCCATGAGTCGTTACCCTAAGAATATCTGCCACTTTAATCACTTAATGAAAATTGTGATACTAAATTATTTATAACATACCTAAAGTACATCTAGTTCTTCGTGCGAGGCCATTTAGACTATTCGTTATTATATATTTAATAAATAGATAAGTGAGCAGTTTAAGCACCAGCAGAGTCGGCTATTTTGAAACCTGGTCCTAGAGTCCTGACGTCAGATATAAACAAAACTATAAGGCCAAAGCAATCGAAACATTCGTTTATAATGGACAATAGTGCTAAAATTAATGAATTGCACAATATAGCTTATTTTGAAAAAAAAAATATAATAACAAATTGAACAATATAATAAACAGTAAAACAATATAACACTGGACTCTTTCCTAAAACTGCAGTCTCTGGGTCAACCTTTTGCAAAATTCTCTCTTTAAGAGTATTATCTAGTACTTTAAATATCATTGATGCCTTTTTCACTTAAACTTTATGTTCCTTAACCATTTTGTATATACCGGTATTGTGATATCTGTTGGGAAATAAAATCTGTATTGCTTCTTTTTGGATACGAGATTAGCCCAAAATTGACAAAATTAAAATGCTATAAAGAACTTTACTTTTCGTAACATAAAATCATCCTTGTTTGGCCTTGAACATTCCAATCAGATCACATGACTTTCATTGACTGGATGTCAACAAAGGAGACAACTTAGGTTTAGACGTGTATTTGATCATTTTTATCTGTAACTTTACTTGGGAATAAGTAATTTTGCCAAAAAGTGGAAGATAAAAATCAAAATAAAAAAGAAGTGACGTCACATATCGTAGTAAATTTTTTCTTACGGAATGCACAGCCTCGAATCAAATCTCGCGAGATACGCGAAGAAAACAAAAGGGACACGACTCTCGGATCGTAACGAAATTAGGACCACCGACGATACCTCGTCCCGAGTTTTTGCTTCCACCACTTTTCGCTTGAAATTTTGATTCCTTTGTGATCAAATTATGTTCATCCACTATAATAGTCTCTTTTTAGATATTTATGCTGCACATTTGGAAGAATTTTAATAAAAATATACATACCTGACTGTGAAAAAAATGCAAATGAAATCGATGAAAGGGATAACTTCATTCACACATTATCATTTTTCCCTCGTTAAAATTCACAAGAACGAAAACAGATTTCCTACAGAGATTTATAATTGGGAATGTTGACATCTTTTCTCCATTAGGAAGTCACTCGGAATACCTCGCATAATTTTTCAACGTTATCATCCGGGCTGCATTATATCCTTATCAATGGAAATCCCCGTAAACTTTTTACTCTTAGAAATCTTGGAATTTTTTCATATTATTGAATAAACATCGTCTGAACCCAGATTTATTTATATCTATCGAATAATTTAAGAAAAAATGAGATATCTCAATTATCTTAGATTGGTTTCTTTTATCAAAATTTGTTCCGGTGAGACCACAGAAACTATAACAGATCAAGACCAAAAACTGTTGTGTATGATACATTTAATTGAAGATTGGTTTAACTTATTTCATTTTGTCGACCGCCACCTCCGGTCCGCAATGAAAGGGTTCAAACAAATCAGATAAGTTTAAATATTTTTTTACTGTTTTACTCCAACTGATACACAAACAAGTACTAACGGCAAATGTTTACAAAATGCAACATTTAGTTTTCATTGAACACTTCCGTTCATCCGCTTCCGGTCTCGAGATAAAAATCCTTGTTCCTTCGACATCTCATAAAACGGTAAAAAAAAATTCAGGGATAGAGAATAATACTATCTTGAGATACTTGTCACAATTTATATCCGGTTGTCCGTATCCTGTACCAACGGAAAAAAATTGTTCCATCGAGACCAAAGAAACGTAAACACTTGAACATTCAAACTTTGTGGAATGATAGACTGTGTATGTAAATGTGTTTAAAATTTTGTTTGATTCGTCGTTACTTCCGGTTCTCAGTGGATGTACGTCAAAACTTCCATTTTCTTAAGTTTTCTATTCTACGTGAAATGAATATATCATTATTTAACCTTACATGTATAATTATGTCATCTACAAAATGTTATATGAACAGAAAAATAATAACTTCTGGATATATATCAGATATCTTAGGTAGGTTTCTTTTTTTCAAATATTTTTCCTGCGAGATCTCAGAAAATGTAAGTGATTAAGACTTTTGGGGTTGATAGACATTTGGTTGAACATATGTTAAGTTACATTTTGTTAAACGTCACTTCCGGTTTTCACTGGAAGCGTTTAAACAAATTTAAGTCTTAGATAAGCTGTTTGTCCTTTGATTGTTTAGTTAGCCTGATAAAAAATAATATATACTTGGTAAATGTACAAGAATTACAAACTTTTATTTTCGTTAAAACCTTCCGTTCGTTGGTTTCCGGTTCCGAGACAATTCTTTTTTGTTCCCATGAGATCTCGAACTGAAAACCCCTAGACATCTAAACTTTATGGGGTGCTAGCGAGCTCGCGGACGCGCAGCGCTGGCGCGAAGCGAGCTCTACCGACAAGGCGTGTGTGAATAGAAAATTCGGACTAGTTGCACATTCATTCAATGGATTTTTTTGGCGTCGGTAAATCGGACCAGTAATGCATTGTTTTAATCGTCCCAGTAGTTCCCTGTAATCATGGCAATTTTTATCACTTCACACTCTCATGAGAGCCAGCAAGACAATAAAAACAATAACGATGTATACGACATACAATCAATGTTACCTCTAAAGTTCACCTCAGTACACACTCAATCAAAAATAATCGAGTGACGTCACAAAGGTTTACACATTGATCCGGTAGATTTTTTCGGCGTCAGTAAATTTTGACCCACAATTCATAGTACTATTGGTTTTCAACCTCACGTTCTCGCGAGAATCAAAGTAAAACTTTTGAGAAGCATATAAGATGTGTAATTTTAAGAACATCGTGCTTTTAAGTAAATAAAACAGTATACTTCGCGTACTTTTATTTCTCAGGGGAGTTTTAAGAGTCAGACGACACTTAACCAACGTTAACTTTGACGTCACAATATAAAGGGGAACTTACTTTTAAAATGAAACAATTCATTATCAAATACAAAACAAAATGCAAAATTAATGAGAAGTTGTGACTCTTGACACGTTTATAGAAATATATTTAAATTTAATCTACACAATTTGTACTAGAATGTGGTGCTAAATACATTGGTTATAGCAGAATGCGGTATACTGTAAATTCCTTATTTTACGCGAGTACTTAATTCCGCGATTCCGCTGTTCTGTATCAAATCGCGAGAATATAAAATCGCGAGCACCGAATTTTTATTATGATTTCCTATAGTTCAAAACTCTCTAGAAATTAAAAGCGAGATTTTTAAATCCGCGAGTGTTGCTTCTCGCGATTTTACGCGGATATTAATTCCTCGCGTTTAATTAGGAATCTACAGTATTTTCAATATCTATAAAGAGAGAAAAATGAAAAACCAATTACAAATCAAAAAGACACATGAAAACCCAGAGATGACACATGATAACTCAGTCATAAATAAAAAAGACGCATGAAAATCAAAATCAAAATAAAGAGGACACATGAAATTAAAAGACGGCTTATTTAATAACCAACATAGCATTTAGTATGAAGGAACAAGATGGGAGATTTAATGATTGACCAAACCAGGATTTGAACGTGAACACCCTGAATTACTATTTAGGTGCTCTACTGGCAGAGCTATCTGGTCCTGGCTATCAAAACATTCCTGTACTCTCCAAGATAAACATTCCAAGACCTAGAATTTTTCCACTGGCAGGTGTTAAGTAGTCATTCTCAGGGATTAGTCATGGCACATAATGTAATAGCGTGGAATAAATCACTTAAAAGAACCAGACTAGGATTCGAACCTGGGTCCATTATACATTTATCTGTAGTCAGGAACATGGCAGTACTGAGTCTATTAAACACTCTATCACAAATTATCATTTAATACTGCTAAGTGAACAAAAATATTGTCTGATGTGAGAGCTGAGGGAAGAAAAGGAGACTAAACCATTATAACTGCTTTAAATTATATCTAACCAGTGTGGGATTCGAACCCACAAGTCTCCTGAGTAAAACAGATTCAAAGAATTGAGTGACACTACGTTTTTACATTTACATTCATATGTTTAAGGGATTAAAATGTATTTTTATAAAGAAAAAAAGATGCATACAGTAGAGGAATGATTACCTACAATCAGAGCAAATTAATGGATTAAAAATGACCCATGCGTCAACGAAAAGTTTGATCCCTCTTGTAACTGATGCTGTACCACAATTTAGATGTCGGTCTCTGGGTTAAAGAATAATAACTGCCAAAGTTTACCACCGTTGGTACACTCCATTTGTTTACATTATGAATTCTAGGGGTTTCGGCGATTCTAGATGCATGACACGGCAAAATAATAAAAGGAAACATAATAAAATCAACATAGGAATACAATAAGGCAAATAAATAATACTAAAACCATTTCACTAGAGAGAAGAGATATGTTCTTTATGCGAGTCAAACACTTACTTTGTCCGCCATTTTGAATTGCGCAATTACATGTGTTCAAATTAACCGGTGCCTGACCTCAATGTAGAGAGTGCGCGAACGGAATTGTGGGAAGGGTACCAGACTATATGAGTTTGGTCTTCGGAAAAATTGCATGTAACATGTGGCGGTACAGTGTAAGAGACAAGGAATTTTATTTGAAAGTAAGATATAACTGTTTGCAATGTTTGTGCTCGCACCTGCAACTCGTCTGAAGTCCTCCTTCACTTTCGTTGCAATTTCTCCAACAGGGAAGACGAGTGTAGCTTGCGCAAAAACAGCAATGATGGCAGCAGCGACAGCCTTGACCGATCTTCCTACTGAGGATTCGGAAATCCAGAGGCTGTCTCCAATCAGCCGAAGATGGGCCCCAGTTGCTACAAACCGTCGAAACAGCAACACTTGCAAAAGTGGAGGCACCGGACTGTTCCTCTGGGTCGCTGTTACGAGTTGGTCGAAAACACCATTCACAAGGAAGTGAATGGTGTCAGGGCGAAATCTATAGCGCTGGTAGATTTCAAAGTCATCCAACGACTCCAAGGGATTACTTCGATTGAGGAGTTGAGAATACTCTCAGACTTGAGAACATTCTCAGACTTAAGAATGTTTTATGGCGGTGGACCCTGAAGTTATTGTAAATCTGTTGAAAATTCTCTCAAAATCTTGGAAAGCTTTAGAATGCGGACATTTCTTCAGATATAGGAAACAGTTGTAACTTGCACTCATTTGAATGAATGCTAACATTTATTTTATTCACTATAATTACGGTAACGTTAATTTCCAGGAACATACACGTAGCATCGGTTTTTTTAAAGGGGGGTGGGTGGGTGGATGGCAGCCTCATCCAAAAAATCTTTACAAGCAAAAAGAAAAAAAAGGATATTTCTCAAAACCATGAAAATTCTAATCCTTCAGCTCTTTAGCAGTTCAGTTCTTTATTTTCAGTTTAAGAAAAAATGTATACTGCAAAAAGGGGGATGAACTGATGTACGTTCAATAACTTTAACAGAGAACATAGAGTGCAATGAACATTTATATTAAAATCTTTATTATTTAACAACATTGTATCTGAGATTGAACTATTGTTCTACTTATAAATAAATAAATACATATGAACTATGAATAATGTAAATTTACGGAAAAAATAGGTATGTTTTATTTTATATTGCAATCAAATTCATTTACGTTTTTAATTTTATTTTTATTAATTTATCATAATTCATTGTTTGATCACATGCTGCGCTCGCCCCAACGGTCGCACCGTAAAACATATTAGATCTCTTAGACTGTGTAAATGTGTTTAAACTATTTTGGTTGATTTCGGTCGTCACAGGAAGTACTCTAAGAACTAATTTTTAGATATTTTGTTATTAAGAATGGAAGTAACATTTCGGTTATGAAAATACATTAGATCATCTACACTTGGTTAATTAAGTAGAAGAATTCTACTTCCGACGTGACATCTCAAATATCTAAGGTAGCTTTCTTTAAATTTGATTAGAGATGTGTTAAACGGGTTTCATTGTGTCGTCTTTTACTTCCGTTTTCTCCGAAAGCGATCAAACAAATGAAGTTTTCAATACGCTTAGTTTTTTCTTTACACATTTCATTCAGTCTGATGAACAAATATACTAAATAACAAATATACTAAAAAATCTTTTTATTTAATAACTTCCTTTTTCCCGTTCCCAGTCCCGAGACAAAAACCTATTCTCAACGAGTTCTTAAAACTTACAAAAACTTGAACAGCCAAACTCTGAGGAAAGACAGAACAATAAGTGAAGATATTATGTTAACCATGTTCTGTTTGATCGGCGTAACTTCCGGTCGTCAAAGGATGTAAAAAAAAAAACCCTGACTTATTGTATTAAAAGAAATAACTACTGGAAAATTCCTTTACAAAATATATTGTATCCATTTTCCTTTTACAGGAGAAATGCAATATTTTACAGATACATGCAATACGTAAGAAACGGAAGACCTTTTAGTTGCTATAAAAACAAGAGTCCGGTCTTTATATTTTATTATTCTCGCCAAAGTTTCGTCAAGGATATTATTTTGAAAACTGATGAATAAATTCAAAAAACATATGTATTAAGATCAAATTAAATATTTATCGCATTCGTGTAGATCTCCCGTACATGTATGTCCTCGAGCTCTTTTGAACTTTCTGATTTTTTACTTCCGGCTTATACAAGCTAAATACAAATATTAATTATCAAAAGAGCCCTTGTATCTTTATATCTTTATTAATTTTTTTTTATTATAAACTAAGCCATTTAGGAAATAAAATCTTCATGTAATGATAATACAAAATTGTAAGCGCCAACTTCTTTCCATCTCCTATCGTTTTAGAAATATTGGACTTCTTTTCGGTTTTTAGTTTAGATAGAAGAGTACAATATTCAAATTATGATCCGTGGGGGGCAACTTTGGGGGTTTAAGGGCTTAAATATGACAGTTTTTTTAAAGTACAAAAACTCATGTAGAAAGAGATTTTTCGCTGTGCTAAAAGAATGTTGAGCATTATAACCCGAGGCATATCAAATTGCATTCCTTTAAGTTATCTGTTATAACATGGCGTAAAAATTTTCTTCCAAAAAAACGAAGAAAAAGAGGACAAGTCTTTAACTCGGTAATTCAATGTAAATTTATGCATTGATAGTGCCTTAAGTATCATCCCAGAGTTAATAAAGTTAGTGCAGTTTTATGATTGCCTTAATTTACAACTTACTTTTACTTGCATAGATTTTTTTAACAATGTGCTTTGGTTATTGTTTCCAAAGATTATATCTTATAATCATTACGCTTAAACTTAAAGATAATTATCATACAACTTTATTATAAAATTGTTACTAAAAAGATTATATAAATTTTGTATAAACAATTCTCTCCTGTTATAGTAACGAAAATCTGTCTTTATTTTACATCAAGGACGTATAGACGTCCCTAGGTACACGTACTATAAGGAAGCAAAAAATCTTTCTTGACATCTCTTTCAATGCATTGAAAGCAACAATAGACATTCACGGAAAACAGGCCAGAATTTCCATGTTTATTATTAGGCTAGAAATTTTAGTTACAAAGAAACGATTCAAGTCTGAAAACAATGTCACTGCGAGTTTGTAAAAAAGTATAGAACACTTGAGAACCTAACAAATATAAAAGGTTCGTTGCTTCGCTCGTTTAGGATGTTTAAAAAGGAGAAAAAAGTGTAATTCACGAGATGTCTGACTATTGCCGAATGTCCGAGGCCCTATATGTGGGTCTGTGTGGTTACATAGGGTCACCGACAGAAGTGACCGTTAGGAGGGAGGTGGTGGATATGGAGGAAATGATGCAAAAGGCTGCACATAGACATACAGGTATGAGAGATATGACCAGTGGTAGTTATAGGGAAGGTTTTAGGTTTAACTCTTCTGATAGAGACACGATGCTCTGGTCTACCAATCATAAAGTGATAGCCGACTTATCACAGTCCAGTGTGTACGATTTATCAAAACATACTATTATTCTCATGGAGGACACTGGTACACCACCGGGGTTTGTCAGACTACAGCTTCTGACGTCAGCACGGGGTAGCGGTATTGAATTCGTAATTGTTCAGTCCAGTGACGGGATGTACTTATCAAGTTTAAGGTGGAGACAAATCATGTTGACTATGATTAGTGGCCATAAATCTTTCAATAATACAAAAAGACATGGTCCTTGTGCAAACGGTTTCATTGGTGATAAAGAAAATGATTATGTTCTTTGTTTTCATAGTTCCTACTGGTCACGGTTAACGTGTTATTGGAAAAAAAGATGTACTCTGCATAACTGGCCCCCAAACCACGTGTTTAATGATATTCTAACAAAGGGTTGCCATTTTGTGCCTGTCGGAAATAAAATAGCAGCCGATGAAAACGAACTTGATTGGAGATTATCCTTTTCGCAGGCAGAACAAAAACTAGTTTATTCCATGAATCACACACAATTTCTTTGTTACGGACTTTTAAAACTGTTTCTAACGGAAGTCGTCAATCGCGACATAGAGGAACCATTCCTGTGTTCATATTTCATGAAAACAACAATGTTCTGGCTAATACAAATAGGAAATATCACATGGTGTCCAAATTACCTACTGGATTGTTTCTGGAAATGCTTCAAATATCTGTTACATTGCGTCCAACGAGGTGTGTTGCCAAATTTTTTCATTCCACAAAACAACATGTTTACCAGCAAATTGTCCACAGTTGAAGGTACACGCACACGAGATTGTCTCTTAGAACAACTAAACGGGTACTACGAAATAGGCGCAACCTGTTTGCTACTTAGTCCGACGGTCAGAAAAATTATTGAACCAGTTATATGTAACAACCTTGTCAGAATGAAACCACTGCTGGGACATTTCAAGAGTGCTGCAGATACAGATGTTTGTATCAGAAAGGAAATCTATAGCGTAATGGACATTTCATCAAACGACATAGGGAAAAACTGTCGTATTCTGAGATTCATATTAATTTTGTCAAACCAATCACTTACAGAATATAAGACGTTAACATTACAGAAATGCACAGCTGATGTTTTAGTTCAGTCAGCATTGTTATATCTCAATAGTTCAACAGACAGTATAAATAAGAGAGTCTACAGATCAGACAGACTGATTGGTAACTTGTTAAAGCTGGCATGTAGGGTGGGTAATGTGTCTTGTTTGTTGTATCTTGCGATGTACTATTACAGAACATGTAGATATAGAAAGGCGCTCCATGTTACAGCTCTGGTTATATCGAGACTCACACAGCCCTATACCATGTGTTACACAGTGAACCGAGAAAGGTACAATGAATCTGTGGCAGATTGGTCTCTGTCTAAACGTATGAAGAAGGCTTGGGTAAACAATGTATGTCTTCATGGTGATATTTATTATATACAGGAACTTGTTTTAGAACAGAAAGCAAGCGTAGAAAATGGTAACCCAACATTGTATATCACACCCTATGTAGTGACTGACATGTTAAGAGTGTTATGTAACCACAGACTAGGTAACCGGTCCCAGTGTCTACAGTCACTGACAAACCTACAAAAACTGCTCCTTTATGATGATGGGAGATACGTACCCATAGATGACAGAGACATCTCGTGGCAGATACTGGGGATCTGTCAGCACGTTGTGGGGGACCTACACGGGGCGTTACAGTCTTATCAACTATCACTGAGACAGAGACCATACCACAAAATACAGAATGCAACAAAATACAGAACTGCACTTATTTTGAATCAACAAATAAATTATAAAAATTTTAAAAACGTAGCATAAAATGGCATTGCTTTACTAATCAATTTACTTACCTGTTTTTCTATAAAATGTAAACCTGTTTTTAGATTGTTGCCAATATGGATCGATGACTTGGTTCAACAAAAATTAAAGTAAATTAAAATGGACAATTTGATCTTTGTTTGTTACAGAAATACCGCATATGATTCAATTTACTCAATATGATATGTATATACATAATCATCAATTGTTAAAATTATTCGAAATTTTATTAATTTTGTATTATAAGGTTTTCCGATTCCAACAGAAGACATTATAGTGATTGTAGTGTTTTTTCTTTCTATTTAAGGACTTCTGTTTCGACCGGAAGACCTTATAGTGATTGTATCGTTTTTCTTTCTTTCTTTCATTTCCTTCCTTCTTTCTTATTAAGGTTTTTCGTTTTCAACGGAAGACCTTAAAGTGAGTGTACTGTTTTTTCTTTCATCCTATTTTCCCCCTTTTTTGTCGGCGGAATAACTCCGAGATGACTGGATATAATTCCTGAAAATTTTAAGAATAATAGATCCATGATAATATCTCCTGGCGTTTTATTCATTTTTCAAATATCTTTTTTGGTTGTCCGTTTCCTGTCCCGCGACAAAAAACCTTATTCCCTCGAGATCTCAGAAACAACAAGGACCTGAACATCCAAACTTTTTGAAAGATAGACATATGTTTGAAAATGTGTTTAAACTATATTGGTTTGTTCGTCGTAGCTTCCAGTCGTCATTATGTATAATGGAGAGAAAAAAATACGTCTTTAAGAACATCGTTTACTCAGGGTTTGAGTTCTCAAATTCGGATTCTTTTAAAGTTCAATATCATTAGTAATTTTGTTTTAAACACAAAACATATTTATGAAATGAATTGTTATTGACATGACATTTGATATTTTTACTTCATTATTGAAATGCAAAACAATGGAAATTCGGATTAAATTTTTTAGATTTTGTTTTATACTAAGGCCTAAAAAAAAATTGTGTGTTTAGGGTAACACTGATGAGAAAATTAGGTTAGGTAGGTAGGGATTTTTTTTGTTTTATCATATTTTTTTATGCGCGAGAACACATATACAAATATAAAATCATAAGAATGTTTGTGTCATATTTAATCCCATTTTTTGAATTTTAAAAACAGCAGACAACAAAATTAACATTGTTTTATATTGTTGTAATTTTTCATTTCTCTCATTTTCAGCAATGTCAAAAGATCTCTATATCACAGAAACAGTGATCTATTTTCCAAAAGAGTTATTGATATAAATAATGGTAATATTCCAAAGTTCTTATGAAGATGACAAGGCAGATACAAACATTACAAATCAAAAGTTCTATAACAATATGTGACATTCAGAATTTAAATCCTTCTTCTTCTTTTTTTAAATCCTTCCTTGAAATTTAGACAGTGTCATAAATTCACAATATCAAATCCTTTATATTTTTATATATATGAAAACATGTGTTAACATATAAAAACATTCAATTTCAACATATCTCTGGGTTTTTTTAAAAGTACATGTACTTCAATATCTTGAATCATTTGAAATAAAATTAACATTTATATGAAATTTGTCACAATTGTTCTTTCTACAAAATATTATCTATCGCTTGCAAAAATAAGCTAATAATGTTTTTATTTTTTTTTTATTTTTTGCCATAGGGTCGTAAGGTAGTGACTTGTCGTCCCATGTCCTTGCAAGTTTGACATAGTGGTAGGACTGTTTTAAATTCTTTTTTTAGCTCCATGTTTGTCTCTGCTTCAGTAGCGCCACAGTAATAACAGATGTCTCTTCTGCCAGTTGAAGAACTATAGTATGCAATCTCCATTGCGCTTCCGCAGTTGATGTTCATTTTTGTTACAAGTTTACCATGCAAGGAATGCTGTGGTGGTGTCAATGGACTTCCACATGTGAAATCATAACTAGACAAAAGTAGAGCAAGTTGTACTTTTTGTCGCTCTGTTAATTTACTTTTGCCATATATTAATCTAGGTTTGTCGCACTCGATACACATCGTTGTATATCTAGCATTTTGTGCTGTAAAAACACTTGTTTCACCCTGTAAAAGTGGGTCCTCTGGTACTAAATTCGTAATTACGTCTGTTCTTTTATCTTTCTTTTAATCCTTTTTCCTGGTAGGGCTGGTCCTGCTTCTTCTGGTTTTTTAATCAGTGCAGGTCTGTCATCCTCTGTTGTCTCCACCACTCCATTCTTCTTTCAAAGCTTTTGTAGTGATTACCATTGACATCAAGAACTGGATCATGTAGCCAACTACAATTCGCCTGTGATGGGGAACACCACTCAATGTCATCACACTTTCTGATCTGGAAACTGTAGTGTCTCAGTCTACAGTGAACAGCCACCCACTCGTTATATTCCTTAACTTTACTTGTGTGACTTTTTACAAGCTTTTTCTTGTCCATGTTGTGCCTTGACAAATAGTCAATTTCATTTTCCTGCATTGGGCACATGATCTGGAAAGGTTGATCCTTTAACGCTAGTTTTATGAATCGATTCTTTATTGTTCTTCGTACGGGCTCTATAGAAGCTTCCCATTCTTCTCCAAATTCCTGATGTTTGGATCTGATGCTCTCCATTGATGTGCATTTAGAAAGTGTTTTTTCCAGTTCTGTTGACCCTTTCTCTCTTGACAAAGCACAGTTCTGAAGTCCTATATTCAATATAGACATGACCCTTTCTGCAGGATTTATCCAGGATTGACCAGGAGCACACCTGGCTGCTACATACAAATCCAAGTCCAGTTCTTTAAACAGGCAGATAGCTGATACTATAACATGTCCTAAGTTGGTTCGATGATCTGTTCCACCATCTCTGAATTTAAGAACAACCTTTGGTTTGTCCTGTAGTTTCTAAATTTGTTTAAGTAGGGTTGTAGCATGTCTCATTGGGCTTGATGACTGAAACACTGAATCGTTGACTACCACAGTGACTTTTCCTCTGTAAAAAGGTTTATCAATGCTTCCTGGCACATCGCATTGCATATATACAGAAGGTGTTAAGCTGCCTTTGTGGTGCAAATCATGGTCAGTAGCAGCAAGTGTAGTATTACCTAATGCTACTGATTTCTTCCCACGTACCCCAGTTGACATAGGAACATCAGGTTCTCCTATTTGTACTTTGGCTTTGTCATCACAAAAAAAAGCACACAGTTCTTTCCAAGCTCCACTGCTAATGATCTTTCATATTTAAATAAAGCATTGCAGTAATGGTCGTCAGGGTGAGAAATACGTAATTGACGTCTTTGAATTTTATATTGAACTGGAATTTTTGATGTGCAGGTCACGGCAGCATGAGAGTAAGGGTTTCTTGGGCAGAACTGTAAACGTACCAGTGCAGCAGATGGGATTAGTGTGTCATGAGGGCATCGTTCTTCGGTCTGATTAATTAAATCTTTAATGGACAAAATCTCTGACATGTGAGAGATGTTGTGTCTCCTATCATCTGCCGCTGTGTACTCCTCAATAATTTCTCCCAGCTTTTCAAAGAATAAATCATACTGCCCTGATGGTTTTCCTGGGTTGAGTTTTCTGAGATCAGGTAAAAGTCCAGTTTCTCCCAAAAATATCATGCGAATTCTCTGCAGGGTAATTGGGTGTGCTTCTTTGGATGCATCTAGTGTGAGTTCTTTATATATGGTATCTAACAGACCTGGTTGGACACAAGCAACATTTCTCACCCTTGCTTAAAATTTCATTTCATTTCTCTGGTGTGGTATTCAGGAAATCTTTGCTTAATTTTCAGAAGGTTAGATGCAATCTGTGAACATTTGTCACTCTCAATTCTGTTACTTTGAACTTTAATCAAACAGTATACTGTAGCAATGCTTCCACCAGGACTGTATTTGTACATGTCAACATTGACAGATAACTGTAAGTTTTCAAAAGTCTCTGCATTGAACTTTGAAAAGGACTTGATAAATGTTCTCTTTCAACAAAAAATACTGGCTCATTAAAATCTGCTAAGGAAACAACTTTGTCAATACGCTTGTATTCTTCACGGATTCCAATAAAGTTTTTCAAAGTACACCTGACACTAACATCTTCTGATACCTGACGAACTGGATGGTCTAAATTTTGATTAAACTGAACTTTCTCATTCTGTTTTTTCAAGTATGTGTTGTAAGATAGTATACACTCTGACAAATGTTTTATGTCATGTTCCCATGCAGGTGAACTTCTCATATAAGGCTTACTACACAAAGACAATAAAATTTCTGAGTGTGTCTTCATCTGTGTAGCTTCATGGGTTCCAAGTTTCTGTCTCTTTTTCTTTAGGTCATTGTAGTTCTTGAACTTGTCAAATTCTGGTGGGACTCCCAATACTTCTTTCTCCCTTCTGGCTCTGTCATTTATGGTGTCATGTTGGTTTGTTATGTACCACAAGGCATTTGTCAAGACCTAAAATAAATTATGATTTTTTTTACTCTCTTGTATCTTTGCTGTAGCATGCAACAATTGAAAAAAAGGGTAACACACCGATTTTAGAATAAACAAGAGTTAATGGGAAAAGCACCATATTTCAGCATATGCCAGACATATTTTATAAAGATATTTGACATATTCAACTTCAAAACATCATCTTTTGAGTCAATTTTTGTTTCTCTTAAATATCAGAAAAATATAACACAATCACACAATACCAAGTATTAATGCTGTGAATGCTACAGCGACAGAGTGAAATATAGAATGATTTATGGTGATACTACAATTTTAATAACGTGCAAGCAGACAATTCTTTATATGAAGACAGGAATATGTTTATATTAAAGTGATATTAAAGGTGAAAGGAAATTGTGTGTACTAAAAGCTATACCACCCAGAGTCAGTGTCACATTTTTAAGCATAGAGAACTATATGCATAGATGATTTATAATTTAATATTAAGGTAATTCATACACCACTGTATATATTTGACTGTACCTGACTTGCTGGATTCTCACTGAAAATATATAACCATTAAAGTTTATAAAAAAGAAAAACTCTTATCATCAATTTTTTTGTAACTTATATATTTATCTATACATGCATCATTACCTGAGCAAAGTATTTTCCTTCCACATCTGCATTCAGAAATAGTAAATTTCTCTTCTCCATCCACATGATAACATCATTAAATAACCCATCTTTGCTCGACAAACCATCAGGAACACCAGTATCAGCATGTAATGTTAAAGTACCATCATGTAATGTTAAAGTATCAGCATGTAATGTTGAAGTATCAGCACGTAATGTTAAAAAATAATTAATATATACATTTTTTTCAATCTGTACCATCTTTTGAATTTAGAAATTCCTGTAGCTGGCACACAATGATACACGTTACATGATGTAATGTACAATAAACAATGTTTTCGAATTTGATTGTTAAATTTTGATTTTATACATGCATTAAAGACTTAATAGGAGTTTGTTTTATGCACATACCTGAAACGTTTTTTGCTAGGGACTCGAGGTTTGGTTGTCGTTTCAATACACATCCCGAAATTGAAAGTCTACGGATATTTTGCATTGCAACAGCCATTAATAAGCCCGGATGATAACGTTAAAAAATTGCGCGATATATTCCGAGTGTATTCCGAATGGAGAAAAGATGTAAACATTCCCCATTATATAAATCTCCGTAAGAAATCTGTTTTCGTTCCTGTGAATTTTTCTGAGTGGAAAGGGATAATTGTTCAATGAAGATACATGTACAGTAGGGGGACACAAGTCTTGAAAAAAAAATGGCGTCGCTATAACATATCGCAAAATCTTGCGGTTTTAAACTTTGGAAATCCCCGTGAAGTATAAATAGCTTAGTATGTGTCACGTGCCTGTGACGTATTTTTTTTCGTCTGCTCAAGGTAATTTTGTCTTTCTATCGGTGTAAACAAAATGGAGGCGAGACGTCGAGAAATTTCACGACCCATGAAACAAGTCATCGTAGAGCTTTATTCAAATGGAGAAAAAGTGATAGACATTGCACGAAGTGTCAACATATCTTTAGCTTCTGTTTACCGAGTTATTGGTAAATTTCAAAGAACCGGGTCACTTGAAAACCGGCCGAGATCGGGCCGAACCCGTTCCATTGGCGATCGGGAATATCGGAGGCTACAGAGGATCGTTAACAGGGATCGCCTGGCTCCACTAGGAGAAATAACAGCACGATTTAACGAAAATAAACCAACGTCCGTATCTAAAAAGACTATCAAACGGCGATTGAAAGAAAATGGATTTTATAGAGGTGTATACAGGAAAAAAGTTGTGATCAAAACTGTCAACATAAAGAAACGCCTTTCGTAATGTAGAGAAAAGAGGTGGTGGACTGTAAGAAATCAGTGGTCAAAAGTAATATTTAGCGACGAATCTCAAATATGTATCGGTGAAAATAACCGTGTCTATGTGTGGAAAAAAGCCGGAGACAAAATGGCCGCAAGTTCAGTATTATGGTCTGGGGCTGCCTGTGTTTTAACGGTGTTTGGACTTTGTGTCGAGTTAAAGGGAATATAAATTCAGAGATCTTGGACACAAACCTATGGCCTGTTATAGGTCGCCATTTTCCAGATGGGAGTTACCTTTTCCAAGACGACAACGCCCCAGTGCATCGGTCCCGTTTGACTCAGGAATTCGTCGCCAGAAATCGAATTAAAAACATGAGCTGGCCTGCACAGTCTCCGGACTTAAATATTATAGAAAATGTTGGTTATATATTAAAAGAAAACTTCAATCACGAATACACATGATCAATTCACCGGACGAACTTTTTCAACAAACATTGCAAATTTGGCAGGGTATTAATTTAAATTATGTTAGAAATCTTTATGAAAGCGAGGTATTTGATGTCAAACACTATTTTATTTATTGTATTACTGAATTGAACTCTTATGTTTTAAATTTAATGTGGAATGTTTTATTTATAAAACCGTATTTTTTAATTTATTTTAGGCTCCTCCCAAGGAAAACAAAAGATTATCGATTGGCCGACGATTCGTCAGATTCTTTGGATTCCGCTAAATTGTTCAACTCCTGCTAAAGGCTTGTATTTGTTTTGAAATTAATAATAATTTCCCTGTATTGGTGATTTATCTGATTTTTTTCGTCGTCTCTTGTAATTTATCGGTATTTGAATTCATTATCCATTTAGATTCAATCTTTTTTTCATATTTATTTATTGTTTGTTTTTATATTTCATTAATATCACGATGAAAGCAACTGGAGAAAAAGAGAGATCTTGAGATCATTTTTGAGAATACTGAAATTTAAATGCATATTAGTATCTATATATGAATTTGGAAAAAGATAGCAAATAAAAGAAAATTGTAACAAATTTTGAATCAAAACTCGTTCTCTGTTTGTTTTCTGATTATTAGCGAAATATTTTTAAATTCAATGAGTTACAAAATATTCCTGCATGTAAACATAGAGTCTCAGTAATTTAAGGTATAAGGAATGGGGGTTTTTTTGCAATTTTTAAAAAAAAATCCTTAAATAGAAATACATGTAAATTTATGTAGCAACCTTTTATTTATTTCACATCCATATTATTAATATTGGCGTCTACACATATTCATGTTCGCGCAAACCTGCACGCAAATAGTTGCTTTACATTTCATTTTTTTTTTGCTTGGAAAACTGTTGGCAAACGATTTCAATTTTCACAGTTACAATATCACTAACTTTAGCATTGTTCTGTAGTAAAGCAGTGACGGATTCGGGATTTGTTGAAAGGGGGACCCAAAAGGCCGGGGGTCTGAGGGTTGCCTTGAGGCCCCAAGTGTACGTGTCAAGCGAGCAAAAGCCCTTGGGGGTGGGGGGGGGGGGGGGGGCAAGGGGCGAAGGCTCCGAAAGTTCCCATTTTTTTTTGGGGGGGGGGGCATTCTTTGAGCTATTCTAGCTATACTTTACATATCATATGATCGACGAATAGCAACAAAAACTGATTAACTGTTATTGTAGTACTACAATTTTTTATTTAAGGAATGAATTCAATATTTATTAGTTTCATACGATATATGAGTCATTCTCAAAATCCGCCAAAATTTTGGTCACGGGTCAATAAAAAATTATATCAATGAAAAATAATATAAATTTGTACATTGATATATACCACACAATATTCTGCAGTTAGCAAAACACTTAAATTCTTTTTGCATGACAAGTTTAAAGAAAATTTGCCTTTTTTAATGTCCAAATTAGCATGTTTTGCTATGTCACACACTCTTTTTGTTGCACTTTCATGTGGTTTATAAATATATCCAGTACATTTTGCTCTCATTTTTTTAAATGTATGCTTTACACAATTCTTAAGAAGTACATTTCAAACAATAAAAGTTTTGTAAATGTACTTGTATTAAGAAATATCAAGACTTAAATGTGTGTCACAAGAGTTTTCGTCTATCCTGTTATGAGAATGTAAAAACAGAAAATAGAAATATTTAGAATGACCCTTTTTGGATTCAATACTTTTAACCAGCCTCAGTTTCATTTTCATGAAGCCAAGTTGTTGGCACTATTTTTTTGAAGTTCATTAGTTTGAGGAAAATGTCCCAAATGTAAGTATGATTTACTCCGTAGAAAAAAACCTAGTCCTTACTGTTACATTGAAAATTGACTTAGACATGAAGGTAAAATGTGTTAACTTTTCTTACAAAGTAACCTAACAATTTTGTTTCAAACTACTGCATCATCAACATTGTATGGTAGACAGGAAGGGAAACAAACAACCATATATAGAGTAATTGTCTATCCTGTTATTGTCCATCCTGTTACATGTAAATTTGTAACAGGAAAGACAACTTTAAGAACAGGAAAGACTAGTATTATATAAAATGAGGATTTTAAGACATTTTCAATATTTATTTTGCAATAATTTTTCATAAAATATTCAATAAAGTAGTATGTACAATAAATTAACCTTAAGTGAGGATTTTTGTTTTAATAGTTTATGTTATCACATAAGAAGTGATTTTGCAACAGGAAAGATATATCATTGTTATAGTACGTACTAATTTTTATAATAACAGAAGAACTATGAATATTTGTTCACTTGTCAAAACATTTTTCATATCATTTTTTGTGAACAATTATTTCATATTCTGTTTTTTATTACTAACAGATACATTTTGTTAGTAAATGATGTCAAAATATATTTTTGTAACAGGAAAGACATGGACTGTTACAGGATAGACAATTAATGATTGTATTTTTCTTTAAAGCATAATCATGCTGATTATTATATATAATCCATGATAAAAATTAGCCTATATGTTTTTGAATTATATCTCAGTTGTTTAAAAATCAATTCAATATCTAGTGATTATGTATAAATATATTAAGGCATTTTAATTCAGTGTAACAGGAAGGACAATAAATTGTTTCTCAAGCAACATAATTTTCCCACCTTTTAATCAAAATATTTGATCTGCAGTTAAGTAAACTATTTTTATGATATGAGGACATAGATGTCTCTTGTATGCACCAAATTGGTAGAAAAAAAACCAATTGCTTCTTCTGGCCCAAAAAAAGTGTTGATGAATGCTGGTATACTCTGGATAACATATTGGCCATCATTCCAGAGCCAGAACAGTTAGATGGGAGTACCCACCACTAGCGTCGGAAGCAAATTAAAAGTAGGGGGGGCAGGGCTAGACTAATTCTCAGAAATATTGAGGAAAAAAAAACTAATTCCCAAAATCATGAAAATCCTATTTTGCTAAATTAGACCTTTTTTTTTTTTGGTGGGGGGGGGGGGGGGGGGGGGGGGAGTATACCTATACTGCCAAACAAAAAATCTTACCTACCGAAATTTTTTTCCCCGAATCATGGAATTCCTGATCCCTTGGGGGGGGGGGGGGGGGTGTATACCCAACTTCTCAATCTGAACCCTCAATGATGCTATATGCCTAATAGTTAGGTCTAACTCAGCAAAAAAAGTGGGGGGGGGGGGCTAATCCCCCCCCCCCCCCGTTCCGACACCTATGCTGATTTTTCCGGAAGTTTGCCATCAATCTTTTAAGGTTAATTTAGGAACAATTATCTTTGGTGCGAGAAAAAGTGGGGGCGCTGAACCCTCTATGATGCTATGTGCCTAATAGTTAGGTCTAACTCAGCAAAAGAAGTTTGGGGGGGGGGGGGCTAAGCCCCCCTAGCCGACAGCATCTAAAAAAAAAGTTACAGAAAAGTGAGACAGCCTACAGTACTTAGTCATACATAAAGCTAACCAATGCTTTAAGTACTCTGTTAAATGTAATCTTTTTATTTTACTCTACATTGTCCTTCCTGTTACTTCATTTTCTTTAAAAGTTGATATTTTCTTAGGCAATATTCTTATAGGAAAAGTTTGTTTCTTTTGTATTTTACATAGTAATCAGAAATAAATCTATTTAATTTAAATATCAACATCAATTTCCACTACTGACCAGATTGTGTTATTAGGAGTCTCTCCTGTTACAGTTGTAAACATTTTTCAATTGTTATTCTATATTTTTCAATATATTTTACTTCTTCACAAATGTCATTATATATTAGGAACACCTTAGTAAATTTTCAGGATTTTTTATAGTCAGTGTTTTACCTAATGAAGATTTTGATCTGAATGTACACAAGAAGTCCCTCCTGTTGCTTATTTTAATCTTTCCTGTTACATGTTTTACTGTAAAGATTATAAAGCTTTTAACATAGTATTTAATGGCATTGTGTAAGGTTAATCTATATTTTAACAGCATATTAATTGACTCCAAACTGTGAGATTGATGCTAAGTTTACTATCAATCAACTTTAAATCAGAATTATAACTTTGTAACAGGAGAGACTTGTTTAATACAACGTACTGTCTTTCCTGTTGCGAGGCTGTCTTTCCTGTTACAGCACCATAAATATAAAAGTATGTTGCTTGTGTATATTTCTTTTAGGTTTGGGTCTACACATATGCTTAAAGTTTCATTTCTAATCAAATATAAGCACATTGAGCTTGATACTTATCTTTTTATTCTGTAAAATTGTGAAAATAACAAACAAAATGTTTACCTGTTTGAAAATTTTCTATAATATTATTGTAATTTGTACTTTGCTTCTGTTTCATTGAAAAAATGTTACTGGTCCTTTATTTGTCATGCTTTCACAATATTGTCTGAAGAAATTTTGGAATATTGTTTTGCTTCAATTTATTAAAATTTGTATTTTCTAAAGTGTAACAGGAAGGACAACATTTAAGTATGACCAGTTCTTTGATTGTGTTTTACTCAGAAATCAAATAATTTCTAGGTGGGAGTTAAGTGTTTTTGTATTCTTCAGATATGTGTTTATTATTACAATTGAAAAAAATTATTTTTCAACACAAGAAAATTCTTGATTTTTCTTAAATTTTATTTCTGCGTTTTTTGATAATGACTCATATGCGAAGCAGTTTATAAAAAAGCGAAAACTGTTCCAAACCATTTTATATCGTATAAAACTAATCAGCAGTTTATAAAGCATAACCTGGCGGATTGATACGTTTTTGACTTAAGTCTTACTATAACGTAGGCAACATTCTTTATACGATATAAAATAATTTTTTAACCAATCAGAAAGCGTGTTACAACCAGTATTAAACTTTGATCACATTTTTCTTTCTCTAAATCCGCCAATGTAAAGTCTAACAGGAAGTAATTCATCAAAGATATATATATATATATATATATATATATATATATATATATATATATATATATATATATATATATATATATATATATATGAACTGGGATCATAAAATTTGGGTTGTATACCTTTGTACATGTATGATTGCACAGCTAGCTGTCACTGAATGGAACTTCAAATTTCTGAGTTCGTCGGAGTGAACGAACATAATAATATTTTGTTATTTTATTGGCATCATCAAACGTAAGCATTAACAATCAGAATCAAACTTTTAAAAGTTTATTTAAAAAAAACCTTTATATTTTTTTTTATATATGCCCGCTTTTAATGAATATAAATATATAACTTGTGAATGTTTCTGGTATCTAAATTATAAATAAATACGTTTTCAGAGGTGTAGTCTCCATTTCAAATATCACAACATCCACGTTTCTTCGAGAGAAAAAAAAACCCTAACAATTTTACGAGTGCTTTAAACCTCCCAAAGAGGGTGATTTCAACATGCATCGGACACCCTTGGGTTTTTTAGCTCACCTGAGCTGAAAGCTCAAGTGAGCTATTCTGATCACATTTTGTCCGTCGTCCGTCTGTCCGTCTGTCCGTCCGTCCGTCTGTCCGTCTGTAAACTTTTTACATTTTGAACTTCTTCTCTAAAACTGCTTATCCAATTTCAACCAAATTTGGCACAAAGCATCCTTATGGGAGGGCGAATATAAATTGCAAAAATTAAAGTCCGATCTGTATTCAAAGCGGAGAAAACCTTGAAACTGTAGAAAAAGGGGGGTGCATTTTTAAAAATCTTCTTCTCAAGAACTACCAAGGCAAATTCAACGTAGTTTAGCATAAATTATCCTTATGGGAAGGAAAATATAAATTGCAAAAATTAAGGTGTAATTTTGTTTCAAATCGAAGTTATTACGAAAATAATAATAAAGGAAAGGCGTATTTCAATCGGGCTCGGCATCCGGTAAAATGGGTAGGCAAGACTTGGCCTGGGCAAAACAAAAGATTGGCAGTTATTAATCTGCCAATCTCATTAAAATTTCAGGATATTTGATGGACTAGTATATTTGTATTCGCTGTAGATATTGCTGCAAAATAATGCGTATTTGGAATTGACGATTGCCGATCTGCCCTGGCATTTATTTTGCCACGGCCCGGGTTTGCATACCCATTTTACCAAGACTCGTATTCCATACTTCTAAAACGAGGTTCTTTGTTTAAAGCAGCCATGACATTATACGAAAAAGGGTCGATCTGACTATGATGAATTTGCTTGTTGTGCAACAGTTCGCGTATGAAGGGAAGTTTTGAAACATGAAAAATATATTGGTGCCGATTTTGTGAAGTAAATTGAGGCTAAATATTTCAATGCGTTGACAGTTTTCACACATGACGTTGGTGTTAGCTTGTTCTGATTTTCGTTTCGTTTTCATTATTTATGCTTTGTAACCTGGAAACTATCGTCTGTATTTCGTGATTTTTCGTATCAAATCAATCAGAGACTTCGGTAAATCAAACAGTTACGTTAACTGTTTACCTGCGCATATTAAGCAAAGTCTGATGTAGGGGTACTGAAATACAATTCATTCTATCGGTAATTCGGCATTATCTTTTGCGTAATGGTACATTAATGCAATAGGTTTTGTTGAGATGCTCGGCATTTTCTCTAGTTTATTCAGTTTAAATAGAGTTTGATATCACTTACGGAAATATGTAGGTATATCCATGTATATATATATGATTTATTTCGAAAAAATAAATTGTTTTCTTTATTTGTTATACATGTAGTGCATGTTGTTTACAATTTCTATTTACTAACCATATTTGAGTGTTAAGCTTCGAATTATAAGCAAGATACAGAGATTTGCTCACAATTCTATGTTTGTACACAGATCTTAAAAGCTAAAGATTAAAAAAGTATAAAAAATTGTCAATATTTATTACGAAAATTTTCAAAATCTGTTCTTCCAGAAACCCACTTATTGAATTGTAAACTTAACCTTTTTAGCTCACCTGAGGATGGGACCACAATGGGGGGTCGAAGTTTAACATGAATATATAGAGTAACTCTTAAGAAATCTTCTTCTCAGAAACTAATCGGCCAGGAAAGCTGAAACTTGTGTGGAAGCATCTTCAGGTAGTGTAGATTCAAAGATGTGAAAATCATGACCCCTGGGGGTAGGGTGGGGCCACAATGGAGGGTCGAAGTTTAACATATGAATATAAAAAGTAAATCTTTAAAAATCTTCTTCTCAGAAACTAATCGGCCAGGAAAGCTGACACTTGTGTGGATGCATCCTTAGGTAGTGAAGATTCAAATTTGTGAAAAACATGACCCCCGAGGGTAGGGAGGGGCCACAATAGGGGATCGACGTTTTACATAGGAATATATACAGTAAATCTTTAAAAATCTTCTTCTCAGAAAATAATCAGACAGGAAAGCTGACACTTGTGTGGATGCATCCTCAGGTAGTGTAAATTTTAAAGTTGTGAAAATCATGACCCCCGGGGGTAGGGTGGGGCCACAATGGGGGATCGAAGTTTAACATAGGAATATATACAGTAAATCTTTAAAAATCTTCTTCTCAGAAACTAATTCGCCGGCAAAGCTGGGACTTGTGTGGAAGCATCCTCAGGTAGTGTAGATTCAAAGTTGTGAAAATCATGACCCCTGGGGGTAGGTTGGGGCCACAATGGGGGATCGAAGTTTAACATATGATTATATACAGTAAATCTTCTTCTCAGAAACTAATTAGCCAGGAAAGCTAAAACTTGTGTGGAAGCATACTCAGGTAGTGTAGATTCAAATTTGTGAAAATCATGACCCCTGGGGGTAGGTTTGGGCCACAATGGGAGGTCGATGTTTTACATAGGAATAAACAGAGTTATTCTTTAAAAATCTTCTTCTCAGAAACTAATCAGCCAGGAAAGCTGAAACTTGTGTGAAAGCATCCTCAGGTAGTGTAGATTCAAAGTTGTGAAAATAATGATACCCAGGGGTAGGGTGGGGCTACAATGGGGGGGGGGGGTCAAAGTTTAACAAAGGAATATATAGGGTAAATCTTTAAAAATCTTCTCAGAAACTAATCAGCCAGATGATTCTTTATAATTGTTAAGACTTTGGCCCCAGGACAATTCTTTGGCCTCACGAGAAGGTTCAGAGTTTGATGTACGTTTATATCCCATATATAAACTATTGTTAGGGATCTTTTTTAGATCTGCAATACTCAACATATGATATGACTATAAAATCATCCTGTTAGAAAAGGGACTAATGATTATAAACATAAGAATATCCAGGGGAAAATGGATTTTATTTATACAGGATTTACATGAATTATTGTACATTGTCCAGATAGTTTGTATTATGACTCCATTGAGCTGATTTTATCATACCTCTTGTTCCTCAGGTGAGCGATGTGGCCCATGGGCCTCTTGTTTCTTTTATCACACATCAATTTTAGTCCAAATATAAATGAAACTTGTTTTGGAAATTACAGGTTTTCCCCTTTCTTAATTAATTGAAGCACAATTGTGAAATTGTTAAAAACTTTTTTTAAAAATAGCAAATTGATGAAGTGTTGAAAATGATATTTCACCATGGATCGGACAATATTACAATAGAGATTTAAAACAACCAAATTTTTGGATTTAATGTGAAAATAGAGAGGCTCGGAAAATAAATGTATTCAATATTGCTATTCAGGTTTCTTTTCATTTAAATACTCGAAACTTCAGTCAGGAATTTAGACTTGTGCTTCTGTTTACAGGAAATATTTGTCATGAGGGGTTCTTTATCGTGCCAGCGCCTACAAGAACTTTGGATTAAAAAGGTAGTATCCATAAAACTCGAATTTTAAGGATGACATTTACTAAGAATGAACAAAAATTCCATTGATGATAATGAAAAACCAACTATTGTGTGTTTTAGACCTTACATGGTAGTGTTATTCTTCACTTTCAAAAAAGTAGGTCAATGACCTACTTTTTGAGTTAATGGCCATTGAATATTTTTTGAAAATTTAAGAAAAGAAAAAAGATTGAGATTTTCTTAATTTAGAAAATAATACAAATTACTTTTTAAAATTCTTTAACAAATGAAATACAGTATATGAATGGAAGTGACATTAAATAGATAGAAAGCATTAAGTTTTCATTCACAATTTTTATAGATATTCTAGTCCGAATTTCCTCTATTAGTTTTCAAATTGCTACCCATTTTTGATTCAAAATAACAAAAAACTTAATGATGATAATGCTAAAACATTTATGGTATTTTACTCAATAAATAGACCTTTCTCTGATGGCATAAAATTTATATGAGGTCAATGATCAAAATTTTGAGATAAGGTGCCTTTTATCATTTTTAAGCATTTTCAATATTTTTGTAGTGTGTGCCATACGATTATCTAAACGAAAAAGCAAGATAAAACCAACAGAAAATATGGAAAATTATGTTGACTAACAAATAAAATCTTAACTTTAAATATTATAGTACTACCAAAAATATTTCAGTGGAAAACAAAATCTAAAAAATTTAGTCCGAATTTCCTCTTTTTTGCTAAAAGTCAAACTTTGTCAGAGCCTAATTCCATAATTTAGAAGAAAAAAATCGGTTTTTATGTCAATAATAATTCATTTCATAGATACTTTCTGTATTTAAAACAAATTTTACTCATGAAATTGAACTTTTTAACAATCCGGATTTGAGAACTCAAACCCTGAGTAAACAACGTCCTTAAGTGGTTTGAGGAAAATGTTTGCATCACTTATTTTTTAAATTTTTCCTTCACGAGACATTCAAAGTATATCACAAGGAATGGGCAATTAACATATTAATTATTAGACAAGATCATGCACTCCAGAAAACAGTCCGATGCATGGATAATTCGTGTATAATACATAGTGAAATGAATATATGGAGCAAAATGACCTTGACATCAATTGTTCAATTTTTTAAGACTTATTTTAAGTAAATTTTGTTTCAAAACTTAGTTCTTTCTGATCATTTTAGGTAGAGGGTGCATTTTCACTAACTCAAAATCAAATGGATAACATTTAAATAGGCCTATATAATACTTTTCTTTAAAATCCTTGTAATTAAATTTTCAAAGATGGCGTATTTGACGTCATTTTACGATGCATATTTATTTGTATATTTATAACCATAGTTGTCAGATCCAAGGCATGTGTCCGATGCATGATTAACTCACTCTAGGTGATTTAAGGACGTTGGCTCCTGCGATCAAAAGTCTTAAACTTTTTTTCTGAAGTGTTTTTTTTTAAATTTACAAACAGAGCTTAACCAAAATTCAAAATAAAATTGGGTTCTATATGCTTCATTTGGCCCTACAGTGTATTTAATATGACCTTTCTGCACTGAAAGTGCAGATTGCATATAAATCGCTTTTCCCTCTATAATTTAATTTCGGAATGAACCATGGCATCAAACACAAATTTAATATACTATTTAAAATAAATAAAAATAAAATTATCGTAAAGAAAAATGTCACAATTTGATATTTTGACCTGTTTGCACTTATAAAACGCTAATTGTATCCATTAACGATTCAACATGTAATGAAATTTATTTAAAAGTCTCAAACTTTTTCTCAAATTATGATAAACTTGTCTTAAAATTCCAGAAAATAAAACCAAAAGTATGGGTCTATTATGTTAAATTTGAGATATGGCATGAAATAAGTTAATTTGAGGCAAAAATTGGGATTAATTTTCTTTTGACTTTCATGAAATATAAGTTAAATTTGCCAATATGTGTCGATAGAAATATTGAAAAATTGTAAAACTATGTTTTTTATAACAAAATGAAGATAAACTATCTGGAAATTTTGTTTGAACTGAAAATAAGGAAGCTAAAGTGATGGTACTCTAAAACAACTAAGTTATGAAAAATGTTCATTTTCTTCTTAAAAACCTTCCGCCACAAAATATAGTCCCATAGTAAACTCTGTTAATATGGAATCATTTTTCCTTAACTCTTTTATTTAATATAGTTTGATTGGCATTATAAGATATGAATTTATGATGCTTCAATTCCAGAAGAGAGGTGACCCAAAATGGCTGCCCAAAAACAGAGGAACACCCCTCTTTAAGTTGATACTAATCTGACACAGACAGAAATTTGATTCATAAGTTGTTTTTATTTTTTTTTATTTTAGGGTGCTGCTCTTTGCTCATTAAATTACGAATGAGTGTGCCACATGTACCTTTCACACTGAGCAAACATATAATTATCTAAATTGTATATGCCCTTTAATTAAACTAATCAAATTAGCATTATTAGTTTTAGATTTGAATATACTTTTATTTAAGATTTCAGAATCATACAGGTTAAAAAGAATCTCTTTGTCAAAGTTGAATCAACAAGGTGTGTTATTTGCCATTTTGATAACATTCCACCACTGTTTACCCTTACGTAAATATGTGAATAACAGGAAGGGGGAGGGGGGGGGGGTTAAGCGCTGGTGAGAGAAAATGTGGGTGATGGATCATCTGGATGATCTTATATCAATCTGATCTTGTACCTGTTGATTATGTAATGGCAGAGAAACTGCTGGAGGCCCCACTCCAAAGGATCGTGTCTGAGTATGTTTACACTCCACTTCAAACAATAAGATTCTAAATAGTCGAATTTCGTTTAGTCGTGTGAAAAAATAGCAGATCTCAAGTATTTTTTCCATTTTCAAAGATTAGGAAGTATACCTTTTGTAATGATTAAACAGAGGTAATTCAAGATTTACATAACTCACCTAGACGATGCATTGTCTAAATGGGGCTACTATCGTCCTAACTACATGTATATTTTATTATAAAAAATTTAGAGTTTAATATGCCGTATTAACATAAACAACACATATAACTATATATATTTACACTTGCAAATGTTTTCTCATATATTAACACTGTTCGCGCAATCCGCTGTTATTCCTACATAACATCATTATGGGTCAAAAAGGTCAAAGAAGCGCATGAATAATCTAGGTCACTACTTTTTCTATGTTCACAAACTCATCGACTTGTGCTGAAACACACCAATTTAGATATCGTAATGAAAACATAATTTAGGCATAAAATATAAACGTATCTGTATTTTGTTATACCAAGTTTTATTCATTCATATTCGGGCTTTATGGGATTTGATCACGTGACCAACCCGTATTTATATCCCGATGTACATCCAAAAATGATACCTTATTTCTTAAATAAACATACGAATTTAAATAGTTAGGACTACTATTCAACTGGATATGAAACCTGCCCCTCAAACGATAAGGGCACATACAAAAAACTCCTTCGAAATATATGAGTTATATTAAGCATTCAAGCATTAGTATAAGGTATTTATTGCCGAGATCAAAGAGATGCCGCGGACATTATTCTCCATATACCACGAACGTCATCAGTAAATTATCAGATCAGATATACCTATTTGTGTCCCACTGATCATGAAAATACAACTTCAAACCGTAAAAAGTTTTAAACCCATGCCAATTTCACGTTTTAGTTCCAGTAAAAACGCACTGTATTGCCTCAAATGATCAATGCGGCTGTTCCTAGAACCTCCTTAGCACATTTTCACAGCGTGTTTTTACATAAAATATATAATGTGTAGTAGTAATAATCGTATTAAATTTGCCTTTAAAATATTAGGAATTTGATTCAAAGATATTTTATAAATAAGTAAAGTGTATTAAAACATTACTAACAAAATCGTTGGGGTTACACGGAAAAGCTGTCAAATTGACCTAGATCATCTCTCTATCCATTAGGAGAAACGATCTGTAGAAATACTTAGTGTAAGTAGAATAGATATCGTGAATGTTGCAGGATAACCTCCTCAGTCTCGAAATGTTGTTTGAAATATAAAAGCCTTGGCTAACACCTCGGCTTTTATATTTCAAAGCAACATTTCTCGACCTCAAAGGTTATTCTGCAACATTCACGAAAACTCGTACTTTATTTCTTAAATAACTCATATATGATCATCACAGGGCACCTGTTCCATAAACGGTAACCTCCTCAGGTAGCAAGGGACAGTTTCGAATAAAGTACCCGTCAATATTTTTGTAAAATTGAGAGTTGCTGTACTTGAAGGCTTATGAGTGTTGCTAAAATTCATGAAATGATTTTTAATGATTATCATTAGTTAGAGGGATGTCTGTTGTTGAAATTGATATGCAATATGTAGGCCCCTTATGTTAGGTACATAAGAATCAGAAGTAAAATGCGAAACCTGCGGCTATGACTGTTGTGCTGACTTTTCACTGTGAAATTGCAAGTTACAGACGGGAGGTAAAATAACACGAAAAGTAGGTGGATGGGACATTGTAAACTATACACCGGTAAGTTTCTGACATGTGATAGTGCAACATGCACGCGGTACGGAAGGTCAACCCTCTGCAGGGAATTAGCTGGGGGAGGTCTAAAAAGCTGAAAAATCATGAAAAATAAGCAAAATATGAAAGGGTCAAAATCTCATAAAAACCAGTATCTAGAGAATTTTACAGGTTTTGACTAATAATTTTCTTCAGAAATTGGTGATTGGCCTTATAAAGAGTGAATTAAAGGTATTTGTGCTGAATGGGAACTGAGGAAATTCTAGTTACAGAGTTCCGAAGACATGCATCCCTTGGCTACAATGAATTGTATCAAAAAAACTGTCCCCTGCCACCTCAAGCATATGGCGAGGAGGTCGAAATGGTGAGCTAAGGATATCAAAATTACAAAACTTTTTAAATAGGTTTTTACTAGAGTTAATTGTAAAAATGCCGTGTATAGTCTATTCAGATCTACAAGGTCCTGTAAAGACTGTATCCTGGTCGCGGTAACAATTTACCTTTATTATCTCATAAAACTATGCAGCGGTTAATGGAAGCTGGATAATATCAGTACAGACGACCCGACGACCCCCAAGGACACTCGATCGCTCAGGTCCTTACCTTACGAAAGAGAGACAACAGCTGGGTCTTCTCAACGCATTTTAACGTCCTTTATTAAGACGCTTTGTCTGAACCAGAGGCGATGTCGCCGTTAACTTTCTCGGCTTTTACGGCAAAGAAAAATACAAAATGGTGAAGGACAAACTTAAAAAAGGAGACCAGAAGCTTTTTTGAGTTATTTTAGTTTAATGGGAGTGACTGATTGCCATACATTCCCCCCATATACAGACAAAGATATATAAACATACCAATATGTACATGTAGGTGGCGCATTTAATTGTTTAGGTTTCTGAGACTTTCCTTAAACAATCTGTAAAATTCTTTCCGCGGCCAGGCTTTTGAAGTAAACCGATTGTGGATTTGACTGACAGTTTTGACGATCCTTGAAGATTTATCTAGTTTAGTTGGGGTTTTTTTCAATTGGAATCTTAATCTAATCGGGACTTTGCTACAAAGTGTTAAAAAGTTATTGACATTTTACAAATTATAAATTGCATACTTGACAACATGCGAAAAGTCAAGTGATTAGAAAAATATCTGAAATAATAGAATAATTAACTTAGTAATTTTTTTTTTAATTTCAATTCCCAAGAATCAAGTTGATAAGAATGCAACTGGGACTAAGGAATATTTTTGTTGTATACATCTGATATTAAACACAGGCTTTAAAATGATATATAAATTAAATATTTAACAGCCAATAGCAAGGTCAATCAATGTCATTGATAACTTCTTGTACAAAGGTAAATGATTATATATCTTTAATATAAAAATACACACAGTATCATGTACAAATTAAAAGTCTTTGGCAATTTCATAATCGAAAAAATATTGCGAATAAGTATATATACGCCTGAACAAAATCACCTCTATGGCAATACGTAATATGCATTGGTAAATGACGATCAGTTGTTCTCCACACAAGGAAATACAGTTGAATTACTAGTACATGTATATAGTCGTTGTTTACAAATTACTATAATTCTGTAACATGGACATCACATTCCACGAGAATTTGGCCGCCGTAGATTGTGACGTATATCGTTGACAGTGTCCGATATCCAAATGAAGTTCCTGCGCCATGGATAAAATCCCGACATAGAAAATCGGCATGTCGTCGATTCCGATTTGCGTCATGGCGGGAAACTCCTTCAACTGGAACCGCGCCCTCTGGTTTGGCTTCACGATGCCATCAACTGTCGACATATTGGTTATGCACAGGACGTAGGGAGATTTTCCCGTGTTGGGCGTGGAGTGAATTTCTTGGGCTACCTCGGTGGACATATATTCCAGGGGATAACCGGATATGATCTTGTTATTTATATCGTCAGTGCACTGTTTTGCAAGGTACCAAAAGTGTTCCCGCGGGTTCTCAACGAGCGGAAGTTTGACTGTTAACGGAAGGTGTACGGCAGCAACCCCTGGGTAGGCTTGATACAAGCTGTTTTGCTGCGTATAACGCCTCATATTTACCATAATCTCCACTGGAATCATTAAGACTTTAACATCGTCTGCTATTGAAGATTTGATCAACTGTCCAAACGCAATGCAAGACGCCGCAATGCAGGCACCCGTAACTGTCACACTGTTTTGCTTGCATTGCAGTAGGAATTTCTTCGACTTCGTTGACTGTAAATGGGATCGAATGGACTTTGTCGATTGTTTTTGGTTCCGTAACTGTTCGATTTCATCATAGAAGTGTGCCTCATACGCTGGAAGAGCATCGATGAATTTTGAAGGATCTCCGCTGTTACAATCCAAAGAGACCACCCTGCGATTGGGGTTTAATAAGGGAAGGAGGTACTCAATGGCGGGAAGAATCTCGATTTCTTTCACAGAACTCGCGTCTATCGTCTCTCTTTGAACCATGTCCAAGAATTCAATGAAATCGGCAAAGAGAGTCCGAAGGTAAATTCCATCAGCTAAACTGTGATGGAAACAGAACACGAAAGAAAACTCGTGGCCGTTTGCTCTTGGTCCAATCGGTTCTCCATTCGTATTTCTCACGATCGTCAGTCTCCATAACGGACCGTCTTTCACAGCAAAGGATTTGCACGATTCGTCGTGTAATAGAGTTTCTTTGTCACAAGAAGAAGAAACTTGAATGTCAAGTTTGACAGGGTTCATTTCGACGAATTTAAACTCGGGGTATTCCTTGTCTGTTTCTTTGATTGTCATCCTCAACATTGGATGTCTTTTTAACAAACAAACCATCGCCTCCGTCACTTCCGCTTTGGTGACGAATTTTTCGCACATCAGGGTAGCCATTTGGGCATAGATGTCTACACCACGAATGTAATAAACATGGTACATGGTTTCTAGAGGTCCCAGTTTTCTTTCATACCGCATCTTGAGACAGTCGTTGTATTGAAAATGAAAATGTCCCGGATCAACCATCCTGAAAAACAAAGATTAAGTAGTTAAAAACATCAGAAACAAAACTTTACCCTCAGAAGTTTTTTTCGTCACTCCAATATAATTATATACATATATTTTGCAATTAGAATTCTTTCTTAATGTCAAAAGGATTACAGCTATATTTTTAAATGAGGTGTTGCTTTTAACAGAATCAGTGTTGTTGATGTGACCTTTTGGTAATGTGATTTGTAAATAAAGATAGTCAAATCACAAATACAACTTTTACTTCCTGAATTAGAAGGATTGTCATTAAATAACTTCCCGCATGCACTGTGACGACAAGAAAATAAAGACCAGAAAGATTTATTGAATTCGTTTTTCTTATATTAAATATTATTAGTTTTTAGAAGTGTTTGTAAAAAAAAATATTTGTTTCAGACAGTTATCTGAATCAGTAACAAAAACAATCAAATATCTGAAATTCCACAAGACTATAACAAAAATGAAAACTGTTTTTCTTCAAGATTATCACAAAACTTACAATTTTTCATTCATCAAATATTTTTCTCCTAACATTCTTTTTACTAAATATTCTCCCCGTCGCTTCATGCAATTTACCTGCATTCAACAGCTATGCGCTCTCCAGTTTGAAATGAACCCCCAGTATTTTCTATTTTAAATAGTTTTCAGTTGTCAGCTGACATCATAAGTTGCATTCGTAACAATTGTTTTCCCTGCGTTGTGGGTGTTAATAAGATTTGCGTGATTTTAGTTTACGTTAATTTCTTGAGTGCCTCAAATTAACGCAATTGAACCCGGAACAAAATCAAAAGTTACATATGTTTCTAAAAACATGCATCAACATTGTATTCATATGTACACGCAAGGGGGTAGGTTTTTTTAAATATCTAATAATAGTGTTAAATATGTTATCGATCCACTCGTTAAAATATTCTTAAATATGGTAAGGTTCGGTTGATTAATATACGGATTTTGTTTTTAAATTTCATTTTTTTTTAAATTACATTTATGAATATTTATAAGAAATTTTTTTATCAAACTATAGATAGGATGAATAATGAAATATCCCCTACCTTTTACCTGGTTGGTTTAAAATGAATATTGCACAGGGAAAATCTCGAGACGGGGGTTTTTATACAAAGATAACCCGGGAAGAGAGATGAATATCTACTCGATTTAAAACTGAGGATGGTTTGGCCCCTTACTCAATGGCGATTTAAGGTACAGGCAATTAAATGACAATTTTTCGCTCAATAAAATGTTTGTTGAAAACAATTCGGTTTCCGTGCTTTTATTGAAGAGGAAGAACACCCCTTGAAGATATGTACATATATTTATGACCTGACTAATAACGGGAAGGGCAGGCTATTGTTATCTCTTTCCAATTAAAAAATTATAAACTTTTTTTGTTTACCTTCCCTTGGCATTGTATGTGTGTTTGTTTTACCTTACCTGTATTGTAAATCGTGTATATAAATCGACAGAAAATTAAACTTCCATAACAAGGAATATTTTCTTCAAGGCATTTTGCAATAGATGACTTACAAGTAATCTATATTTCCTGTGAAATCGACTTAAATTTGCAAATCATATAATTACGTCAAGAGATATTTTATCACACATTTTCATGGTGTGAAAAAAATAGGCCAAAAGTATAGACATATGTATTCGGTTTTTTACTTACAAAGGGAATTACGTACGCTTGCATCAATCAACACAGTTAATTTATTGAAACCAAGTCTTAAATAGTTTCGCGACCTTTTTTCCGTTTGAACGGCTGAATTAGGTGTTAGAGTGATAAATGATTTGTCTTCCTCTCGCTTTATAAAAAAAAATATGAACAAACTTAAATGAAAATATTATAAATAATTACATTTTTCAGTGTCTTTGCCTGTGATAACACTACGTATCGATTTTGTACTATACAGTCCAATAAATTCAAATGGCGTATAATTGGGGCGCAAGCGGTGTTTGCTTATTTATATTCAAATATTCAATCGTACAAATGCTGAAAGTTATTTTATTATAAGTAATAAGGAATCATTCTTTGAATATTTGAGTCGGGGCGTGATCAAATCTATCATAAAGCCCTTCGGACATTATTGGATTTGATCCCGCCCCGACTAAACTCACCTCACGATTCCTTAAATAACGTATTCAGTAGATTAATAAACAGCAAGTATAGCTGTAGGTCTGTAGCTCTACGAGAGAATGCTACGGCATGACAGCCCGAACTTTCCCTGTAAACAGAGCTACAGACCTACAATATGTCCTATTCAAACCGGATATCAGATGCCATAATAAATGTGTATTCCTTGTACAATACAGATATACAACACTAGTCTAGTAGAACGAAGTTAATGTTGATAATGAATACAAGAGCAGTAACCGTAAAACATTAAAAGATATCTGATCTATATTTTCAAAACCAAAGCGTTGCATCCTTTTGACGCTTGATGACCAGGCACGCGTATGTATCGCAAAATAATCTTGATGAAAATATTATAATAATATTCATTTGTATATTGAATGGTATATAAAGTATCGTCTGCTATAGTTGTTAAACAAGGTTTAAGTTTATTTCATTTCTGGAAACGGCTTTCTCCTTTACTATCATACTTTACACAACACTAACTTATGGTCTCCTTGGCTGTTACAAGTACATGTAATTGTGTTTATTGAGTCATCACTAGTAAATGGACTCTTACGATCACGGTGTGGTAATCTAGCCATTATGTCATTGTCAAAACAGACGATAAATGAGAAAAGTCAAATTAATTTAAAAGGTTTCGAGGGTTTTATTTATTTGGGACCTAACACGTGACAAATGGGTTGCAATAATTACATGTAAAATTGACTGATTACAAATTTATCGTGGGAAAAAAACCTAGCATTTTGCATTTTTTTTAAATGGGAGTTCATGAAAAAGAGGTTAAACGCTTTCGGCAATTCGAAATTGCATTTTAATTTTGTAAAGCACAAATTTTAAGATATTTTTATAAATGAAAACAAGATTATTATTTGTATAATGGACATAAAAAAATGAAAGCAAAAGAAAAAAAACTTGGTACTAGTAACATTTTTGTTACGGTGCGTTGAGTTAATGTCCATAATATCACAAAGTTATTTATTCAATTTGAAACATTGTTAAAGGGAGTGAAATGTATCAAGTCTTGTTGACATTTTTTCGTTTTGGTAAATTGTTAAATGAAAAAAAAAATCTTTATTTTATGATTTTTTGACATGCCGTATAAACTTCCATTACGTTTTATTTGTATTTTCTACGAAGGACTTGTGAACTAATGCAAACAAAGTACATACCTCTACTTGTTGACACCTACGCGTGCATGTACTATAGAATCACGCGTACACGTACATCCTGACATATCAAGAGTAAAAACATTGAATACTCTTCACATATCGACACGTGTCGGGAAATCCATTTTTATAACTTCGCGTCCTTCTGACTCCATAAAGTCAAACTGCACATTATTAAAGGAATGTGCAACACCATTCAACCAGCTGCTTTTTCACTCAGGTATTTCGATAGGAATCTATATTAACTACATAATGTAGGTGAAAGCAAACTTTCCTTTGATATTAAAGCAGATGTTTTAGCAGGGATCGTTATAAAGATGGTTTTAAAATCAGAAAAAAGCTAAATTCTGACGATTGCGGAAAGTGATCTATTGAAACATACCAAGCTAACCGAATTTAATGAACAAAATTTAACCTATAATGTATGATCTTTTCGTTTCAATTTTACAGGTACTAAAATGCATTTTAATTTGACACTCAAAACTTTCCAAGCACTTGAATTTACTCTAATTTATTTTATTTCATAGACTACTGACCCAAACAAAATTTCATCTGAATATATATAGGCAATCTCTCTCTCTCTCTCTCTCCTCTCTCTCTCTCTCTCTCTCTCTCTCTCTCTCTCTCTCTCTCTCTCTCTCTCTCTCTCTCTCTCTCTTACCACGATTAGAAATTTTCCCTCAAACGTACATGTATAGAATATCCAAAGTGAAAATAAAATGTTCGAGAATTAATTTCAAAGTGCATAATTTCTGCGATGCATGCGAAACTCGACATTTCAATAATACTTCAAATATAAATTTCAAAAGGATATATTTTAAATAAATTTGAGATTAGTGCGAAAAATACCTTCTGCTAAATCCGGGCAAGTCTAAGGTAAGATATTGTAAGGAAGAGAAATATTTCCTTTGAAAAAGTCTAGCGTTTTAAAAAAGTTACAAAGAGAAATTGAATTTATAACAATCAAGGACGATCCTCAAGAATTTTAACTTTATCGACTACGGAAATTTCACCTCAGCGTGGGGGTTGAACAGAAAAAGGTAAGAGGTGGGAAAATTGAACGAATTCTTTGAATTTTCAGCAGACTTTTTTATCTGGAGTGCTTTTATCAATGCTTTTCATTGTTATGTCGCAACTTTTTTTCATGAATTGAATGGTTTATATCTGTTATATTAATACATGCAAGAATTTTATAGAGTGTTATCGTAGCATTTGTATAAAATAGCAAGAATCTATACGGGATGAACATTTTTGCATCTTTTTATTGATAATAAGTGCTTCACTTTAAGGGTTATTTGAATTTTTACTCAAAATCAAAACCTTTTCTTACCGGCTTGGCCGAATTTCCGCCAGAGCGTCCGATAATTGCTTGCTGCAACCCAAATTGATCAGTATTTTCTCCATGAGTAATAAGTCATTCTAGGTACTGTTTGCCACGTGGATGTTACAGATACCAAAAGTAAAACGACCCGAATTGCCATAGACAGAAAAGACAAAAAACAAACTCTCACTCAGACCTCTCTCTATAATTCATCTCCCTCGGAGAAGGGGGGCCATATATTTCATTCATGGCCACTAATGTCAACGATGAATGACCAGACCATTTGGTCCCTTGTGTGGCATCGTAAACAAGCTATGGTGTGCTACTCTCTGTCAGAAATGATTTTAACACTTAGAAACAAATTAGCTTCCGTCGTTTTTTCGTTAATTAATTGCTCGTTAACTAGACACATGACAAGACGGTCAACGGTTGGAAAAAAAAGTGGAGGGGGATAATTTTTGTTCAGTTATAATTTCTGTTGAGTAAGTATTAAGTAAGTAAATTATTTATTATAGTTACATGTGTTTCATAAAAAAATAGATCTATAGATACATGTACATGTATATAATGTAATAACTTAATGAATAAACACCTGGCCCATAGGACCTATCTGTCACTTTATAAACATGACATTACAAATAGTAATAAGTTTACGCATTGTTATTTTTATATAAGATTGATAAAAGCTGAATATACGAATTTTGCAGTTGAATAAATAATTTGCTAAAATAGAAAAAAAAAATGACTTTGAAGTATTCATTTCAATGAAAATGAATAAAAATAACAAGGTATATTAACATATATATATATATATATATATATATATATATATATATATATATATATATATATATATATATATATATATATATATATATATATATATATATATATATAGTCCCCGACTTTAATGTTCGATTATTCTTTCTTCAACAAGTAGAAACGATCAAAACTTGTGATTTACAATAATTATTCAAATTATGGAAACATAAAGGTTGATATTTAAATAATATTTGAACTTTAAATAAACCTTCTCTCTTTTTTCAAAAAAGTTTATTCCATCCTTTACGAAAAAATATAAGAACTTTGAAAAGTGAACAAATAAAGCTACATAAAAAACCCGACTCTCCCTCTAATATAGGTTATCCATAGGCGTTGGAACCGCAGGGGGGGGGGGGGGGGGGGGGGTGTGTGTGCAAAATTATACAAATACATAACCGTACCAAAGACCTTTTTTTTTTGCTTGTCAAGATTTTTGATAAATCTAGCCCCCCCCCCCCCCCCCCCCCCCCAACATTCAATTTGCTTCCGACGACACTGTTATCAAACTACCACCCCCCCCCCCCATCCCCACAAAAAGCAAAAAACCATGGAGATCTTGAGATTTTTTAATTTGAATGAGGCGATCAATTTACTTAATATAATAAAACAATAAAAGATTTGATTCATCGTGAATTCAATGACTTCTACGAGCCAAGAAAAGCTGTACTGTTTGGTTCATCGGGTTTTTTTTTAAGTTCATTAGAATGAAGATGCTGTAGGAAATTCGAATGACCATCTCATTTTTCCAAGAACTGTTTTTGTTGTAAGACTTTTGCACCCCAGCCTTTTTATTCATGTAGGGCACAGTAATTTAACAACCACCAGAGGCAAAACAAGATTGACAAGTCTTTTGATGTACACCCTTGTGACTAAAACAGTGTCTTGGGTCCCATCAACTGATCCATTTGTCTTATGAATAATTTTGGCTATTTCTAAGAATTTTTCATTATTTACATTCACAGAAGAGCAAATCTAATTATCAATGGCTTATATTACGTAATATGTCGTGCCTTTTTTGTCATCGCAGGTAAGTTAGTTAGAAATACTTGCATGCCTTGTGGTCAATAATTGTAATGAGTTACGCAAGTAAACCCATTTTGCAATTGTTTTGTAGCCAGTATAGAAGAGAATAATCATCAGACGAGAAAACTGCTGTTTGAAAGAGACATCCCTTGGGCAGATATAAAATTTGCGAATTTGATGTTATTTATTGCTAAACAAGATTCGATGATGTCTGGTAACTCGGAGTTTAACGAAGCATGACGATGATCCAGAAATCAATGGAGTATGCATGCTTGCACTTTTTGCAATTGGATCGGTATCAAAATATGCTCATACAGTTTATATGATAGAAATAATGAGTTATGATGCGCAGCGAAGATTTATGGTAAAAGTTCGTCAACTAGTGTCTTATGTTAAAAATATGAATGTTTGAAATGTTGACAGACGAAAAAGAGTCATACCAGGGTCAAGGCTGATTATTGCATTCCATAAAACAAGCGAGTCATAATCACGAAAACTAAAGCCTTTTAAGGGGCAGTTGCAATATACAGATGGCGACCAATCTCGGAATTTGAATAGTAACTATGAATGTAAATAGTTAAGTTCGTACAAAACCCTTTAGAACGGACCATTAGATGGTGCACCTCGCCAATTAAAGTTGCGTTCGATCTTTTGTGGGCAAAGGTGCTTGAAATTATATTTGACACTGATCTCAATGAAGAATAAGAATTTTCGATAAAAATGAAAAATTTAATTCTGGTTGTAACGCGCTTAAAGAGAAAAAAAAACGGTCGAGTTACGGTTTTTGATGCATTTTTATCTTTATACAAGTGCTTAAATAGAAGCAAAAGTTTATTGTAATTCAGCAAACATTAATATCTGGTGCAACAATGCATAACTTTTGTGGTTTGAAATAAAAAAGCTCGCACTATTTAAAACTACGCGAGACTTTGCATTTTTAGTCCAATTTTGGGGTAAAAACTTATCATTTTTGCGACATTTCTTCCAGGAATTTCAGCGAAATAATTATAATATAATGCAAAAATTTCGCTATTATACGCTTGGATTTTGCGTTGTTACGTGGATATTTGGTGTCATGTAGTCAAATTTTGCTTTTTGACCAAAACTATTTCTTTGTATAGTAAAAACTATCTTCCTGTGAAAAAAACATTTATTAACGCCAGGCGCCTGTGTTTTAGACCTGTGAAATTGTAGAGTAATCATTAGGCCTATTACTTAGTTACTTTTTAATTACTATTTGTTGAGGAAGAGTTTTAAGAAATTAAAGAAATACCATTAGATCCAATGTTTCGATAATACGTGCGCAATAAATTTTAGCTAGTATTCGTACAAAATATATTACATTATAATACATTGCGAAAATAAGACGTTATAAAATTGAAAACAGAGAGAGGGAGAGAGAGAGAGAGAGAGAGAGAGAGAGAGAGAGAGAGTAGCCATACACCGTACAAGAAAATTTTACGTTACCAACTATCTTTAAAATTATGATTTAGAATAAATTTAAGATTTAGAAAATACTATATTTAAGACATATGTGGTCGCAATTACGGGTCAATGATATATTTTGAAAGAATTAAAATTGTTTTGTTCTTTGTGTAAAGTAATTTATTTATAATTCATTTTAAAACCAAAAATACATGTACATGTAGCACTAACTTCAAATCACGTGATACGAACATATCTTTTTATACACTCAAATATGACCTCATTTGTTTACGAGATGGCGACACAAATAAAAATACATGTAATATACATATTCACCGCAAGGTTAATTCTATAAATCATGAAATGCAGTATAAATATATCGGTATATATATCATGAATGAAATGTACACTCACAATAAAAAAAGGACATTTATATTTACCATGGGCTTTTAAGCATGATTAAGTTATTACTCTAAACTAAAACGAATTCCACACAAACGTCTCCATGTGTCTCGCCACGCCGATGTAAACAAAATTTTATTGCAAATTCGTGAATGGAATTTTATAGGTCGTAAAAAATTTGACGTCATTTCTGAAATTCACATGTTTCAAGTTTGATAGACTTGTTAAAACTATGACGTAAAATTTAAACAAAAATTTGCGGAAATTTTTAATTGTACAGGTGTTTGTAATACGCTCATATTTGAATTTGCACTTAAAATGATAATCAAAAAAAGCCTAACACGAACTGTCAGCACAAATCTGTATTAATATCTGTTGGTGCTTTTTTTTTTAAAAAAAATCACGCACAATTCAGCATCAGTATATTCGATAAACTTTAAAATCTAAGTTAAGTGTGTTACGGCGATTGTAGCCTTAGCCCCTCTCTCTCTCTCTCTCTCTCTCTCTCTCTCTCTCTCTCTCTCTCTCTCTCTCTCTCTCTCTCTCTCTCTCTCATCTCTCTCCCTCTCCTCTCTCTCTCTCTCTCTCTTTTTGTTTGTCTAAATTTAGGAATGTGGTTTCAGAAGGAGGGGGACTTTTAATGACAAGATTAATTTTTTGTGTTTACAAAACATACATTGCCTCAAAAATACCTGGAATATTCGCATAAAATAATGGAGCCGGTTCGTTCCAATATAATAAATTTCCCGATGGAGCCGGTGAAAAACAGTGGACGTAAAAAAAAGTAGCTATCAATTACAGAAAGGGGGCAACATATCGCGGACCGTGGATTCGTTCAAGGCGGTGCCCTCTCCGTAACGGTTATTGTGGGCAGCTTAAAAACACCGGAGAATGCATGCACGTGGTTTTAGATGTGTATAATATCAAAAATTTACATGTTTTATAAAACATAGAACGAAAAAATTGCATGTTAAAAAAAGAATGAAAGAAAGGAAAAAGAAAAGAAAGAATGAAAGAAAGAAAGAATATTCAAAAATTTGTCAACTTTGTCAACTTATTTCAAAAGAATCCTTTAAGACAGATTTAGAGAGATAAAAAACACACACCACAGGCGTCTGGCGTTAAAATAATTTCTTTTTATAATAAGATTATTTCCTGCACCCTAATAATAGTTATTATTAGAGTACAAGGAATTCTTTTATCATAAAATGAATTTTTTTAAACGTCATGTATCTGTGACGTAGAAGTAAGAAGCTTGACTTGATGATTTTAATATAAAGGTAGCTATAAGTGCTGGAAAATATTGCATGTATCAAACAATGCCCAGCATATGCAGTATTATATTTTTTTCCTACAATGCCCGTTATCTTCATACGTCCTATCAAGTATCTAAGAAAGCATAAAATTTCACATAAACACAAATGTACGCTTTCTTCGACATACATGATCTTTTGTTGTTGTTTTTTTTTTTTTGACAGGTCCAAATACTAGTATATGTACAGTGGGTACACTTATTGTCGCATATAAAGCGACTGCACATATGCAGCTTACATTGGATGTATTTGAGAATCGGCGACCACATCTTAATCCCTTATCTGAATTACGTAATCTCAGCGTGTCTGGAATTCAAAATATTTACAGTATATTTCAGTGTCTTTGATAACGCAACAAATCGATTTTGTAATATATGGCTCAAAACTTGTTATCAATGGCTAATTTCAATATTCAATCGTCCAATTGCTAAATATTATGTAAATATAAGAAACATTCTTTGAATATACTTTGAATATATTCTTTGAGTATATAGGTAATCAAATACCCTTTGGCATGGTCAAAGGCTATATTAGATGTAATCAACCCCGACCTCATAAAACTAAAAGAATGATTCCTTAGAATTATTATCATTTTAAGTAATATTTATCAAGAAAGTTGGTTTGTGAATCGGCGATATACCAAGCATATCCAGTAATGTATTTTTCCCGCAATGCCCGCTACCCTCATATATCTCATCAAGTATCCAAGAAAGCATAGAGTATATTATAAATTACATATACCGGTACTTACATTTATAGATAAACACATGCAAAGGTAAGTTTTCTTCTTCAACATACACGTAGAACATTTCCTGACATATCCAAATACTAGAATATATACTGCGTACATTTATTGTGGCATATTTAGTGACTGCGCCCATGTATCTATCTATAACAATGGGTGCATTCAAAAATTGACGAACCCTTATCTTATACGGCTTAGCATCCTTTGTGTATTACTCTCAGTGTGTATTGAATTTCAACCAAGGTAGTAATTGTTTTTTAATCTTCTACGCATTTCATAGCATTCTCTACTCTGAATCTTATCGTATATATAAAATATATACATTTATATTATACATTTGACCATAATTTATGTCAACATGCTAGTTGGCACCCATGTCAACGTGTAAGTAAGTTACATGGCTAAATGAAATGAATCACATGTTACACATATATACACATCTCCACACCACTGCAGACAGTTGTAATTAATCACAACGAATTTAAAAGTACATGTACATGTAGGCATCGTTATAATACCTGATTACGAATATATCATGCAAGTAATGAATAGAAAATAGAATTTAAATGATAAGTGTGCGTATCTATGGTAGTCAGAGGCATTGTGTTTAATAATTTTAGAGGGAGATTTTATTTTTCTGGAGGTTGGAGTCGTAGGAGATTTTTTTTACACCCCCCCCCCTCCCCCCATCCCCCCAAAAATATCTTATTGCCAGGATAATAGCTGCGGGTCTGTAGCTCCAGGTCTGAATAATTACGATGACTGGACCAGGTCGTTCGTTTGAAATTTTTCAGACCGGCACCTACAGACCTGCAGCTACCAGAATGAGAGTAAATATTCTTGAAATGTTCAGTGCTACAACGAAACATGAATCTATATAGCCATTTAAAAATATATCGCTGATGATGAAAATAGCCATTACTCTGACGAGTTCCCTTTAATAAAAAACTTTTTCAGATTATTAGTTAGACTTGAAGAATCACAAGGTGACCTATCTTTAAAATTCAGCTTTTAGTTAAAATTCAATTTACCCACGAACTTGAACTCATAGTTTTGTTCGGTTTACCAAGTGGTATACCACGTGGTTTCTGTCATATAGTTTATCCCCAGAGTATTTTAATACATGTACGATGGTGTTAACTTTATCACGGAAAGAGCAAGTGTCTGTGTATGAGGCACCGCCAAATTTGTGACGTTTTTCTATCGAAAGAAACAATAAAATTAGCCCGACAATGTGTATGATTTTTTTTGGAAACCGACATATTTTATAAAACACCCATATATAGAAACAAAATTCAAACGAAATGTCCCCCGCTACCCCCACTTTCATGGAACAGTGCTTTAAATAAAAAGGGAAACTTAATGTTGATGAAAATTAAAGAGAGATCCTCTGAGGTAACGGTGTCTTCCCACATAGCTAAAATTCTGAATATTTCATGGGTGACTGATTATAGCAAAGTGGGAATGGTGTACAGGTAAGGGTGTCAAAGAACAAAGGAAATTAATTACAGGTGAATTATAGTCTGTTCAATTACTGACCTTAGGTAAATGTTTAGTTAAATAAAAAAAATAACAGGCAATTTTTTTTAAAGATAATGTTTAAAATAAAGAAAAATAATGAAATATATGTAACAGAAGTAAATTTTCAGAATTAATAAGGGTTTGTTCTATGATTGATCATAGCTAAATTTCATTTTATGTAAAATTGCTTAATATTTATTCTTTTGAGGAGAAGGAAAACAGACATAGTTGCATCAAAGTTTAGTTCAAGTACAATCATAGTCAACAACAAACTCTGTTAAGTAGTTACATTGTATAACTGTTTTTGAACATGTACATAAATATTTTAGCATGTTAGTTTGATATAATTTACTTTTTAGTGCAAATATCCTTGGATGGATTGAAGCTTATCTAACCGATAAACAATTAACAAAGAGTGAATTTAGAAGGTTTTCGATCTACATGTACTTAAAAAACTGGGATAATGCTGGGATAATTGCTATTTAATTAAAAAATTGTATTTCAAAGTTTCTTTTTACCATTGTAAAGTGGTTTTCAGATTGAAAATGAATCTGGGATACCACAAGGGTCAGTATCAGTGCTTGACCCTTTTTTGGTTTTTGATATATACTAATAATACAATGTATTGCTGATAGCATATAAATTAGCATTAGATTATTTGCTGATGATACAATACCCTTGTTTTCCATTGTTGATAATAAAATTATTACCCCTTCTATGTCCCTTACTGAGGATCTTGAAAAAATAAAAATGATATGGTCCAAATTTTTGGTTGTTGATCAAATGCCCATGTACATTTAGGAGTACATTTTCAGGTTGATGGAACTTAAGACTAATCATATACTTAGTAACAAATATACAAGAAAATACATGTAAGAGGCTGGATATACATGTACTTAGATTACTGAAACATTTAATAGATAGAAATTCGTTTATAAAAATCTATTTTGCGTTTATGCTTCAAAAAGGTACAGGTAGAAGCTGCAAGAATTATTACTGGGCTTACATGTAGTGTTAATTCATCTAGATCATGTTTTTATGATGGACTGGGCTGGGAAACTACATTTAATGTACATGTATATGTATAAGATAGTTAATGGTATAGCATTACTGAAATTTAATTAGTTTGATTGAAGTTTCATATGATCTAATTAAGCCATCAATTTCTGCGGTGTGTTGTAGATCCGCACGAAAAAAGTTCCACTCAGCCACAAAGAACTATTCTAAATGTAAATCTGCCGAAAACAAAGAAACTCTAAAATCAGCGAACAAAAATTATAAAAACATAATGGATAAGTGTATTAAAAACCATAAGTCGGAGCTAACAAAAAAATTAGTGAACTTGCATTCCAATAATCCAAAAGATTATTGGAAAATCCTTAATGCAGGTAGTAAAAACAACTCGAGTGCTGTAGATATTAATGATATGTTCGAGTTTCTGAAAGGTATGAATGAGTGCTAAGTCGATAACAATAATGAAAATTTACCAGAAGTGGCCATTACGGATACATATGACTTTCTGAACCTCCCTATTAGCGACGAAGAAATTTTAGAAGCGGTTAAGAAACTTAAAAACAATAAATCACCAGGACATGATTTAGTGATTAATGAACACATTTTTACAACAGTTACAATATTTTTACCAGTTTATAGGAAACTATTTAATCTAATTTACGATAGAGGTATGTACCAGACGAGTGGTTGATAGGAATTATTAAACCTATATTTAAGAATAAGGGCGACCCCACCCAGCCAGAAAATTATAGACCGATAACATTGCTTAGTTGCCTCGGAAAATTATTTACATGCATTTTGAGCAAGCGTTTAGATACGTATGCATCTGAAACCAACCTCATTACTAGCAGTCAGGCAGGTTTTAGGAAAAATCATTCAACTCTGGACCATATTCTAACTCTTCAATTTTTATCAAATACCTTACTATGTAGAAAGAAAAAATTATTCTGTGCTTTTGTTGACTTTAAACAAGCATTTGATACCGTCTGGAGAAATGGTCTATGGTATAAACTATTAGATAATGGAATAGGGGGGAAATGTTATGCTTTTATACGAAATATGTACAAAGGAATAAAATCTAAGATATGTATGAACGGTATGTCATCTGATTTTTTCTGTTGTAATATAGGTGTGCGTCAAGGAGAAAATTTATCTCCTTTTTTATTTTCATTGTATATTAATGACTTAGAAGATTTTTTATTAGATAAAAATATTGTTGGGTTACAAAGTATTAGTTCTTCCATTGAAGATGAGTTGATGTTATACTTGAAACTTTGCCTACGATATTAGCAATGGCGGCTAGTACGGTCGGGTGTTCCGATGTTCCGAAGAAGACTTGAAATTACAGTGTTGCTAGAAAATCCAGGCGCCTGTGAGTTAAGTGTGGTCTTAGCTAGGTACTTTGGTTCTCATTTACAATATTTGCGTGCCAAAAGTAGTAATTACATGTCTATATATTTGAAACTGAAATTCCAGCTGTACTGATTGTTTTTCATGGTTCAATGCACCACCCTAGTAGGTATCAGAGAGTGTTCGAGTTCACGAACCAGAACGTTACATATATTGACATTGTGTGTGCCAAATAGTGAATTGTGTTTTGTGTACAAACTATTGAATGGAAAACGAATCGATCAATAAACAAGAAAATAAGCGTAGAAGATCAGACATGAGCTCTGTAGGTACTGATTGTGAAACATCCCCTAAAAGAATCAACGATCAAAAAAGCCCTTTAACGCATAGTGTAGAGACCCCTGATGATAGCGCAGATGCTAATACTGTCAACAACAATAGTAACAGGGACATAACAGAAAACGGGTCGGCCAAAACACAAGCTTTCGGTCAGCATGGGAACGTGGGTTTACCTTATTACCCCCCTGCACCAATTCATATTCAACAACGTGAAGGTATGCTACACTATCCTACATTCCCAGCTTCTCCACCCGGTTTCCCAATATGTGCATTCCCTCCATCCCCTCCCATAGACCCACAGATAGTTAGCACTGCGCCACCCTGGGCACAGCTACTAGTCAGACAGGTCGGCGACATTAAGATCAGAATGCAGAAACTTGATCAAATCGAACACGCGGTTTTCGATACTAGAAATGCATTAAAGCACGTCAACCAATCCGTTTCAGACCTAACCAACAGGGTCAACCAGCTAGAAAACAAAACAAAAACGGTCGAAGATTGTTCTGCTAATCAAAAGGTTTTCGAAAAAGCATTGTCCAAAATTAAAAACAGCACTAAAAGCCAGACAGATAGCATCGCTAAGCTTCAGAAAGACTTTGAGCTGCTTAAAACGGAAAATAGTAAGCTCGAACGCGACAATGTCAAATTGCAAGATGAGCTTCTAAATATTAAGTGCAACGCAATGAAGGACAATTTGTTGTTTTATAACATTAAGGAAACCGAATCCGAAAATTGCTTAAAAGTAATCCAAAACTTCTGCAAAGACAACTTGCGTATTAGAGAACCAGAACAAATTCAGATAGAAAGCGTCTACCGTGTAGGAAAAGCAAACGAAGGGAATAGGCGCCCTATGCTCGTTAAATTCAAAAGCTTCCATGACAGAGAAATAGTCCGCAAGTCAAGCCACTATCTCAAAGATACTGACTACAGTATAAGTGAGCAGCTACCGAGAGAATACCGCGAGCGTCGAAAGCTACTTCTTCCGCAATACAAGAGAGCCAAAGAAAACAACCAGAAAGCACGTTTCGTGAAAGACAAACTATATGTAAATGGCAAACAAGTAATTCCATGCGATGAAGATTCCGATGAAAGTCAATAGGGGTCGCTGGGGGGTGTTATTAAATGCCGTACCTGGAATGTAAATGGTGGATTAGAAAATAAACTTAGCAATAAGAAATTTCAGTCGTATTTACTGGAGTATGATATTTGTATTCTTCTTGAGTGCTGGATTTCTGAACATTCGAATATCTCGCTTGATGGTTATAACGCTCATGCTTATCATAGGAGAAAAAGAATAAACAACCGTACCCAAGGAGAAGGAATTGTAATTTTGATTAAAGATACACTATCCAAGAATGTTAAAATAAAAGAAATTCTATATGACACTATTGTTTGGATCCATATCAGCAAAGAAATTGTAACAAACCATATTGATCTATATATTGCAGCAGTTTATATACCACCATCCGACTCCAAATTTCATGACATTTACGACTGTGACCTATTTACGACGCTCAATGACAGCATTACAAAATATACTGAACTTGGAAACATCCTCACTACAGGCGACTTCAACGCTAGAACCGGTGCGTTACTCGATTACATTGACAGCGATGGTCTTTTCTCTGAAATAAACAACCATATCTCAGAAGTTATGAGCTACATACCCGATACCGAGCCAGGACCAAGATCAACTATGGACAGAAAAATAAATACATTTGGTAGAAAACTTATAAACATATGCAAATCATCGCATTTGCGTATCGTCAACGGTCGTCATAAGTCCGATCCAACCGGAAGTTATACATACTGTGGTCCAAATGGTCGATCCGTCGTTGATCTTGTTCTTACAAATTCACTATCTCTTATATTACACTTTAAAGTCAACGACTTGACGGAATTCTCAGACCACTCACCAGTTGATTTTTCTATCCAGTGCACATTTAGTGATAATTTTCTTGCAGTGAATGCAAATGATTTGAGTACGTCAACTGCGCATAGTATTTCTACAGTAAGATGGAAAGAACAATTTCAACTTCAAATGAGACGCGATTTTATAAGTAGTCTGGACGCCCTACATTCTTGTGTCGAAGAAGACAGCGATACTAATCAAATGGTTGATAATTTCAGTGAAAAAATTAGCCATGTGTTAGGAAAGTACTGTACTAGCGAAAGAAGAGGTAAACAAACATATACAAATCTTACAACTGACGAGGACAAACCATGGTTCAACCAAAAAGTTAAAAACCTACATTCTCGATATTTAACTGCTTTAGAAAAATACAACAGTAACAGTAACAAGAAAAACTACGATATTCTGACGAAATCAAAACGCAAATACAAAAGTCTTCAAAAGAAAGAAAAAAATCAATACAGGAGGCAGCAGGGAGACATGGTTCAACAATTGAAGAAAAACAACCCAAAGCAATTTTTCAAACACTTCAGCAAACGAAATACATCATCCTCAAAAGTATCGCTTACACAGTTTTTCGAGCATTTCCGGAACCTTGCGCAAGATACTCCAACTGCTTATATTTCAATAGTAAACTATATGGACACTGACTGTCCCGTATTTGATTGTTTAGACAAGGAAATTACGGCAAAGGAAATAGAAGTTTGTATTCACAAACTCAAAACAAACAAAAGTGCAGGGAACGACCAGCTAATCAACGAATATTTTTCCGAATTTTGTGACTTAATCCTCCCCATACTCGTTCGTCTCTTTAACACAATTCTTAATTCTGGAGTATTCCCCTCGGCTTGGTCAAAAGCTATCATAATCCCAATACATAAAAAAGGAAACACCAATGACCCCAATAATTACAGAGGCATCAGTATTACTAGCAGCCTAGGAAAACTTTTCACGTCGATCCTGAACGAGCAAGTAATGCAGTGGAACCGTAATGAGAATATCATCACGGACGCACAGTTTGGTTTTCAGGCTGGTCGCTCTACTACAGACGCAATATTTGCCTTACATAGTTTAATAACAGAAAAGTTAAATAAGAACCAGAGACTTTATTGTTGTTTTATTGATTACAAAAAAAGCGTTTGATACAATTAATAGAGAAAAATTATGGTACAAATTAGTAAAATCCGGCATCACTGGAAAATTCCTCCGAATCCTTAGATCACTTTATGTCGATGTGAAAGCCTCCGTCAGATGTGCCGGTGAATTATCCAAAGAATTTACAGTCAACACTGGACTACTACAGGGTGAAGTCTTGTCGCCAATTCTTTTTAACATGTATATAAACGATCTAGAAAATCATTTTATTAGTAATAATTGTCAGCCCGTCGAACTGAGAGAGTTAAACCTGTTTGTTTTAATGTTTGCAGACGACACCGTTATATTCGCAAATTCACCAGATGAGCTCCAAACTACTCTAAATTCCTTACACGAATATGTCACTATATGGAACTTAACTGTTAATACCGATAAAACCAAAACATTAGTATTTAGAAAAGGAGGAGCCATAAATCATTCCTGGACATACAACAATGAACTTTCGGAAAATGTTGATTCCTTTAATTATTTAGGATTGTGTTTGAATTATAACGGCAAATTTAATACAACTCAAAAGAAACTAGCAGACCAGGGCAGAAAAGCACTTTTTGGATTAAACCGAAATCTTCAGAAATTTGAATTTAACGCAGAAACCCGGTGTCAACTATTCGATATATATGTTGGAAGTGTAATTTCATATGGAAGTGAGATCTGGGGTTTTCATAAATCACCAGAAATTGAACGTTTACATCTTTCATTTTGTAAGAATGTTCTTGGTGTTAGACGTAATGTGTGTAATTATATGATTTATAGTGAATTAGGTCGACGTCCGCTTATTTTACAAAGAAAATTGAAAATTATGAAATACTGGTGTAAATTACTAGAAACAGAAAATTGTATTTTAAAATCGTCTTATAATTACTTACGAAATTGTGCTGAGAATTGTGCAGCCTCTAGTGTCAATTGGGCAAGAGATGTCAAAAATGAATTGTTTCATGTGGGTCTAGGAGAATTCTGGATTGGACAGCAGTCACTTATTCCTTGTCAGTTTTTACATATATATGAGAATAGAATTTTTGAAAATCCAATCATACCTAACAAAACCAATCCATAATAATCTTAAGACACATATTTCTCGCATAAGACTGTCTTCACATTGTTTAAATATTGAAACAGGAAGATACCAAGGTAAAAACAGGCAGGCTAGATTATGTGATGTTTGTGATACTCAACAAATCGAAGACGAGTTTCATTTTATTCTTCAATGTCCAAAATATTACAATTTACGAAAAAAATATATAAGCGAGTACTATTTCAAGTCTCCAAGTACATTTAAATTACTTCAGTTGTTGGGCTCTGATCACGTATCTACCTTGGTTGGTCTTGCCAAATATATTAAATGTGCTTTGTTGGTCCGAGATAACTGACTGTCAGATTGCACGAAAATCATCTAGTGTGTTTGGGAGACATGTTCTCTTGTGTGTTGGCGTGTGTTTGAGATTTATACTGTGCCTTAGATATGTGTGACGCTTGTTCACTTTTAAATCACTGTATTTTCAATTAGTATATAATTGGTGCATTTAATTTGTTGTGGAACTGTGGAACTGTGGAACACTTGACGAGGGGTTTCACCCCCCATTTTAGACTCCAAGGAGTCTGTTTGTATTGTAATGTATTGTATGGATTGTTGTAAACTGATGGGCTGTATTGCCTAAGGTTAAATTTATGAATAAATAATATATATATTTTATGCAGACGATACGGTTATTATGTCTGAGACCGCTGATGATCTCCAGAAAGCACTAGATGAATTCCATGTGTACTGTTCCAAATGGAAACTAAATGTCAATGTAGAAAAAACAAAGATATTAGTTTTTTCAAAAGGCCCTAAGCCAAAAAACATTTTTTATTATAATAATAACGTTGTTGAAATTGTGAGTGAATTCAAATATTTGGGTACTGTATTTTCCAGAAGTGGATCTTTTTGTAAAGCAAAAAAACACTTAGTTGAGCAAGCACAGAAAGCTATGTATAGTATTATAAGAAAAATAAGACTTTTTAATCTACCCATGGAGCAACAGCTTGATTTGTTTGATAAAGTAGTAGTGCCGGTTTTGCTCTATGCTTGTGAAATCTGGGGTTACGAGAATATAGATATTATTGAAAAAATCCATTTGAAATTTTTAAAATATGTTCTATGTATGAAAAGTAGTACTCCGTCGTATATGGTCTATGGTGAATCAGGTCGTTATCCTTTATACGTAACTGTATATTCTCGAATGATTTCTTATTGGACAAAAATGATCCAAGGTCAAGACAATAAGATTGTGTTTACTGTTTACAAATATTTAGCAAACCAATATATGTATAATAATGACTGTGTAAATCCATGGACTGATTTTATACGACATATTTTAGACTCATGTGGGTTCTCTAATATCTGGACAGAACAATGTACTGCAATAGTTAATGATAAGTGGATTTCTGCCGCCATCAAACAAAGATTGCAGGACCAGTTCATTCAGAAATGGGCAAAAGATATAGATAATTCATCTAAAGGTCAAATATATAAAATTTATAAACAAAAGTTTGGTTTTGAAAAATACTTAGGCATTCTTACTAAAAAATTTTGGAAACCACTTATTAAATTCAGAACAGCAAATCACCGTTTACCGATTGAAACCGGTAGATGGTATGGAATTCCTGTAAATGACAGAAGCTGCACACTCTGTAATAGTGGTAAATTAGCGGACGAATACCATTTTATTCTTGAATGTAAATTTTTTTTAACTTTACGTAAGCAATTTCTATGTACCAAGTATTTTCAAAAACCAAGTACATTAAAATTTAGGGAACTGCTGATGACAACGAACATCAAAACATTGAAAAAATTAAGCTCTTTTATATTGAATATCCAAGAGCAATTCTGCTGTCCAGCCTAAACTATATTAGCATTTATTATTATTATTACTCTCCGCGTATTGAACATCAATGAAACATTGTATTAAATTTTTATATGATGATCTATTTTTTTTTTTTTTTTTTCTACCACTTTTTGTATTATTACTATTTTTTTTTTCTCTTACTTACTTATGCTTACTAACACATGTAATACTATGTTGTATTATAATTTATATATAATTTATTAGACCCTTGACATCACAATTTAATGTAAATATGTTATTGTACCTCATGTACCATTGTATGATAATGGTTTGAGAGAATAAATTGAACTGAATTGAATTGAATTGAATTGTTTATTTAAGCAATTATTTGCCAGGCCTAATGAATTTATTTCATTGTTTTATTTTTTCTTAAATTTTATTTTATTTCTTCAATTTATAAAAAATAAACCTATCAATAATTGATAGAACTTAAATCTAAATTTTTTAAACACTGTAGATCCATATTGTCGGGAATATATACATGTAACTATATATCACAGGTGATTTCTATAGACTCAGGTAATTCACACATAACTTTACAACTATATTGTATATATGTAAATATGTTTGGTCTTCTTGTGTACCTCTTGTACCATTATATGGTGTTGAGTGAAATAAACTGAATTGAATTGACGGTGTGTTCCCGTTTTGCACACATTTGATAATTAGGTATAGAACAACAGGTGTGATTTGTGTTGTGATAGCAATTATAGTCTGCTTTCAATCAAAGAATTTACCTGGATTTTTACCTGGATTTTATCAGCGCCTTACAATGAATTAGCAAAAAGAATATAGATATTTTGTTGTATTTTATGTCTGATTACTAATAACTCACCATTTTTTTCATTTGATAAAATAAAGATAATGATATTTTTAGTCTTTAATTTCCACTCACTGATAAGAAAAATAATGATTTGACTTTTACATTTTGTCCATTTATCTTAAATATAAAATTAAATGAATATTGAGGGAAAATTCTGGTTCCAAGCCAACTGGAAGCTGATTCAATGGATGATTTTATATATGATGTATAATTTAATGATGATCGAATGGGAAAACTACACGTACAGTCATGGGGTACTCCGTGTCTCTTTTTACAACTTGACAGTAGTTCTTAAACTTCAAACTGAAGAAGGTTGGCTATGCATGAATTACATGTAGGTCTACATTTGATAGATTTTATGAAAGTATCTTTACAGTTTTTAAAGCATAAAAAACTGCTGATTTATCATCATACAATTTGTCTATTTTCTTCGATTATTCAAGCCGTAGCATAACTGAAAAATATTTAGCAGCGTTTTCACTAGACACATTTCCTCCATTTATGTCAGCAAAAGCAATAATTGAACAATAAAATATACTTTCTCTTCAAACTTGTTACATGTACATGTACTTCTTATAGGCAGCAAGTTAAACAAAACCGCTACATATACAAAAGTTTTGCAGTAATCTTTCTTGTTTAAATAAATTAATGAATTGTTCGTGACCAAATTCACGTCTGAAATTAAATTCAAGAACATGGATGTCAATTAAATGTAAATGTGTTTTTATACAAGTTATATTGTAACATGTAATAAATGTAAATATCAATTGGGAGTAGATATGTTTTATTTATTTTATTGTCAATTGCCCTCACTGGAACTGTGATATAGACTATAGCAATTAAGCAATTAACTCACCTGGTAAAATTCCCGTTTCGCACACATTTTTTCGATACCTAATTTTCAAATGTGTGCAAAACGGGAACAAACCGAATTGACACCTAAAACAGACAAAACCCAGTGCTCACTCAGGTGTGAAAATCACAATTTTAGCTAAGTGGGAATAAGAACTTCAGAATTTTAGCTACGTGGGAATAACTGTCTCTCTTAATTTGTCCCTTCCCCTGCGGAATAGCATTGAATGATTCATGGTGGAAGGGATTGCTTGTTCAAAACACTGGGGAAGAGCCCCCCGCCCACACTTTCGAAAACGATGCTACATATGCCTGTTGCAAGTTAAAAACCTCATCTTTTTTTTTAACTACCGGTATAAGTAATGAGGCTTTTAGAATTTTTACCTTTATGAAATAGATTTATAGATCTAGAATGTATTTCATGGTCAAATGTACAATTTGAATTTTTTGAATTGGTGAGCGCACATAGGTCTATCTGTTCTTAGAACTATCCATTTTAATACCTTAAGAAAGCTGCAAAAATGTAACCCTCTCTGATTTCTTCTCTCGAGAAAACGTCAGATAAAAAAATTGCAGTGCTACATTATTGCTTGCTTTAATCTCAAGAAAGAGTCCACAAAAAACTTTCAGTTTAACGAAAACAAAAATGTTTCTATACACTGTGATATATACGACAAAAAAGCTAGACTTATTACTTTTGATATGAAGACAATGAAGGCATCGATTAGTGCTGGAAATCATTGCATACATCAAGCAATACACTGCATATTCAGTAATCTACAAGACTAAGTATTTTTTTCTGCAACGTCCGATACCTTCAAATATACTATCAAGTATCTATGAAAGCATAAAGTATAAAAATTACTTACATTTAATATATATACATAAAAAGGTAGGTTTTCTTCTTTGACATACATGTAGAGCATTCCTTGACAGGTCCAAATACTAGTATATATAGTGCGTACATATATTGTCACATATTTAGCGACAACTGTCACTTTACCCATGCAGCCAACAATGGAAGCATTCACTTGTATCTTAATTAATTAAGGTGGCTCGACACACACATGCATTATTTGATGGATCGATGAAGAATTCCCTTTGAGAAATGATTTATCAAAAATGACACCTATATCGGCCTCTGATTATTTTATATGAATTTTTTTGTATTTTTTTTTATAGAAACCGGAAACATCGTTTTAGCTGCGAACAAGATATATTAGAGCTAAAAATTTGTTATCAATTAATGCACAATACAATTATCTATAAATACATATCAAAAATGGCCAGATAAACTTTGAAATATTTTTGTAAAAAAAATATTTATGAAAATGAAAAAAAGGGATTGTAGATATTTTTTAAATCGATGGATAAAAACTGCAGATAAACTGCTACTCGCATTTAACAATTGCTGTACAATCATATTTCAACAAGAAATTGAAACCAAATAGTGAAATTAAAGTATAAATGGAAAATTTTAAAATCGAACCGATAAACTGATCCCGAACGAAATCACATAAAGTTAGAAAGAATCAGAATTTTGCAAAAATTTCAGGTTGTTTAGCTGTAAAATGGTTTCGTCTTTTACTAACTTTATAATTTATATCAATTACTTAGAAAAAAACCCGGGGGTAGGGTGGGGCCACAATGGGGGGTCGAAGTTTTACATAGGAATATATAGAGTAAATCTTTAAAAATCTTCTTCTCAGAAACTAATCAGCCAGGAAAGCTGAAACTTGTGTGGAAGTATCCTCAGGCAGTGTAGATTCAAAGTTGTGAAAATCATGATCCCTGGGGGTAGGGTGAGGCCACATTGGGGGGGGGGGTGTTAAAGTTTTACATAGGAATATAGAGTAAATCTTTAAAAATCTTCTTCTCAGAAACCAATCAGCCAGGAGAGCTGAAACTTGTGTGGAAGCATCCTCAGGCAGTGTAGATTGTGAAAATCATGACCCCCAGGGGTAGGGTGGGGCCACAATGGGGGGGGGGGGTCGAAGTTTTACATAGGAATATATAGAGTAAATCTTTGAAAATCTTCTTCTCAAACTTATTAGCCAGGAAAGCTGAAACTCGTGTGGAAGCATCCTCAGGCAGTGTAGATTCAAAGTTGTGAAAATCATGATCCCTGGGGGTAGGGTGGGGCACAATGGGGGGTCGAAGTTTTACATAGGAATATATAGAGTAAATATTTAAAAATCTTCTTCTCAGAAACTAATCAGCCAGGAAAGCTGAAACCTATGTGGAAGCATCCTCAGGTAGTGCAGATTCAAAGTTGTGAAAATCACGATCCCTGGGGGTAGAGTGGAGCACAATGGAGGGTCGTAGTTTTACATAGAAATATATAGAGTAAATCTTCAAAAATCTTCTTCTCAGAAACTTATCAGCCAGGAAAGCTGAAACTTGTGTGGAAGCATTCTCAGGTAGTGTAGATTCAAAGTTGTGAAATTCATGACCCCCAGGGGTAGGGTGGGGCCACAATGGAGGGTCGTAGTTTAACATAGAAATATATAGAGTAAATCTTCAAAAATCTTCTTCTCAGAAACTTATCAGCCAGGAAAGCTGAAACTCGTGTGGAAGCATTCTCAGGTAGTGTAGATTCAAAGTTGTGAAATTCATGACCCCCAGGGGTAGGGTGGGGCCACAATGGGGGGTCAAATTTTTACATAAGAATTTATATATAGAGTAAATCTTTAAAATCTTCTTCTAAGAAACTAATCAGCCAGGAAAGCTGAAACTTATGTGGAAGCATCCTCAGGTAGTGCAGATTCAAAGTTGTGAAAATCACGATCCCTGGGGGTAGAGTGGAGCACAATGGAGGGTCGTAGTTTTACATAGAAATATATAGAGTAAATCTTCAAAATTCTTCTTCTCAGAAACTAATCAGCCAGGAAAGCTGAAACTTGTGTGGAAGTATCCTCAGGCAGTGTAGATTCAAAGTTGTGAAAATCATGATCCCTGGGGGTAGGGTGAGGCCACATTGGGGGGGGGGGTGTTAAAGTTTTACATAGGAATATAGAGTAAATCTTTAAAAATCTTCTTCTCAGAAACCAATCAGCCAGGAGAGCTGAAACTTGTGTGGAAGCATCCTCAGGCAGTGTAGATTGTGAAAATCATGACACCCAGGGGTAGGGTGGGGCCACAATGGGGGGGGGGGGGTCGAAGTTTTACATAGGAATATATAGAGTAAATCTTTGAAAATCTTCTTCTCAAACTTATTAGCCAGGAAAGCTGAAACTCGTGTGGAAGCATCCTCAGGCAGTGTAGATTCAAAGTTGTGAAAATCATGATCCCTGGGGGTAGGGTGGGGCACAATGGGGCGTCGAAGTTTTACATAGGAATATATAGAGTAAATATTTAAAAATCTTCTTCTCAGAAACTAATCAGCCAGGAAAGCTGAAACCTATGTGGAAGCATCCTCAGGTAGTGCAGATTCAAAGTTGTGAAAATCACGATCCCTGGGGGTAGAGTGGAGCACAATGGAGGGTCGTAGTTTTACATAGAAATATATAGAGTAAATCTTCAAAAATCTTCTTCTCAGAAACTTATCAGCCAGGAAAGCTGAAACTTGTGTGGAAGCATTCTCAGGTAGTGTAGATTCAAAGTTGTGAAATTCATGACCCCCAGGGGTAGGGTGGGGCCACAATGGAGGGTCGTAGTTTAACATAGAAATATATAGAGTAAATCTTCAAAAATCTTCTTCTCAGAAACTTATCAGCCAGGAAAGCTGAAACTTGTGTGGAAGCATTCTCAGGTAGTGTAGATTCAAAGTTGTGAAATTCATGACCCCCAGGGGTAGGGTGGGGCCACAATGGGGGGTCAAATTTTTTCATAAGAATTTATATATAGAGTAAATCTTTAAAATCTTCTTCTCAGAAACTAATCAGCCAGGAAAGCTGAAACTTATGTGGAAGCATCCTCAGGTAGTGCAGATTCAAAGTTGTGAAAATCATGATCCCTGGGGGTAGAGTGGAGCACAATGGAGGGTCGTAGTTTTACATAGAAATATATAGAGTAAATCTTCAAAATTCTTCTTCTCAGAAACTAATCAGCCAGGAAAGCTGAAACTTGTGTGGAAGTATCCTCAGGCAGTGTAGATTCAAAGTTGTGAAAATCATGATCCCTGGGGGTAGGGTGAGGCCACATGGGGGGGGGTGTTAAAGTTTTACATAGGAATATAGAGTAAATCTTTAAAAACCTTCTTCTCAGAAACCAATCAGCCAGGAGAGCTGAAACTTGTGTGGAAGCATCCTCAGGCAGTGTAGATTGTGAAAATCATGACACCCAGGGGTAGGGTGGGGCCACAATGGGGGGGGGGGTCGAAGTTTTACATAGGAATATATAGAGTAAATCTTTGAAAATCTTCTTCTCAAACTTATTAGCCAGGAAAGCTGAAACTCGTGTGGAAACATCCTCAGGCAGTGTAGATTCAAAGTTGTGAAAATCATGATCCCTGGGGGTAGGGTGGGGCACAATGGGGGGTCGAAGTTTTACATAGGAATATATAGAGTAAATATTTAAAAATCTTCTTCTCAGAAACTAATCAGCCAGGAAAGCTGAAACTTGTGTGGAAGTATCCTCAGGTAGTGTAGATTCAAAGTTGTGAAAAGATGATCCCTGGGGGTAGGGTGAGGCCAGATTGGGGTGGGGGGGGTGTTAAAGTTTTACATAGGAATATATAGAGTAAATCTTCAAAAATCTTCTTCTCAGAAACTAATCAGCCAGATGATTCTATATAATTGTTAAGACTTTGGCTCCAGGACAATTCTTCGGCCTCACAAGAAGGTTCAGCGTTTGATGTAGCTTAATATCCCATGTATAAACAATTGTAAAGGATCTTTTTGAGGACTGCAATACTCAACATGTGATATGACTATAAAATCATCCTGTTAGAAATGGGACTAATGATTATAAACATAAGAATACCCAGGGGGAAAAATGGATTTTATTTATACAGGATCTACATGTATTATTGTACATTGTCCAGATTGTTTGTATTATGACTCCATTAAGCTGATTTTATCATACCTATTGTTCCTCAGGTGAGCGATGTGGCCCATGGGCCTCTTGTTTTTCAATCGGGATCGGTTCAAATTTGATAAATAGCAATTTTTCCAAAATTTCGCATTTTCATTTCAATTTCTTTGTAAAATATCATTGTTTAGTAAATAGTTTATGTGACTATATGTTATTTTTAAAATTTTATCCATAGATTAAAAAGATAATAAAGAATTACAATTTTGATTTTCAGAAATATTTTTTTAATTAAAAAATTAAACACTTGACCAAACGATCTTTGGCATGAATTTATTTATAAATTATAAATTATATTACACATTAATTGACAACAAGTTTTAAGCTCTAATATACTCTGTTTGTCTGCAAAACAGTTTTTCCTATTTCACTGAAAAAATACAAAATATTCGTATAAAATAACTGAAAGCCGATATTGATCTCTGTTTTGTGGAATCATGTTTCAAAAAAGATTCTCTATCGATCCATAAAATAAAATTTTGGTGTGTCGAGGAACCTTAAATGTTTTAACATCCTTGTCTGGATTAGTCTCAGTGTGTATTGAATTTTAATCAAGGTAATACAACTTTTCTTTAATCTTAGACCTTATTAAACGCATTTTAAGTGCCTTTTCTTTCTAAATAAAGAACTAAAATTTTTATCTCATCAATCTAGTTTTGATTGAGTTGACTCAGCAATTTGATATTGTCAAACCGAGACTTTTATCAAGAAACTTTGATTATGGTTTGGCTGTATGCCTTTGCTATAATAATTTATGTCGACATGAAAGTTAGCGTATAAAAAAGCTTCAAGGCTAGACATGCCTATAAACACCACTGCAGACATATGCAATAAATCACAACGAATTGAATGTAAGCATCGCACACTCTAATATACTTGACTGCTATTATATCATGCAAGAAATAAATAGAGATGGAAATTTTAATTATAATAGAACTTTAAAAAACTTCAAAAAAAAAAATATGTAGAGTAAACGTTTCTGGTGTGAAAAGGTATTTGTGTACAATTACAAAGAGAAATGTCATTTTTCTGATAGTGGGGGCCATATGATATTTTTTACATCATCGTCCTTTTTCAAAAGCCAGAATCTTCAAATACCTAATGGCAGAATCAACCCATGCTGATAAAATGCAAAATAGTTAAACTGCCTTCAACTTTGACATTTTTTATATTCCCCTTAAAAAATGAGTACTCTAAATTTTAGCCTCCCGGTGTCATATGATATTTTGATACCGCGAAATATTGAACCCGGGTTCAATATATTATGCGATATTATGAACCCGGGTTCAAAATATCGCTGCGATATATTGAACCCCCCCCCCCCCCCCCCATAAAATATTGAACCCCGGGTTCAAAATATTATGGCCGCGATATTTTGAAACCCTCTCGAATTTTCATTGCTCTTGGAGAGGGGGTTCAAAATATTATGGCCGCGATATATTGAACCCCCTACTGTTTTCAATTTCCTTTGGAGAGGGGGTTCAAAATATTATGGCCGCGATATATTGAACCCCCTACCTATTTCCAATTCCCATTGGAGAGGGGGTTCAAAATATTATGGCTGTGATATTTTGAACCCCCCTCCATTTTTTATTGCTATTGGAGAGGGGGTTCAAAATATTATGGCCGCGATATATTGAACCCCCTACCTATTTCCAATTCCCATTGGAGAGGGGGTTCAAAATATTATGGCTGTGATATTTTGAACCCCCCTCCATTTTTTATTGCTATTGGAGAGGGGGTTCAAAATATTATGGCTGCGATATATTGAACCCCCTACCTATTTCCAATTCCCATTGGAGAGGGGGTTCAAAATATTATGGCCGCGATATATTGAACCCCCTACTGTTTCCAATTTCCTTTGGAGAGAGGGTTCAAAATATTATGGCCGCGATACTTTAAACCCCCCTCCATTTTTTATTGCTATTGGAGAGGGGGTTCAAAATATTATGGCTGCGATATATTGAACCCCCTACCTATTTCCAATTCCCATTGGAGAGGGGGTTCAAAATATTATGGCAGCGATATTTTGAATACCCCTCTATTTTTTTTTGCTATTGGAGAGGGGGTTCAAAATATTATTGTTTCCAATTCCCTTTGGAGAGGGGGTTCAAAATATTATGGCTGCGATATTTTGAACCCCCTACCTATTTCCAATTCCCATTGGAGAGGGGGTTCAAAATATTATGGCTGTGATATTTTGAAAACCCTTCTTATCACTGGCTATCGGAGATCTAGGGGTTTCAAAATTTAATGGCTGTGAAATTTAATTATAAATAATAATGCCCCCCCCCCCTTCTTTTATTGCTTTTGACCCCCCCCCCCCAAATCTTTTCTTCATGCATATACAGAATTCAATTTTTTTTTGGGGGGGGGGGTAGTTGGTAGGGGGGGGGGGGGGTATAATTGTGCTTTTATTGTCAGTCTGTAATAAAACATATTATGAATGAAAATCATATTGTTTTTGGTGATTCTTTTTGTTACCAAGAAAATAGGGTATCCTTGGAGGTTACTCTAAATGGTAGTCCCCAGGTGGGAGAAAAGGGGACTAACACCTGTGTACTGAGTATACACACTGGTGGTAGCTAGGTAAACATTAATTGGCTCCCTTCATAGCTGACATCAGCCTGTATAATATCCCTGTTATGTAATACAATTTGGGAATTGTGAGTTTCTACTGATCAATTCATTTGTCACGGACCGCATCTGCCATGGACTTGGAAGAGTACCATGATAAGAAGGGTTTTCAATATATCGCAGCCATAATATTATGAACCCCCTCTCCAATGGGAATTGGAAATAGGTATGGGGTTCAAAATATCGCTGCCATAATATTTTGAACCCCCTCTCCAAAGGGAATTGGAAATAAGTAGGGGGTTCAATATATCGCAGCCATAATATTTTGAACCCCCTCTCCAATAGCAATAAAAAATAGAGGGGGATTCAAAATATCGCGGCCAAAATATTTTGAACACCCTCTCCAATAGGAATTGGAAATAAGTAGGGGGTTCAATATATCACAGCCATAATATTTTGAACCCCCTCTCCAATAGCAATAAAAAATAGAGGGGGATTCAAAATATCGCGGCCATAATATTTTGAACCCCCTCTCCAATAGGAATTGGAAATAGGTAGGGGGTTCAATATATCGCTGCCATAATATTTTGAACCCCCTCTCCAAAGGGAATTGGAAATAAGTAAGGGGTTCAAAATATCACAGCCATAATATTTTGAACCCCCTCTCCAATAGCAATAAAAAATGGAGGGGGGTTCAAAATATCGCAACCATAATATTTTGAACCCCCTCTCCAATGGGAATTGGAAATAGGTAGGGGGTTCAATATATTGCAGCCATAATATTTTGAACCCCCTCTCCAAAGGGAATATTTGAACCCCTTCTCCAATAGCAATGAAAAATTGAGGGGGTTCAAAATATCGCGGCCATTATATTTTTAACCCCCTCTCCAATGGGAATTGGAAAAAGGTAGGGGGTTCAAAATATCGCGGCCATAATATTTTGAACCCCCTCTCCAATAGCAATGAAAAATAGAGGGGGGTTCAATATATCGCGGCCATAATATTTTGAACCCCCAATCCAATGGGAATTGGAAAAAGGTAGGGGAATTTATATATCGCAGCCATAATATTTTGAACCCCCTCTCCAATAGCAATGAAAAATAGAGGGGGTTCAAAATATCGCGGCCATAATATTTTGAACCCCCTCTCCAATGGGAATTGGAAAAAGGTAGGGGGTTCAAAATATCGCGGCCATAATATTTTGAACCCCCTTTACAATACCAATGAAAAATAGAGGGGGGTTCAAAATATCGCAGCCATAATATTTTGAACCCCCTCCCCAATAGCAATGAAAAATAGAGGGGGTTCAAAATATCGCGGCCATAATATTTTGAACCCCCTCTCCAATACCAATGAAAAATAGAGGGGGGTTCAAAATATCGCGGCCATAAGGTTCAATATTTTATGGGGGGGTTCAATATATCGCAGCGATATTTTGAACCCGGGTTCAATATATCGCGGGGTTCAAAATATTATATGACACCGGTCTATCACAAGGTGACCTTTTGCTCTCACACGTACCCTTTCTCCCTATTTGGAGTTAAAGAGCTCGATTGTACATGTAATTGATACATGTATATCAATATTATAATTTGACACTCCCAAATAATAATATTGCGCTCAATAATTTTATATTGTTCCAAGAAGCAGGGATGAATGCACGTAATATGGCATCTGGGGTATCTTTCTTTATCATCTGTTTAACATACTCAGTATATATAGTGCATCTTCGCTAGCCAATGGTTTTCGGTCCACTTTGCTCCCCATGGTGGGAAGCAAAGTGGACCGAAAACCCTTGGCTAGCGAAGATGTATATAGTGGAGGTTTTTGTCATAAAGGGTTATTTTTACCTCATATGCATATTGTATGCATGGAACACCTTCACATTGTGACGAAGTTTCTGTCGAAAGAAACAACAAGATTATTTTTCTTTCTAGAGCTTCAATAAGCGTAGCGTTACAAAGGCACGTAAAATCTGGGGGCAATGAGAGGCTGGGTGTTCCTTCCCCTACTTTTTTGTTCGTCAGATCATGCGCTCTTGAATTATGGAGGCATGGGGAATCAACTCTGGGTGTTTATGCCTGACTTTAATAGTTTATACATGTATGATCAGAATTACCCACATTCATACTACGGCTCACACACCAACAAAATTGCATATTCGGATTTACAGTTTACAGGTGGAGATTTTTGAACACGAATACACTCTTTACTTACACCGTTTGCCAATTTTTCGCAATACAGGGATTTATCAGCCTATGTTGGAAAATGACATTTTTGGGGAATTGGAAAAAAATTACCGACAATTTGATGAAACTGGGAAAATTCTATTATTTAGCATACATCAAGAATACAGGTTTAATCCACATACTAAAAACGAGTTATGTATCGCCATTTCCTCATTTTGGAAACAATTATAAAGGATTTTCAGTAAACGCATTCCCGATTCATACAATGATCTGACATCCCGCCGTTTTCCACTGACACAGCACTGTACGTAGTGTTGGATCAATGACCTCCGTGACCTTACTGATCAGCGCATAACGTAATAGATCTGAATCTATGAGGTCAATGACCGTTCAAGCAATACGTCTATCGAGTGCACATAAATGTTTACAAAGCAGACGGATTCATCACATACAATAAAATGCGTAATTGTTCGGTGTTTTAGTTTAATGTTAATCTCATTAACATTTATACACATTTATACACATTGAATACTATTCAGGTCAGCTTAAACACAAAATTAATATACAACAGCATTTGAACAAAATTCCAATTAGACACATTTGACAACACTGCATTCCTATAAAGCATTGCAATATACATTAAAACTCAATGTACATAGTTGTATATTATATATGTAAACAGTAGACATACATGTATAACCTATAACAAAGATGCTATTATCAATACATGTACATCCTAGTGACAATCAAAGACTCCAAAAGTCTAAGCCGATTAAACAATATATTTTGATTTAACTTTCCATTCTTGGAGCAATGATGGCCACTTTTCCGTCTGCCCCGCGCGCGGCCTTGACCTGCCTGTAATCAACGCCGTCGGGAAGGGTGAATTCTTTCCGGAATGACCTTTGAACTCGAATTCCGTTCTCCTCGCGGTTATGGTCGGCGGAAATAGAGACGACGTTCTTCTTACGTGTAATATTAATGTGATCGGGATCGAAAACGGAAAGATCCAAATTTTCTTGATATGGTCTCGATTGCTCTGCAACTTGCATGTCGACGTCACTTCCATCCGTTATGGCGGGGACGTTTTCTAGTTTCACTTCCATCTCATCGTCCTCGTTAGGTAACATAGGTCCTTCCACCGTGTAGTGGTTCTCACTGCTCTGGAAGCAATGGATCTTACTTTGATCGACTCCGTCGGGAATCCGGATGGTCCGGGTGGATTCCCGGATATCACTGTTGTCCTCATCTCCGCCCACATGTTTAGCGTTGATCCGCACGTAGCCATCCTTAACCACTACTTTCACATCGTCGGGCTGGTAGCTGTCCAGTCGGAATGTTTTGCTCCACTTCTCGGGTACATCTCGGCGTCTTTGCTGAAGAGCGGGTGCCTGGGGGAGATTTGGGTTGCCATTCAATTCTTCGTGCAGCATGTGCCTCAACAAATCACGGAAGGGGGAGGCGGTCTGTTGTTGCGGGGGCATTGGGCGATAGTAAATCGGCAAGAACTCCATGATTTTCGACTCCAGTGAATGGCAGAGAGAGAGGAATTCCTCCTTTATATCCTTGTTGTCCTCACGCTCGTTATATAACGTGGAATAACGCAGTTTCTAGAAAGTTCATTGATCTTATGCGGGTCGAGAAATTTTATTGGCTCGCTAATTTTTTACGGAGCACTCTTCGGGACTTCATAAACCAAGTCACACTCATTACTAATAACAATAGATGATTTCAAAAAGTTTATCAGACACGAGATGAAATAGAATAAAAAGTGAATCCAAATAAAAATTATCTTTTAAGACAAGCACTTGAACATTTTAGGTTTAGTAGAAATTTAAAATTTCCATTGATACAAATGATATAGTCAAACTAGAGCAGAGCTCGTGGCAAAGCCCCGAGTAGGTCTTCCGTTGTTGCTGCGAGTTGAAAATATATGTTACGATTATAATGACTATACTTTCAGTTCTGCTTTTGTTATAAAAATGTGTTGTAATTGAAAGTCTGTATATAAAACGTGTTTTGAAAAAAGAAAGAAAGAAAATATTTTAGGAAAACTATTTGTCGAGCAGAGTTTATGTAATCGTTTCAAACATTGTTTAAAAAATGAGATCATGTTTAATGGCGAGTTAAATTTTCAAAGGGTAGCAAGCATTGTTATAAACATTAAACAGTATGTACTCATGATTCATGTCAGGAATTGTATTTCTTTTTTAAACTGAACTCGCCTACAAAACACGTAAACTTTTCTCAAAGATAACTTCTATATTAAAATATCTCTAAATTTTAGAAGACTATGTGCAAGTTTAGAATTGCGTGCTGACAAAAGTTACAGACCCTAAAACGTACTACTACACCAAAAAAGCGTGCGGCCAACGTGCGAGAAACGTTTCGTGTAAACCTTTTAGAGTTTCATGTAAACCGTTTAGCGTTTCGGGCAAAGCGTTTAAATCATTTCGAGCAAAGCGTGCGAGAACCGTTTGAAAGGTTCATCAGATTTCATTCGGAACTCTCTGACAAGTTAATTGTTTCAAAATGGCGCGCGTGTTTTACATTACTTTAACAAAATTGAACGAATTTTTAACAAACAAAAGAAAGGTATATGTATTAAAAGACGACTAGTTACAGAGTACATGTATATTTAACGTTTTCATGCGATGTTTCAGTATTGAAACAATATTAAAATTCGCTATACATAAAAAATATTAAATACAGTTAGCGAAACATGATTTCTATTGGAACAAACCTAAATCAACTTTAACTTGCACGATCATGTTTTGATAAGCATGTATTTTTATTATCTATTTACATCGATAACTCTTACTGAGACCATTCGGCTGTGTACAAGCAGCACACATAACCTCGGACATCGGGCGAGACCTGCACCTGGCTGAACCTGTCAATCAAACTCTGTGTATTTGTTTTCATTGGATGGTCAGGCGTCTCTCTTTTGTCAAAAGCCAATGGAAAATTAATGAATTCAAGGTAATCGGAATCAGAATTTGATAAAGCACACAATTTAAATGATAGAAAATTTATTAATTATTTGAACAAAATTAAATGTAAACATTGAAAGGAAATAAAAAAAATTAATTATTATGGGAATCTATACGCATGGTACTCAATTAAAATAGATTATATTATGATTTTATTATTTTATGTAGTAAAATCACCCTTCCAACTGTTACTCAATTACATAACAATTGATGACCTGGGGCTATAAATGTTCTGAGCTGTGTGCGCTGAAGCGGCACAAGATTCTCGATCGCATGCGGCAATTGAGTTAACACAGACTGGCCGAATAAACAAAGGGGTGGGAACGTGAAACAAAATGTTACACATAAGAAGAAACCACCAAAAATGTTTTTCGACAGATCTTGATATCTTTTCTCCAATTAAAAAAAAATCCAGCGCGAGCACCTGTCAGCGGGGCGGGAGGAGTGGGGGGGGGGGCAGCAATGAGTTCGCTTCCACAATGAAACTACAGAAGTGATTAATATGTGACCGATAGAATCTAATCTAAAGTTGTTTAAACTCATGTGAATATTTTCTAAAATAATCATCGAATGCCTCAATTCAGGGCATCCCTTTATCGTGCTAGCACCTACCGCAAACATGTAACATGGAACTTTGATTATAATTTGATTTGATTTTTAAACTACCTTGTACGCTATCGTATAAATCAATGCTTAATCAACTGTAAAAGTAAAATAACTTTATCTTAAACCAATATAATAGTTGAAAACATAATAAAATAAAGTTGTGTCCGTGCAAAATATGAAACATAAACGCGTCATAAGGTACATGTAGAAGAACACGAACCGACCGCGGATCACTTAACCACTCGCGCCGGATCTCCTCAGCCATGTGCGAGGGATGATCATTATTTAAAGGTTTAATATTTGAGGGGGGTGGGGTGGGGGGTGTTGATTTAAAACATTAATTGTAAAGTTTTTAAAGTAGTTTACATAAACCAACCAACCATTAGTTTATGTCTAACGATTTTTCCGATATGGAGTAACATCGTTCATTAATATTCATTTACACTCAAATCAGTATTTAATTAAATATATACAAGTAGGACAAACCTTTATAACATAAAATTAAAACAGTTCTTGTATATACGGCTATATTAACTCAAACACGTTCATATGCATGCAAGTGTAAGTCGCGGTGTGCGAATCTTGTGTATTAAATAACCGCTTACCGCTAGGTAATGCAGCCGTGGCTGATCTCCTCGGCCGTGGGCGAAGGATAGATTACGTAAAGGTACAACGCACAGAAACGCACAGCTCAGAACCAAGGAAGATTTGAAAAGTTTGCAGTATAATGACCTTACTCTATCAAATAGAAGTTCTTTATTTTAAACTAAAAACCCACAATTGATCTATGTCTATTATTGCTTTAGAGAATGACATTGCTTTTATTAATTAAATGAACTACATGTATTTCTTACTTGACATCCAATCGTTTAATCCACAAAAGATTTTGTGTAATCAAAACTAAAACAATTCTTGAGTTCGCGGCTAAATAAATTCATATATGAGAGACGCAACTCTCGTGTATTAGATAACCACTGACCGCTAGGTAGTCCAGCCGCGACCACGGTGACCGACTTTCTCGGCCGCGGGCGAGGGAGAGCTTACGTAATGGTACACACACAGCTCTGATTCAAGGTAGATTTTGAATGCATGATGTTTATATTAAAAAGGTAATGCATATATTTTTTCATTCCATATTTTGTGTTTTACTAGAAAAGAAAAAGAATGTTTTGTTTTCCAATTCCCGTTTTTAAGGATTGTGCACTATAAGAACTTAACAACGACTTAAACTCCTAAAAAAAAGCATGTATTCTAAAAAAAAAAATTCTTATGAATTAATGCCTCCTGTATAAACCAGCATACTTTCTGCGGTAACTTCATGCCAGTTGTACGCACAAAGTCTTTCGTTAACTTGTCAAATAAAAACAGGTACATGCTAACATGTAAAGCTTTTTACACTCATACTACACAAACCACTTACAAAATAACATTGAAACGACCTTCATGAGATCCCAACAAACAACTTTTCCAGCGACAGCCATATCAAAATCCTAACCGTTTTTGAGTTATTAAGCAAATTTTTTTAGGGGCCATTGGCCCTTAATTTAAGGGGCCAGCCCCTTTTTATTGGTGTCAAATGAAAGCCCTTGTTATTTTGCACAACTTTTATTCTACATGTCTTTACAAAATTTTTTTCGTTCAAAAGATATAAAGGAAAACATGTCTAAATTTTTGCACTTTTTTGAATCCTGTTTTTTGACCCCCTACCTTTTCCTAAATAAAAAACGTAATCTAAAAACATAAACAGACGTGCACAACTACAATGTCTCTGTTATTCAAATTCGTTGGATTCCCATTCCCTGCTATCATAGTCTCGGAGCCTTTGTCTGGAAACAAAAGGCCCTAAAAAAAATTAAAAGGGGAATAACTCTTTAACGGAAAGGGAATTCTACATTTTATGAATTGCTTAAGATAGTGTTTTGTAAAGTACATTAGCCCTGAAAATTTGAGCAAAAACCGTTTAGAAATGAGCAAGATATGAAGCCTCAAAGTTCGCGTCTAGGAAACAAAAAAAAAAAAAGAGAAATAAGAATAATCTTAATTTTTTTCCCGCACAATAATAGAAAGGTCTTCCGTTGGAAACGGAAGACCTTAATAAAATTGGGGGGGGGGGGGTCCAGTAAACAAACATTTCCACCCAGGGAGGCACCAAGGAGGTGGCAATAAACATTGGCACCAGGGAGGTGGCAAAAGTGCCCATGTAAGTATTTTAACTAAAGTACATCGTTGTCAGTCGGTATGTCACATTGACTGTTAAGAAAGAGTGCTATAAAAACTATTAAAATATTAAAACTGAACATATGTAAATGAATACACCATTTTAATATATTTACATTTTTCAGTGTCTTAATTTGTCTTTGATATCAGTGACAATGGATCACTTTGTAATGTTAAACCCAATTTATTTCATCAATAATCATTTAAATATTGCTAAAAAATTATATAAATAGAAGTAGGCTACATTGTAATTTACGTAATAATCATTCTTTGAATATCATTAGGTGATCATATAAAGAATGATTCCCTATTCCATAACGTAACCCATTTCAAGTTTGATATTTTTGGAAAAATTATGTAATTTTTTTTAAAATATTTTTTTTTGAGAGAGAAGGGTGGGTGTTTTGAGGTGGTCATGTCTGTCAATAGCGGTGCTTTTCCCATTCATATTTTAAGAGGAGAGAGAGAGATTGATTTTTAAAAATCAACACGTGAGATTTTTCAACATCAACACGTGAACAATTCTTTGATAGCTCTCATGCAGTTAGTATTTCCGACACTCTTATTATTAAGTAAGCCACAGATGGGCAATGTCCGCTAAAACTTGTGGTATTAGTCAGAATGCAAGCGGGCTCCGAGTGCTCTAAAGTCTACATCCAGTATATAGGTCTCAGTAAAGGTCTGTGAACTTAACGGAAACATGATAAATATACAAATACCTTGCCTTGATCATAGAGTATAAATAAAATACAGTCTTCATAAACATGCTGATTAACATCAAGTCAGTGAAAAAATCCTAGAAGTTCGTTTGGTTTGAAATTATTTTAAAGTCACATAAATATTTTTTTATAGCTCTTATTTTTTTTCTGCCAAAATATTAAAGAAAGTAATAATATAAATTGATAAAACTCTAAATTAATGTTGGGAATAAATCAGATTAAAGAAGAATGCAACAATTTCCATGAGATACATTTGCTATGAAACATTATGGTCAATTTTTATTGGTTTTTTTTTTGGGGGGGGGTGTTCCGCAAGTTTCATAAATTTTTTCAAAAGAATGAAAACGTAACCATGACAACAGTTAAACTTTGTAAAAATTTATTTTGTTCAATTGATAACTGCAAAACATTTATACCTGTACTAGTATATTATTGCCTTTTCCAATTTTACATTTTTTATACAAGTAACAAGAAGCGTCTATTTATTTTTTTTACTATAAACTGAACAAAGAATTTATTGGTTGAATAATTCTTGTTATTACATAATTACAAAGAACAGTGTATAAAAATAGCAGATTTCATCAAGAAATTTTAGGACACCATAAAGCTACAGAAATTGTAAGCTAAAACTATATCTTCATATTGATGACTGGCTTTAAACCTGAAGCACAATTATATTGCACTAAGAATACCTACAGGTAAAAAAAAATACTACACAACATGTATAAGAAAATATCAATACTGCGTTATACTACCATTTCAAAAAGTAGATCCTATGAAATTTGAATATCATGGATGGTTTCATGGACATTTTGAAACAAAAAAAAAAACCCACAGATTTTTGGTTGAACTTTTGAAAAAGTGTCACAACATACAGTTAACATGGAAAATGATTTTTAATTTACATTAGCAACAATAACCCTGCAGCAGTCAAGACTATGATTGTTATTGCAGTAGTCAAAACTAAACTACAAGTTATTCAGGAAAACAAGCCATCTATTGCACTTATTGTACTTTTTATACATTTTTTTAAACAAATGTATATGTGACATCATCATCATTTAAAAAAACCCCACTTTTTGGGGATTTCAATTTTAAGTCAGTCCTCAAGTTTTAAGGGGATTTCAATGTTAAGTCAGTCCTGAAGTTTTAAGGGGATTTCAATGTTAAGTCAATCCTTAAGTTTTAAAACAAACTGTACATCCAAGTCACAATTTTTAGAGCACATGTAGAATCATTGTCTATGAATTACTGAATCCTCAAAAGTGTAAATTTAACCAGACCCATGAAAAATTATGCCCATGAATATTAATGAAACCACATTATATCACAGTTGTTTAAGTCATGATCCTTCATACAAGCTTAATATACATGTATATTGCAAACAAAAGCATATAAAGATTTTGCCACCACTAACAAAAAATTAAATGGTTTCTGTTTGTGTATGAAAAAAAACCCTAATCTTCTTCACGTAATATGGAATGGACAATTCATGTTACAATTTGTTAAGGTCTGACATCATCAAAGTGTGGTTGAAGTTACTGGATGCAGTCCATGTACAAAGACCGTGGGAGGAAGATTGTCAGACAACAACCTCAGACTGTTTAGATAGGTCTCACTCTCCCGAACGTCCGTGGGGGGGACGGGGAGATACATGAAACTCAGCGCTGTAGTGCTGGAATACGAGGTAATCAGTTGGTTAATGGAACTGATGAACTCCGTCGGAACTGCGTGAAACTTCTCCATTAGGGTAAGCTTATCGCTGCTGTTCCCTGACATGACTGGTAGGTGTGACACCAGGTGGTCCCAGGTGACGATTTTCACAGAGGCCTCGATCCGGAGCTGATGGAGAAAAGCGTCCAGTTTTTGTTGCTTCTGAAGTGTGTTGTCAGTCTGCGCGTTCAAACACAGGAACACTCGGAGCCTGGTTTTGGACTTCCAGCCCGGGACCATGGTCAGAATGCATGCCAACTGGAGCATGAAGAGACAGGTGTTGTCAAAGAAGTTGGCAGTGTCCGGACGAAAGAGATTCACCGGCCACACATCAATGAAGAGGGTCTTTTTGGAATTGACGATGGATTGCTTGCTCAGCTGATCGAAATGTCGGCACAAGCAGACATTCTTTTGCATTTTCAAGGAATCAGAAATCAGCTTCACATATTCCAGAGGACTTAGCTGTCCTGAGTCTCCGTCTCCTCGGACATTCATAAACAAATTGTCAATACTCACTTTCTTTCCACTTTCCAATCGCGTGAAAAAACGCCTCCTCCTCTCGTTATTCATGAAACTCAGAGTATCCTTTGGTTTGGAGTCGTCCACAAAACCGAAGCAAACCGTGTTAGGTTTCATGCCCCCCATTCCAGAGAGCCTAAGCAAGTGTTGTAAACCTTCGGAGACAGTGTTTGCCATCGTCACTTCCACGAAAGCTTTCACTTTGAGATAATCAATCAGTCCCAGCCATTTTGGATTTTCCTCTAAAATTGGGTCAGTGGTATACGAATCCAGGGATCCCAGCTTGACGTGGCCGATCACGTACAGTCCGCCTTTCTTGATGTCGTTGATGAACGTGATGAGTTCTGAACACTGACGCGGATTAGCCACCAGTAACAGTATCTGAGGACGCCAGTACTTGACATGGGCTTTCCTTGAATCCAACATCAACAAGTATTTCCTTACCTAAAGATAACCATGAAGTTTTTTTTAATCTATTTAAATTGAGTTCTCTACAAATATTCCTAATACATGTACATATATGACCTAAATGTTTATGACACCAAAAAGAAAATTGGACAATTTCTTTATTCCAATTTTTTTTTCATCAATTCTTCAAACAGCACAACATTTACCGCTTCCTTCAAATATATGGCAATTTACAGATAATATTCAGAGGGACATAGTATCCAATGTTAACTTAAACTTTTTCATCGGAGGGCTGGATGTTAAAATCAACAAATTAAATATCACTAATGATATTTTATGCATTTTTCTATTTTATATATGATGTTTGGTTTAACAGACAAGAAAAAAAATTTTCCACTGACCTGGTGAAAGATGAGTGCCTGGCTGATGGAGCCCCACTGGGTGGGCAGTGAGCGGAAGTGGAGGATGATGGCCAGGATCAGCATCACGATGATGGCGATGGAGGAGTAGAGGGAGCTGATCAGGAAGCACATCACTATACAGCCGATTAGGCCCAGGGTGCAGGTGTACCAGGTGAAGTACTTGAAGGTCGGTCTGTAAGGGTCAGAGTAAGCAAACCTTTATCTTGTGACCAACATGAAGAACTTACGATGAGCAAAAAATGCAATGTGTACTATGAGCACTTGGTGACAAAAATTCAATTACTAGACTACATGTTATTATATCTTAGTTTTGTTTTTTGGTTTTTTTGTACACAGAAGGGTCGTTTCATGCACGAATCTAGCTGTGAACATGAATAGGTTTTTTCTACACTCTATCTAGTTTGATTTCAAATATCATTTGACAAATTTGCTTATACACTGTACAACTAATCCTCATACAATTTGAAAGCAGACATTTTTTTTGGTAGTAGAAATTGACAGCAGTCAATAAGTAATCTATTTTACAGTGGTGAACAAATAGAAACCACTTTAATTTCAAACATCATATAAGAATTAACCTCTAACCTGAAGTTAGGTGCCGATGCCAGCTCCAGAGCTAGACAGGCCAGGTTAACGGAGGCGTAAGACATCAGAAAGAATACGGAGGTGGCGGGGGCGATAGCGTTCAGAGAGCCCACCAATAGCACCAGCTGTAAACAACACAGAACACAACCCTTAGTACATTTCATTCATACAGCCAACAAAATGATTCATACTTGTAAATGAGTTGTAATATTTTTTTCATTATATGGTAAAACAATTTTCATCTCTCTTCTTTAGACTTACATGTATGCTGTAATACTTTTTCATTATTATAAAACAATTTTCATATCTCTTTTTTTCAAATTTACCAAGTAAACAGACATGTTCAAAACTCTACAGTAATTACTGTAACAAAACCGAGTTTACTGTTATAATCAGACTCCATTTTTTAGAATTATCATTGAGGGTACAGAGTGGACAAAAGAGTTGAGTATTAAATGAAGTAAAAAAACAAGCTTTGAATTCAGAATGCATTTACTTATTCAGCAATGTTTTTCAAGCCTTGAGTACAGAATAAAAAATCAAGATGAATGTGAAAATCTTACTTGAACAAGGAACCATGAGATGAGTACAGCCACATAGGGGTTTCCAGACTTTGTAGTGATCGTGGCAGGATTTAGAACAAACCCTGCAACATTAAAAACACACATATAAACAGACCTTGATTATTTAACCAAATCATGATCAATGGCATTCACAGTTATCTATCTTTAGCCTTTCATGCTCTCCAAAATTTTTACTATTTGGGCATGGTGAAGCTTAATATGTAAAACTCACAGAACAAATGGTCGTTAGCCAGGGCCTGTAGAATCCGCGAGGCTCCTATCAGATTACCCAGGGCAGCAGACAGAGTAGCAGCGAATATCCCGATCAGGACGAATGGCTTCCACAGGTTTATCTCCTGAAGGAAAATATAGTTGTTCAGGAGGAGGCACCTGTCAAAAAGAAAATAATGATAGGTCATTTCTGTTCATGAACTGTACAAACAACTGAACTAAATAAATGTATCATTAAAACTACAGGTACTTGAAATTGTTTAAAAACTTGTTTTAATATATGGGTTTCCCTTATAACGCTTTACCTGGTGAGGATATTGATGAACATTGTAATCTAGAGTAGGTCATTTCCTCCGATATTTACCTGTCACTCGATCCTCCGACGAGAATGATTAGCAGTAAGTAAGAAATGAACGTGAACATGACGGCATACAGTGTGCCCTTAGGGATGGCTTTACTTGGCTCCTTCAGCTCCCCTAAACACAGATGCACAATCATTAGTTCAATTCAGTTGATTAAAAAAAATTCATGGACAACAAATAAATAACGGTTAATAAAGTTTAAAAAAAAAAAACAATCATATATAGGCTAATATAGCTAATAGCATTAAAAAATATTGTACGCATACTTGATAACAGATATGATGGCTTTTCATGTTTGCATATCATCCATTTCTCACATGATTTTATTTAAAATATATTATAAATATTAAATAACACGTTTCATCTGCACTTTTGGGTATTGGACACGAGGACTGCTGCCACATAGACCATGGAGCTGTCTCAATATGTTACAGTATGTTGTATACTGTTGAATTTTCATAAATTGGATGTCTGCCTTGCCTATTTTCTTTAAAATAGTTACAAAGTAGTACTAACATCAAAAGTACTAAGCTGTTTGTCAATATAACTGGGGATGCAGATTTGTAAAGAGCATAGAATCTACAAGTACATTGTACATAAAGATGACATGCGCTGATCTAGAGGGGAAAATAGGGAGGGACTCCCTTGAAAAAAAAATAAATTAAAAATGAAATTAACTTCGTAAAATTTCTAAAAATAGGCCACAGACCCCCTTCAAACAAAATTATTCCTCAGAACCTCCCCCCCCCCCCTCCCAAACAGAATTTTGTTTCTGGATCCATGTCTGAGATGTGTCACCATGGTTGTACGGACCTGACATGTTGGCTCCATTAAGGATGCCTGTCACACTGCTGAACAGAATGGCGAACACAGTGGCGAAGGTCATCAGATCCTTGGTGATGTAATCCTTCTGGTACTCAGCTAGGAATGTACAAAATTAACACTTGTACTCAGCTAAGAATATACACAATTAAGACTTCTAAGTTTCAATACTTTAATAGTAAATTAACTAACAAAAGAAAGTACTTTTTGGTAGTGAGCTTCAATTACTCTCATTTTAGAACCTACTAAGTCTGTTTTTTATTATTTCTTAATAAAAGTACAACATAAGATAAACTCGAAAAACATATCGGAAATCTTTAAACAGTTTCATCTTCCCACTAGATCAAATTTATTTTTTTTCTTGAATTCACAAAAACAAATTGGAATAAAAAAACTCAACATTTAACTTTTTTCCTAATCAAAAAAGAATGGAATATTGGAAATATCAAATTAGATTATACAAGATGTATGAAGGGCTTACAGAATGTATTATCCTTGAACGTCTTTGCCCTTAGACCTGTGTAATTGGCTCCATCCTGTAGAACGAAACCGCTGGCATTTGCTTGAAAGCATTCGAGAGAAATATTCCTCCTCTCAAATGTGTGTTTGGCCTGTTGAGCATATTCTATCTCAGTCGTCGAGTTTTTGGCAAATACACTTATAAACACCGAGAGAAGACAGACAACCACAACCTGTAATATTCATTCAGAAAATGAGGAAGGAAATGCAAAGATCTACTTGGGATTAAGGAGTCCAAATTGGGCAATGAGACTTTACACATATCAAAGTATATGTATTAATAATTGTTTGAAAACAAAATTCAAGTTGTTTAAGTTTCAAATTAATTATATAAATGAAGTGTATTCCGATATGTACGTATGTATATACTTTTTGAGTAATTTTATGTAGCAAAAGTGGATAAAAATATATTTAAGATTCAATATCAGAGCTTTATAAATAACTTTATGGCCCTTGATACTTATGCTTCATACAATGTCAATATTTTTCATTTAAATCTTTCAGTAAATAGAAATTTGAATCCCCGTGTCACGGGGATTCTAATTTCTATTCACTGAAAATTTCAAGTAAGTATTGCAGGTCTTTGGGTGAAAATATATTCTATTACAATTCATGATGTATTTCATACATTATGAAATATAAGATAGTCACACAGTCACACATCCTAAAACAACTCAAAACATGCCAATTTTATCTGTGAAAAAAAAACTTTACCAAAAAAATGAGTAGGGATGTCTTTGCGAACACTGCTCCTCCAACGATGCAGATACCCAGACACACAAACAGAACGATGGAGCAGTACAGGTACTTGTACCAGAAGTCGTGGTCACCTTTCAAAAATGCATGTTTTACCATGGTGCCTGTCAAAATAGGTATAAACTACTAGATTCTTGTCTTATTTTCCTCAGTCTGCAGACATTTTTAACACAATCAACAATGTGTAATATTCATGACTCAAATTGTGTAAAGCATATTTGATACTTCAAAGAGCTTTACTTATCATTTCTTTAATATTTTGTCTTCCTGTTAAATGATATACCGGTAATATTAGGCATGTCATTTCAGTTATATATACAAAACGTTCGGTATATACCCTTAATTTTACTTATGAATTGAACTTAGTTTTCAGTTCAGTCTATCAATAAACAATGCTGAAATCATACATTAGGCCTAAACGTATCATCAAACAAAGTACAAGTACTACATTAAATCAAATCACTTTACAAGCAATGTATAGCTACCATGGTAGCGTTGTTGTTTTTTTTGTTACAATGAATCAAGTGCATCGATCTCTTACCCCCTGGTCCAAAGTTCTCTATCATGGCCTCCACGAAGCCTGTAACATAGAGACCCACAGCCAGGACATTGGCCACAAAGAACAGGAAGCCAATACTACCCCCAAACTCTGGACCCAGGGCTCTGCTGATCATGTCTTACACAGGGTTAAGGATAATTACTGGTTAATATAATTGTTGCGTAATTTTTTCCTTGTCTTTTTAATCACAATATACAGTGTCTTAATTACAACAAGATTTTTTTTTATAACTCCCAATCTGTATTTTTGACAAGATTATATCATTATCATGCCATGGATTTCTCATTTTGAGTCTAAAATGAATTTTTTTAAAGTATTGTACAAATTGATCTCATCACTACCAAAATTGATCCAAAACAATGTTATGTTTTGAAAAAGATACAATAGGCCCCTCCTCCTTCTAACGCTCCATTGGTTGAAATAGCACTGATTGACAGCACAGTCATAACCAAGATGAAATAAGCTAGAACAAGCTGAAGCACTGACTCCAGAATCCCAGCCTGGCCCACCACAAAACCTAAAAAAAAAGAAAAAATATAACATTATCAAATACCGGAATCTAAAATTTTTTTTAAATGTTGTATATACCAGGTACAATGTCCGAATTTGTATAATTTTATTTTCAAATAAAATCACAACATTTAGGACATGTCATGAAAAGTTTACTTAACTTTACCATATTCAAAACTGCTAGTCTCTGCAGGTATTTGATTTTGACATAATTCAAAAAACACAGAATTTAAAGAAATACTGCAATAATAGGTATTTATAAATAAGTTTCCTTTAAAAAAAAATGCTTCAGCGTACATTACATCGAATTATCAATTATTTTCAAGAACTAACTCTTGTCAGCGGTGATGATTTGTGCTTAGGTCCAACCACTGTTTCAGTTTTGGTTTGCCAGAGTAACTGCATAGGAGAGTTGATTAAAATCAACTCCCAAAAATAAGAATTTAATGCTTATATATCTAAATGAAATTTTTTTTTTTAACTTCTTGCCTTGTTCACAAATGGGAAATATACCTCAATATCACTGTATTATCCTGTGGGTAAGTTTAAACTAATGGAAGAGCCACTGTAACAGCCACAAGCATGTAGGTACATTTATTTTCGCTTCTGAAGTTAAATTTTAACAGTGTGCAATCTTTGTCGAAGTCATCATAAAACTCATCATTTAACCTTACAGTATTCTGTGTGTGCATGTTTCAGCTGGTACAGCTTTCCACACACTTTTAAATACATGCAAAAAAATTGTGGAATGTAAATACACTGATTAAAGTTTTTGGTTCCACCTGAGTAACAGTTTGAATGATCTTGTTTACATGATAGCAACAAATTTCTTGCATTCAACGTAGCATATGCATTCAGGATTTTTTTTCTCAAATATATATACATGTATATATATATATATTTCAGTCATTTTTATTAGTTATGAATCTTATTAAATCAAAGGGTCTTTTAGATGGACATGCATGTAGTTGTTGACATAATTTTCTTAAGAATTGTTATTGTTAATAAAGGTATCTCTAAAAACAAATTCTTCTGCTTAGTACTAAGTGATCAGCATCTATTGCCATTTGCCTGAGAATCGTATATCATTATAACACTATTTAAAAAGTAACTGTAAAGTAGATATCCAAATGTTCAGGAAGTTATCATTAAATGATTTTTCTATATAATATGTACACATTAGCATTTATGTTAATCATAATTAGTCCTTTGTATTCAAACATTTCAGGAATAAAACACACCGTTTCTGTTTCCTTGTAACCTAGATACAGTCATTATATAGGGGTAATATAACCACCCAGCCTTTTGTGTTTTATCAAAAATTTTATGCATCAATTACCATGCAATACACATCTTCCCTTACCAAGGGTTTACAAATCTGCTCTTCTCCTCTGCTAGTAGACAAGAGAGGCGTGTTGTAAATCCTAAGCTATAGTGAAGATGAGTATCAAAACCCCCCCCCCCCCCCCCAAAAAAAAAAAGTAACCTTATAGTCATTATAAGCAATATATAACTTGTCTATATACAAAATTTAATCAGGAAATTTCATACATTAACAAATTAATTTGTGATTTAATTATTTTTTTTGTTATCCTGTATTGGACATATGTGAAAACACTGTTTATTATTTCTCATCAAAGTGGTTGCCTTAATAATCAATGAAACATGACAAACTGTGCATCGATATAAAAGTAGAATTTTTGTAAGTTTTCTGGGATTGTAAGTGAATTTTACAGTGTTCAAACAGCTGTCAAAAGCATACAGACTTGAACAATAAATTCTGTACTTTTTGAGACTGTAAGGAAATAATATGAAGTTATTTGTTTTATATGATCACAGGTCCTTTCAGCTACTTATTCGAAATACGGTACCTGGAGGCCAGTGACCATTAATGCACTTAAGCTTAAAAGGGGACTGGTGGGCATTTGCCCAAGTCTATATGCTGAAGATAGAAACCCTTATTGAAATAGATCTGTTTACTGGTATACCAAAATAACCACATATAAACATGTTTAATTTACTTTTTTTGCAACTCAGTATTGATGTAATAGGTACACAGAATTAATTATACAAGTAGCGTTACCCTAAACAGCTAAATGACTGACTGTACCTGATCTCAGAAAGAGTAGGGTGCTAAACATGGACAAGGCCACGGGACAAAATACTCCGGCGAACAGGCCCAATGTCCGCGTTGTGGTTTGCTGTTGCTGTCCATTTGAACTCGCGGCATCATTTCTACTTAAACTACGGGTTAGTGCCCAAATTGGACTACTTCTAGAGTCGGAATGAGTTATGAGAGGCGAGCGCTCGTCGTCTGCTGTAGAATCCATTCTCTGATCTTGTGACAACTCTCCGTTAATTGAATACGAATGGGACATTACCGTGTGGCCTTGACTCTATCATATAACACCATGTTTACTTCATCTTTTATGATCACAGATCAGCTGTTTTTTCGGTTGTAGCCAGTCCAATTCACGTGACGCGGAAATCATATGATTCGTCCTAAACGCAGAGTTGGATGCGCAAACAGTTATTTTCCGCCGGAGAAAATCGCTTATCCAAAATCTAGGAACTGATTGTTGATATTGGTGTGATTCACGTGTTCATGATGGGAATATCGAATTTCATGACCCTTTTTATACTGTTACATGTATACCGGTTACTGGTTACAGATCGAGTGTGTATGACCATGACCCCCCCCCCCCCTTCGTTTTAGAGACTAGGAATAATATGGTACCCAAGGCCACGCACATATTTATGCACTGATAAGTTCTTCGAAAATTCATTTTAAAAAACCATGCTTTTAACTTGTGATTTTATATTCAAATTATAAAACGTCATAATTAAAGATTTAGACTCGTAAAAAAAAAATATTCAAAAATCAGACTTTGCACGCATGCATGCACGGATGGTGGTCAATGTAATTTAAACTGAAATCTAAAAATCACATTAAATATGTTTTTGACGGTACCTGTCCTTAAGTATAGCAGTGTGCTAAACATCGAGAGTGCGACAGGGGCAAAAACTCCCTCCAGCGTCCCCAGGGAGCGCCTCGATGACTCGTCTCCGCGACCCCCTTCCGGTCCCCGAGATTCGTCATCTGAGCGTCGTCTGCCACAGCAAATGAACCAACTCAAGATCGTGGATAAAAAGTTTTGCAGTGTGTGGAGCTCAGACTTATCTTCAGGCAAAGTATCGCCGAAACTTTTGTATCCACTTCTCTTAGCTCGAGCATCATCGATCACTCTGTCAAGTTCCACAGTCATATTTTTGGGGGGTTACCTAATGAATTGGAAAATGAAATTGTGAGCACGATTCAGACAACACCAAAAGCACAATGCACGGACTTTTCGATGTCCAAGACCTATGTACATGAATATTTCATTTCCGCGGCCAAGATTAGCAAGGTCGTCGAAAGGAAAACATTTCCGGATGTGATATACGGATGCAACGTGAATTCACAAAAAGTGGTCATCCACACTTAAATCCCATATGTAAACAAAGTTTCTGTTCAGTAAACTCCAGTCGAAGCGAGTATGTGTTTCGTGTTCAATCAACAGAAAAAGGTCACTCAGGTGAGAGATAACCTGATAGGTAAACGAGAGTTTCCCAATTTAAATGTCTTGGGAGTTACACATTTGTAAAGAGTGAGGTACAGATGTACCTGTATGTTTCAACCAGAATAATCCACATCGTCTATATATAGCTACTTTCTGGCCAACGAGCAGCTTCGAACATACAATTAAGTAATTAATTAGACCTTACTGGTCTTGAACTTCTAAAACCCAATAAAGAAAGATATGAGCATACCCTGTTTGTAAAAATAGGATTTTCATACACCGTATATATTGAAAAAAAAAAATTCTTTACAAACAGTAGCTGTATATTAAAAAGCGGAATGAACTGATATTATTTTCTTACACCAAGTTTCTAATCCTCGCCATGTGTTTTAAATGAGATTGGATCAACTCATTTGGCGAAATCAGATAAGTAATTTAATTAAATAAAATTAGATTAGTAATTTAATTAAATAAAATTAATTGCATTTCTTATACCAATTCCTGATGATATAACGTGGATCCAGGTTTTCGATTTCCCCTAATTCAACCATGCAATGCGTGCATAAAACTATCAAACGCAGGTATTCGTTTCTGTAAAATAAGTTACAACTTACGTAATCTAATATCACTTAAACATTATTATGTCGAAGATATAATAAAGTAATCCGGTAATATTTTTTCGTTTTTTAAATTAATAAACTATTTGGTGTTTTACAAGTATGCATGCTCGTAACCGTTTAAAGACCATGTGAACAGAAAACGTTTTACTATTTAAGTTAAAAAAAATATCGATCTCTGAATCATGTTAATCACTTTTTCATAAAAAGTGAGTGTAAAAGTACGTATTTATCATCACTGTCCATTAGCACGCGTACGTTACACTGAAGGAACAGTTCTCAAACATACTTAGATTCCTGAAGTCAGTCCGTGCATGAGTTCGTGCTCTTGATTTAGTTTCTAATCCCCGCAAATTCAACACCAAAATAATAAAATAAAAAAAACATTTGAATATACGATGTATAAAAATATTTACAATCGAGCTTTTAAAACTAAAGTTGACCATTTTTTACATGAAGTTAAAGAATGCATTTAAAATCAAGTAATTCGTTAACTATAGTATTCATCTGTAAAACCATATTTAATGATTGTATACAATACTTTACAAATGCTAATCAAGGTTTATCTGTCTGAATAAGCGTTTTAAACAATATTCCAGTATTTTGCTGATATATGTTAACTTTAATTTACATTCGTAAAGGAGGATGTGCGGCCTTCTTGTACATTTGAGAATAAAAATGTACACATTTCTTGAACTTGCTTGTAAATCATAGTTTCACAAATCGTGAAAATATATTTATCACATACACTATGTTTTACAGTCGCAATTTTTTTCACGATGAAATTAATAGTTTACACTTCTGAAACATAGATGATCGCCTAAAAAACTATGGTTTACAGATGTGATATGTAGATTAATGTCTTTAACTATAGTTAACTGTCCGTATAAACTACAGTTTACATCCAATAAACCTGGTTTATTGACTCGGGATCGGGAACTAGGATCAGTTCATTTTTGTGAATTTGGCGTGCCATAGCTGTACATGATCGAATCGTTCCGTCTATACCTATCGTCCGTATATTTATTCGGGTTTTATTAGCTCACCTGAGCTGAAAGCTCAAGTGAGCTATTCTGATCACATTTTGTCCGTCGTCCGTCTGTCCGTCTGTCCGTCTGTCTGTCTGTCCGTCTGTAAACTTTTTACATTTTGAACTTCTTCTCTACAACCGCTTATCCAATTTCAACCAAATTTGGCACAAAGCATCCTTAAGTGCCGGCGAATATAAATTGCAAAAATAAAAGTCCAATCTGTATTCAAAGCGGAGAAAACCTTGAAACTGTAGAAAAAGGGGGGTGCATTTTTAAAAATCTTCTTCTCAAGAACTACTGATTCCAATTCAACGTAGTTTAGCATAAATTATCCTTATGGGAAGGAAAATATAAATTGCAAAAATTAAGTGCTAATTCTGTTTCAAATCTGAGTTATTACGAAAATAATAATAAAGGAAATGCGTGTTTCAATCAGTTTAATAGCTTCGGGTTCGGCATCCGGTAATCCGGCATCCGGTAAAATGGGTAGGCAAGACTTGGTATGGGCAAAACAAAGATTGGCAGTTATTAATCTGCCAATCTCATTGAAATTTCAGGATATTTGATGGACTAGTATATTTGTATTCGCTGTAAATATTGCTGCAAAATAATGCGTATTTGGAATTGACAATTGTCGATCTGCCTTGGCTTTTATTTTGCCACGGCCCGGGTTTGCATACCCATTTTACCTAGACTCGTATTCGATCCTTACTTTCGAAAACGAGGTTCTTTGTTTAAAGCAGCCATGACATTATACGAAAAAGGGTCGATCTGACTATGATGAATTGCTTGTTGTGCAACAGTTCGCGAATGAAGGGAAATTTTTGAAACATGCAAAATATATTGTTGCCGATTTTGTGAAGTAAATTGAGGCTAAATATTTCAATGCGTTGACAGTTTTCACACATGACGTTGGTGTTAGCTTGTTCCGATTTTCGTTTCGTTTTCATTTTTCTGCTTGTACCCTGGGGACTATCGTCTGTATTCTTTCGTGATTTTTACGTATCAAATCAAACAGAGACTTTGGTAAATCAAACAGTCAACTGTTTACCTGCGCAAATTAAGCAAAATCTGATGTATCAAAAAATAATGTAATACAATTAATTCTATCGGTAATTCGATCGGCATTATCTTTTGCGTAATGGGAGATTAATGCAATAGGTTTTGTTGCGATGCTCGGCATTTTCTCGAGTTTATTCAGTTTAAATAAAGTTTGACATTGCTGACGGAAATGTGTAGGTATATACATGTATATATATGATTCATTTCGAAAAAATAAATTGTGTTCTTTATTTGTTATAGTGAATGTTTCTTGTGTTTAATTGTTTTCAATTTCTATTTACTAACCATATTTGAGTGTTAAGCTTCAAATTATAAGCAAGATACAGAGATTTGCTCACAATTCTATGTTTGTACACAGATCTTAAAAACTAAAGATTAAAAAAGTAAAAAAATTGTCAATATTTATTAAGAAAATTTTCAAAGTATGTTCGTTCAGAAACCAACTTTAACATCTTATTGTATTGTAAACTTAACATTTTTCGTCATTATTACTCCTACTGTACATGTGATCCTTCACTGTGTTTGTGTACATTTGTATAAACTGATTTTGAACCTCAAATACCAGTGAACTGGTCTTGAGTGAATAAAAGAATATAAAATCTTAGGCCATTCTTTTTTTTCCAGTTTAAATGCTGAATAGGAAATACCAAGTTAAAAATCATAAAAGAATGTAATAAACTCATGTGAACAAAATATGAATCAAACCTAGGCGAACTGTGAGCTCTGTATCTTGCTTATAATTCTACAATTGACGCTGAAATTTTGGTTGAACATTAGAAAATCTCTATGAATTAGAGTATGTTAAATACTTGTACAAACAAAATAAAAGAATGATACTGTGAAATCATTAGATTTCGTGGTGGCTCATTTTTCGTGGAATTCGTGGGTACCTCTCATCCACGAAATAACATCCTTCACGAATTGATGAATTAGGGTAATAAAGTCATATTCCCTTTTGTAGATATATATGAATACACGAAATTACGTCCCCACGAACCTGTAAAATTTAAGTCATCCACGAAAATTGGCCCCCACGAAATTTAATGATTCAGTATTCTGTATATATCTACTCTCTGGGGCCCTCTCTTTATACAATAAATAATGTGAAATCTACATCAATTTTGATAGTTTTTCAGACACGAGTATATAAAAACGACATCTTAAAAACAGTTTCCATTTTTCTGACACATTTCTGTTGCGGGGATAAAGTAATTATCGCTATTCCTAAGAATATCACAGCGGAAAATTATCCTGGTTTGTACGCGAAGTAAATAACAGTAATTTAATTGTAATGGAGAAGACAACTAAAATTTTTGAATGTTTTTAATTTGAGCACATTGAGGTACAATTTTCTTCTTCACATCTATACATGTAGGGTTTTTAAAATAAAAAACAATTACTATTATTTTTTTTAATACAATAACTAGTAAGTACTGAGTAGTTGATGAAAAAAATGTACCTATATGCACTCATATATTTTGATCGCTTTACAAAGGGGGGGGGGGGCAGAACGAAAATATAGGGATTTGGAAGTTAACAACTTAACAGTATACCTCTACCAAATGTTTAGTTTTATATCTTGCGTAGAATTTTCTTATGCTGGTAAAAAATAGTATTTCATGAAGGTACAATGTCAAAGATTACATGTATACAAAAATAAGTGTAAAATTCGAATACTTTACAATATTTATTTTTTGTTTTTCTACCGAGGGACCATATGGCACAATATCTTTTGAACGCCCATTGTTGCTCAGGTGAGCGATGTGGCCCCATGGGCCTCTTGTTTTATACTTGACAGAGTTCATCAAAAGTGGTTGAAACTTTAAATACAAGGTTTAAGTTATTAATTACTATAAATCATTACTTGTTCAGAACATATCTTATTGTTTAAATCAAAAGAATTTGAAACAAGTTCTGTAACATACAATACATTGTACATTTGAACATAGCAAATATATTTAGTCTCATTAGCAATATACCGTCTGGATTGTAACGTTATCCAACATGTTTCTAAGTAAAGTGCTTCTCTTGACGCAAATATTGGAAGACGGTAACTATTTTATAGTGACATATTACTTGTACCTTTTTTTTTCTTTTCAGAATCATGTATGGATCTAGAGCACCCATCGCAAATGATTGAAGCATATTAAAGAGTTATTCTCTTTTGAGAAGCGGACAGGCATAGCCTACATCCATATATGCCTGTCCACTTCTCAAAAGAGAATAATTAAAGAGTATGTCAAATGAATGTACATGCAGTGTATGAGGTTTTTTAAGGTCCATTTTTATGTGTACAGTTTATGTTCAGATCAGTTTAACAAATGACGAGCTGGGACATCCTCCAAAGTCTAACAGAGTTGTCTTTCTTGGGGAAGAAAACAACGTTAAGGTGGCTCTATACACCACATTTTGATGACGCAGTACGCAAAAAAGTAAATCGGGAAACATGCATTTCCGGTACTGGCTGATTTAAACTGAGGTGAATTGTATGGGAACCGCTATTTTGAAAAAATTGTTAAATGGATAGATTTAATTTGATAATTGGAAAATTCATTACTTACAAGTAATGTGGTATGTGACACCTTCACGTTGTGTGGTATTATTTATCGAAATAAACAATAAAATCAAGTATAAATTTTTAAAGAGTTTCTTTAGCATCATCAATATGTTACACCGTAGCGCAGTGGGTTAGTGGGTTCACTACAAACCAGTAGGTCATGAGTTCGATTCCCGTTGAGAACAAAAAATTTTTTAACTTTCCAAAAATTTCTAAAACGTATTTTTGGGTTGAATACCGTGAAAGAAAATTCTAAACAGGTGAAAATATTTCAATTATAATATACTTTAATGCACATTAATATCGACACCGAACGGGGATGAGAGGGTTGCTTTGAATTTCTCTCAGGTTGGGATACATAAATCCTATTAGCCTAGTCAATGTTCCCCTTTATTTATTTGACTTAGTTTTGCACCAAAGCGAATATATTCACTTATACAGGGCAAAGTCTATAATGAAATATGCATGTATTTATCATTCCAACATTATATTTAGGAAATTTTCTTCAACTCAGAAATGAAAAGTCCCCAAGGTGTTTGGGCCTTGGGATTTAGGAACGATAACCCTTACATGAGGAACTTTCATACCAAATAAAATTTAAAATAGTTTTTGTGTTTATTTGCAATTGTTTTCATTCAATTTTTTATTTCACATTTATTAAAATACATTTTCTTATAACATCAAGCTACTTTTTCAGATGATTTGTCAACAGAGTAAGAAAATATGAAAAAATATGTTTTGGGGAAATACTAAAAAAATTTGCAATAATAACATTTTTGAATGTTAAGAAGTGTTATATTTTTTTTTATGTGTCCGAAGGAAATATCCATCATATGACAAAATAATTTCTCTCAATTTGTTGATAGCTGTCTTTTTAAAAAATATTTTACAAAAACACGAAAAAACATTAAAAAATTCTTTAAAAATACCTATAGTATCCCTATCGTCATTTTAATATTTGATAAGTTTATGTATTGTGGTCTTCTATTGAAAATTGGAATAAACTGTGGGTGTATAGAGCCACCTTAATTAACAGAATTAAATCCATTTCCAAAATATTTACATCATTATCAAAATTGTATGTGATGTTTGTTCTAAGAAGAATATTGAAGCGAATTATCATCAGCAATTATTCTGCAGTCTATTTGAATGAAGGAAAATGAAGACTTAACCATCGAAAACGTTTATTTGCATTAATAACTGAAATACGGTACTTGTTTTGCGACATTTTGCATAAAATGCAATTTTCTATAAATCTAGAAACCTTTACATCATCGTTAAATCAAAGGAAAATTACATCTATGTGAATAGATCACGTCACCAATATTCTCACAAAATGCTACATTAAGACTCAATGTGGGTTCCATGCACCTTAATCGATATTTGCAAATCGTTACATGTATACAAGTTCACCCAACCGAACATGTCTATCGGGAAGTATAAATTAAAGATCTTTTCAGTTCTCGCTTCTCGCCGTACTAGACTGTGAACACGCGAGACTTTACTTGACCGAAAAACTTGTCGAAACAAGGTAAGTCATGAAAATTAATATCAACATGTACCATATTCATTGAATCTATTCATAATTAGGCCCTCCATGTGAAAAGAGACATGTATTTGCACACAAATATCTAAATAGAACATTATTTTGATACGTAACGTACTGGCATTCAATTGTGCATTGCATATAAAATTAGGGCTATTTGGCAAAATGATATTTCAAAATACTGATTTCAGATGGCATTATCCAAGCCAGATGCCCCAAAAACCGTTTCAGGCCTACCAGTGATTGCACAACACTACCTAATGTGTGGCACCAAAGACTTTGAAAAGAACTGCCAGTTTTACTGCAACCCTTGTCACCGACCAATGTGTGAACAATGCAGAGATGAACATCAGAAGAGTTCAGAAACCAAGAGCCACGAAGTGGTCCCTTACAAACAACGCATAATGCAGCTTCCTGTGGAGAAATGCAAGGATCACCCAAATAAAGACATAGACATTCTCTGTGAGGACTGCCAAGTTCCAGTTTGTTCTAAATGTGCCACACAAAACCATCAAAAACACACACTTAAAGATTTAGAGACAATCTATTCAGAGAAATTTTCTCTTTGTCTTAAAAATATCAAGGAAATACACCAGGTTTTTATCCCAAATTCACAAGATGTTCAGAGGGATATAAAAGAAAACGCCAAAGATATAAAAGAAATCATGGATAATGTAAGAAATATGATGAAAACTGAAACCGAATCTTTAAAATGTCTGCTGGAAACAGTCACGTCAGATAATATAGAGCAAGTCAATAAAATTGAAGAATCACTGATGGAAAGTCTTCAGAGTCAAGACAAAACTTATCAAGATTACATCTCCTATCTTGAGGACCTTGCCAAAAAGTTCAATGGCTACCTGTCCTCAACTAAACTTCATGATAGTCCACTCATTTTCTCTCATTCTGACCAGCTAAAAACCAAACCGATGCCAGAGACAGTAAAACCAGTCTCTCCAGTATTTACTGCTGGTCGACACAGCAAGGAGGATGTCAACAAACTACTGGGTAGAGTAACTGTTCCAGACTCTAAACCAGAGAACAGAAAAATAAAACCCATGAAGACTGCCTCTACACAGTATAATATTATGAATAGTTATTCCTTATATTTAATCGGGTTTTTGTTACTGCTCATTTTATTTGTATCTGGTTTAAATATTGACGACCATACATGGAAACAGATTAAAGAAAACTGGAAGAAATCTGACGTGAAACCAACACTGTCTCTGTCCTCCTCTGTCACCAAGGTCAGGGAGTACACAGTACCCGGTACACAACATGTACGTCATATATCACTAGTTAAATCGGACAGGGTCTGGGGCAGTGATTGGAACGGCAACGTTGTCCAAACGGATCTACTTGGTAATCTGCTACAGAAGATACAAACCAGTGGAGAAACTGAAGGCTACCACACAGTCACACAGGACGGGGATCTGATCTATACAGACAAAAGGAATAAAGTCATCAATAGGATAACACAGGATAATACATTAACTGAATTCATTAAAACAGGGGACTGGAAACCACTCAGCATATACTCCTCCCACATCAACGGGGACATACTGGTGGGGATGATAAAGGGTGATAAGGCCAAAGTCACCAGGTACAACAAGAGAGGGGAAGAAATACAGAACATACAGAGAGACATCAACGTATGGGAACTGTATGGTAAGCCACACTATATCACAGAAAACATCAATGGTGATATCTGTACATCAGACTTAAATAAAGGTGCTGTAGTGTTGGTTGATAAATCTGGACAACACAGGTTCTCCTACGAAGGTCAGGGGTCGGTGTTTCTTCCCTTTGGTATATGTACTGATCTCCTCGGTCACATTCTGGTGGCTGATGCTATCAGTAACACAGTTCATCTTCTGGATCGGGACGGTCAGTTCTTGTCTCTACTACTACCTGCACACGATAAAATAACAGTCTTTCCCCGTAGTTTATGTGTGGATGAAGAGAACAATCTTCATGTAGGACAAAAAAGCACCAATACAGTGTCAGTGTACAAGTATCTACACTAGAAAGTGATCATTAAACCTCAAAGTACTTGTCTAGATATATATATACAGTCATGTATGTACATATCTGCATGCATGGTCTCTATCTATATATTAAACAGTGAGACTAAAATTAAACTAATAACAGTATTTTGCAGTTGACTTTGTGTTGGGAAAAAGAAAAATATTAGCAAATAACAAGTAACAAATTTATCAATAACATAATTACATGTGTATATTTCTACTGGTATTGTTATTGTATGCATTATTTAATAATGAATCTTTCTTTGAGTATTATGGGATGATAGTTTTGGTAGGGGCGTGGTCAAATCCAATAAAGCCCGAAGGGCATCATGATAGATTTGATCACGCCCCGACCGAAATTATCATCTCATAATATTCAAAGAACGATTCCTTATTATTTACAATTATAGAATTTTCAGTGTACGATTAAATATTTGAATATAAATAAGCAAACCGCGCAATTACGACACTTCAGTGAGCGTTCGCATGAAAAAAAAATCAAAGATTTCATTGAAAATTATTCACTGATACTTTCTCATCACCTGTGCAATGTTCTTGTAACATGAACACAGTTACTTTGAGAACTTAATTTGAATGCCGGTATGTACAATAAAAATCGATAAAAATTAAAATGCATGATTCTTCTAACATTTTGATCATATGCATCTCTAAATTTATATTAGTATTTGTTCATAAAAACAAATCTGCTAAAATTCTTATTTTCTTTTTTTGCTTCACACTGATGCATCAAGGTATACCGGTATAGTTTGAGAACAACAGCTATGAAGCCGTGAAAACTTCCTTTTTTGATCCCAAACCCCCCTCCCCTTTATTTATTTTTTTTCATGTTTTATGCTTAAAGATATGGTATTCCACGGCAGATGCGCCAATGCTGGTGTACCCCAACATTCAGTTCTTGACCTTCTGCTTCATGTCATAAAATATATTATTTATAGGAAAGTTTTATAAAACATTTTTTTATCAACAGGATATCTTTAAAAATATGAGAGAGAGAGTTATCTCATGTAGTAGCATGTAGTATCGACCAGCTTGATTTCAGTTCATCAAAAATGTGTATCATTACGTGTATTTCTGAGCCTATGAAATGGAACTGTTTTCAAAGCATATTGTAAATGTTAGTTTCAATATTGACAATTTAAAGTCATTCACTTTTAACAAATGAATGATGCATATGTTTCAAAAAGAAAACGTCTAAGGAAAGGAGATGGGTGGATAAGGCGTGTAAAATGCATATTGAAGGGCGAATAAGCTACTGAAAGTTGAAATATCGACAAATCTGATAAATTTTAAAGCAATCATTCAAAAGAATATAAATCTAATCGATTTGTAACTCTTCAATATGTTCAATACTTAGAATATGCTGATTTAATCAAAACTTTCAAATAGTGTCATCTATAACTTCAATGCCTTTTCTTAGATAAAGTGTGTCTGCGCTCCATATTTTTGTCATAGTCTAAATAAGTGCTAATGGAAAACAAACTGATTTCAGTCAACAATACAAGTCAGTAAATTCGTGGCCAAAGTCACATGTACCACTTTTTAAACAACGCAGATTGTTGTGACTGAAATGTCTCAGTGGCTAGAGCACCAGACATTAGTAAGCCTTCTATAACTAGGAATTTTATGTTGTTGGTTCGATAATACCAAAACTTAAGGCTATTAAAATATTGCTAGAAATTGTGTTTTTGCAAACTTGTAATAAATCATTATCAAATAGGTTTAATTGGGAAAAAATTAATTTGAAATTGTATTTTACCACTAAACCCAATGTGCATTTGCGCTTTCTTCTACCCCCCCCCCTACCCCCCCCCCATCTTTTTTAAGGACGAATTATTGAGAGAATGAGAGAATTATAAACACTGTGCCTAATATATATGCCAGTGGCATTTTTGCACCCGTTTTTATGTGCATGTTTCGAAAAACCTTTGCTATATGATAGACAGTTGATATAGACAGCGTGTGAAAAGAGTTTATATTTTATAACACATTTGTAATTGATATATCTCACCTGTCAGGTGAGATGTTTACCTTTAAAACAAATTCCTACGAGGCATAATTTTTTCCCACAGCGGAACAACTTTCATGTAGGATATTTAGAATTTCCTATATCGGAATAAAATAAATTTCTATAGGAATTTTAAATCCGATAGGAGTTGAACAAAGATCCGATGGGATTTCAGATACCGAAGTGTTAATTTCCTTTAGGAAAACTAAATGTTTTTATTTAATTCATCTAGACCAAACTGTTATCCTATTAGAAATATAATTTTAAATATCAATTTCAAAATATCCTATACAATTATTTCTACTATGAGATTTATTTTTAATCAATGGGATATTGATTTCTCACCTATCAGGTGGGACACATTAAAAAAGGCAATGTTCAAATGATACATAGATTTTAACGAACTTGGCACTGGCATAATCATCCGGCATAGTGTTAACAGTTCTAATTGAAGATATGGTCATTCATCGATTTTGATGTACTAGGAGATTAATTTGTGGTTTTTTTCTGTGGGACCTAGTACACCCCTATATCTTGCCCACATTTTCAGAAAATGATTATTTTTTACCTATGTATAGTGAACGATTAATTTATTATTCAAATAAATTCATATACATTTTTTCTGGCGATTTTAAAAAGTATTGAGCAGTTATGAGATGTCAGATAGATGCAATCATCATCCACAAACCAACAAAACAGCATGTGATCTACTAGTTCGAGTGGTGTATCAGAAATAAAGTATTCCTGTCGTTAGAATCGAAAAAACCATTGCCCCAATGGAACAAGAAAGCATAAAAAAGCACAATGTATGTAAATAAACAACATATCGGGTCTAAGTAATACTACATGTTCAGCACCACAAGCGGTTCTGCAGTGCATGCATTGTCAATTTGTTTGAATCCAGAATCCATTGCGGGTGTTTCAGATTGATAAGACTGCATGTAGCAGTTGTTATTGTACAACATATATACTAGTATGTCCGTATAAACTACAGTTTACATCCAATAAACCTGGTTTATTGACTCGGGATCGGGAACTAGGATCAGTTCATTTTTGTGAATTTGGCGTGCCATAGCTGTACATGATCGAGTCCATACACTCGAGTTCTGTCGATACCTATCATCCGTATATTTATTCGGGTTTTATTTTAACTGGACAGAGTCCATCAAAAGTTGTTGAAACTTTAAATACAAGGTTTAAGTTATTAATTACTATAAATCATAACTTGTTCTGAACATATTTTATTGTTTAAATCAAAAGAATTTGAAACAAATTCCTGTAACATATACAATACATTGTACATTTGAATATAGCAAATATATTTAGTCTGATTAGCAATATACCGATTGGATTGTAACGTTATCCAATGTGTTTCTCTTGACGCAAATATTGGAAGACAGTAACTGTTTTATAGTGGCATATACTTGTACCTTTTCATTTTTTCCAGAATCATGTATAGATCTAGAGCAGCCATCGCAAACAATTGAAGCATATTTTAAAGGGCATGGTCACGATTTTGGTAATAAATTATTTTTCCGAATTGAATAATTACAATGTTTCAGTGAGGCATTCTTAATAGGCAAACAAAATTTGAGTGTCATTTGTTGAGTTATAAACAAGTTACAGAGCTTACAATTCTTTGACATGTAAACAAAGCTTTTGTTTACATTTTGAATGTTGAAGTGAAAATTCTAATTTAGACCTAAAATGAATGTGTTAAACGTTAGGAACTGTTTATCTATGCTTAAAATCAGTAAGAAGAGAGAAAAATCAGCTTGAAAAAGGTTTTTAATTGGTATATTGAACCTATGTAAACAAAAACAGGGCACGAGCCTTGAGCTCTGTATCGTGCTTAAAACTTAAAGATTCATTTGATCATTAGAAATGCATTTCTAAAGCATTGTAAATAATAAAAATAGAATTTGTCGAAAATCGTGACCATGCCCCTTTAAGAGTAGGTTAAATGAAAGTACATGTAGTGTATTAGGTTTTTTTTAAGTTCAATTTATATGTGTTCAGTTTATGTTCAGATAAGTTCTGGTTTTGTGACAACAAAAGACGAGTTGGGACATCCTCCAAAGTCTAACGGAGTTGTCCTTCTTTGGGAAGAATACAACGTTAACTGGATTAAATCCATTTCCAAAATATTTACATCATTATCAAAATTGTAATTTATGTATGTTCTAAGAAGAATGTTTAAACGAACTATCATCAGCAATAATTCTGCATTCTGCAGTCTATATGAATGAAGGAAAATGAAGACTTTACCATCGAAAACGTTTATTTGCATTAATAACTTATATAAATACTTGTTTTGCGACATTTTGCATAAAATGCAATTTTCTATAAATCTAGAAACGTTTACATTATCGTTAAATCAAAGGAAAATTACATCTACATTAATAGATCACATTACCAATATTCTCACAAAATGCTACATTATGACTCAATGTGGGTTCCATGCACCTTAATCGATATTTGCAAATCGTTACATGTATACAAGTTCACCCAACCGAACATGTCTATCGGGAAGTATAAATTAAAGATCTTTTCAGTTCTCGCTTCTCGCCGTACTAGACTGTGAACACGCGAGACTTTACTTGACCGAAAAACTTGTCGAAACAAGGTAAGTCATGAAAATTAATATCTACATGTACCATATCCATTGAATCTATTCATAATTAGGCCCTCCATGTGAAAAGAGACATGTATTTGCACACAAATATCTAAATAGAACATTATTTTGATACGTAACGTACTGGCATTCAATTATGCATTGCATATAAAATTAGGGCGATTTGGCAAAATGATATTTCAAAATACTGATTTCAGATGGCATTATCCAAGCCAGATGCCCCAAAAACTGTTTCAGGCCTACCAGTGATTGCACAACACTACCTAATGTGTGGCACCAAAGACTGTGAAAAGAACTGCCAGTTTTACTGCAACCCTTGTCACCGACCAATGTGTGAACAATGCAGAGATGAACATCAGAAGAGTTCAGAAACCAAGAGCCACGAAGTGGTCCCTTACAAACAACGCAAAATACAGCTTCCTGTGGAGAAATGCAAGGATCACCCAAATAAAGACATAGACATTCTCTGTGAGGACTGCCAAGTTCTAGTTTGTTCTAAATGTGCCACACAAAACCATCAGAAACACACACTTAAAGATTTAGAGACAATCTATTCAGAGAAATTTTCTCTTTGTCTTAAAAATATCAAGGAAATACACCAGGTTTTTATCCCAAATTCACAAGATGTTCAGAGGGATATTAAAGAAAACGCCAAAGATATAAAAGAAACCATGGATAATGTAAGAAATATGATGAAAACTGAAACCGAATCTTTAAAATGTCTGCTGGAAACAGTCACGTCAGATAATATAGAGCAAGTCAATAAAATGGAAGAATCACTGATGGAAAGTCTTCAGAGTCAAGACAAAACTTATCAAGATTACATCTCCTATCTTGAGGACCTTGCCAAAAAGTTCAATGGCTACCTGTCCTCAACTAAACTTCATGATAGTCCATTCATTTTCTCTCATTCTGACCAACTAAAAGCCAAACCGATACCTGAGACAATTAAACCAGTTCCTCCAGTATTTACTGCTGGTCGACACAGCAAGGAGGATGTCGCCAAACTACTGGGTAGAGTAACTGTTCCAGAAACTAAACCAGAGAACAGAGAAATAAAACCCATGGAGACTGCCTCTACACAGTATAATATGAATAGTTATTCCTTATATTTAGTCGGTTTTTTGCTACTGCTCATTTTATTTGTATCTGGTTTAAATATTGACGACCATACATGGAAACAGATTAAAGAAAACCGGAAGAAATCTTACATGAAACCAACACTGTCTCTGTCCTCCTCTGTCACCAAGGTCAGGGAGTACACAGTACAAGGTGTTAACCATGTACATCATATATCACTCAATAAATCGGACAGCGTCTGGGGCAGTGATTTGAATGGCAACTTTGTCCAAACAGATCTACTTGATAATCTGCTACAGAAGGTACAAACCAGTGATAACTATATACCTGAAGGCTACCACACAGTCACACAGGACGGGGATCTGATCTATACAGACAAAAGTAATAAAGTCATCAATAGGATAACACAGGATAAAACATTAACTGAATTCATTAAAACAGGGGACTGGAAACCACTCAGCATATACTCCTCCCACATCAACGGGGACATACTGGTGTTGATGAGAACGTATGGAGAGGCTAAAGTCACCAGGTACAACAAGAGAGGGGAAGAAATACAGAACATACAGAAAGACAATAAAGGACAGGATCTGTATGATTATCCATACTATATCACAGAAAACATCAATGGTGATATCTGTACATCAGACTATAACAAAGGAGCTGTAGTGGTGGTGAATAAATCAGGACAACACAGGTTCTCCTACACTGGTCAAGGGTCTAAGTTTTTTCCCTATGGTATATGTACTGATCTCCTTGGTCACATCCTTGTGTCTGATGCTTTCACTAAATCAGTTTATCTCCTAGATCAGGACTCTACTACTACCTGAAAATACAGGCTTTCCCCGTAGTTTATGTGTGGATGAAGAGAACAATCTCCATGTAGGACAAAGTATCAACAATACAGTGTCAGTGTACAAGTATCTACACTCATAACTGTTCATTAAACCTTAAAGTACTTGTCTAGATATATAACATTGTATATTGTACAGTCATGCATATACAGAATATCTGCATGGTCTCTATCTATATTAAACAGTGAGACTAAAATTAAACTAATAACAGTATTTTGCAGTTGACTTTGTGTTGGGAAAAAGATAAATATTAGCAAATAACAAGTAACAAATTTATCAATAACATAATTACATGTGTATATTTCTACTGGTAGTGTTATTGTATGCATTATTTAACGAATAATGAATCTTTCTTTGAGTATTATGGGATGATAGTTTTGGTAGGGGCGTGGTCAAATCCAATAAAGCCGGAAGAGCATTATGATAGATTTGATCACGCCCCGACTGAAATTATCATCTCATAATATTCAAAGAACGATTCCTTATTATTTATATTTATATAATTTTCATTGTACGATTAAATATTTGAATATAAATAAACAAACCGCGAAGTTCACTTGCGACACTTCAGTGAGCGTTCGCATGGAAAAAAAATCAAAGATTTCATCGAAAATTATTCACTGATACAAATTTCTCATCTTTGTAAAATGTACACAGTGACTTAGAGAACTTAATTTGAATGCCGATATGTACAATAAAAATCGAAAAAAATTAAAGTGCATGATTTTTCTAACGTTTTGATCATATGCATCGCTACATGTATATTAGTAAATTACATCATACAAATTATTGTTCATAAAAAAATCTTCTACTAAAATTCTTATTTTCTTCTTTTGCTTCACACTGATGCGTCGAGATATACCGGTATAGTTTGAGAACAAAAGCTATGAAAAGGTAATAACTTACTGTTTTGATCACAAGCCCCGCTTTATTTTATTTATTTTTTTACATGTTTTATGTATGAAGATATGGTATTCCACGGTAGAAGCGCCAATGCTGGTTAACCCCAGGATTCAGTTCTTGACCTTCTGTTCGGTTTCATAAAATATATTATTTATAGGAACGTTTTATAGAACAGTTTTTTTTATCAACAGGATATCTTTAAAAATATGAGAGAGAGAGAGAGGGGGGGAGAGTTATCTCTCTTGCTGCAGCATATAGTATCGACCAGAATTAAGTTTATGCTGTGTTTTATCAAAAATGTGTATTATTACGTGTATTTCTGAGCCTATGAAATGGATTTTTACGAACCTGCATCTTAAGTTGGTGCAAAAATGCCACCTTGGCACTGGCATAATCATCCGGCATAGTGTTAACAGTTCTAATTGAAGATATGGTCATTCATCGATTTTGATGTACTAGGAGATTAATTTGTGTTTTTTCTGTGGGACCTAGTGAACCCCTATATCTTGCCCACATTTACAGAAAATGATTATTTTTTACCTATGTATAGTGAACGAATAATTTATTATTCAAATGAATTTATATACATTTTTTCTGGCGATTTTAAAAAGTATTGAGCAGTTATGAGATGTCTGATAGATGCAATCTCATCCACAAACCAACAAAACTGCATGTGTTCTACTTGTTCGAGCAATCATCTGTGTCAATAGAGAAAAACCATTGCGGCAATGGAACAAAAAAGCACAAAAAGCCCGAATGTGTAAATAAATCTTTTGTAACATATCGGGTCTTAGTAATACTACATGTTCAGCATCACATGGCCAAGCGGTTCTGCAGTGCATGCATTGTCAATTTGTTTGAATCCAGAATCCATCGCGAGTGTTTCAGATTGATAAGACTGCATGTAGCAGTTGTAATTGTAGCTAACTTACAATTACTTTACCGCTGCTGTAATGTTTTAACAATCTTGTTTATCATGGTGATATCTATAAGATTTATTTCATTTGATTTACAAAAAAAGAAAAAGGTTTTATGGTTTTGATAATTTCAAATACGTTTGCGAAGAATCAGACAGTTATATCACAATCTTAAAGGACCATCTTCAGCACAAGCAGATGACAAAATCGGTGTGTAAAACGATTTTAGGGTTTCGTTCGTTTTGTTCAAAATTCAATATAGGAATGGGGAATCCCATTGCAGAAATCTCAAAGAACAATTGCATAACTACATTGACATTTGATCCAAAGCAAATTGAAAGAAATATCATTCGAAGGAGGAATTCTTTTGATTTGTGGTATAAATGAGCCCTGAAGCCTGTTGGCTAACATTTGTGTAACATTTGTGACAATTTGACATTCAGTTTGTATAGTGTCTGTTGTCTGATGTTGAAACAATAAAGCCTTTTCTTCCTTTGTTCAGTCTTTGTATAGAGAACACTGTTAACTGCACACTACTGCCTCCATGTTTGAAGATTTCATGGGATGATATTACATTTCAAGCATCCCGATGTAGGGTTGATTCTGAATTGTTTAAATCCTAACCCCGTCACTAGAAGTCGAGTCCCAGGAAGACTTCAAAGTTTGAAAGTATATAGAAATAGATTGTACACTTTTCAAAAAAATATTCTTCTCTTCAAGAACTACAAAGATTTAATTTGTTATACATGTATCTCCTTACATGTATCATGAATTACTCGGTATAGTCTAGATTCAAAATTGTTGAAACCGTCATTCTCGACCAACAGTGGTTTAAACAGTGATCCAATAATCTAATCGAATAATAAGACTGCAAGATGGATTCAAAGTTTAATATAGCGGAGAAAATCTTTTAAACTCCCTTTCCCAAGAGCTGCAGTTTTACAATTGGTGGGGTATTATTATGAAATCTTCCTCTGTTATAGTGTAAATTTAAAAAGTAATGTCCAAACTGCGACACGTTTCACCAATAAATGGGGATTTATGTGGACTGCACGGATAAACACTGGAATAATGTTACATATATGTAGGGATTTTATTTTAAAACATTCCTCTCGAGAACTACAATATTACATTGCATTACTAGTATACAAATAATAAAGTATTGTAGTTCTTGTGAGGAATATTTTTAAAGACTTTTCCTATATGTTATCCATATGGAAGCAGCATACCATATGGGAGATTCAACAGCGCATATCTGAATATGTGTAAAATGGTATGTATGACATATATAGATATACACTGCATATTACAACAAACATCTTTGTAACGTGTAGATTCACATCCATGACTCATGGACCAACAATAGAACCACGGGGAATGTTCAGCACAGCACTAGCGAAACATAAAACAGCACTAGGGAAACATAAAATCTTCAAAAATAATTTTCTCTAGCTGAAGATTGCTACATTTATGATTTACTACTCAAACATTTTGAAATACATACATGTAAGCAGTATTGATCCAATGTTGTTTTTTTAAATTGGGCACCCCAAACCCTTTCTGAGTTCAGGGTTTTAAACAAGAAAAAATGAGGGATGCAACAATTCCAGTTTTTCTATAAAATAATTTTACCGTTCGATGTTGATGTGGAACCATTGAAATGTTAATTTTAATTATTAAATAATATCGCCATTGAAATAAAGAAAATGACGTCGACAATTCACATGGTTGCATTTTTTTTTTATTTTCTTGTTGAATTCGTGTGGGGAAAATGGTGAAAATACGAGCAGAAAATGCAGACTAATATGTCTCCTAAATATTCTCATCGCATCTCCAATTGTTTTTTCATATTTTAAATGTCTCGTCACAAAATGCTGTGGAATTGATGCAGAAACAATCCACTGAGAAATGGGGACTGAGTCGATTGTTGCTGTCTTCATACCTCGGTAAAATGCTTTAATTTGGTTTGATTGTTCGAGAGTAATGCGACATTTTAAGAAATTCCCAAAGGTAGCACTAAATTCACACAATAAAAGTGCATTGCGTAATATTTTATCGCAAAATCCAGACAATATTTTTGTGTTTCAATTATCAAATCGATGTATACTAAATGGAAGAGAGAGAGAGAGAGAGAGAGAGAGAGAGAGAGAGAGAGAGAGAGAGAGAGAGAGAGAGAGAGAGAGAGAGAGAGAGAGAGAGAGAGAGAGAGAGAGAGAGATTAAACACAAATAGAACTTCTATGCTCAAAAAAATGTATTCTGTCAGTTCATGTACATAGAATGTATCCGGCATACACAGGGAATGGAGAGGAGGGGGTATGACAGCAATAGGAGTTATAGGCACTAAGCACTACTACACCCCCCCCCCCCCCTCCACCGCAATGATTTTCATATTTCTCACTAGGTTATGTGTTTCATTCTCTATACTAAAGATGAATTTATATAAAAAGGTGAATGATCAATACAAGGTGGATTGACTGCGAAGTAATATGATTATCTACATGTACGTCATCTAGGCGTGATCCCATTTTTTTGTCGGAGTTCAATGTATACTATCACATATCTACCAATATTCTTGTTTTTCTTTTAAAGCTGCAAAAAAAACCCAACTTACACAACTAATCTATCGATTTCAGTACGGTGACAGTACATGTAATTCAGTACTTTAAATGCATATATATGAAAAGTAGACCAAGTATCCCTCTATATCACAATATCATACTGCAGTTTGTTCTACTCCGTAATACACAGTAATACATCTAATGCAAGAGGATGATAATAGTGATTGCATTTCCATATCTAAAAACATATGGCAATTTTTATTATGAACGAAAATAACAGGAGGAACAGAACGCTTAACCAAAAGACACATAAACAACAGCAACGCCAAAAAGAATTGCACTGATGTCAAAATAAGCACAGAAACAAGAGAGAGAGAGAGAGAGAGAGAGAGAGAGAGAGAGAGAGAGAGAGAGAGAGAGAGAGATTATACTAGTGTTAAGTATATTTGTATATTTGCTACATATGTTGCAATTGGACTGTTGAATAAAGTCAAACGGTTCAGGTGTTGCAGAGGTGACTCACATAAAGATTACAGCATTAAATCATGTAAATCTTTAAAACTTTGTGTGGGAAAAACGGCTGAAGGGCTCAATTTAAAAATTAATCTCATATTATTGTCAAGTTCATTGACTAATTTTCTACTTTTGCTTTGAATCACACGGTCGTAGCTCATTGGACGAGTTCCTTGAATAAGAGATAAATAAGAGATAAATGTGATTTATTTGATCTTGAAGTTCTGCATCTGCTAAGCCGAAGTTTGTTGGGAATTCCACCCAACCCACCCCAAAATTTAATGTATTGATTTATAAAACTTTAAAAAATGAAGAATTTGTAAAAACATTCAATCGCGACAAGACTCAAAATTTGTATCCAAATTTGTATTCAAATGAAGCAACTTGGTTCGATTTCTATGAATAGATATAAACACTTATTTTTAAACACAAGACGGTAAATCGATGTTCCAATGCAAACTTCGGTATTCCATCTTTATTTATTCTCAGTGCTGCAAAGTTTTGCATTATTGATGTATAAAGTGTGCATGCGTTGCTTTGAGTTAAATCCATAAAATTTCACGAAAGACTTTCATTTTTGTTTGAATTGCCCCGATGCATAGCTATAGGTTTGTTAAAGCTTACTGCTTTTAACTGTTTATGTGAAGTGGTCTATCAGGGATACTGAATGTTTTTTTTTTGAGTCAAGAGTTCGAATACCTCTAACAGCGTTCAAACACGAACTTTGAAAACCGCTTTGTTCACTCACATCAATTAGAGTGCACTTTGATAAATTGCTAGAATTTAAATTAAATGACTACATAATATATAGAACCATTTTAACAAGAGCTTGGACTTTGGGTAGTTGGTGTCAAACTGCAATGTGACGTAGGCCTGTCTATTTCATTGTAGGCCACTCAGCCATTCCTCTTTGAAATCAATACTATTTGTCTGGCTTATGAGCTAAGCAGCATCATTTTTAACTTGTTTTGACTCAAGAAATAGATAGTTACGTCCTATTGAAAGTCCAAGGCCTTGTTAAAATGATTCTATATCAGTGACGGATCCAGAGTTTGTTGGGTTTTTTTTTAAAAGGAGGGGGCAAAACGCTGATGGTCTAGGGGCCACAAAGGGAGAATATAGCGGTCCCCTCTAAACCTTGCAATGTTTACTTGTTTGTTTATAACAGGTGACCTTCTAGCGTGAGTTGAAAGTTCTGACCGATACATGAAACAACCAAATCTGCAAGTGACTAGGTGAATTTCTATAAAACGATGCACTTGCTTGCATTCCTCCATCCCTATGATAAAAATGGTTTGTTTTATATTTTTGATAATGATTTATCTCATTCTGTCAGTTTTAAACACGAGACTTTCACTGATATTGAAAATCGGATATCCAACTAGTATTATTGTCAAATTAAGTTCATTTAGGGCTGGTAATGCGATTTGGAATTACATCTGATATCAACGCTAAAGCCATCATACAAGCTTCGTTTAATTAATTTTGTTATGTGCGTAGAACCAATTCTTTTTTTTAAAAATCGATAATTGCCGGAATTTATATGCCAAAAGTTGTTACGCACAATTCCTTAACATGCACGTGGGTTCCTCGAGGAAGATAAATTCTAAATCAACCCATCAAATAATGGACTTTTTTGTTCTTCAATTGATAAATTGACAGTGTAAAGACTATTACTGCCCAAAAATCAGTAGTGTCCTTTGTACCAGCGCTCGTCAAGTTTTGGTTTATCATTTCCTTTTCCTTCAGCGGTCTCTGTAGTCTTGAGCGAGCTGCGAGTTTTATTATCTTTCAGCAAAATGCTCTGCTTTCATGTGTGACCCTGATGAATCAAACTATCATTATTTACCAATCCTCCTTTTTTTTTCGTTTTTACTGATTGGCAAAAATACATCGCTCTATATATCCCTTTCAAGCCTCCGTCGCCGAGAGAGAGAGAGAGAGTGGAAAAGCACAAAATGATACAAATGGACCATTTTAACAACAAGAAGCGCTGAACACAAAGACCACTAAGTGGCTGTAGTAGTTGGCTCTAAGTTGTCACAACCCTATCGACTTGAGCAATAGCTTTGACACTCGGAGGAACTGCAATAAAATTTGTATGGTAGCAGCATCGATCTCGAGCGACAGCTGGTGATGCGAGAGTATATATCTAATGACGCACGGAAAACTCAAGTGACATATTACCTTTGCCAAGGTAAGTGTGGATTGTTCCTTGAGAGCTTTTTTTTCTATACACCTTTGTAAACGTACACTTGTTTACACTTGAGTTGTGGTTTCTTTCTCGGGGGAAACAATAATTTTCCTTCAATCTGTCGTTATCTGTACAACTGGATATAGAGAAGTTACGGGTGTATATACATTTAGAGTAAGTAATTTTTCTACTACATGTAAAGTAAACCTCTTTTTTTCATGCAGTTTTGGCGATTCTGCAAAAGAATATATTCTTAGATGCCTTCATATTCCATGTCACTAGAAGGAATGGCACAACCGGTTTGTAATATATCGTAAAGAGAACAATCTCTAACTCTAACTTTAAAGAAATTTAATAACCATACTTCGAAATTTATAATTATAATGGAGCTATACTTACATATCGTTCACCTGCTCCGGATATGTAACTATAAATCTATGTAATATAAGTCCATTAATACCAAATCCCTCGGGGGACACTAACCAGAGCCTACTTAAGACCTATGTCATGTTTGTGGTTCACCGAACTCTGTTAGATTTGACAAGGTTGGGGAAACTGCCTGAGCAATGTTTTATCGTCAATCAGATTGAATTGATAGTGCAGGTTCAACGTTTATATGATTGGAAATACCTGTGATCTTACCTGTATATGCGTATACTAGTACTTTAGGAATGTTTCCTATAGGAGCTTGAACTTGCCTTGATAGCCATCTCAAGGTTGCTTTTTTTTAAATGCGGGTAGCCACCAAATTGGGCAAAACAAAAGGAATGCTGAGATAAAAGATCTACTTAGAGAGATAATGGCTCTTGGCGAAAGCGGAGAACCGATAGTTAATGTCCAACGATTTGATGCCGAAATTAGAAACTCTGTTCAATTTCTAGATGTGTCTGCCCTTTGTCTTTTCTTTTCTATCTTTATTTTTTTTTTACTTAAGTATAGAAGTAATTTGATGTTCGACATAAATTCAATGCGGTGTGCAATTGATCTGAATTGATCTACATGTGTATGTTGTTTTTCCTTTCACGTTTTATTCGATGGAGCAAACACAGCAATCAAATATCGCCGAGAAAATTGAGGAGAAATATTTCTGAAATATCAAGAATCAATGATCTAAAACAGGATATTTCTATGTTCTGTATCATTTTGTGATGATACAACTTGTATGTGTATGCAATGGACAGAAGGTGAAAAAATAGATATAGTACATGTATTACGAAACTTCGCTCCAACGTTGTTTTGAGAGATTAAATCTTATATATCGACAATTCCTTTTTGAAACTCTATTTTTGATTTTATAAAAATATCACGCTCAGAGAGAGAGAGAGAGAGAGAGAGAGAGAGAGAGAGAGCTACAAATGTAGCTACTGTATATGTACTGTATTTCTAACTTTTATGCGAATAAAAAATACTCGAAAAGAGAGTGTTCACAACACGTCGTATATGTCAGATGCTAAATTCTATATTTACAACGACCCAAGCCAAGATTTAAGTTTTACAATAGGTAAAACACGTGTTATAAGTACATACACTGAAATTGCACTTTCATTAAGACTTGTACTAAAAAAAAACACCTGCTGTTTTAGATTAGTTTTAGTCTCTGACCGCTGTTCAGAGAGCATAAAAAAGTTATAACTGAAATGTTTGTGGTTTCAAGCAATCGAATATACTAAGTACTTGTAAAGTGTTACAATTTACATACATCTCTAGTAAAAAAAAATTCTAATTAAAGATTTTTAATTGCTATAGTACATGTACATGTTCAATGTTGCTATGCATTCTACATGTATAATTGTCTCTCTTGTACCTACCCATCAGTTTAAATAAAATCAACTCAATAACATAAGCACAAACATATGTTTACGTCAATGAAACAGACAGTCTGACATACTTTCTTTTAATTAAGAGAGACAACATTGACTAACACATTACCTGTCTGTGAGATAATTAACAGTTGAAAGAAACTTTGAATGCTGGCACATTCGATATGACATTAAAAGTTTAGTTTTGAATAGTTGAGTCTGAATTAAACTCCCCCCCCCCCTTTACGAGGAATTTCATATCGATTAATTGATTTTTTTTTTTAAAGAAGTTGATCATATCAGAAAAAAAGTTGGTTATATGAATTATTCGGGACTAATGTTAGATATACACCTGCTGCAAAGTACATATATACATCATTAAATTAGTTATCGATACTTAGGGGGGCTATATACACAATGCGTGGCACATTTGATTGTTTGAGATATAGAAGTGCGCAGCCCGTGGGATATATAAACTGCTTACAAACAGACCATCGATTACATCCCAGTATATACATGTAACATATGATTACAAGATAATTTGTAGCAGCTTTCCGTAACATTACGAACGAATATTTATAGATCTCCCATATGAAATAAACACCCAAGAATTCCTCGTATTCAATTTATTTTAGGCGAATTTATATCACGTTCGTGTGTATTTTATTTAAATAATTCATTATATACGTATACAAAGATCATAAAAGAACAAACGAACATGCATTCGACTAATAAAGCTTGAAATGATTGTTTTGAACTGAAAGAAAAAAACCCAGTTTTGTTCTCTTGAGAGTATGAGCAACGCTTTTTACAGAATAGCCAAAGGCTTTTTATCCCCTTTTCTAAAGAGTATGAAAACTCATTGTTCATAAATCGAAGATGAAATGTGTATATAGTGTTTACACTAAAAGCCTACTAAATCTTCTTAATTGTTTTTTTGAAAATACAATGAAAAAAATGTAAATAAGATAAAAAAAGCCTACATAATCCATAGTCTAAATCTATCGCAATAAAATTCACAGACACAACCTTTTTCCTTAATTTATCCCCTAATCACACGCATATTTTTTAGAATTACGTTGATAAAAAAGCAATTTTCGATTAAAAAAAAAAAAAAAAAAAAAGAGAAAAAAAAGAAAGAACAAATACTTTTAATTTTTTCAACATCATCTTTTTGAAATTGGTTAAAAAAACGGTAAATATTTTCAAAGGTATTAAAACCAAATAATACATGTAACATGAATAAATGTATCCTTAATCCTTTTTGGTGAGCTTGGAGAATGACATGAAACGAATTACCGAATAATAGACTAAATGAGACATGTAAGGCTTTTTTCTTCTGATTGATGTAGTACATAGTGCTAGTATATAATACATTCTTAGGATATTCACCATATCTCACTCTGTCTATATGATTGAAGGCCAATGATCAATAGGTTCGTGTCAATTTTCGCTATGATAATATTTCACTTCCACAGTGTCAGACCCTAGTAGCTGATCAATTTTTAATGTAGAATCCATTGAATTAACAGTAGTAATCTTTTGAATCATTGGGTCCATCTCAGTGTTTCCATTAATTACTGGCTGATCGACGTAAACCCATTCAACTTTGCTTTGTACGATATTGACCTCGCTCATTCAGTTACATTATCACTGTTAATAAAATCTCTCTCTCTCTCTCTCTCTCTCTCTCTCTCTCTCTGTAATATTTTTCCATTTTTGATTGATATAGGCAACTGAAGTCAATTTTTGTCTTTTATACAAATGTCTTTATTATCATTTTGTTTTACAATGCCATTAGAAATGAAAATCTTAAGGTTTCATATCTCTGAAATCTTTAAAAGTAACCTGTTGAAGACTTGATAAAAATATAAAGAAAAGAAAACCTTTCATTTTAAAGAGATTGAAAGTCGATAGCTGTAGTGATGACTTTTAAAAAATCTAGTTGGAAACCAATGTAATTATATAGAGACAATACTGCTCAAAAAACTGCCTGCAATCTCTCCTGACAAATTGTCTGGAGAAAACGACAGAAGATTTTTCACATAATTGTGTATTCCATGGAAACGTGTTCTGCTTTATGAAATAATTAGAGACATTTTGAAAGGACAAGTCTAGCGCCATTTGATGTCTAGAACGTATTTGGTCGCAACGTCTGCAAAGTAAATAGACGTGTACTTTATAAAAATTTCAAAATATTCTTGAGCAGGAATCAAGAATCATTTCTTATTTTGGCATTTTAGATAGATATTAATGAAATTTTTATCCAAAATTGTAACCATTATGCAGCAAACGTTAACCTTTTTAGTAAATACATGTAAGTCTTTAGTTAATAAAGCATATTTTTTGTACAAATAAAATACATATAGCAAACCATTCTCTATTGTACAATGATGATGATCTCGTACAAACTCAAATATGAATAACAGAAAAGTTAATATTAAGATATTTAATTGTCATTTTAGTACTTAATAAGGTAAACAAAGAAATTTTCAGCTCAATTTGCTCTAAGAGGACATAGCCCAAAATACCGTTGGTTTTGATTTTCTTTCACATACTCATCGACAGGTCTCTATGCATGGTAGGATGGTATATAGGATGCAAAACTGTGTGAAGCAACAACGCACGAATTGCAAAAATCATCGTTGATTGATGATTGGCATACGAAACCCTGACGTTTTTCTCGGGACTGCAAACAGATCTCCTCTTTTCTCCTATTACTCGGTAATCTGAGGGCATAATAAAAAAATTTACACTAAATTAATCCATGATTCATTAATAGATTAAATTATACACAACGCAAGTAAATGGACCATTGCAATGATGTCGATCCCGTTTCACTGAGAAAATACATCTATATTCTGAGTGGGTTTTTGGTTTTTTTTTGGTTGGTCTGCTTCGTTGTTATTTTTCTCTGATCGTGACGAGAGCCTACGTTTCGCTTTGAAATGAGCGAATGATACCGACTGCCATGCATAATTAACCTATCAGATTCGAGTAGCTGCAGGATGCATTCTTTTAGATCTCAATTGCTACTCTTAGATCTACTATCGTACATGCTTGTGTATATATATATATTTCGCAATCTAAAGCTTTGAAAATATATATCAAGATAGAGACCTCACGGTATATCTATACTTTGGAAACAAGTTATTGATCTCGAATTGTTTTATTATTTTTTTTTTTTAATTTCTTCATCTCAGAATTCTATGCAAATTTCAAAAGCTTCTGTAACAATAGAATAAAACATGTATTAATTAGATTTTATGTAAATGATGATATGTCAATAATATTAAGATTGACAAAAATATTTTTCCTTTAATCCGTTGAAATTACGAAAAGTAGATATCAAAAGATTTGTCTATTTGAGGCTCAACTCACCAAGAAATAGATTTGTGCGAGATATTAATAAGTATAAAAATATATAGCAGACTTTGCATACTAGTATCCGACACATATTGCTCATCTCGAACCTTGTATAATTAATTGGAAACTAATATGCTTATCTCAATTAATATGGATCAAACAATCATTTTGATATTTATTCTAGAACAAAGCGTGTGGGTTCTAGGAGTCACGCGAATTTCCCAAACCAATTCGGACCCAGAGCGGGCACTCCCAAGTACTATGTAATTACAGCTTCGCTCTTGGTTATTTTTTCCCTCGAAACAAAATGAATTATTAAACAACAGCCCACCGCAATAATGTATATTGATATTGCGTATATAACACACAAGGGATATCTGCATCATCCCTAGACCCCATAGAAAAAAAATATGTTAAGTGTATCTCTTTGGTTATAAAGTGTGAGCCAATGACCCCGTTTTTCTAACTCGATTGGCCAATTTTGACGCGAAGTTCTGTTGCAGAAAATGGGTTGTCGAAGGAATAACCTCGAGCAATTCTCAATTTCATTTAGGATTTTCGAATATGCTTGCAACATTACCTAGAAACAAAATGACATACTTGCCAAAACTTTAAAAGACCGCTAGATGGAGAACAAATTAAATATCTATCAGATCTTGATCAAAATTTTGTTATGATATCTTAAGCCATAAACTGTCATTAAGTCTTTCAAATATTTAAACATTCAAGCTGAATTATTTTCCGACATTTTTATACAGAACTCTCCTTCTCGTGGAGATTAATGTGATCTTATAATTGGCACGAACACCGAGCCCTCTTAATGGATGAATTGAAACGAATCAAATGATTTGAAAAACGAATCAAAAAATCTGAAAAACGAATCAAATAATCTGAAAAACGAATAAAAAAATCTGAAAAACGAATCAAATAATTTGAAAAACGAATCAAATAATCTGAAAAACGAATAAAAAAATCTGAAAAACGAATCAAATAATCTATGAAAAAAACCACGAATCAAATGATTTAAAAAACGAATCAAATATTCTGAAAAAACGAATCAAATAATCTGAAAAACAAATTATATAATTTGAAAAACGAATCAAATAATTTGAAAAACGAATCGAATAATGAGAAAATCTACAACAATTATGAACACCGAATGATATGCCCAGTCTACATGCAGTGCTCGGTTGTGTCAAATAACGTGACATGACAATGACAAATTTATAGGATTTCCTTTAAAGTTTTGATATATTTTGATCAAGAATAATAAAATGTAGGAGTTGATATTGATAAATTCTATTTTTAATTCAATGAATTGGGTTAATAAATAATGACATGTGATTATCCTTATACAGTAGTTTCAGCTTACAAAATTTGTCATAAACAGGCCATGTCAACTCAACCTGACATTTTTTTTTTTATTTGGACTTTGATTAAGTGATCATCCCAACTGACATCAACACACCATCAATTAGGAAATGATACGGTTCGTAATCTAATCGAATTTATCTCTAGGCTCTTGTTTCTTGATGACTAGAAGCTTTGAGGTGAGACTATATTATTATGACAGTGGTTCATCGTTTAGATTCATTTTAGATTCATTTTTTTTTTAGATATTTATTCAATAATCCCACCCATTTTGATGGAATTTATTCACGAGAGAGAGAGAGAGAGAGAGAGAGAGAGAGAGAGAGAGAGAGAGAGAGAGAGAGAGAGAGAGAGAGACACACACACACAGAGACACAGAGACAGAGAGAGTCAGAGACAGAGAGAGAGAGGGAGAGAGAGATATGTCACAATCACTGCAACGACATGTAGAGCTGTGACACTATGACACGGCACCACTTCCTTCCGCGAGGAGATCAATAGCGGTGTCGGCGCCCCCGGTTTATGTTTATTCTTGAGCATGTTTAATTGAATTTCCCCGCGAGCAATTTATAGTCCTTTAGTGGGATGCTGATGCTGGAGAGTGGGCTGAGAATTAAATGATAATCCCATTTGGGCGTGGGTTTAATTGGCGTCTCTTCTGTGGGTATGAATTATCAAACAGCTTACAAAAGTTGAATGAACAGTAAGGAAATATAAAAGGACGTCCGTGCCATCCAAAGATACACGTTTATTGATAACAAATGACTCCATTCAATCGCTTATTACCTCCAAAAAAAAACAAAAGATTGAAAAAAAAATGCAAAACGAACTTACATGTATGTACAGCCCAATATCGATAAACCTCTTTTTTTTCTTATCTGTTAATCTGTTGATTTCCTTACCAGGCACGTAGCATCGGGGAGGGGGGGGGGGGGCAGAGGAGGAGGGGGGCCAACATGAACTTGCTCCCCCTCCCACTTTTTGGGAAAAAAATTGGTATGAAAATAAGGAAATTAGGAGTGAAATTGAAGTGATAGATATACTAGCCCCCCCCCCCCTCCTCCCCAACGGATTAGGATTTTGAAGATTTTGGAAAATTCAAAATTACCCCCTTTTTTTTGACTTGACAATATTTTTGGATGAGTCTGCCCTGCCCCCCCCCCCCTTTTAAAAACGATGCTACGTGCTAGCTTACCTACATAATTCGAATTTTTGTGCTCTAAATTTCACGTTACACATTGAAAATTAGATAAGACATATATTATATACTGAACCTCATCATCCAACACTAAACACCTACATAATTCTTACTAATAGTAACAGGGTTTTAAGAAATTAAATAATCAAATAACTAATCGATCAAACATTCAATGATTTAGATGTCTTTTACAGAACATTTCCTATCTGCAAAAGTAGGAATGCTATTCAGAAAAAAAACCCACCACTAGTTAAAGAAATAGGTATCTTCTCTAATACCCTACTATTATAAGTGATTGGATGATCAAACATTTGAAAAACAAAAGGCTAGAACATTGTTTTTTCGTTGTAGGAACAAAATATTAAAAATAATTATATAATCTTTAAAAAATTAACCGAAACAAGATGACACTAAGATATTCTAACAAATCTTTATTTTACGTCATGAAAAAATTTATAAATATCTAGTTGATTTGGAAAAAGAGGTCAATTGTCGTTGTGTTAAAATCATTTCGGAATTTCATGGGCACATAACTCAGCTAACAATGCGTGCATGTTATAAGCTTGTATAAGTATTTATGCTATTGATTGCAAATATTATATACGCAGTCGTTGAAAGAATGCACCGTCATTATCTTTTCTTTTTTAAGCAAGCACGTTTATGTATTTATTATCGAAGTTCAAATACTAAAGAGAAAAAAAATAATATGTTCATAAAATCAATATTGAATATTTGAACATGTCTATTTCGTTCAGTAGTGACAGATGAGAAAGCATGATTCCTGCAAGAAGAAGAAAAAGTGAGAGAAATTGATACAGTTATATGAAAATAGGAAATCCAATGTGATTTGTACCCATAAAAGCTCTATTTCTCACGAGCGCATCTCCTAAAATGGTACAAAATTGACTCAGTAAACGCACAATTTGCGATAATAATCAGAAATGACGATAAGAGAGTTTCATAACGAAAGCTTCTGTGAGCTGTTTCCCTCCCAAAAGCATGGGATTTATATATTGCATGTTGAGTCTGAATTGATCCCTATTTATGTGAACGGATATATCATTTTTTACATTGAAAATACATGTGCCTGTAAGCAGATAACCAAATGATTTCGAAATCATGCGCCAAAGATTCTATTGCAAAGCATACCTACATGCACTACAGCAAATCATCGATTTTGTTTGACAGGTTTTGGCTCTCCTCACGAGAAGTGACTATCAAGCGTTATTCTCTCGGTAATTATTTCAATTGTGAATATATCTGCTCTTTATTTTTAGAAAACAAAAAAATGTTGGCTCTTGATGAGAAAGAAGAACCTGCATTGCCTTCATCCTCACGTTAAGGACACGCCGGTGACCTCTGATGTAAGCTTAGCGCCATCTTGTCATGGCGTTCCAGGGATCAGGTCACGCGGATAATCGTCGAGGTGGAGAAGGCCAAAGGCCGGCCAAAAAATTCCTGACCCCGGACGGTGGAGGCTTTGATAAGTCGCCAAGTCTGCACAAACTCCCGCAGCAGAGCTCCACCGAGACTAGCGGTCTGGGAGAGACTCTGACGTCCGGCTTCTCCTCCCAAGAAAGTATTAGAAGCACCCAGAGCTTCACAGGTGAAAGATCCACGTGTGATGTAATTGTGGCGCCGGCTGATCAATGCCGATCCGGCACAACTCCAAAAGTGTTCTCTCCTAGAGTTACTATGAAAGGTGCAACCGACAAAAAACCATTAATTCTCACGGATCAATCGGTTTCAGATGGGGTAAGAATGGGTAGGAGCATGCAGCCTCCGGCAGATAGCGCTGCCAACGAAAACTTTGACAAGTTGTTTGAAAACCCACCGCCTTCTCAAAGCAGTTACCGTGGATTACAGGTGGAGGACATCGATAAGAACTGGGACAGAAGAGGTTCCGAAAAGAGTCACCGCTCCTCCAAAAGGGGCTCGTTTCGAAGCAACGAAGACAGAAAATTCCTTGGCAAAAATTTGGAGTCTAAATGGACGAAATGGTCAAAAGAGAGGAGGGCCTCCGCGGAAAGGCGACTCAAGCCCACAGAGGATGAGCCCCCCACGGAGAGATCAACCACCCCGGTCAAAAAAGCCTTACTGGAGAGCACTCAATTCGTGCACCCGGACTTGGAAAAGTACCACATTTCTGAGGAAGACAAGCATTACATACAACGTCACCGGCAACAACGATATGCGACATATCACGTGATCGAGAAATCAAAAAAGGGTACGCGACACCCGCATGAGCATTCTGGGATTTTGCTGACCGAGAAACAGTGGACCATCTTGTCCGATTTCTGGGAACACCGCACTTTCTCACGTTCCCGATATGTGGCCATGTTTTTCGGATTTACGACCACCATTCTCATGATCGCAAGCATCTGCAGCAATTGGATTGAGTACTCCTTCTTGGCAGGTATGTATTAAACCGGGCGACTCACTCAAGTAACAATTGAATTAATGGATTTTTGGGGGGAGAAGGGTAATCTTTCTAAGTAATCAACTTTCGTCAATTATTCATTTTATTGCCTAGTCGTTAGCTGTAGAAACTGACAGTAATTATATATTATTTCGTTAAATTCATTTTAAGGGACAAAACTGGATTAAATGTTTACATATTCATTTTTGATGTTTGCGAATTTAAATTTAACACTTTCTTTGGTTAAGTGACTTAAGCAAATGAAAAAAAAAATTAAAATCCTATAGACAACAAAGTTATATTGAAAATGCATCGTGTGAATGAAAGATTGCGAGGCTGATCAATGAATTAGAATATCATTTTAAGAACTAAACAAACAAATCGATGTTTGTCGAGCCGTAATTTCGGAAGAAACGTAAGTTTGAGTATAGATTATTAGACACCAAGAAAAGTTTAATTGCTTGGAACACGCCATGATGTTAGAAACACAAACAAATATTCTCAACTGTCGCACTCGATTGTCTAAAATTGATCGTAAACCACAGCACAAGTATTACAATGGGCAAGTTTTCTAAACTATAGTATACGAGTGCATCTTACAAAGCGAACAAAAAATTACCCTTTTGCCCCAAGGGGCGAAATAAGGGGGCGAAATAAGGGGACTGGGTGCTTAAATCAGATCTATCTTTTAAAGTCTTTTTTTTTAAAACTATTACATGTATTCATATTGTTTAGTAAAGCAACATTTTAAATATATTAGCTTTAAAATTTGATTATTTTCAACTTTATAAACAGGAGCTCTTCTTCTTAAGGAGACTTATAAAGTCTAAAAATGTCCACTGCCATCCAGGCCTCTTCAGTGATCATACAACGAACTTAAACTTTAATACATAGATAAGTTTTCTTCGCAAGGGATCGGAAATGTCGAGGGAAATAGTGCATACAAGGTTATTTTCGCACCATGTTATGTTCGCATCCTTCACTTGCAGACGAAGTTTTGTTTAAAAGAGAAATAATATAAGACATTCTTAAATTCGCTCGCAGACAAATGATGGCGAAAGGGGCGTAAATAAAACGGGGACGAATATTTCCCTGTATACAGTAGGTGTTATGGGATTGTCAACAATCATGTTGCTACTTGGTGAAGTTGGATGAAATTTGAAAGGGAACACAAAAAATGAAGCAACGTTAATTCATAACTTAATTTTATGATATGTCTTAGTTGTGCTCGATTTGTATTGCTTCTTGTTAAAATTTCTTCAAGATTCTCAAGAATCTTTGTAAATCTCGAAAAACTGACATCTAGGGTAACTATGGCCACAGAAGCAACTTTGGACAAAACTTCGAATTTTGTGTCTAAATGAACATGGACTATGATGTACACTGTATCTGCGTATTTTACCAATATGGTGTAATGTTACGTATGAACATGATATGATACAAAATGATTAGGCATTGTCGTAAGCATTATAATCTCCTGTGGGTTATAATCCCGGATAGCCTTACATGATTATGATAGGATGCCATACATATTTTATGGTTTTTCATTTCATCGATTAAAAGATTGTAAACAATTTACCCATCTCCCCGATGAACCCGTTTCAAGAACGTGTATAGATAATTTTATGCATATTAAATCTATTAAAACTTCAAACTATCGTCTTACAAAGTATTTTCACATTGTCCGGTTTTGGGGTTTTTTTCGCCCCGCCCCCCCCCCCCACCCCCCCACCCACGATAATTTTTGTAGTAGCTACCGCTTCCAAAATAAAAATGATAAAGCTACAGCGAAAAAAGATTTTAAAAAATAGTTAAGCAGAAATTCATCGTGTGAAAGCATGTTTAAATGAATCTAAATAAATACTGATTCTTCTAGAAATCGCAATAGCTCTTCGTGTCTCCAGATGCTCGCATATAATTTGAGATAAAATGAGATTTTCGTCTAACGACACTGGTGGTCTATGCAATAAATCTGAATCCGGAGACGTAGATGGTTTATAGTAACTGGGGATTTTCTCTATTAATTTGATGTGTTTACGTTAATTACGCTAAGAAAGTCGGAAGAATCTCGATCCCGAAGCAATTCTCAGTCGTGTCATTAGTATTTCAATATTGCATGATATTTTTCCAATTACCAAAAAAACTGATTAAAACGTTCTTCTGGGAGCATTGAACATGCTTCCATGCAGTATATGAGTCATACAGCAACAAGTTTCTCGGTATATCTTTGGTGGAATTCCCGTTGAGAATGCTATCGGCGTCAGCAAGATCAGAATAGGACGGAGACTATAAACCTAGGCTGCTAAGCATTGTGTATAGAACAAGAACAAGATATTTTTCATCTCTTTTTCAACATTTGTAGATTTTGTTTGGGAAATAAAGAAAATTATGGTCCTAACGAAAATTATGTGCAAAGCCATATCGCCAACTACATATATCAGCTTCATCGCTATGCAGTTGCAAAGGGTTTGAAAATATTTTGTAATGCTTAAATTCAGCAGTATGTGACAAGGCCTTTTGGTTGAAATATTCTGTTACAAAGGACTTTTACAAACAGATTCGTAAAACTATACAAATACGTTATTGAATATTCCTTGACAGAATGAAGTCATTATAAAAGCGTGTATGTAGTTATACACACATGTAATGATATCAATATGGCTGTTAGTATGTACAAAACGAACATGTGTAAGGATGTCCTATATCATTACTAGTATGTACCTGCTTAAATATCGTGATAAGAATTGACATTAATTCTACATTTACAAATATTCTTTTTGTCTCAAAAGGACAGAGGTGATCGGTATTTTGGACTTCAATCCAACAACGCAATAAAGCAACAACAACAAAAACCCGAACCCTTCATACATGATTTTACGTATTATTTGTCAAAAATAAAAAATTCCGATGATTTCATGCATGATCGTGTGCAATGAATGACCAAAGCTATTAACATGTTTGTTCAAGTAATAATAAAATGCCCAAATGACAAAAATTTGCGTAGATTTAATGTAATTACTGGGCAGCAGACATATTGATCATCAGAACAGATGTATACATGGCGATTGTTAACTCGCAGCATGAACTATTGAATTCAATTTATTTTATATTAAAACCTCAATTATTGCAACCGTATGTACTCGCGATTCATGGCTGGCGATTAACAAGCGATTCAACCACCTATTAATGGTCTGGTTTTTGTTTTCAGTACTTAGTAACATGCATCGTATGTTTCTATTTTTTCTCTGAATAGAATGCTAACTAAAAGGTTGTTGTTTGCTATAAGTGTGTTAAAATTGAATCAAACAAAAGAAACCAGCTTTTTTAGCCACATGACTAGGGAAGGATTTATCTTTAAAGGGGCATGGTCACGATTTTGGTCGTGAGGCATTTTTAATAGGCAACTAAAATTTGAGCATCATCCATTGAGTTATAAGCGAGTTACAGAGTATACAACTGTTTGCTATGTAAACAAAGCTTTTGTTTGCATTTTGAATGTTGAAGTGAAAATTCCAGTTTTAGACCTGAAATGACTGTGTTAAACGTTAGGAACTGTTTATTTATGCTTAAAATGAAAGAGAAGATAGACAAATTAGCTTGAAAGAGATTTTTACTGGTTTATCGAACCTACGTAAACAAAAACAGAGCACGAGCCTTGTTTACATGACAAAGAATTGTGATCCTTGGATCTGGCTTAAAACTCTACGCCTGGCTCTCAAATTTCACATGATCATTAGAAATACATTCCTAATGCATTGTAAATACTAGTAATAAAAACAGTAAAATTGATTTTGACCAAAATCGTGACCATGCCCCTTTAAGTTAACTACAAAACAACAAATAAAATCACAATAATTATAGAGGGGGGTTCAGACCATTTTTTGAGGGGGGGGAGGCGAATTAGGATATTTAGTAAAGTTTTCATTCTATAAAGCTGATACTCAGTAAGTCACCAAAAAGGCGCATAGATATATACATGTAATATGTGTATAATTCATGCATGGTTGTCTGCTTTGGATTTTGGCTTTGATTGACAGCATTAATAAAGATGCACAAAAAATATTCTTACAGCCTACGAATTGAATCTGAACTGTTGAATTCTAATTATACTTTTAGGAGAAGGGCTATCTGAGTATGTTTTTCAAACTATTGATTGGTCTCCCAATTGTCCGTTTGATATTTTCAGAGGGAGGCAACGTTACCCTGGCCTTTAGCGAAGGACTCTTCTCCAACTGCTCTCGAACCGTGCTCCCTATAGAGGACCACGAGGACGCTTTTACGTGTCTGACCTATGACATCATCACATCCAGTAGAGGTAAATCTGACAGTTTTTTCTATACGCACGTCAATTCTCCTCACAATCATGTAGATTTTTGTAGATTTTTAAATTTACAAACCTACATGTACTTGTTCCAAACGTGATGTACACATGAAACATACGCAGGCACGAAATAAGCCCAAGAATGAAGGGCTGGTCCCACCACTTTTTAGGGGCATTATTATAAAATTATTTCTGTTTTGGAGGTCAATACAATGATTTAGCTTTCTGATAAGTACAGTATTCACCGACTCAAAGGGCGAGGTGAATATTTAACTTCGAGTACATAGCTATATCGTCCTTTCTCCTTTTATATGACGGCCAAAAAGAAATGCCAAAAATGTAATACTTTATTATTTCTTGGCGGAGTGAAATTTGTCAATTTAAAAAATCTGAAGTGTATTGAATCTGCTAATGTTATTAATTACTAGAATGCAAATACATTCGGGTAAGTTTATTCCGCTGTTTAATCCCCCTGGCTGTTTTGGTGTCTACCGTGAATACCGTGTATAGACAAATAAAGTAGAACGATCTCTATATACCCCCCCCCCTTTCCATTTTAAAAAGACAATTATTATAACGCTGCATAAAATAAAGTCACGTGCAATTTCGTTTTAAAGATATTTCTTTCTGTGGTGTGATTTCATGTACTACAATTATTATTTTAGTACAGGAAATTATCATTCTATAAAAAGAAATATTTTTAACGTCAAGTTGTCTATAAATAAAGTGTCTAATTGCCAATTTCCACACACAGAATGCTACAGGAATAATAAATGTAGATGTCATCGTCCAACATCAATGTTTCAACATACGTCAGATCTGATATAGGTCTACGTATATGCATGTACAAGCTACACTTTATATATGTCAATATGTAATCAATATACTATCATATAACCTTTTAAACGTATACATTTTGAAAATGGTGACTTTTTACATAGAAGGACGCCTGTCGATATTAATGTGGATAAAAGTACATTATAATCAAAGTACCTTTTTTAAATTTTACCATATTTGCCAAAATAAATGTGTTTGAAATTTTTTATAAAGAAAAAAATATATAACCCCAACCGGGATTCTAACTCATGACATACAGATTAGTAATTCTAAAACACTTAAACTAGTACGCTCTTAGCTAACGATTTTGGAAAAGGAAACATTTTTTCAATAAAAAACTATGTTTGATTTTATTGTTTATTTCGATAGGAAGTATTTAGCAGTTTCTGTAAAAGTATCCAATAAGTTTTCAACGTATGTTGCAGGATGTGTCATGTTTATTGCAATGTGCTGATATTCGATCGAAATTCACTTCAAGTCCGTATAAACTATTATTTACATTGCAACATGTTACATTACAGTTAGTTATAGAACATGCTGTTCACAGCAAGTGAACTACTGTTTAACTTTGTTACTGTAAAAAATAAATCTCTATAAGTGGTATAATATACACAGCATCTGAAAGTTCGATGAAATTTCACATGATATTTTTTGTATTGATAACCTCAACTTTAAACATTATTATAGCATTGAATGATTCATTTTTGACGTCGTCGTGTCAATAACTGCCGTCAGGTGAGCAGACAAATTGAATAACGCGCGTTAGCGCGTTATGATAATTTGTCTGCTCACCTGACGGCAGTTATTGACACGACGACGTCAAAAATGAATCATTTAATGCTTATATTTACATTCCCTTACTGAAGAAATCAATTGTTTACTTAAATAAATCGATATAAAGTGCAGATCACGGAGGGAGTGAATAAGTAACAGCAGGAACAGCTGTTTTGTAAAACCGGTTTAAACTGGTTTTCACATAGACTGTTGAGATGAGATCGACGAGCATGAAAATATAATCCATGATAAATAACTCTTGAAATGGTGCTTTAAACAATAAAGTCAACTTTTTTGTTGAATAATTATAAAACATGGTGTTTTTACAACATTCATGAAATACATTTTTTAACAAATAACATAGAAATCACTGTTTGAGAACTACTTATGTAAATGACTCGTAAATTCATACGCAGTGAATAGGTGTTGCATTTAGAGGCATTTAAACGTCACGGAATTTAATGGAAAAACACAGTAGAATGTAAATATTAGTTAGTAATGAACAAAAAAAAACCCAAAGCACAGGTACATATACCTAGATTTTGCTCATGAATATGTCCGATACCTATAAAGTACTATTGTTGTATATATGTGTACTTAAGTATCGTACATACGATACCTATGTTTATTTGATATTACATGTACTATGAATACATATACATAGAAATCGTACATATTCATGAGAAAATACCCAAGCACCTGTGAAAAAAAATCGTAAAAAGTTCGTAAATGTTCGTATGTGTCATGCACTCACTTTGAATGCAAGCTTTGATAAAGAACACGGTTTCAGATGTATCGAAAACGGACCACATGCAAAGGACTAGGGGATGAGATCGTGTGGGATTAATATAGTTAATTATGTAAAAATATGCATCCCAGAAAGTAAAGTACTCAAGTACCGTGACATTGCACCAAGAATGAAAGACTCTCGACCTACTGACCATAAAAGATTCACACGCGTGGTTCAGAACATAAGGTCACGTGCACGCAGAGAACTCGGGTTCTGTAATGTGTCTGAAAAGTACTCACGCAGGTTCCTTATTGCAAAATAGATTGCGTGAACGACAAACAAATATGTTATTTGTTGTACAAATAACACAGTTCAATAACCCGAGGTAAAGAAAATATATTCAGAGAAGTACATGTACGGATTATATTCCTACCTGTCCTAAAGTACTCTGGTGCCTTGATATGACCCAGATCATAACCTGTGACCATGTGATATATACATGTATATATATTTTTGCGATACGTTCTCGTTTGAGAGAAATATTAAGTTTAATCTCTCAGCTTGCACTACTATTCATAATTGACAAAACACAAGCATGCCATTGGACTATATACACTATAAAGGCTATAATGGCCTTGTTCATGTACAGTACATTTTGCCGATATTCCATTTTTCCAGTACTAGAGTACTTTGGTACTCTAGTGTTCCTCAGCTCCAGAAACCTTTGGCAGGTTGCACACCTACTCACGTCTATAGCTACTGTTACCAATCAGATTCATTTTCGTCAGATCGTTTTAAGTTAGATTTTTGTCTATCTCGAATATACGGGCGCAGTGGCCTTCATTGGTAAAATTTTATTTCGCTTTTTAAAATCTCTCTTTGAAGAACGGGATTAATGTTTTAAAAATATTCTGCTTTTTTTGTCATTAGAAAAAACCCATTGTGAACGTGGGTGCTGGTAGACGATCGTCTCTCTCACGTGGGAAGGGTGTGCAGAGAGTAGCAATTTGCATCAATTCAATTCAATTTTCAATTCAATTTCTTTATTAACCAATTAAGGGCCCTCAAGGGGCAACATGAAGACTGTACATACAACATCCAATGTACACATAAAACATTCAATAAACATACATGTATACAAGACGGAAAGATTGGATGATTGAAAGAGCTAGGACAGACATGAACATTTAATTAGTATATATGTGTATGTTTCTATCCATTCAATACAGTGTTTTCTATATATTTATGTTAAACACCATACATAAATATGTCAAAATACAAATGTACATACAAATTTGAAATAGTTTATCAAATGATTGAAAAGTTAAAAAAACCAATATTTGACTAGGAAATACAAATCAAGGCAATGCCTTTTGTAAAAATTTACCAAGAGAGTTTAATATATCCAATTCTTCACAGTTTAAAATCGAAAATCATTTTTGTTTGTCTTGTAAACTAGTAAAATGTTTTGCTTTAGATGAAATTAAATCAAATAGTTCCTCTCTTTCTTTTGTAAATTTGCTGCATTGGATAAGATAATGTTCTTCATCTTCAATTCTATTAAGTGTACAATTTTTACATATTCTTTCTGTTCTAGGTGTGTTATTATATCTGCCCAATTCAATGAAAGTCTATGCGCTGATATCCGCAGTCTACAGATTGGCTTTCTGTATTCAGGTCTTAATATAGTTAAATACTTTTCCAGTCTGAAGTTAGTTTTCAAAAATATATAAGTAACAAGTTTGCCATCCAAGTTTAAGTTTTTCATTTGAGTATTGCCAATCCATCAAATGTTTTTTAGTCCGAGATTGTTTTAAAGAAGTAACCGAAGAGAGATAACTCTCATGGGCGAAAGAGAACGTAATACGCCAATTGCATTTATATACACTTGTGAAATCGAAGTTGTCATGAGCAGGTGACTAATTTAATATCATCTCCGGTTTAACAACATTTAAGCCAATACCCCCGAAGAGTACTTGAATGTACCACAAAAATGCGCGGATCCAGAAAATTTCCGGGGGGCAGGAATATTTAGCTTTGCCGGGAGAGAGGTGGGTCCGAGGTTTTCGGTAATTTACTAAGTAAATTTAAGAAATTTATATGAAACAATATATATTTTGTTGTCTTATGTCAAATAAGATTCCATGCTTGATTGGTTTCCTTTGTCATTTAAAACTAAAATACAATATTGAAAGACATGCTGCAATACAAACTTGTAAATTACAATATTTTGAAAAAGTATGGGATAGTTGGAAAGGTATCTTTTATGCTGACATTTAATTTATTTTCATTATGACTATTTTTTCTTTTTCTCTTTTGTCACTTAAACTTTTTTTTTCCTTTTTCTTTTCATGTAGGCAAGTAACCACTAAATAATACATTTAGGTGTTTTTTCATAAGTGTGGGTGTGTATGTGTGTGTGTGTGACTGAATGTCTGTTCTGTATGTCTGTTCCTTGAAAAAGAAATAAATTAAATTTAAAAAAAGTAACTTAAGAAATTTGAATTTTCCAAGGGAGGGAAGGGGAGGGGGGGGGGGGGGGTCGGCCCCTTTCTAAATCCGCTCATGACAAACAAAAAACCCAAACTCTACTCGTTTTGATCAAAGAGAGATAACTTGGACGAGATTTTAATTGATTTTTAGAAGGTAAGGCATCATCACAGTTTCATTCAACTTAATGCAGAACTGATACCGTTTGACAAGCGCGGTCCCTGTAGTATTAATTTTCTTTGTTTAGTTAAGCTATAAACGTGAAAAAATTTGTAGTAAAAAAAAATACGTGATGAAATATATCAGTTCTATAAAAAAAAATTAATCCAAATTGAGAAAAAAGAATAAATATGAACATGCCTTATCTCAGGATTCCAGATAATTCTCAGACATCGAAAAATGAGTAAAACTGCTGCATACATGTAGCATTGGACCTTTGCTAGAGAATTGCACAGTCGATCTTAAAGATTGCATGAACACAAGAAAACAATGTATTACGATAGAATATAATTAATATAAATATCATAATTCGTAGTATCTGATATTTCTGATAGGTTTGTCCCCTTCCCACTTTGGAAATCGATACTTAGCACCTGATACAAATATAAACTTTTGGCATTTGATGATTTGTTTGAAATATTTAATATTCTCATTTTGTTATTCTAGGAACAAGGTCACGAAAATAGCATACATTATTTTACAATAGAAAATGAGATAGATTTATTATTTGTAGCACGTATAAACGTTGCCCATTGTTTACCTGGGAAAGTTTCCAAGAGACAATTATGAATACTTATTCACATATGTTATATTGAAATTCGCAATATGTTACATTGTACATTGCCAGTTATGCGTAAATAACGAAACAACACCTAAAGCTAGTTACAATTGAAAGTACATTATACGTTCAATCAGTCGAAACTCGTAATACCATATTACACACTTAAAGCCTCAAAGGGCTGGGATGAAAGTCAAGAAATCCATCCAAAGGGAAGAGAGAGAGAGAGAAAAAAATCGATGCTTCTCTATTACGATTTGATTTTTTTCCGAACTAATGACTGTTTCAGTAAGTTTTGGTGCCGAGTGCCAAGATGGCGTAGCTCTGTCTAACGTGGATCGGTCCGTTTGTATCCCACTGGAATTCAAACGCTGCATTTGGAGAAGCTGTGGCATTTATCGAGCGACATCGTGTCACCCCGTACACAGCAAGCAGGAGAAATTAGTATTCCTCGATCTCTATATATGCGTCCTCTAGCTGCTGCAAACGGGGACAATGTCGTTACTAGGCAACGCGAATGGCGTCCCCGCCTAGCGCTCACATAATAAATTCGAAATTAACTATCTGAACATCGGGTTGTGGTATCCCGCGAGCTACCGAGTAAATAATTAATGCTATCAACTTTTGTGCTTGTTTTTTTTTTCGAGTGTATTTGATCCGTTTTTGCGGCAACAAAAATACAACATTTTCAAGGTCGACCGGATGAAAGCAAATCGTTCGGAGCTCATTAGTGATATACCTTAATTTACAAGTGGGATTTATCATTAGCGCAAAATTGAGGTGGAAAAAGTCTTATGTGAAGTTTTCAAGAGAGGACGTTTGTTTGTTTTGCAATGACAGCTTGTTATCATTGCTGATCACCCAAGGGTAACAAGTGTTTAGAAGTTTCACAAAAGGGGATTTCTTTTTAAAGAAAGAAATAAAAAGAAAAGGGTAGAATTATGTACCCGAACATTTAAACCCTCGGCTTCGAATGTGTGTACATTGAGAGATCAACAACTCCGTCGCCTGGATGGTCACCGCCATGAAGAATTTCCTCAAGTTTAAGACTGGGGAAAGTCCAGACGTCAGGAAATTCGGGGAGGAGTACTACCTGAGAGAGGCCAAGATATGGCGACCCTTCAGGATTGGAGGTGTGTTCTCCATCGCCATAGCCCTTCCCCTGGCCCTGGCCTCTATCCTACACGACAACTGGATGTACGGGGACGGTAAGTGTTCACTCTTATTTCGTGTCAAAGGCCTCAATTATGATTTGTCATTCTTAAACCGTTTTTTTTTTTTTTTTTAATTAGCGATCGATATTCGTTAAATTTTTTATGTGCAAGTGATAAACAATCTAATGTATAACGATTACAACCGTAAATGGAGGGGGAGGGGGAAATTTGAAATTTGGGGGTTTCAATGATTTCTAAATTTCCTATATTTTTTTTCAATGATTTGCGTACAGTACCTCAATATTTAATAGCAAGCTTTCTAAAATGCATTGCAAAGACATAAACAAACATGACATACGATTCCGTGCGTGAATAAAATAAGACTACGTGTTGTATTGATCAGGCATCGCCGCCAAAGAGTGCACTGGAAACGATCGTCCCTACTCAACGCAGTGGCCTTTAGGTTATATTCTTCATTCGTCACGCGAATGAAAATCCTATTTGTGTTTCTGAAGGACAAAATTTAGGTACATTCGTAGAAGATAGTTGTGATATAATCTTTTTAGGCATCACGACGTAATACGTTTAAATGTGCAAGATTTCAAAGATAGTCAAAATTTCCGTCACCATTTCCCTGCAGGACCCGAGACAATGCAACATAATCCGAGCCCCCCCCCCCCCCCCCTTGTTCAGCAATCCGTGCACCACTACGTTATGATTAATTCATAATGATTTGACTAATAGCTACTTCATAAAACTGTAATAAAATCCTTGCTTTTATGGTCAGAATTATCGACCGAACTAGATCCTCGTTAAACACATTTTTCCTTGCATATTAATCTGCTTTCTTTGACATTGTATTTCAGTAGATTTTTCTTTTTAAATAATTAAAAAAAACAATTCTGGTATCGTTCTCTGAATAAAAAAAAATCTTCAACAACACGGCTTTAATGATAAAACCCAGATCTTGGCGGGTGTCAATCGCCTGCTTCTATATAGCATCGATTTTTCTCCAACGATGTCAGTTTCAGGTTGCACGCCAGCGTATTGATTGCCGAAAATCTAATCAATCTCGATTCATAATCACATCCTGACATTGTTCACTGTTTACTTCATGGCAAGACGTCATAACTTATGCACTTCTGGAGAGAAAAAAGTAATGGCTTGCGAATATTTATGGGGCGCTTCCTCTCCTATAGGGTGTTTTTATGATTTGGGCTGATGAGATTCAGACAGAATTAGGTTATAGCGGTTCACTGTTCAAATGATTCTCAAATTGAATATTTCGTAAGAGGACTTTAAGATTTAGGGTAAAAATAGCAATTTTGAATCCCGTTTGATTTTTTTACTTGAAGAAATTTTAATATTGACCGAAAAAGTTTTTGTACCAAAGAAATTGCTTTACCCCCCCCCCCCCCCCCCCCCCCCGGCACCTTTTCCACCATATCTTCCCAACTCTCAACTCAAACTGGCACCCCCCCCCCCTAAAAAAAATCTACATAGACATGCATTTCTATTGATAAGTCGTTGATGTTCACATATCATTCAATTTAACGATGTATTTCTTACTCATTTGCAGGCTTCCGGGGCGGTATGTGGGACACGTGCTTCCAGATGGACAACACTAGCGTCCCCCCAATCTGTATTGAGGACTCGGTCCAGCGTACGAACTATTATAATAATAAACAAAATTCAAACAAACTCTGTTATATCTTTGTCTTACTCATATCATTATTCATTTTTACCTATTGCAATTGGCCATGGACACACTGCAATTACGTCATTGCCACATTTCTCATGGTGTCATTAATTGTTTTCCATTCTGCGAGTTTTGATATTTTTATATTTAGCTAGTGGCGTATATAGGCTTTCGATTACTATTTGGGCTGGTGTTTCTGACTGTTCGATGATTTTTGTCTATTTATAGGCTGGCAGAAAGCCGTGATAGGTTTGATGATTTTCTCAGCTTCCTTTGGATTTATCGCTTCCATTTTGGCCGTTTGTGGAGTATGTACGTCACCATTGCCCAAAAAGATTTACTACTTCCATTCCGCAGGAGAAATATTCCTAGTCTGTGGTAAGGTCACTGTTTGTCACTGTAAACATTTTCAATAGATAAAATCGTGCTATTTCCTAATGCACTGATTACGCTTGATGAGAATTGAACGTGGTTTGAAAATTCCAAACATTTTTAATAACCTGATTTTGAAGAAAAGTTGTGTATACATCAATTTGCATGTATACTTACATTGTTATGTTGTCCGCCTTAATCGTATCCCAAATAATTACATTACAAATTTAACAATATTATTTAACTAATGTCACATACAACGGCCCAGAGTCCGTAACCCTCTCTCTAGATGAGAGAGTGTCGTACGTAGATTAACTATGCTTTGGGGCGATAAATACTTTTATATTTACATGTAAGTATACAAAACAGATACATAGATATGGGGTAAACAGAAGCAAAAATGAATGGCAGACTCATAGACCGTGTTGTTTTGTTATTGGGATGATACCGTTATATTAATAAATGAATTCAAGACATGTATGTTGGTACAAACAAATCCTATTTGCATTTTAAAGAAGGGTCGGGACAGAAGGCTTTTAAAGCTGTTATAATGAAAAGATAATGATAAAAATATACACAGAATACATACAGGAGACTTAAACTTTTAGTATCCAGGTTCTTTTTTCCTTGATGAAGTCAAGTTTCTCAAAACAATTTCGTAAAACGTTCTATTGTCTCTTTTCAGCAATAAGTACAGGAGCCGCCTTAATCATTTACCCGGTTGCCATGGAATCAAACAACTCGTCCTCGGCTCATCAGTACGGTCCAGGTTATGGACTGGGGTGGGGCAGTGCCTTCTTTTTTCTAGCAGCCGCATTTTGTATGAGTTTGGATGATCTAGTGAGAGAATCTTCAAAAGCCAAAATATGTCGACTTTGTTTCAAATCTCGCCAAGGTGACAGACGAGAGCAGTCTGTGTGACATCACTTCCGGAACATATAGTTATTTAAAATATAGCTTCCGGCTTTAGATGGTTGATACACATTCCAAAATGAGCGAAGATAAAATAAGGGATGGCCTTATCATTCCATGACAAGAGGATGCGTCATAATGAGAAACACTTTGTAATCAAAATATGTAATCAATACTCTAATTTGAATTGGGAATCGGGAACGAAGCGAGGGAGATTTTTGTAAGCCACATGCCAGGTTTCAGAATCGATCAAGTCAAAGACTATGAATATGTTTTATTGGGTTGTTTTTTTTCAATTTGTCACTTCTCATATTACTGATATTATATGCTTTTAATCACCACCTGATGCACGTGTAATTTTATTCCCTAATGTGACATAACATTTTAAATGAATGTTGATTAATGTAACCGTTCAATCGTGACAATGCATTCTGGACTATGCTCACTGTAGCAAAGAAAACCAAACATTATTTACAGCTCAATTGTTTTCAACGAAAAAAGCATAAATTATATATGTAAATTTTTTATTGACATCTAAAGGCTGCATTATGATAGCTTTTTACAATTTGGGCACTATGTAGATGAAAAAAAGGAATTTTTATACTCAGTCCCACAATATTTATGCAGCACATTTTCTTTAATTATTCGATATTTATAAATACCGGGTTCAAGTGATGCTCATTCATTAGTTTGAAAAAAATCCCAAGATTTCTCCTTTGAAACGCCCCCTCTAGCTTTTCAGGTTTCAATATTTTGCATTGCAACATACATGAAAGTACCCAGATGATAACGTTAAATATTGTGAGAGGCTCCCGAATGGCGAAAAGATGTCAGCAAATTTGAAATCTCCCTAAGAAATTTGTTATCGTTTCTTTGAATTTTTACGAGTAAAAAATGATAACGTTTCAATGAAGATATCTTGGATACTTTCCCTTTTATCGATTTTAATTGCACTTCTTTCAAAGATATGCGTATTTTTATTTAAAAAATCGTCCAAATGTACCGCATAAATATCTTGGGACAGACAATAGCATTGACACGCCAGAATCATGTTGGATTTTTTTATCAATACCAAGAACATTTATTGTATGCGTGTTATGAGCAAGAACAATAGATATTGTTCTTAAACTGTTTTAAATCTTTTACAATTTGCAATATTCATTTTGGACTTTTGAGCTCCAAGTCTTACTGTAACATATTCATACGTATATAAGCAAACGTAACCGTGCCCAAGTTTGCAATGACGTGTATACTAGTATTTACACTACGTCACTACGTACATATACTTTGTGTAATTCATATACATATGATGTACGTCAAACAAGAACCACTGTTCTTCGCAATTTTCAATTGTATTTTTAATAAAAAAAAGTTGAAGTTATTGATTGAATGATAGTCGTGACAATGTTTGGATGATTCACTTGAGGTGGTTTTTGGTTTCCATGCATTCCTGATTACGCAATTTGAAAGACAATTGGTTTTCCAAGAAAAGGTTCCAATTCTTTGAAGCTCGAAGAATAGCCTGATCGTAGATGACTTATAACGGGAATTTTGTCTTTCGTTGTTACCACTGATTCGTTACTGCATTCCCAATTATATAATAATTATCTTATTTATTGATTTGTTATTTGTTATCATCGTTATTCTGTTTTCTACACACAAATAAATCCTTACAGTCTTACTCGTTTTTTTTCCTTTTAATTATGATGACAATGATTTTCGAGCTAGTAGAAGTTTAATATATAACTTTTCAGATTTTTAACTGAAAACATAAATATCTTATAATAAAATTACACGCAATTTTTGTACCGGTAAAATGTAATCAAATTAGGCAATCCAAATTTAAGGAGAATTTCTGAGAGAGCGACAGCAGATTTACATCGCCTCCTTGAATTCTAAAAAAAATTAATTGAAATCAACCAAGAATTAATTTATGCAAAATTATTATATAAATGGTCAGTTGAATATGCGTAGTGTATTTAGTTTTAACCTTACCGACAATTTGGCATCTGACATTAAAATTATTACTGGTATGCAAGATTTTTAAAGGCTTTCAATACCAAACAATTGTTTTCATTTACTTTTAGGTAATTGGACATTTTTATTTCATTTAGCTGTTTTGAGTTCTTAATAAAATCCCACATATTGTCGAAAGGTGCTTATAGATACCAACAGGAAAAGATTAAGTGCAATAAATCAGTTTAGGAATAGTACGCAAACTCAAGCTTATATAGCCAACCGAGTTGTGAGGATGTAAAATCAATACAATGTGCAGCAGATGCATTTCCTGGTTTATTAACCCACTGTTGGTGTTAAATGATAAACATTTGTTTCACTATGAAGAGAGGCAACTCTAGACTCAAAATAAATATTGGTACAGATATGTTCATTTGTTCTCTCTCTCATTGGGTGATTTAAAAAAAAATATACCTGGCCTCAGGATCATGAAGCAATTTCAGACTTAAGTCAACATTTCCATCAGTCATAATATAATGTTTTATCATAAAATGACGATTGAAATTCCTAATTAACAACATTATATCAAGACACTTTTAATAGCATTTCAATTTTGTCAGTGTTTTTAATCAAGAGGCATTAAGACAGTTTATAATTTTTCACTTGAGTCCAAGTTTGCTTCATGATCCTTGGCCCAGGTCATTTAACATATTTAAGTTTACAACTAAAACAAGGGCTAAATCTTGTGAAAATAATTCAAACTACTAGATGGTACTCCTGATCAAAATGTAACAGCCTAGAACACAAACAGCTTAAATGTACCATAAGGTTTGTGTTTTTTATTTGACTGAAATTTTATGGTGTTCTATAGAAAAGCACATACTTTTGAGGAATATATATAATTGCAATTTTGCATAAGCTACAAAAGGAAAAAATAACTGAGTAATAAGAATTGTGTAATCATTGTTCATAAAATAACGCAAGATTGATATTTTTTGATCATATTGTCATGTTGTAAATTTTGAATTTACAGCATGACAATTGCAATATGTAAACCACTCATCTAACTCGCAAAATAGAAAACCTAAATGCATTTTTTTCAAAATTGAACTTCTTTTCAGCAGGTTCGCTAGCCCCTTTTCACATGTGCTCTTTATGAGGCCCAAAAGCATCATTTCAGTATGATGTGTCAGCAAGTTAACGACGTCAATTCTTTTAAATGTACATGTGGCTTTAGAATGCCAAACAAATTGAGGGAAAACCACCGCTGTGTTGCAAATCTACGGTTGTCTTAATATTAGCGCCATTCGTTAACGGTTGATCAATGTGCACATTGTTCACAAATTCTGAAACTATGAATAAATAAAGTTAATATCCAGAATGACAACAAACGATTCACCTCGCACCAGATAAGACTGATCTACATTTTATAACTAAGGATTTGATAATATTGGCAAACAGCAGTAAGGTAAGTTGGAGTTCTTTGATATTACTCGGCATTCAAACTATCAGGAAACATGAACTGGCTAAATGTTTAATATACATTTGTTTTTATGACACAAACTGTTAAAGTACTGGTAATTAGTATTAACCAGCTCTGTTTTTACTTGTCCAATCTCCAGAAAATTAATAAAACACGGCCAAAATGACCAATCGTACAAACACAATTTGATTCAGTACTTTCTGTCTTTGAACAACTCAAGGCAAAGTTGTAATTGCAACTGCAACCTTGATTGGAAAAAAAGAACTGCAGCTGTTAAGTTTTACAAGTTATTGACAAGAAAATAAAGTATTTTTTGATGAATTTTCTGAAAATGATTGAATGAAATTTTCTTTGATTGTAAATGCTGGTCGGTAGATGATGGATTCGAGCCTCGTTCTGGTGTTGCTAGTGGTTACGCCGCTGTGTCTGGCGGATAACTCGGCCACTGTTCCGATGACCAAGACCCACACCTGGAGCGGGAACTTCGAGGGTCACTTCATCCTCCCCATCACCCACGGGGACCTGATTGGATGGGAGGCCATTATTACCTTTAATGTACCAGTAACTGATATACAAGTAAGGTCCTATTTGGCTGACCAATCAATGCCTATAATAAAGAGCTCTATATTTCTTTTTTTCATACACAAATGTATTAATGCGAGGAACGTAACAAAAGACATGGCATTGTAAAAATGCTAAAACTTGGTTCAAGAAATTGGCAGTCCTCTCTTTTTAACATCCTTTTTCTAATGAAAGATTTTCTGGAATTATTTTTTAAGTTTGTTTAACCTTCAGCTTTACCGAATCTATAAAGTGTTGGTTTCTATTCAGCAATACGTTGGTTCTGTAAAAAGAACCAGTTCCGACAACAAAATCATTCTCCTGGTGAACAAAGCAGATAAGGGCATCGTGAAACAAGGCAGCTCACTTGATATTCAGATCGGCGGCCATTACACCGGAAGCACGGAACCTACGGCAACAGCAGACATTGTGGATCTGTCGTTTGATTCACAAGTAGTTCCAACAGTGGTTGATGGTTAGAATCGTTCTTTTTGTAACATTTTGTTTTTGTATTTTTAAGTATGTATTTTGACTTTTTTGAATACTTTTACAAAACAGTTCTTTTACCCAAAGAACAGGCAAGAATTTGGGCCAAACTTTAGAGTCAAATAACGTGAAAAGAACATTCACTTTAATATATTTACATCTACCGAGTACGATTCCCTCTATTTCTTATGGAAACTTACAGATAATTCATAGCTTTATAGAACAGGTGTAGAAACTAACAGGACTGAAATCTACACGTCCCTTTTATTGATTGGTCGAAACCTACAGCGACCTAAGAATAATCACGGACTGCGCGAAATAATCATGATGATGTCAGACTCAAATTCCCATACGAGACGATTTGGCTGATTCTTTTAGCTATCGTATTTATGTACATTAACGGTAATTTAGTGAAATCAATACTATTTACAATGAATTTATGAATTTGTCAAAAGAAAGATGTGAATATAAACAATAAATTGCGGGTTTTGAGCGATCATTGCATAAAAATTTTTACATAACACGCTAACACGGGTTATGTATTTTTTTTCTGCAATGTTGCCAGCTTTATATCCCGCAAAAATCGCCAAAGAAACCATTTTATTGTATAAAAACTGAAATCGTGTATGCACATTTCATTGAAGAAAACTTTTTAACGTCTTTCATATTCTAAAATTCACGTAAAATGAACTTTCGCGTGAAAATTTCTTTGCCATTTTAACTTAAACTTTACGTGACGTGGCAGTGATGACGTCAAACATTTTGTCTCCACAGCTGACGGCACCAAGTATAATTATGACGAGGTCCTAATGAAGTCCATTCTGTTCTACGAGGCCCAGCGTTCCGGCAAACTCCCGCCCACAAACAGGATCCCGTGGCGGGGGGACTCCGCCCTCACCGACCACGGCGACAACGGCGAGGACCTGACCGGAGGGTGGTACGACGGTAACTGACCAAAACCATAAATCAGTGTCAGAATTTTAATAATAAAATAATCTATTATCATTATTAATATCGAGCAAAAATACAAACCAATATATTTAACAAAATTATCAAAGGGAGGCATAACAAGTTAGTAAGCATAACAAATGAATATTCGATCTTCCATACATCTTCTTTTTTGGCAGGAACAGTTACTGTTAAATTGTAAAGAAAACAGAAATAATGTTCGATTTTTCGTTTTTGGATAAGCTGGCGATCATATCAAGTTCGGATTCCCGATGGCTAGCTCCACAACCCTCCTGGCCTGGGGCCTCCTGGAATACAAAGACGCGTATGAACACAGCGGTCAGCTGGAGAACATGTACGACTGTATCCGGTGGCCGCTTGAGTGGATGCTCAAATGTCACACGGGTCCAAATGAACTGTATGTTCAGGTAAAATATTTATGTAAGCGCTTCAAATGTCATAAATTCCATGGACTTCAGGTAAAATATGAATGTAAGCCCTTCAAATTCCATGGGCAAGCCAGCAAATGGGGGGTTTCTGGAAGTTGGGTGTCTTAAGATTTGGTCATTGTCGCAAACTAAAGCAAGCCAATATTATAATAGCAATTCTTTCCCAAGTGACTTTGTGTAGAAAAGGCTGTGGACAAAGGGCCGTAGCTTGAGACTGAATTTTTAAAAGTACATCATTAACTTTTGCTAATATTGAACTAAATGATGGTTTGAAATAAAAGGTCGGTGATGGTGGACCAGACCATGGATATTGGGGTAGACCGGAAGACATGACGATGGCCCGACCTGCGTACAAAATCACCGCAAACAGGCCAGGAAGTGACATAGCTGCCGAGTACGCAGCTGCATTTGCTGTATCCCACTTAGTCTTCAAAGAAAAGGGTTGGTGAGAATTAACTTTAAATTAATCTCAAATTTCAGTTCTTTCATAAGTAATTTATTATCTAATATCTATATTATATTCTTGGTAGATCCGGAATTTGCCGAAAAACTGCTGACTCATTCCAAGCAGCTGTATGACTTCGCGGTTCATCACAAAGCTAGATACACTGACAGCGTCAATCAGGCGGCTGCTTATTACAGGTGATAATGTAATGTAATACATTTGAATACTCAGTAAACGTATGAAATACATGTATAATGTAAAAGCAGCCCTCTTGCAATCAGGTAAGGAACCTGGAATTTTTTAATTTTCAAGTAAAATATATAGTATTGTACAATACTAATATTTTAATAAGATATTCATGGAGGACATAAAGTAGCTAAACAGTTTTCTTTTCTTTCTGTAGGTCTGATAAATATGAAGATGAGCTGACTTGGGGCGCCGCCTGGCTGTTCCGGGTCACGAATGATACTAAATATTTGAACTGGGCGGAGCAGTACTATATTACGGGTCCGGACTGGGGGCAGTCCTGGGACGACAAGTACTCCGGGAATATGGTAAATTGTCTTTGGGAATATGGTAAAAATATCTTCGGGGATATGGTAAAATGTCTCCAGGGAAATAGTAAAATGTCTCCAGTATTATGGTTAAATATATCCTTTATCGTGGTAATTCTTGTAATTTAAGATCCTGCTTTACAATATGACCGGAAGAGACATTTACAAAAATGATATCGAGGCTACGTTTACCGACTGGATGCCGGGCGGAAGTGTACCGTACAGTCCAAAGGGGCTCGCCTTCCGGTCCCAATGGGGCTCTCTCCGATACGCTTGTACGTATATATTAATCAATTGAATTTTTATTTGTCCGTAAAGAAAAAGGAACTTAATATCTAATTGACTTTCGAGTCTGTTTTCCAGTTAACGAACGAATACGTATTTTCGGTATAGTCCGACACGACTGTATTAGAATCTAAAACCTGCAGACATTCAGTCCTATACATGTACGATGGTGTGAATAAGTTACATATTATATCTTTTTAAAGTAGAAATCTTGGAAATAAAAAAAAGCTTATGAAATTAATTTTTTTAATACTTAAATACTGGCGCATACAGATGTATGAGGATAGAATTATACACACAATTCGGAAAACCAAGGAGCTTATTGCATTAAACAAACTTTTTAACAATATTAATTTTTCTATAGCCAACATGGCGTTTATGGCGTTGTTGGCGGCCGATGTGGGGGTACACCCTGACCAATACAGACAGTGGGCGAGGTCACAGATAGGGTACGCCCTGGGGGACACAGGCAGGAGCTTTGTGGTCGGCTTCGGGACCAACCCTCCCCAGCGGCCTCATCACAGGTCCAGGTATAACAAACTAATCATATGATTACGGTGTCAGGTGCAAACTACCCATATATGTTCGATAAATTGATGTCAAGTGATGCAAATCTCTGCACTTTGGTTATCTAAAATTGATGTACTACTCTGTATTATTACTTGCAATTTAGGCAAAAATATTTTCAAATACTTACTTATATACCTGTAGGTCTTGCTTTTCCAATAACATTGCATGCATGTACTTATTTGCACTAGCTAAACATGCTACATGTATTTAATTGGAATGGATCGGATTTGAGTGCAATTATAGAAACACATTCATTTTTCACTAAGAATTGTTACTGTAAAATTATTTTAATTCCGTCGTTATTTTTTAATCACAAAACAAGTCCATGTATTCTATACAGTAGCATTTATACGAGGGGGTTAAATATGCAAGTTTTTCAACAAATTCTTTTGACTCGGTTGAATAAGTATATCATGCTAGTAATAATTATAAAACATAACATACATTTATTGCCATGCCTGTTGTTTTGCGAAACATTTGGGCTTTTTAATTCCTTGATGTACATGTATACTGTATCTGTACGCTTTCTTCAGTTCCTGTCCAAGCCGCCCCTCCCCGTGTTCTTTCGCGGACCAACAACAGCCCGGCCCTAACCCCCACACACTGTACGGTGCTCTGGTGGGCGGCCCCAACGGTCAGGACCAGTACACAGACGACAGGAAGGACTACGTCAGCAACGAAGTCGCGTGTGATTACAACGCGGGATTTCAGAGCGCCGTGGCAGGTATGGTAATGGTTTGACAAATCATCAATAGTTAAATAATTTGTCTCAAACCTGATTGCAATGGAAATGTTACATTCATAATTTCAAATTTTCCAATTCATGTAGAAAATATGATATCAGCCAAATTATATTAACGATTTATCGATGGAATAAACAAAGTAAGTAAAATCAAAAGAGAACTGACTTGAAAATTCGAATACATGTATTGTGTTGAATAAAAGTTTTAAATAGTGTAAGATAAATAATTTAACGTATTCAGTTACATGATAAAGGATTTCTATTATTGTGATTCTAGAGGGGAAACCATTAATATTTTTATACAAAATAAGAATTTATAATATGTATTTGTTTTTCAGGACTGAAGCACCTGAGAATGTGATAACCGTTCCCTATGATTGGTCCACGTATAGTGATATTTTGTATGCATACATATGCATGTTGCTCCATTATTCATCCATATATGGACATATCAAATTACATGAATTAAAATGTAGCACCGTGGAATTGTTTTTAAGATTTGACTTCGTTTGCTATCATATGGTATAAAGCACAGGTGGTTGGAGATAGTACCCCCCCCCCCCCCCACACACACACACATTCCCGACTTATTTGTTCATATCATACTTTGAAAACATATGTTGATGCTACACTTAAAAAAATCACAATTAACGCGAAATAAGCTACATGTATGTATCAAAAAGTATAAATATACAACTGTATTCTTTTTATACCAGTGGTATATATTTGTTCATACATAGCTTATCGCACGATAATTGTGACATCAAGATATGTAAAAATAAGTAATGAAAAAATAACTCAGGAATATATGTGTGTTTGGGGGGGGGGGGGGGAGGGGGGGTTCTTCCCCAAGCACCTGTTGTGTAAAGATATAAATGTCAGTATTTAAAATAATCATAATTATACTCTGTAATTGTTGATTGAAAGTTTGTAATCTAAAAATAAATGGGTTAATGTGCATGTATTTGGACTAGAATACGGTATTGTTTAGATTTTTTAAACCTTAATTATTCATATGAAAATACCAGCGTATATAAAGAAAACTTTCCTTGCAGGTGAAATATATGCGCACTTACTTTATGAACCCATGCATGTGTTCCAGATTTTGACCCCTAAACACAAAATGTTTATCACTAAATATATAGTCCATGAGACTGTTTAGTTTACGTGTAAGTGGTCACACACTCGCTGATCGTGTGTCACACACTAATCGGACAATATGGGTGTAGTGAATGTGTATCGTCTGCTTAAGGACAATTTCATAGGATTTGCAGTAGTAGGGGTAATAACATTTGTCTTTATTTTACTGCTGAAACTCGTAATACGTATTATAAGCCTGAGAAATGCATTCAGGGGTTTCCCGGAGCCGGAAGGAAAACACTGGCTGCTGGGTCACATGAAATTCGTAAGTACTATTCCTCTTGAGATGCGTATAAGACATCTCTCTCTCTCTCTCTCTCTCTCTCTCTCTCTCTCTCTCTCTCTGCTACAAAGATATATATAGGACATACGCATCCCTCTAAAGAACCCTCTCTTTTTATAGAAATAGCCACTTAAATTTATCTTTAACCTCTCTCTCTCACTCTCTCTCTCTCTCTCTCTCTCTCTCTCTCTCTCTCTCTCTCTCCATATCATAGGGTTAACACCGTCATATGTCTATACCGGAGAGAGAGAGAGAGAATGATGAGAGAAAGAAGAGCACGTGTTTCCAGAGTTTATATCAAGTGTACGTAAATCACTTAGAAATTTGATGAATACTTATTTCCATGCAGTTTTTGGGCAAAGGAGGTAGCAACGCACGACTCCAAAGAGCCATAGAATGGACAACCAAATACCCCAAATTTTTCATCACGTACTTCGGGCCTACAAGAGTGACCTGTACCCTCAACCACCCAGACACCGTCAAAATTCTCCTCAAAGGGGCAGGTAAGAGATTCCATTTGAACATGGGAACAGGGTTCGGAATAATTACCAATATAGTTAGAGCTATTTTTCATACAGCGTTTCAGTATTCCTTATACATATTGGAATATTTGCGCACCATTCTTACAAGACGAATTTTATATACACCCTCTAGGCTATCTGAAAACCTATAAATATTGCTTAATAACATATTGTAGACCCAAAGCCCGTTGGATTTGGAGGAGCTTATCGGCACGCCCTTCCCTGGCTGGGGGAGGGGCTCCTGATCGCCGGGGGTAAGAGGTGGGCAAGATCTCGGCGGTTACTGACCCCCGCGTTCCATTTTGACATCCTCAAGCCCTACATTGGCGTATATAAAGAATGCGCAGGTCTGCTGGAGGTAACCACCATAAACAAATTAAACGTGAACGGCCTTGTCACATACGTAAACAGAGAAAATCAGAAATTAACATTAAATTTTACAATGACAAACCTATGATGTATTATTTACCGATACGTTTCTCCCGAATAATAATTTTGTGTACGTATATAAAATCAATATGGATAAATGCATTGTCAGGCATCTGATTGGATTTTATTTCAGAGAAACATACAAAGGTTTGCTAAGGAGGGTAAGAGCTTTGAGGTGTTCAGTCAGGTGTGTCTGTGTACCCTGGACATCATACTGAGGTGTGCCTTCTCTTACCAGACAGATTGTCAGGAGCAAACGTAAGCACCCAGGCGGCTAAACAAATCTAACTCATTGTCTCATACGCCAAAACTTCTATATATATCCATCATTCTATAATTGGTGACATCCATGTGGTATTCCAACATCTAAAAACAAATTGTCACTCTTTTTATGCTGGTTTCAGAATGTATTCACTTAATACTCAATAAGTCTACTAGGTAAGTTTGTGTAGCAAGAGCACCAGAGTACAACAGTTCTTGTATTTTTTTTTTTACAGTGGCGAGGTCCATCCATATGTAAAAGCAGTCAACGAGATTGCAGAGCTTTGGTTTTACAGAAACAGGTACATAGAATGATACAAGAACCTAAGATTTCCGAAACCCATCATAAATATTATTTGATAGAATTGAGAATGTAGAATGCCTGGGGCATGCCACATTTATTTATTTATCTATTTATTTATTTACAAATGATTAGATCCCCTTGGCTGTACCCTGATTTTATCTACTATAACACAGCGGATGGAAAACGTTTCAAGAAGAACTGTCAATATGTCCACGACATAGCAGCTGACGTCATGCAGAAGAGACGGAAGGAGCTGGTATAAACTTCTTTCATTGCAAACGCACCTTAATTTTCAACTGTCTTTATCTGTGATAACATTACGAATCAATTTTGAAGCATATAGCCCAATAATTTCATAAAAGGTGAGCGATATAAAATGGGCGTGTTTTTCAGTATAACCGAAAAACGGCATTGGCTGCGCCGCGTAGTAATACATAGCATGTGCTACATGGAAAAATATAGTGGTTCTATAAAATGTTGATTTAAAGTATAAAAATTGGAAATAATATAAATATAAGTAATAAGGAATTATTCTTTGAATATTAGGAGGTGTTAATTTCGGTCGCAGCGTGATCAAGGCTATCATGCTGCTGTTCGGACTTTATTGGATTTGACCACGCCCCGACCAAAATTATCACCTCATAATACTCAAAGAATGATTCCTTATGCCTGAAATAATGCAAAGTGCATTAGGAAGTGTTGCAGTTCCTATGCTATTTTTCCTGCAGGAAGTAGAAATCAAGTTGTTTTATATTAACACATTGACTGGCGGTTGCCGTGTTCGATTAAAAAAAATGCTTGATGGATATTTTGCATTCATACAGACAATACCCGCAATATATGAATAAAGTCGTCAATGTAGCAGTGTCTATATTTAGAAAGACACTTAATGCGGTACGGGTTCTTTTTTCGTTTAGGAAAAAATCCCGCCTTTCTGCTACACCGTCTTTTTACTACTTATGTCTTTGAATTCCCATGACATATGACTTTAAAAAGTTGAAATTATCGTTAAAATGACTTCACTGTTTCATACCATTCATCTGAGAAACATCGGATTGTACAAGTATATGAAAATTTGTTTGTTAAATTTTAAATTTCTATATACCAAATAAACATATTCTGCTGCTAGATCTAGAATGTACCCCGGACCCCATCTTTTTCCCGAAATTGAAAAACAATGAGGAAACCTAGCGACTATATTTAAATTAAAGTTTCTTAATCTTGTAAACGTTCTTTTAATTATCAATTTAAAAAATCCTGTAACATTATTAAAGACGATGATAAATAAGGAAACAAAGAAGTTTTCTAGTAGCAAAATATTTAATTTTTTTAAGGACTACAGATTTAAATTTTTAACAAGTTGTCTGATTAGAATGCCAACGGTTATCTTTGGAAATCACAACTTAATATTGTTAAAATGAATTTGATTCTTCAATAGGAAGGCGTAGATCTGAAGTCCAAGCGTTACCTAGATTTTCTGGACATCCTCCTCACGGCAAAAGACGAAAACGGGGTGGGGCTCTCTGACGAGGAAATTCGCAATGAGGTGGACACTTTCCTATTTGAAGGTACAGTATTCACCATTACCACGTACATTATTACAATGTTTAAAAAATGTAGCGTTATTTTCAGTTTTGAGATTTAGTGAATTATAATAACTCCTGATCAGTATGTTAATTTGAATACCGTGTTTGATAGGCCACGATACCACAGCCAGTGCAATATCATGGATTCTGTTCTCACTCGCCGAAAACCCGGAATATCAGATCGAATGTCAGGAAGAAATAGACAGGGTTATATCAGAGACTAAGGATGGAGATTTGGGATGGTATGACACAATAAAAATCTTCTCGTTAACAGATTTAAGTCCAAGCTTGCTAGTTGTAAAAATGGAAAATTTTACTTACTGTATGCAATTCCTATGCATTGCTTATTTTAAAAGTTCTCTGCAATTAATATAATGAGGACTGCGGAGATCAGGTGGGAGGCTGGGGCTGGACTCCCCTGGAGAATTTTAACTTGCATAATTGGCGTTTAAAATTACTTAAAAAATTGATTACTGAAAATATGCATGAAACCCACCTCTTACGGCAAACAAAAGTATCCCCCCCCCACCCCCGGAAAAAATCTTCTGGACCCACATAGGAAGACATTTTTTACACAGGGAGACAAAATTGCCTACAATTTGTTTATTTTGCAGGGAAGATTTAAGCAAGCTAACGTTTCTAACACAATGTATCAAGGAGGGCATGCGTCTACACTGCCCTGTTCCCTTCGTCGCCAGAAACAACACGGTGCCACTTAACATCGAGGGCCACACGATACCCCCCGGAACCTTTGTGGTGGCCAATATCTGGTGTCTCCACCACAACCCGGCCGTGTGGGGCCCGGACCACATGCAGTACAAACCCGAGAGGTTTTCCAAAGACAATCTCGCCAAGCTAGATTCTTTTGCATTTTTGCCGTTTTCTGCAGGGCCAAGGTATCTTGACAGTGAGGTGGTTGCTTTTGACTTATGCATGCTTTAATAATGGTAACAATGAAGATCTTAATTTTTTCTACAGAAATTGCATCGGACAACACTTTGCACTAAATGAGGAAAAAATAGTCCTAGCCAAACTTCTTCACAGGCAAGTCTAACAACTAGATTCAACGTATAAAATCATTGGAATTTTTAATAGACCCGCTTTAATGTTGAATTTTATAGATATTTTCACTGCATTCCTTTAACTATGGGCAAACGTATTTAAAATGTTCACAATTTAGTTATATAACACACAGAAAGCAGTTGTAGGCACACTTATGAATATAAAGATTATAATCTGACAGTTTACTGACCATTTTTTTTCTCTCTCTTCACTTTTAGATTTTCATTCTCACTGGATAAGGAACATAAAGTGGAGCATAATGCAGTGGCAGTGATGAGGGCACTGAACGGCATACGACTGAATGCTAAAGAACGGCAGCAAATAGACTAGTCCCAACAGAACAAATCAGGAACAAGGAAGCAATGAAACGAAGCATAGCTTCTATGCAGTGACTAAAAAGTGACTACAATCCGATTACCATGTGTCTGTTCAGAAATCATTGTTTTATAAAGATTTCTTCACTTCATGTCTTTATGTTCAAATAAAATGACGAACAATATTTTAAAGAGAGAAAATAGTTTTATTCATAAAGAATAAATAAAAGTAAATACATAGAAAATTGTGATATGTGTAGTTTGTAAAACAATGTAATTATTATGGACGGAGTTTTCCAATAAAAAAAAAGTGTTTCAAATTTATCACAGTCAAGTCTCATGCGTAGTTCTTCAAAAGGAATATCATATTTTAATATCACTTAACAGTAACTCATTTATCAAGGACGGAACAATTCAAAATATGTTAAAAAAAAAAACATACATAAAGGTAGTACAGAATACCATACACAAAATCACAGATATGCTGATTATAAAAAAAAGTTCACTGGTAGAAAATATCAAAAGTTAAGAGGAAAGACAATAATCATAAATTCGTTGTCATGGTCCATTATAGGGGTCAGTTTGTACCCACCAATCACAGATTAGTCTGCTGTGTGGTGGTCAGTTCCAGGTCAGAGAACGTGAGCTCTGTAGCTACAGCCATCTCAAGGGTCTGTGGGGAGCCTGGCTGGGTCTGTGGGGAGCTTTGCCGGGAGGAACCACTCCTGTTGCTGCTGGAGTTATGACTACCCAATGGTGAGTCACTGTCACTCTGGGGCAATATCTTGTTGTGCTTTCCATACGACGGAGTGGCCGATCTGGATGGATTCTCAGGGTGGGTGATGGGTCCGTTGGGTTTGTTGTTGACCGTAAACAGGTCGGGCGTCTTACACCTGGACCTTTTATCCTGCGGACTGGGGCTTGAGGTGGTGTCATCCTCCACAGGCTCTACTTTGTGGCGGCGTTTCAGTACAGGTGAACTGGCTCCAGAGTCTGCACCACTTCTGCTTAGAGGCATTGTCCCGGGGGTAAAGTATGTACGGCCCAGCGGTCCCTTTGATGCATTCATTGCATGCAATGTGCTAGGATGTGGATGGTCATTTTCTGGGAACTCATAAGATGGGGGTGGGGGAACGTCATCAAGGTCCAGCAGTGGCATGAAGTTAGACTTGGTGTGTCTGTTGAAGTACTGTCTCTCCTCCTCTGGATCATAGTCAGGCTCAATGTCTAGAGCAGGATTTTCAAAGCCCTGTAAAAATGAAAAGTCAAATGTAAATAACAACTGTACAATTCTACCTCTAATCTGTTTTGTGCAAGGCTTTTAATCACAGAGTTAACATTTTTAAGACTATAATAACTGTAATTCATGTACCATACCTCTAATTCATCCGGGAACTCTTTGTCATCTGTGATATAAAAGCATAACAAAATTAATGCATTTAAATTATCCCATATACATCCGGTAGTTCTTTTCTTATTACATTAGAATATGTAACAATATCCCTTCATCAAATTTTTCAATGTATATTTACTAACGACTACTTTAAGTTTTCCTTATTTCATGTTCAATTAAACTACATTGTATATCTGTTTATATGTTCTGCACAATTACCTTGGAAAACGTCATCTCCCATGTCAAATTCTGATCCCAGGGAAGACTGTGATCCAAATTTACTGTAAAAACACAACAATAAGTTAGCCAAATTATATTATACATACAAAGGCTCAGCGTGGGTAACATAATTCAGCTGTTATTCAAAGAAAAATCATAGATTTCATATAAGTTAAACGGGAGGGTCAACTTACTTTTTTAACATGTATTCTTTCTCACTGAAAAAAAAAGAAGACAAAATCACAATATTAATAACAAAATATATTTCTGAGTACCTCCTCAAGATAACCTAAATTAATCTTTGCAAAACCAATTCAATAAATGACAGTTATCCAAAAAGAAAAAAAAGTGCTTAATCAAATGAATTTTCAGTTAGTGTTGTTTATCAGACTTTACCTGACCATCTTCTTGTGTCTGCGCAGACCGACCACCACCAGGATGATGATGACGATGATGATGATCAGGATGATGGAGATCATCCAGGGCAGGATCTCGCAGTGAGGGTTGTCCTCGGGGCAGGCACACACGTAATGGTCCAGGTTGTTGTAGCAGACGTAGGGGTGCATGCAGGGGTCACTCAGACACTCGTTGATGTCCTCCTGACAGTATTTTCCCTGGTATCCTCCGGTACAATTACAGCGGTAGTACGCGTCGAAGTTGTGGGTTCTGTGGGTGTCCGCGCAAGGGAAGATGCTGATGGCTGCAAAGAAAGATATTCAAATCCTCAAAAAAATGTTTTTGTCAAAATAAGTAAAAGGGCATTTACATGTACTCCTGTGCATTGAACCCAATACATGACATTTATTTTTCTTCTAGTATTGATTCCTTACGATCACACATTCCTCCATTATGACAAGGGGATTCCATCACAGCAAATTTAACAGTCAAAGGAAGTGATGTGCCATTTGCATTGTCTTCAAAGTACAGGTTGATACTGAAGTTTCCAAATACATTCACTGGAGTTGTGAAATTGAGGGTGAATGTGGTCCAGGCTAAAAGGTTGGCTGCATGCGGCAAATGTTGAGTGAAGTTCTCACATGGCATCATATTGGTCTGAAAAATGGAAAGTCAAAATACAGGTTCCGTCTAGTCTGATGTATCTACTCAATGTATCTGTGATCTTACTTCTGTTATAGAATGTCTTAACCAATATTTCTTTGAAATACTTACAGAGATCTGACCAGCACTATCACAATTGGAAAACAGAGTGGGTACAGTTGCACTCAGTCCCTCTGTGGAGACATTGGTGGCCTGTGGGTCATTGATTTTGAAGGTTATGGTGTCACCAGGTTCTACATCGTATGCACCAAACACTGCTGTCCAAGGTTCCTCCCAAACGTGCTTATTGAAATCATAGTGGGCTTCTCGCAATATCTGAAGCAAAACAGAGAAAGGATTAAACAATGCAGCAGCTTCATTCAAAACAAGTTATCATAATCTTAATTTAAAAATGATTGCGACTGAACATCTAGAATTGCAGCAAACAAGTATTTTAGATTATGGCAAACGAGATTTTTCTTTTTTGTAAAATTTGAAAAAGTTTATATATACAACTTGTTTTTATTTCATTCGCTGAGTAAATAAAACCATGCTTTATATACAAGTTAGAATTTAAAACAATACTTTTATTATGCCCAAAAAGAACCATATGAATAGAATACCCACCACTATTGGCTCTGTGATATCGTCCATGAGCAGCAGTTTTCCGTTGTATGCAGCGAATGGGATGGGTGGATCATTGATGGACTGAATGTTGATAATGATGACGTCTGTGGAGTTGGCCGGGGGGATTTCTGGGTCTGTCTGGTTCTCATACATTGTGATGTTGAGGTACTCCACTCCTGCACAATCTCTGCATGGAGTGTAAGTCAGGCTGAAAGCAAACAAGATCAAACAGGTGTGAAAAAACAAGATAATCATACAGAAGAGGATACAATTTACCATGATCATTACCGGTATTTTTCGAAGATTTGAACAATAATTGAACTCACAATCCACTGGACGTCAGGCTGGCATTTCCAAACAGTAGAGTGGAATCCAGTAGAGCGAATAGGATTTTGTCTCCCTCTTCATCCGTCGCCACAAGCTGGTAGTTCAGAGTACCTGTCACAGCCAATCAAATTTTGTTTTAAATGCATATATACTAATACATGTATCTTATTTACAGTCTATTTTCAATTGATAAACACAACACTGTTGAGAACAAGTAAAATGTTGCCACTATGCTATTATCATAACTTGAATCTTTAGTAAAGAGAGAAAATTATTTTCTAGGTTGAAGCCGAGAAACATGAAACCATTCATAAATGAGTTACCTGAATCTTCCACAATGTCAACATTCCTAGAGACATTGAGTCTGGGTGGTGAGTTGTAAATAGAGGCGGCCGTGGTGGACACAATAAACATGGTCTCTCGGGTGAAGTAGGAGGGAGAGGAGGAGGTGGCTCGTCTCTTTCTAGAGGTCGATGTTGCTGATGCCTGGACTGACTCATCCACATCATAGGTATCACAAATCTATAGAACAACATCAATTATTAGCAATCGTAGAAGGAAAGTAATCATAAATTCGTTCACAAAAAAAAATACTGTTTATAGGCTGCAAGTTTTGATACAAATACATGTACATGCAGTTGTCATTACCCAGGGATTCAAGATCTCTGTAATTTGAGATTCTAAAAGTCATCTCTACATGTTATTAGTACATCATAAATGCTACTGAGAAATAGTACTATGAAATCAATTGTGTATTCTACACGAGTTAGGGAACCCACCTTGACGGTCATGATTTGAGTGGTGGGGTTGTACACTTCCTGTTCCGCAAGGGGTAGGTGTTTACAGGTCTTACTAGTGATCTCCCAGTACTGCATCACTGTAGGATTAAAATGGATGTGTCAATACATCAGATCTCGACACCAACAATGTATATATATATCACATACATGCTTATTAAGGATAGTTTTCAGAAAAGGCTTCTGTTATTTTTTCATTTAGTATATAACTGTAAATTCCTAATTAAACGCAAGGAATTAATATCCGCGTAAAATCACGAGAAGCCTGTCTCGCGAATTTTAAAATCTAGCTTTTAATTTTCAGACATTTGTAAACTCGGCAATCGCAATTTTATGTTCTCGCGATTTGATGGATAACCATTGAATCGCGGAATTAAGTACTCGCGTAATATAAGGAATCTACAGTATATGAAAGCTTACATGGATTCCAGTGTAGTAGCATGGTCCTGTTTCCAGTGGAGGGCTGGCCTATGCTGTCACTGTAGGAGATGGTTAGAGGTCCAGGCATGGGGATATTACCCAGTGACACTAGTGAGAATGCATTGGTCTGCCCATAGAATCTGAAAAAAGACCCATTCATTTTACAACAGCAACCAGTTTTTTTTTTTTAGCCATTGTGTCATTACATGTAAAATGAGGGCTAAATTAAGAACACATAGCATAATAATTGATTTAAATGAATTTTATTTTACAATGTTTACAATCATCTTTCATGCAACAAGCAAACAATTCAGTATATAAACCCACCTTTTGTACAGTAGTCTTTGAACCATGTCCATTGAAGTAGCTGGATCCTGTATATACGACACAAAGTCGATAGAGGCGTCAGATCCATAGGTAGCAGTCAGGTCAGCAGCCTTAAGAGCTGTTACAATGATGGACTGTCCCTCAGCCAGACCTGGTTAAAAAACATTAAGAGATGTACAGCTACACATTATATACAAAACCTAAAAACTGTACGAAAACAACTGAAAAAAGATGAGGCTTACAACCAAGCTATATGCCTGAAAAACATATAAAGTAATATTTACCACTTGGGGTTTTAATGTCTAGCTCTTTGGCTGCTCTCTTCCTGGACACCAGAGTCAGTTTCTCCTCAATGGCTGTTCCATTGGTAGACACGCCCACCTTGGAAGCACTGTTCTTGATGATGATCACCGCCAGACTCCTGTTTGTACAGAGCATGGCCTTGTTACACAGCCTCATGGTCACAAACATCTGCTGTCCTATGGGCATCCTAAAGTTGTCCTTGTTGCTGCCGCCACTGCTGCTGGAGTTGGTGCCATTGGAATAGTCCTGAACAGGCCGGAGCTCTGACAGCTTACGAATCTCCATGCCGTTTACCCATAGTGCTCCATCCTTGATTTCAGCGGAACCCGATATATTGTAGCCAACCCAGGTACATGGAATGATGTCTTCAGTCAGATTTTTGGATCCCACACACAAGTCTACAAAAATGAGTAAATGGTGATAATTTGCTATTATTAATTTAACCCTGGGTGTACTTGTAACCTGACTGAACCTGATAGAATGTTGGACATACCATATCTGTCCACTGATGGATCCTCGGACTTTGTGAAGGTAAAGCCCACACTGGTAGGATCCTCCTGTGTCAGAGAGTCCTCTGGGAACACCTTCTCTGTGAATTTGGCCGTGCCTGGAATGGTTGTGTTGACGGATTCTATATTTGGTGGGATCAATTTCACTGTCACACCTGCAAATCACATAATAAATAAAATGTTAACCAAAAAGAAAACATTTTGTAAACAAGAGTGTAGAGTGAAGATTAAACAACCTTGTAATAAGAAGAAAATATTGTTTAGATACATCCCTTTCCAAAATAATCCAAAAGTGACTTAGAAGTAAATGACAATTTAATTTTGATCAGCCTACCCTTGGTGTCTTGGTATGTAGAAGTCAGGCCTGCTCCATTCTCACACGTTATAGTAGCGTAATAAGTTTGGTCATGTTGCAGTATTCCCTCCAACTCGCTGTTGACTCCCACAATACCCTGTCCAGTGGAGGTGTAGTTCATCACGTCTGTAGCTCCAGGGCTGGTGCCAAGGGCCCATCTATACTCCTGTAAATTTCATGAAAACATTTCTCAGTTTAAGTTTAATTCTGACTTAGAATACTTAAATTTCATTAACCATTTCATTATAAATACATTAATTATTATTATGAACAGTGTACCATCACAATTGCATTTTGGAGAGTCTGCACATCTTCCTATATTTCATGATATAAAACAAACAGAGAATGCTGTTCTTACCACTATGCCGCTTTCTTCGTCGTCACATTTCCAGATACATTTGATGGTGTTGTTGGAGTTCTGGAACTCTGCTGGGGTGCTGTTACCTTGCCCCACATCATAGTAAAACTCCCCACCCATAATATCCTGGTCAAACACAGGGGCAGTGTTGTCCACATAGAAACCATCAGAGGAGGAAGGCACATAATGTCCAGAGGCTGTCACTGCTCGTACTGTGTCAGAAAAAAGAACATTTTGTAACTTAAAGATAAAAAAGCTATAAGTACCCAGGAAAGATTAAGTTTCTTGAGAGATTATATTCAGGTAAGCTTATGTTTTAGAAAATTTTCCAATCATATACATAAATGCATTAACTTTTGGTGTAAAGAAATCTTTTCCCATACTTTTTCTCCATTTGCATATAAATTATGTTTTTACTGAGCAATACATCTTAAAGTTCATGATTTACCTGTCAGGTAGTATGTGATGATTTCCTCCACTCCGTGACCTGTGTCATTGTACACAGTCTTCTTCGTGGGAAGGTTTATATTGTCCAACACAAAGGTCTTTTGTACTGTCTCAGTTGATGTACAGTTGGAATCACAGTTGAAGCGGTAACACTTGGTGAAGCAAGGAATACATGGTTCAACAACCTGAAAAATTCAATTAAAAAGACTTCATCTAGATCTAATCATCATCTGTCTTTCGAAAAACAAGAAAATAAAAACAAATTATGCACCAAAGAATATGCCTTTGGAAAACTTTCTGTTGCCTTTGTGAATTGTGTAGTACCTTTCTGAATGGAACACTGTCCGATGCTAGTTTGCTTGTGCCTATGCCTGCCTCATAGAAAATGACTGGGTTAGTGAAGGCCCTGAACTGAGGTCCAGACCTACAGAGTGTGCCTATGGGTGGAGGCATCTCAAGGCCAGCTAATGTTGCATATGTGGCCCAGGCCTCAAAATTGTTCTGTAAATTGGGCATTTGATTCAGTCTTTTAAAGACATGGAAGAACATGAATGCTTCTGTAGAAATCTGAGGGACATCACAAAGTTCATTGATGAATTCGTTGTCAATGTACACCATCATACATAGTGCCATCTGTAAGAGAGAAGAGGCAGCATTTAAGAAATGAAAAATGTTTGGCAACACATCAACAAAACCATGCAACAAACAGCTTCAGCTTATTTAAGTTAAATGATTGTATTCATTGCAAACTGGTTAAAATATGGAAATCAATCTGTAAAATGTTTTATGGAATGTTAATGAGCAAAGGTTCAGTTCATTATTTTTAAATTCAACATTTGATACTTTGAAAAAGTATCAAGGTTATATGGATAATCATTTAGGCATCCAAACTTTGTAAATTAAAAAAAATAATATTTTAAAATTCATGAAAAATACTTTGGAATTTCGACTCACTTCAAATAGATATCATCTCTACTTTATCATGGACAATTTTTGAAAGAGAAAATTAAAAAGTATAAAATTGTATTAAATTGGGAATATTAATTAATTGATTCAGAAATGAAATCATACAAAGATTCTCAAAGCAACACTGTTCTGATACATACAGAGGTGGAATCTTCACTCTTCATGACAAAGTCCACTGTGTAGTCGTGTAGCGCGTCACTTGGGTTGATGTTGATGTCTGTGGCCAGGATTCCCATCCTCCGCAAGTCATACTTATACCGGCACCACGACACAAGGAAGGCACTCTGGTTAGCACTGGGATTGGCTGTTGGAAAAAGAAACCCAAACTACAACACTTGCTAGTATGTAAAGGAAGAATTTGCATATGCTATATGATTGGATTAATGACATAGGTGCTTGTTTCTGTAATAAAAGATCACCCTTAAGTATAATAATACTACCAGATATCTAACTCTGAATTCGCAATGCTGAAAATAATTGCAATTCAAAGAAGGGGGGTACTCCACAGATTTGGAGTAAGATACCTTGCGTTATTATCATACTTGTACTATAAGGTAATCTTTTATAACTGTGTAACAAATAAAAGTGCATGTGATTAATAACAATCCTGAAAAAGACCTAATATATTTATAAAAATTTTAATATTGAAAAGAAAATATAGTAGAAATGTTATTTATTTAACATATTTGCATTTCCTAGGTTTATAAAACTAAAATTGTCTCCATTGTATTGTAGAATTGATGTATTTCTTCAAAAGGAAGGAACTGTTGATGAAGATGTTCTATCTCCTTACCAGAGTAGATCTGTACTCCACAGGAGTCCCTGGCTATCTGTGGGCTGAGGTCAGGCTTGTCAATGACACTGGAGCCCTGTTGGTCCACCACGTCGTACGGGGGGAAGGTCTGGCTGTTGGGGGACTGCGTGGTGGTGGTGCTGGTGGTGAACGTCTCGTTCAGGAAGTATCCCTTGTCCAGCAGGTAGCTGGTACAGTTACACCCACCACACGACTATAGGAACCAATCAAAAGCCAACAATTAATCACCTCATTAGTAATCACTTCTTGACATTTCAAATTGAAACCTGTTCCAGAAATTGAATTCTAAATAACATATCAGCTCTTTCTTTCATTGATTTTTAGTATCAAAACAGAGACCTAAAACTAACCTGAGGAATGGGATTGTCGAAGCAGCACACACAATTTTCAAACTCCTTCGGAATCTCATATTTGTATGTGGCAATTCCAGTTTCTGGACCATCCCAAAACAAGATCTCTGTCACTGCCTCTCCCTGCTTATCCGCTGCCTGGATACGGAGCTGTAAAGGACAAAATCAGGATTAAATCCATTTTCCTTTAACAGCCTTAAACTTTCATACTGCTTATAGTATAATCTTAAATATACTCAAAATACCTTGTAGGTGCCTCCATTAAACATTTCTGCTCTCCTGTAGATGGCGCCAGCTCCCATGATGTCATTATTGCTGGCGTCCTTGGTCTTTACAAGTTTGATGTTCACTTTATCTTCAATATCATCAGGGAAGACGAAGATGTCCTGCTGTTTGATCCGCCAGTATTCTCCAGAGGGATCCAACATTCCCAGTTTGTTCAGATTCTGCCACCCAGCACCCTTGATGGCAATTTTCTGGTTTGGACAGGGGTGTGCATTTTGATCAGGATTTGGCAAATGCAAGAATGTACCTGTCACAAAAAAAAATAATAAACATGCAAGGTATCTTGATATATATTAAGAATGATATGAATGTTAAAAAAAAAAAAATCTATCATTTTGAAACCTCATCTTTTAATTAAATCTGTCACTATTTCTGAAAAATTTAATATCTATAAAAACTCTTTTTTTGGTTTCCCATGAGGTATGAATATCTCCAATATGCATTTTACTAAGGTCACAACTCAAATGTATAACAACACTGTATACCTTCTATTTTAGTTGTGTCATTAAACCACAGCAGATCCGAGGTGAAATCAAGGCCATCCTTGACCTGACCAGGCAATGGCAATGTCTCATCAAAGAGTACAGGGGTGGTCTCCAGGGTCACAAACAGACCAGCACAGTTGGTCACTCTAAGCTTAACAAAATAGGGAGTTTGTTTCTGAAAATAAAAGACAAATTAGTAAAATACAGAGCCAGACGTAGACACTTATTTTGATTTTATGACTTAAACAAAATTAATATATTTTGAAGGTCAAAGTGACATATTAATTATACTGAATTTGCTTGAATGAAAAAGTATATGTTACAGTTTGGGTCAATTTCAACATCAGCTATCTAATGGCATAAAATGTCTGATCATCATCAAAAATGTGGTCTTAAAAATTCAATAAAGTGTTTGCATTTTTTGTCTGTTTGAAAATTCAATATTCAATATACTTTTTACCATGTTCAGCTAAACTTACCCATAGTGACTGTTTAACAAACTGGTATTCTGAGGCGTTGCTACTGAGCGTCAGCCAATCGTTGACCAGTGTTGTACCACTGTTTGTTTCACATGTGTCATACTTCCACAGAGAGACCTCATAGGTTGAGATTCCAGATTCGTCGTCTGTGAAGTTTGCCCAGTAGGCAGTGATGCTAGAGTTGTCCGTGGTGTAAGACAAAGACTACAAGACAGAGGAAGAAGCAAGTTACAAAGAAGTGATCTTAAATAAGTCTTACATGTCTCAAGTATACTTGTAATAAACAATATCATAATCATATGGAAAAAAGTATTGGAAATGGCAACAGGTATCACTGTACAGGTAATTAATTCTTACCATATTGTACCAAGGTCCAGCCCTAATGACTCCCATGGTTGGCTCTGTGATATCGACCAAAAACTCTGTGTAAGTCATTCCACAAGCTCCAGACTTATCAGTACCTGTTGGTGTTTAAATCAAGTAAAAATAACCATTAACAGTCTTGCAGAAAAGAATATTGTATTTGAAAGATCTGATCCACTCTGGGACAATCAGGTACTCACCCATGACCCAGACATAGTAGGTCTTGCCCTGCTCCAGTGTCAGGTTGGTAAACTTGGAGTAGGTATTCTGTCCTTGGTTGGTGACATCCATGGCACTGAACAACAGCTTTCTCTCATCATCGGGTAACTTTCCACCATCAATCTTGAATTATATAATATAGAAATATCAACCAATCAAAATCAGGTGAACACGACCAGATATCAAGAGCATGCATGGATATTTGAATCATGTTTCTTTGTTTTGTTTAAAACTGAAAATCTGTAATTACTACAATATACATGGATAGTAAGAACACATTTTTAATAATTATTTTTCTTATTTAAAAATGTAAACAATTCCCACACTTCAAATATTTAAATGATGTTTGCTAATCTAACATAGATTTTTGAAGAAAATAGGAGTAAGTAGACAGGACATCAACATGATTGCCTTACATAGTCTTTACAGCTGGTTCCGTTCGCCTCAGTGTGGTTGGAGATGGCCACATAGTACATCAGGATGTCCAGCTTGGAGGTGTAGCCCTCCCACTGTACCTCCAGCACCGTGTTATTGCTCACACACTGACCGGGTCTGGTGATCACTCCCGCTGTACATCAAACAGATTGAAGTTAATATTCTCAAGTCAGCCAGTCATTACAGTAAATATTGTTTCATGGTTCAACAATGAATTATTAACAAGTATACTTGCAAATCTCACTAAAAGTTATTCAAAATCTCTAGAGTTATGCTTTTTAAATATCAATCAAAAAAAAATTTACGAAACATTTTATAAGCTTTTATTGTAAATTGACTTTAAAAATTTCAACTTTCTCCAAGGATCCTTTTACTTACGAGTAACTCCACCCATGAATCCAACATAAAATCCGTTGGATGTGACCAGTGTCTTGGAGAAGGATTTACTGAATGCGTATACAGAGAAATAGTACAGGGCCACCCCAGGGGTCAATTCCAAGTCTGTGAACACAACCGTGGTGTTCTCTCCCACAAACGTGTAGGGCACCACATTGTCCCTGGTTTTGTTGAAGCGACGGTCAGTTCCGAGGGCTACCATGTAGTAGGCCACCTGTTGGTTCTTGTCCTGGGCTGATATCAAGGATTCATCTGTCTGTAGCCCAGGATTTCCTGTAATACATTATGTAATGATAGAAGTAACTCATTGAAAAAAATGTGTGGTATTTAGTACTTTGATGCACTCATCAAACATTGGATTGCAAGTTATTTTTCAAAACGAATTCCATAATAAGAGAAGTGCTGCCTCCTTACCACTGTTGACATCAATTTGCTTGATGGCATCTGCTGGCAAACCAAAACCGTTCCAGTTGGCATACACTTTGGTCACAGAGGGCAGGAAGTTGAGATCGAATCCGTCAATGTCACCATCATATACCTTACCAGGCAGCAGTGGGGTCTCCTGAATGGTTACTCCGTTGGAGCGCAGGGTGTACACGTATCCGATGGAGTTGGTCACTCTGATGTAATTCACATAGGTTTCTCCATTCTTCATCTCCAACCCATCAATCAAGCCATATGTTCTCACTTTGTAAAAAAAGAAAACAAAAGACTACATATTTTTGAAAAGTGGTAAAACATGGCTTAGTCACTGTAACACAGAGTTTATATCCGAAATTTCTTGCAAAATGAATGCGGTGTTGATGCAGACAAATGCTGCTATAGATTCAGTACAGGTACAGTACGCTGGTCAAACCTTGTAATCTCGAACTGATTTCTCACTCATTTGACATACAAGCTATGAAATTCAAAATATTGAATAGATGTTGCACTGTTTATACCAAATCTATGTATATTTGGACTACTTACTGTTTGTACTGAAGAAACTTGAGATCTCATACCCATCCAGTCGTCTGATTGCCCATTCATATTTAGTTGGTGGACATGGGTCACCAGAAACATCCCAGCTGGCTCGGATAGTGGAGGGATCTGTCTGGAAATCTCTATAAACACACAGCAACATCAGTTATAATTGCAAAATCAGGAAAAACATTATCTGTCTTGAAACATATTTAAGAAAAATTAAAAGCTTCCTGCAATAGATTGATTATACAGACAAAATTTCTATAAATACTGACACATCCATGGTTTCCCCATCCACCATGTCCATGACCCCAACAAAGGACAGGGGGTCTTTGCCCTGACTGAGGTACGAGATGTACACCCCATCTGATGTAGCCACGCTGGTCAAACCCGCACCATTGACTCCCTTCACAGACACGTACAGCTAGCAAAGACAGGGTGGATAGACATTTTAGCAGGTTCAATGATCACCGATTCATGAATATCGATCTCTAAACATCATTTTCAGACTATAATACTCAATTACATATACTGTTAATTAGTATGTTTTGTGCAGTTGATTTTCAGACCACTATGAACTTGTAATGGCCCCTACCTTTCTGTAGCCATTCAGATTGAGACCCGAGACCGTGTGTTGCTGACTGCCAGCAGGGATTGTGTAGAAAGCCTTGACTTGGCCTCCACCTGGTGATGTGCCAAGAGCTATCTGATATCTGAAACACAGAAACTCTTTTATTATTTAGGTATCGATCCTTTTATTAAGTATCCTTTTATTAGGTATCCATCATAATAAAACCTCATATTTATTTATCAAACTTAAAAAAAAGAGCTTCCATTTCCCTCTACCATATATACACTTCAAATACATTTTCAAAAACAGTGAAAAAGGACTTTAAGTCTTTTATATTTAGCCTTATTGAAATACTTATTAACAATAGAGAAATATAATGAATTTCAGCTAAAAGGGCTCTTGAGTATATAGTACATGGCAAAAGATTGAAAGTACTATCAAGTACTTGTTGTTGGTCACTTACTCCACAACTTGTGATTCGGGGTCAGTGAAGGGCATCCAAGTGACTGACAGGGAGGTCAGGGATTCTGTACAAATGGCATCCAGGGCTTTGCATTCTGTAGAAACACACATCATATAGACCTTTAGCTTTCTTAAACACCATCTCAAAAATTTTGCTCCACAATTCACTTCCATGTAAATATTAAAAGAAACAACAAAGAATCTAACCTGCAACAGTTTTGCATATGACCGCATTCATGCGGACGGTTTCATCAACGCTCTTTGCATCGATCCTGTACACAGAGTTTAGATCCACCACCACTCCTGTTTTAGGTGGGGTGGTGTCCACTCCGATCTTGTTGGAGAAAGCATTGACCGTCATGTCCACTGTGTTGACAGCTGTCACTGTGACATAGTACTCTGCACCGTGGGACATTTTACTGCCAGCTCCTACAAAAGTTAGTTACATTCAGCAATTTACTCCTTATGCATTCGTTAATGATAATATTACACTTCTACGTTAGACATGTGAAGTAGTATTAGGACTAGTATTTTTCTTTGAATTTTCCTTCATTGAAATTTACATAATTACATTAAGGTCTTTCGATTGTCGCATGACGTCATTAGGAGCATTCCCGACTTTTTTACTAATTATATAAGTATTTACCTTGAATGGAAAACTTCTGAATGTGTCCAGGAACTGATCCGCCAGAGTAGATGGAGTCGTCTCCCTTGGCATTGCCCATCATGATTCTGTACTCCTTGATGGGAGACTCTGTGTCCACAAAACCTGTCCATGAGCATTCCACTGGGACTGTGGTCTTAAAAAAACAAAATCAGACACATTGTACAATATCATAGAAATGTCAGCTTAATGTAAAGCTTGGAGAGAAATGACATTCAACTTGAAGTGCTCCTAAATTTTTAACACTGTGTAAAGAAATTTCTAAATTTATGTGCCATGCTTCCCCTCCCCCTTTTTTTATTTCCTGAAGTATACCTGTATGTAGTCTGGACATGTAACAGTGCCTGCTTGAGGAATGGTCTGGTCAATGATTACAGCACCCGTCATAGCCTTGGATACAAGACCAACAGAGTTCTCAGCCCACACACTCACTATGTTGGGCTTGCCTGCAAACAAAGGTTTACACATTTAATACAGGCTTTCTATTTCAGATCTAAAAGTGGTAAACTAACAAATATTCTTCTTTGAATATTACTTCAAACAAATTATAGGAATAATCTATTATTTTGAAACTTCTTTTGAGTGACTGTGGATGCAAACCTGTAGTATCTGGTCGAACTTCATTATTGGCCAGGAAACTTGAGAGAGAAGTAGTGATGGGGACTTCTTTCAGTGCTGCAATGTCATCAGCGTAGGGATATGTTCCGACTGCGTACCATCCCCTGACTATCTCTGACTCTGTCTCGTTGTAATGCCACATGGCAGACAGGGAATCCTCTGTAGACTCGTACACCATGCTTCCTGCTCCTACATCTGATTCAGCTGAGGAATGCTTTGTCAATCTATAAAAATTTGGTTGATATAAATTGCTGTAACTTTTAAAGAATACCTTTAAAATAAATCACAAATTAAAAAAAAAATGGAAAAGTTTTTAATCAATGCATATCTGATCTTTAAAACAGAAGTATCTCATTCTTTAAGGCAGGACTGATAATCTGACCTGTCAATTGCGATGATAGGAGCTGATTGGTCTATAGTGAATCCATCAGAGCTGGTTTGTAGCACATTCCCATCATTTGTCACTCCTCTAAGAGTGGTGTAGTAAGTTGTGTTAGGTTTCAGTGGCAGATTCGCTTGTGCATATCCAGAGCTTGTCAGTCCTACAGACAAATAAACCAAAGTTAGCAAAATTTTCTAAAGGGAATAACAGTTTTTATAACTCTGCATAAATTTCTTTGTATGACTGTAGTTAATAAAGTTTAAGATTTCTCAAGTTATCATGTCTACATTAGCTATATACCATTTCCAGCAATATCTGTCTCCTCAATGTGAACTATGTTGAAGTCTGTGTAAGCCAGCACTTCCTCTCCACCATCTGGGTTGGTTCCTACAGCCATCTCAAAGTGCATGACCCCATGGAGGGCACTCTCAAAACCGGAGAACTGGACAGACACTGTGCTGGAGTCCAACTGGTAATCCACATCGGTGGTGATGTCGACCGCTGCACTGCTCTTGATCACATTATCAACATTTTCAGCTCCGTCGACAACAATTCCTGAAAAATAAAATTAGTACTGCTATTTCATGATTTTTAAGCAATTAATCATTTATCACCTACTTTATACAAACAGCTGTACACACATGACTATTAGTAAGTCCACCTTATCTATGCAGTTTATGAGTAACAAATTCAACCATGACTTTGCTGATTGACATTGATTTATATCAGTCACAAACCTTCATCCTTGACCTAAAGATCACATGTAAAAAGTTTCTTTCATGAATGCTATAAATCAACTTTTATTTGTGTGCCAGAAATTTTTGCAAGATTCGCAAGAGCCCCATTGTCGCAGATATTTCTTGCCATAAACCTGTTCTGGTCATATGGTTGTTATGAAACAAATTGTCTAGATAAGGCTTGGTTGCAAAAATAACCAGTAAATCACCAGTAATACGTGAGTAAAGTCTATGGGAATAAAAGTTGATTTACAGTATGTCAAAAGAAATCTCACATAAGTGAAGAAGCTGATAAACTAACAAACCACCACCGGCCTCTTCATTTGTTTTCACTGTTAGACGAGACATGTACAATGACCTGCATGGAGATCTTACCAGCCTTGTCCTCGGGTACGACTATGATGGGTGTGGATGTGACAGCCTGAGTACTGAGGATGCCTGCCCCATTCTCTGCCTTCATGGACACGTAGTACACCGGGGTCTTAGTGGTTGTGTTGGTCAGCTCAAGGGCGATTCCTGTGATGTACTGACTGCTCTCTGCCCCTACTGACTTCCAACTCAACACATCTGTTCCTCCTGTGTGAGATGGAAAGAAAAACAATCAAAGTACTGAAAGTACTGATATACATACAGTACATTTATTGTCGACAAATTAAAAAAAAATATTTACCTTGTTATTATCTGTAGAAAATCATCATTTAACGTTCATCACGAAAGAATAATGAAACTATATAAAATCGGAATATATTTATCATTATCATTTTGAATTTGTTAACTAGCAAAACACAAATCCATATGCTAAAACATACCTGCAGTAGTACCAACAGCCACCTGGTAGCCAGCGATGCCAGACTGTGGGTCGTCACTGAGCCAGGAGACCATGATGCCCTTGGTGTCTGCTTGCCACACATAGCCTTCCACCTTCTCCTCAGGGGCTCCTCCAATCACCCCAACCCTCAGCCAAAATACCTGGAAACACAGACAACTTAAGCATTAATATAAATATCTAATACAATAAAATGTTAAAACAGATCCCAAGACTTTGGTTATCAAACTTCTTTCAAATGAAATTAAATAATGTATGCAGCAAAATAAACAAGATTTTGTCATTATACTTACAATTGGTGGAGATGTGTCAATAACCACACCATTGGTCTCGAATGAAGCTAGGTACCCAGCATTGTTGATGGCCCCCACCCTCATGCTATAGCGAGCTCCTTCTCTCAGGGTTAGGCCTGTCCAAGTGTGAGAGGTGGCTGTCTTGTCAGATATTTCTTTCCAATCATTTTTTACAGCTGCAACATATCATTAAACATAATGCCATGAGATTATCATCTGGTGGGGTTGTCAAACCAGACATGTTCTCTGATAACAGAGAGTCAATATAAGTGAGGTATCAAGATACTGTGTGCAAATTCCTTTAGAACTAACCGGGGTATTTCTGGGTTCGGGTTCCCTGATACAGTTCATAAACCTGCAGTTTGTAGTGGTTGACGCCAGATTCCTTGTCCACATAGCCAAAACTCACTGACAACTGGTCCAAGTCAGACTGCAAAACAAAAGGCAACAAAAACTTTAGAAAAAATATTAAGGATAACTAATTGATGTGTACATAGTCTAGAGCAAAATCAACTGACTCACAATCTATATCACAAAAGAAATTTCAATGTGCTTTAGAGTTTTGACAAAAATTATTAACTGTTAATTGTTTTCAAATCTTGAAATTAAGGATGAAATGCAAGGTCTGTCAAACCTGGTAGTCCCTGTCATTGGCTGCAAGTCCGTCCCTGATGTACTGCAAGAGAGGTGGAGTAAGGTCCACAATAAAACTGTCGGTGGAGTTCTGGATCCACCGCAGGGCACCGTTAGTAGTCTTCAGGGTGGTTCTGATGCGGTCCCTGTGCAGGTGGTGGAAGTTGAGCCATGTGACACTAGTGGTAGCATTGGAGAACAAGGTCCAGTTCCTAATGACTTCAAAATTCTCACTCATGTTCCTAAAAGAATGAAAGGTTTTCAGAATGGAATATATACACCTTTAATTCTCAGTAAGTGTAAAGAAGACAGATCACACTAACATAATATTATTAGCAAGTATTTTTCATTCATAAAGGAAGTAACTCACTTGGCACTTTCCACAAGGACTTCATACTGTTTGATCAAGGACTCAGGGTCTTCAAAGTTTCTCCACTGGAGCTCTACTTTGGCCTGATTGGTTGTAAACTCGAGGTCAGTAAAGGTCGCCTCCTTCCCATCAATCACATCACCTGATTCTGGCTCTGTCAGGTCAACCAGGACTGAAATATGAAATGAATACTATCTGAGCAAATCACTAAATATATAAGCTAATATCAATTTGTACAATAAATGACTTCCTTTATATCACACGTAACACCATATCTTGAAGGGCTACCTACAAAAAGAGCAACTTAGCATTTTTATAAACTTTAACTTACTTCTGGTAACATAATCATAGTAATTATACTGCAACTACGGTAGTATAAATTTAATGTTGATTAACTTTATTGCCGAGTCCAAAAAATTACTTGCATTACCTGTTCTTCATTTCTCAAAAAAAAATTTTAAAGTTCCAATAAAACGATATCAATTTTGCATGTATTCAGAGACTGTGAGCTCTGAAAGTGTAAATACTTCCTTAACAATTACTGTAGATTGGCAAATAATCACGATGGTTTTAATTTCACTATGTTCACGATTCATCATTTTCCCGCAAAATTAAACCCATCGTGAATACTACCATTAGTTTTGAAAAACGTTTTAATGTTTATGTTCTGATCAATTGATTTTCTAGCAGCGTGAAATTTAAATCATTGCGATTGGTACTAAATTAGAAAAATTTTAACACCATGGCATTTAAATTACTTAAAGTAATTGCAAGCTGAAATTTACACTGTATTACAATAAACAAAATTATGTAGAAATTAGTAGCTACCTCCATCAGATGTGACGGACACATTGAGCTGTTTGTTGCCGCCATTGTAGGCCCACACTGTGCTGTAGTACATCTGGTTGTGTTGTAGGTACCGCTCTGGGGGTAGGTCTATACAGGCTGAGCTCTCTCTGTAGGAGAACTGGGTCAGGTTGGCAACATCTGTGATGTTCTTCTCGGAGCCCACACTCAACATGTACATTGTAATACCAGACTCAGGGTCGTAAAAGTGCTGCCAATTGCTGCAGATCTGAAATCAAAATTACAATTCATTTTTTTACTTCAATGCCTTCTGCCAGTTTCTATAATTTCATAAATGCTCTATCAAAATGTTTCCAAACCAATTTCTTTGTAAATTTTACATTAATTAAAAGCAAATTAATATTTATGAAGTGACTGGCATCGATACAATACCTGTAGTTCTTTAAAATACCATATAAATCCCCTTTTCTCTTGTCGCAAAAAGGAGTAAGTATGTAACATTTCTATTTGCATCAGTCATTTTGCAATTTAAAATTTCTTATGGCAAACAAAATTAAATATAATCTCTGCAAATTTTTTTTTTTGCAATATGAAAATGATCACAAAAAAGCAAAAATTTGATAATTGCAAAAACAACTGGATGTACTGCATTGTACTGATGAACCTAATCATGTCAATGACCTTGTTGTTGTCTTTCATGTACACAAGATCCTCTCCAGAATGGTCTCCATCGTACACTACCCCAGCCACTGGAGGGGACTGATCCACAATGATGGGGGAGTCAGAGATTCCAATGGTTCTCAGGTCCACTGTCAACAGAATTAAACACATCATTAGAATGGTAAAATTATCATTCAACAACAAATGATCAGATAAAACAAGAAAATACTGTTACAGTACTATCATGTATTTTAAACATGCATAGTGTTGATTGTTTTGAATTGGTCCAATATTGATTTCAACATTCAAACTGTGGAATAAAACACTGCATCAACAGTATATGTATACTAGTTAATGCTCAAACATGCAAATGCTCTTTCAGTGCATTACAGTTTACAATTTATTACAAAACCCTTGTTTACCGTTATTGACAGCCTTGAGTTTGATCCACACAGGGACTCCGTTGGTGATCTGATGCAGCAGTGTGATGTTGGGGTTGAAGTCAATGGGCGTCCACATCAACTCATCACAGTCACGCGTAGTGCGCCCCAGACAGAAGTCATTCCTGTTCAGACCGGAGTCAGGGTCTCTGCAAAGCAAAACATAAATTAGAAAAATAAATTCTTTTACTAAGATTCTAAAAATAAATGACTTTAATACTTTTAATTGTAATTTAATTAATTAAATGTATTTAAATTATTTTGTTTTTTACATAAATTAATAGAGGCCTGCTGAATTCAGAATTAAGAGTGATAGATTAACAAATTCATGCATCACCATGGTCAATAAAAAACTATAGAAAGCTAACTGCTTACCAGTATCGGAAAAATTATTCACTATTTTTAGCCATTAGAGAGAAGATAGAGAGTGTGTGTGAAAATATGAAGCACTTACGTTGAATTATGGGTCAGACTCAGGTTGAATTTGTCTTCATCATACTTGATGTTGTAGATTTCATAGATGATAGGTGGACTGTTGTCTATGATGTAGGGTGTGGAGTGGCAGATGGTCAGGGCCAGTGGTCCTCCATAGTCTATCCTGTTGATGGCTCGCACTGTTACATAGTACTTCCCATCTATTCATAAAAATATTTCAAATATCATTAAAGATGTTAACCTAAAAAAATTTTTTTCACTTTTTTCACTCCACTTGAAAGTAGACTAAAGATACATGAGAACAATGCATCATGATGAAAGTCAATGCTTTACATAGTAAATCAATAAGACTGTTAACAACACAATCATCAAAACACCTGAAGTTTTTACCTGGGAGTTGGGGAGGCACCAGTGGGGTCATCATGACACTGTTGGTCCACTGGGAGGGGTCAAACAGATGAGCATGGGGGTCATGGTGTTCCTTCAGTTTCTCCTCACATAGGGCAGTTCCCACTGTTACAGAGTATCCCAGGAGCCCTGTCTCATGGTCATAGATGCCATCCCAGTTAGCTGTGGATCAAAAAGGCAGATAAACATAATTACAAACTATCAAGTACATGTATGTTTGACGTTCAAGAGGATGCAGAAATAAAACAAAGGCTTAAACTATTAAAAAGAAAGAAGTACAAGAAGATGCAAGAATAAAAGTCTATCGAAGGCAGGCACCTTTCAAAGGTCTTAATTGTCTTTTATTCTTTAAACGTACACTGAAAGATTGATCCACATGTAATATGGCTGTTTCAAATTCAAGTAAATTGTCTCTAAACTAGCAGAATCATTGGAAATTGCCACTAGTAATTTCTATATAAATGAGAGAGTTTCTTCACACACCTGAGACATATCTGTTGGCCCTGGTGTACCTCAGGTCGGTTTTGAACTCGTGTCCATTATAGACGGTCTCCGAGCCCTCCCCGTCCACCACCACACGGTGGTTCTTGAACTTGGCGTCCACGCCCACACAGTGGATCCTCTCCCAGTCCACTCTGTCATTGGGAACTATGTCCTCACATGGAATAGCCTCCATTATATCACTTGTCACATTCATTTGGGCTGAAATATTCAATTTCAAATGAACTCTTCATTTAAACATGTATGCAGATATTCTAAAAAAGAATCTATTTATCAAAATCTTAAACATAAAAGTACAACTAAAATAAACAATCCCCAAAAATTTACCATTAAATCATTATTTAGACAGCTGAACCTCCAATGGGAAAAGAATTTACCATTAAATCATTATTTAGACAGCTGAACTTTCATTAGGAGTAGAATTTTTAAGAGAAAGCTAATAGGTTCTAAAGTACTGCAACATCATCATGATGTAATAATTGTTTATAAAATTAACAGTAAGTTGTGGCTAAAACCTAATCATCATCATGATTAAAATATTTGTTCAGCATGATCTTACATTCTGTGTACAGAGGCGGTGTGAAGTCAGTGATGATGGAGTGAGAGGACAAGATGTTCTGGTAGCCCAGGACGTTGATCACTTGGAAGTTGAAGAAGTGCAGCTTGTTGTGCAACATCTGCAGGTTGTTGTACTCAAAAGCCTTGTTGGATCCAACACCCAGTTTCTCATAGTGCATGTATAGGCCATCCTACAAATGAGGTCAGCATTTCAAAAGATGTCTTGTATGATTTATCACTATGGATATTTCGCTTTCTCAAAATGGATATCTTCAGCATTTAGCATAAAATATACTTGTAACAATTCTTCAAAACAAATTAATGACATATATAATAAATGTGAGCGAATTTTTCTCTCATTCAATAAAATACTTGCTAATAATTAAACAAGAAAGGAGAGGTGTAAAGATATGTAAATAAGGGTTGCATGATTCATGACTTTGAAATCTAATATAGTTATACAGTAAGATATTTACCAGTGAAGTTTTGAAGTCATGCCCTTCAATAGCCTCTAGCAATTCACAATGTCCACTAGTGCCAAAATCATAGTTGAAGCTGAGACACTTGGTGACGTGCATGGAGTTACACAGAGTGGCACACTCCCCAGGGGTGGAGATTTTCTCATACTCAGCAGACAGGATTCCTTTACCCACCAGTCTGGCCAATTTGCCATCAGAGAATATAGTCAGTACTTTTTGATGCAGCGGGTCAGGAGCTGTAGAAACATAATACATGTATAACATAACTATGAAAAAAACATATACATGTATTTACAATTATAGAGTATTTACAATGGAAGTTGACATATATTCAAAGTATATTTGAAACCCATGAAATACAAGACAATCATAATATAGTTACTCAAATGAAAACCTTTTGAAAATAGAAAGAAAGCCTGCCAAAATCCCCTATTTCAAGTATTCTGAATAAAACAATTTTGGAAAACAAACTAAATTTGGTTTTATCTTAATAACAGCCAACAATACTAAATTATATATAAATCATACGAAAAGCGATGCCAACATTCATTTTCCTTTGCACACTAATACTCACAAACATTATAGTCAATAGTATTGGCCTCTATCTTGGAACTGCTCCATCGGATAATCTGTTCCCCGAATAAGTCCTTCCCGAAGCCTACAGCCACATTGCTCTCTGCAATGACGGAGTCGTCGTACACAGTGACGGTGCCCTTAAGGATGCGGGGGTTACTGGTGGAGCGGAATGACTCGGTCATCCTACCCCCAGGGATGGTCATGTCGTATGTGGGGAGAGAGCAAGTGGCGCGCACACTGTTCCCTGCTTCATTGGCAACAATAACAGTGAAGAACAGGGGGACTCCAGCTGGCTGCAAAATCTGTTAAAAAATGAAGTCATAAGATATGTATTCCAATTGTTCCAGTGATTACATTTCCACATACAGTAAATTATTAGCATTGGAATTATATAGGGTTTAGAAGAGAAGAATTTTTTTTGCTGGAAAAAATGTAAAGACATTAAGTGGATGAAAAAAAAAATCTTACAATTTATACGATATGGGCGTATTTAAGAAAAATCAGACTATAATTTCCATCATTTAAGAATTCGAAATAAAAATGGGTTCAGGAATATACACTCTGTACAACTATTTACTATATATCAAAATCAAATCCCCCCATTACAACAGATTAGTCAATCAGACATACATCATTAAGAGTGGTTGAGAATCCCCCAAGCTCGGTCCCTGACAGGACGTTGGTGCCCCCAGGGACGGTGCCTACATCCAGGGTCAGGATCACATTACTCCTATCATCCTCTGCCTCCAGGAACACGGTGAACTCTGGCTCCGTGTGATCTCGCCCGACCTCTTGCAGAACACCACACTCGCCTTCCTTTGTGTCACCCTGAGAGAGAAATTCAATTCACATGCTGTTATTTAATCATACCAGCATGAATATCAACTTTTGTACTCACATTGAGAATCTCATCAAAATTTTATTTTACTGATTCACCAAACCCAGTTGGGGTGAAAAATACAACCAAATTGATAAAAATTTTGACAGCCATAAAATGATTAAAATATTATAAATATTCCTTACCCCGAAGCTTTTGACTTCTGGTGGCGATTCATCTTCTTCTTTCTTAGTGTTGTCTATCAGTAACTTCATAATGGTTGGTGCTTTATAACGCCAGAGTTTCGTTTTGAACAAAACTTTCTTGAAGCTTGTGAAACCTAGATCCACCTCCAAAGTTACCAGGGCATATAAAGTCAACTTAATTGGGGTCAAACGCAAATACATCGTTAACCTGGAATTAAAAAAAAAATCCCATTTAACAACAGATTTTAAAAAACTCAAATTCTATCAGGATAATTCTATTGATTTAAAGAGAGAACAAAGAAGACATGGAACAAAAAGAAAACACTAAATATTTTTTGAGATGAGTTTCACTACTAACTGCACATCCAGGGGGAACTTCTTGAATTCGATCTCAGCTGTAGTTGGGAACCCCATATCCATGATGTTGCCTTCCAGTCGTAGTTTTCCATACAACAATAATCCGATACCCAGCTCTCCCCACACAGATACCCCACCATACGGTTCACAGCCGGCATAGGCCTTCATGTCCATCACCTTGGCTCCTACCACAAACTTCATCCCATAGTAGCCATCAGCACCAAACCCTACAAACCAGAACAACAGAAGTAGGAAAAGCAGAATTGGATAAAAGTTTGTGCTCCAGTTTTTAAAGTTTTTTTTATTATCAAATAAATAATATTATATAGGAGCACAAACTTAATCCTATTTTAGTTTCTTCATGCCATAGTTTTACATCTCCATACAATTACATCTAAATGATTTTAATATGTGGTAAAAATTCAGTCAATACTGTATCAGTAGATAAATTTTTTGTTTGAAAATTTCAGGTTGAAATTGAATTCTAATGTCTACATGTAGTAAGAGCAGTCAACTCAATGGAAACAGATGCCTAGGGATAAACATATTATCTTATTAATGATCATTCACAATTTCCTTTAATTAAATATTTACAAGCAAGAGTTATCTGTCTTTGAATAGAAACTTACCAAACGTCATTGTGATAATGCCTCCAACAAAGAAAATTTTGTTGAATTTGAAGAAGTTGATGTTTTGCTTGGGAAAACTAAAATCTCCTTTGAGTTCCAAATCAAAGCTCTTGAAGATGCTATCAGAGTCACTGAAAAGCTTGGTGATGAATTCAGAGTACTAAAAGTAAAATAAAGAGATCATATTTAATACATAATTTAATCATGCAGATTCACTTGCCTTTGGTTTGACTTTAAAAAATCTATAGAATTCATGCGACTTTTACTTACCAAAGCTTTAGCCAGATCTTTCAGGTGCCCCATTAGTTCAATCACTTTGAATGGATCAATGTTCTTCATTTCAAGTAACCCCTCTAGATCGCCAATGGTCATACAGGCCAGCTTCTTCCCTAACAGCTTAGCTCCCTCTGGGGACAAACCCTGTCCCACAATGAAAGCCTGCTTGGCCCGACCAGCAATCTCTGTCACTTGGCCAATCATTCCAGTAATAGCATCACCTACAAGATTGAAAACCCCCAAAAAATTATGTATTTAAACCGAACATGCATGTCCCAGTTATAATTAAATGCTAATTCAAAATGAATTTTAAAAAAAAATGCTTTAATTTATTCTTCTATACAACATATTGTATCTCTATGAGGACATTTTATAGAAGTTTTCTGAACAAAGAGAAGTTTAAAACAAAGATGTGAAATTCCAGCAATAATCTAACAGATATAAGGGTGCCAAAATGTAAGTAATGATTGTCTCACTCAATCTTTTATTTTTCTTGAAAGACTACCCACCCAACCTCCAACTTGAGAGGATAAGAGCACCCTGTGAATGAGATAACAAGGAGACTTCATACTGACCTCCCTGTACTGTGATGGTCCCTGGTAGTGCCCCACTAGTCTGAATCGTCATTGGGTTCCCGGACCCTAGAGCATCGATTCCAGACTTGACACTGGTGGTGAAGTCCTCGTCAGATACAGCTGTGGCCTGCAGATTCTTCTCCTTCTCTGCTCTCTGATTTTTTAAAATAAACAAAGGCATTGATACAGAAGTGGACTTATTCACTTCCAATGTTTGTAAAATAACAGTATAACTACTATAACAATCCTCATTAACTTGAACTCAAAGGACCAGAATTTTTTTTTTAGATATCCCAGGATTTGAGTGTCTATAAATGTACAGTTTTCCAATGTTAAATAACATTAAAAAAACATATTTGGGACTACTAACTCTCTTTACATTGAATAGTATTATCTAAGCTTGCCATAACAAAGTTATTGTACTTGGTTGCATCAAAATGTTGGAAACCTTTATCCAACGTGCAAACTTACTGATCTTCATGTACTTACATCAGCTTCCTCACACTGCTGTTTAAAGGCTTCAATCTGTTCACTTGTGGCTCCATTCTTCATCAAAATCCTCAGACCCTCTGAGAAATTCGTAGGATCTAATCTATATGGAATAGAGCAATACGCTTGTAGAAAATTTAACTTCACAATAATTCTAGTCTGCCATTACTGGTTTCTTGATGACTATGGGATCAGTAATGTCTTTTAAGAAGATTACAAGATTTACTTTGTATTGTAAACTTTTCATATCATGACCTAAATTAGCTTCAATCTCGCTGACTATACATTAAACAAGAAACCAACATCTTACACATCATTAGAATAGTTTCAGACAAACACTGAAACACAACCACAAAACATTAATTAATCGACAAAGAAGGCGATAAATTAATTTGACACTACGTTTGGTTGGTGTTGTAATTCTATACATACTGGTCAGGGTTTTGGGCTTGTCTCCTTCTTCTTCGTTTCTTCCCAACACAAGAAGTAGAATCAAAACGCACCGTTGCCGCATCTAGAATATCATGTGTGACGGTTTCTGATGGATCAGAGGTGACTCCATTAAAGGTTAGGCTAGCACCGATAGCAACGTTCAGAGCATTCTGGGTCTTCTGATAAGTCAGTCGGAATGAAGGTCCTGTGCCTATGTCCTCCGTGTTAGGGACACCTATTAAACCAGATTAAAATCAAATGAGAAGTAAGGCAAAAAAGACTCAAAAGTTTCAATCAGCACCTGCGAAAGGGTAAACTATCGCACCATTGATTCAACCATTAACATAATTACTGGAAACTCATACAGTCATGTATTATCTGGAACCTCAATGTCGAAAAAAGCTGATAAAAGCCTTGAAAATATCTTCTACTACCACTTAGTATCATGTATTCCATAGCACAGACAGCTTACCATCAGTGAGGGCAGTTAGGGACTTGGACACAGATTTGGTCTCGATCTGGTATTCAATGTTGGCGCAGTCGACTTTGATTTGGAAGTAGATGGAGCGGTTTCCCAGAATGTAGGCACTGTCTATACAACACTCCAAGCCTGAGCAGTCACTCAGGTAGTTACAGTTTGCCAAGGCACTGGTACTACTTACACCATCAATGTTTGCACAAACTAAAAAAATTTACAATATACATTACAAAAATCCCTTTCAAGATTAAACTCCTATTAATGTAAAACTTTCTTCTCATTCAAAAGTTTTGAAATATTTCAAAGTTTGTGTAAGAAAAAAATATAAATTAAATGTAATTTCCATTTGTCAATGAGTATTTTAAGGATTTTTTCATAACACGATGTAAAATTGCAGCGAATTCAGTGTTCAGTGAATGTAATTGTTCTCAATTTTTTTCATCCGCAACTTAAAGTTTTAGTTTCCTTACTGTTACATATTGTCTCTGATGACAATGAAAACTACTTACAGTTGGGAACAAATGTCAGTGGAGTGCACTGTGTCTGTCTCCAGAAGTCAAAGCTGACACCTGAAATATCATCAAGTATAATTCATAATATGTCGGTACATCAACCAAATGTTTTTTATTCACACTAAATTACATAAAGTTACTGATAGCTAATACACTGGACCACAAGGTAAAACTCTTTAAAATAAGCTAAAAACAAGAGCACTACTAATCTAAGCACAAACAGAAAATCAAGTTAACTTAATTGATTAGTGTGCTATGTTGTTAACTAAATTAAAAATTTTGAGTTGCATTATATACCTGATAATATTGGATTCTTAAAAAATAATTCATAATTGATAACTTTGGAAATAATAAGACATTGACCATTACAATGCTTTAGAAGTAAGCAAAATATAATGATTCTATGTGACAAGATTTTGTTCCGTTTTTGTTCATGAGCTTATTTAACAATTCAAAAATTTACAGACCTTGGAATGGGACAGGATCAGTTGGCACACAGGACTGATATCCCAGAGGCAAGTCTTGGAACAAAGTTAAATCTAAACTGCACGACGCCTGTTCAAAACACAACTTGATTGTTCCATCCACAAGGAACTTCTTCTTTGAGCTTACATGGGTCACATGGTATCTACAATGGACAAAAGCAAACTTTAAGGTACAGTGTGTATGTACATGTTAATTTGAAGAATCAATCAATAATCTGACATCAACTTATTTGCACTGTGACAATAAAATAATAAATTAATTGGTTTCAGTTTAACTCTTGACTTTGATGATAAGATTGGTAGGGAATACATGTACTTGTAAAAATTTTAAAGGAATTTACAAAGCAATGTGCATAATGCATAACACATTTTATGGATTTGCTCAATTATCAATTCCTTTTATCAAGGTCCATTTATATCAGTAAGTATTAGAATACCAAAGAAGATACATTAAATACCAAAATATCAAACACTCACCCCCATCGTATCACTCCATGTAGAGAAATTTGTTCATTTTTAGCTACAATAAAAAAAAATCAAATTAACATTTCAAATAATATTTTTTCAATAAAGTTAATAAAAGATAATTTTGTCATGTAGATAAATAATAAATAAGAATAAGCAGCCCTTTAATTTCAATTACCATAACAATAGAAAAAAATAAATCACAAGATCTTTAGTATATTATATTTTTTTTTACCCCATATTTGAAATATTTCCTAGACATTAAGAGTGAAGTTCTATAAAACTCACCTGTAGAGCAACCGATTTGCAGCTGGCTGTAAATCTCTAGCATATCACTTACCCCAGCTGTAGTCAAAGAGAGCGTAGGTGTTTCTGAGATTGTCGATGGCTCCCTCCATCTGGTAGTTACACGTGTCCATGTTCAGCTCCAGCTTGGCGTGGCGGTGGACCTCCTGGACATAGACGCAGCACGTCACTCTGTCACATGATGACGGAATGTGACAACGCACTTTGTTCGTGTCCGTAATGTTGGATACAGTGTCATTAGGAAAACTGGTACACTCTGCAGGGAAAAAAATTAATCGGATTTTTCTCACTCACTTTCAAGATAAACATTTTTGAACTGCACAAAATTCATTTATGCAGATAAAAAAGGCAATGCTCATTTGATGCATATTTATGGGATTCCGAAGAAAATTTTTATTTGATTTCTTGTACACAAAATCATTAGTGAACTTATGAAAGTATTGACAATGACTTATTATAAAAGTTTAATATATTGTAAAATACATTGGAACTAACAAAAAAAATACAGAATGATGAAATTGATAAATCTGATGGAGCTTTTTACCATTGTTCCATCCGTATTCATTGGCTGCTCCATATACGGCATCATCCAGGGAGCACCTGTCTGGATTAGACAGGAAGTGATCCAGACCCAGCTCCAACAGCAGTTCATTGGCCTGGACGTTGGTTATGTTCTCTACTCCAGGAATGGATCGGGTAGACATCCAGTTGGCCAGAGAAAATACTATAGAACAGTTTTTACATCAATGTAATTCACCATAACAACCAAATAAAATGTCAAGAAATGGACATGTAACTTTTTAAAAAGAAAAAAATGATAGAGAAAAAAGTCCTTCTTTACACTATATCACTCATATGCACATGGACCTATTTGGTTCAAGAGAACTTACCTGGATTTAGGAAACCATCATTATACGTGCACTGTTTGATATCAAAAGCTGTTTGATTAAAGATGACATAAGTTTGATCACATCCTGTTGATTCGTAGCAGGCAGAAACAGCCAAGTCAAAGTAGTACTTCCTCTCCATCACATTTCTTGTTATGGTGTACCTTTAAAAAAATGAGATATTGATAAATTAATCACTTAGATCTACATATATAAAACCATATTAAATCAATGTACTAGCAAAGGTGTACAGTGCATGTATTGATGTAAATGTGTATATGAACAGCATAAAAGGGAAATGAAATAAAAATACTTACACTACTTCAAAGACCCCTTTAAGAGATAGCTTCTGCTGTGTTCCTGCATGAAAAAAAAAACGACATCAAGCAAGACCATTTACAAAATACAAGGAATTTTAGTGCTCAACATATAAATGGTAGCATCAGAAACTCTCTGTACAAACATGGTCATTATCAGTTAACCTTCTTACCATAATCAAATGTATGCAAGGGAATGGAAATGGGTATCCTTTCAATTGATATATCCAGATAGTTGGCACACTCATGGAACTCAAGGGACACTTCGATGGGCAGGTTGTTGAGGCGAGTGATGTCCATACAACAGGTGGCAGCACTGCACGAGGTGGGGTTATTACAGGTGATTCCAGCGGCCAGGGGTGGTAGGCTTGGTAGTGCTGTGCATACTGCAAAGTATAGATTTAGCTGTCCAGTTTCAAATACTTTCTTCCAATACATTAACAAAGTAACAATGTTCTAAATAATGTAAACATATCAGTATGTTACAAAATTTACTATTAAAATGCACTCACATGATATCCATCCATCTACTTTAATGCCTGCGTACAAGGCGTCTGTGGCCTGGTTACATGGGGTATCCTTCATCAGGTTGGCGATTCCCCGCTCCTCAAAGAACAAGTGCTGGAGGTACTGAGGCAGTGGACTGGTGCTTCCATTCACCTTCATGGTCATCTCCAGCCAGTTCTTCAGTGAGAACCCTACACAAACCCCACTCATATCAATTTATTACATTCTTTCAAACTACTGAGCAATTCAATAGCTATTTTGTTCATCTTACACTGAACAAACACTATTTATTAAAGACTAAAAAAACGAATGAGTATTTATCAACAATATTTACCTTGAAGACCAGTGGACCAATCACAAGTTGTTTTAGGCAGGTGGGAGTTACTGAGTACTGATGCCACAATAACACAGGTACCATTGCTCTCAAAGCACACGCTGATGTCCAGGTCTACCACGTACTCATTCTTGGAGGTCAGATCCTTCACGTTTACACTACATAAAACATAATTACAACAGTCATCTTCAGTCATAATTTAGGGCTCTTAAAGAACTCTATCTTGCAATTAGAACAGAACTACTCCACTCGAGGTTTAAAAAGAAGTATTCTTAGTATGTCTTCTATACTCACTCCATTCTCAGCATTCCAACTAAACTGTATTGTGATGTGGTTCCTAAAAACACAAAATCAATGCATACATTAATGAATTCAAATGGCTGACAGCATAAAGAAAATGCTTAGAGATGACAATAATATGATGTACATAAGAACCAGAGAGTTATCAGATTATTGTTCTTATCTAATAACTAACCAAATGCATAGTTCATCAGATCGACTTTGACGGTGAACCTCTCCAGTGTGACGGTCATGATCTGGGAGCAGGGTTCCAGCTTGAGACTGGCCCTCAGGGTCCTCCTGGCCGTGTCTACCTGTACACAACAGTCCACTTCCTCACAGTTAGCATCCAGGTGACACACCATCGGCTGTCCAGTCAGATTGTTCAACTTCACATTGGTGGGGCACCCTGAAAAATAAAGTCTATACCTCTTTAAACATCCTTTTTTTGAGTAGTAAAATTGCATCATCTTTGGTTTAAACATATCACAAGCAAAAGGGACAAATTTCATCTTGAAAACCAGTAACAGCGATATAGAATGTGTCTTGACCTATGAAGACTGTGTGCTTACATTTGTTCCAGCCATCGACTGGATTGGAGTAGATGCCAGTGGAGGCTGTGAGATCACAGGGAGTCTCCAGGAGATAGCGAGCAGCCTTCATCTCATTCATCAGCTCCAGGGCCTGGTAATCCAACAGAGTGGGAGTGTAGGAGTTACTGCTGATCCAAGCCGACACTGAGAAGTCTGTAACAGTAATCCAACAGTCAAACCAGAGAATAATTATCTTACAGTGCAGGCTATTATGCTTTAAAAACTCCTTGTCCAATGTAAACTTTTTCAACCAAGAAAAATATTCATAACTGGTTATTTTGAGAATAAAAAAAAAACCTTTAGTTTTCTCTGTACATAATGTCAAGTATATGAAATATATTGCAATTTTTAACTAATTATTAAGTCTGCCTTAAGAGTTATTTCTCTTTAAAGGCAATTCCTACTTGTATTGACGAAGTCTTCATCCCAGGAACAAGGCTGTTTGGGCAGAAGCATGTTCTCAAAGATGGTGTGATTGGCCTCACAGCTGGAGCTGTTTGTACACACACTTAGCTTCACCGTCACCACATACAGCTTATCATTGGGCAGGTCTCGAACATTGTACCTGACAGGAAATAATGGCAAAAATCTCAATTCTAAATTACTGTGAGACAGTGTAACCCAATATCCATACTGTACTTTATATATATATTAAATCTTTTTTAATCAAATTTCACTTGATTTTCAGATTTTTTTTATCTTACATCAGTCTAAGTATTCCTGCCATATAGAACATTTCATCAGTTCCTGAAATAAAAAATATCATCAACATATTAATGTCATCTTTTTTTGTATGTTACCATTCAAAGTGAAGATACTTTAAAAAACTTATTTGTGAAACTTTTCAGCCTTAATGTTTTGCAATTTTTTTTCCAGTCTAAATGAGTCTCACCAAATGTGTATCGGTCCAAGGATTTATTGAAGCTGAACTTGTCTATTCCAACTCTCAACATGTACTTGCATGGGTCGATCTCTACATGAGCATTGAAGGAGGTGCTGATGGCTGGAACATGGACACAACAGTCCACTGCTGTACACAGAGTGGGGAGATAGCAGGACACCTGGCTAGCTGTGGTGGCCTCCAAAGCATTAGCTGCCAGATCTACACCGAGTTGACACACTGAAATAAAATGCACAGTTTTACTTCCATTTTTATTTCAGTGTGAAAAAAAAAATTGAAAACAGCGTATCAAAATAAAAGATTATCGAATATTAAATGAAAATGAGATTAACTTTGCTTTTGGCATAAATTCATTATGAATATGCTCGCTGTATTCACATTTTGTTCCTGCTAGTGATTAAAATTCTTTATATTATATAAATCATAAGAAACTATATTGATGCCGAATCCTACACTGTGGTGTAGTGGCAGCATTCTGGTTGAACCCTGTGTCTGTCCCCAGTTTGACGGTGTTGTCGTACAGGCCCGTCCCTCGGACACACTGGGCGGAGTCCATGTACTGGGCTATGTCAAGCTCTTCCAGCAACAGAACCTGGGCCCAGGCCGGGAGGGGGTCAGCCGCAGCTATTCCCTGTTTGTCCTTCCAGGCACTCAAGGAGAACCCTGTTATACAGAAATTTATTTTAATCAATTTCCCTCCTTCTCTTGCCTCAACTCTTTCATTTGTTATAAAACTAGCACAAGAAACCAACAAATTTCAAAGCTGCCAATGGCTTATTTTTGATATGAAGATAGTAATAAAATGTTTTCTGAGCAATAGATATCAACGACTGAGAGCAAAAGACAATGATTAATGTTATTGCAAAGTAAAGATACCTGGATTGTCAGTGAATGGACAGAGTTTCTTGGGAAGCAATGTGTCTTTGAATACTGTGATATTCTTGTAGCAATCTCCATAGGATTCAAAACAGAAGTTTACATCCAGATTGACCAGGAACTGCCGTGATCCATACAAATCTTCTATGGTAAAACTATAGAAAAACAGATACAATCATCATGGATTTTATCAGGATCCTAGCACTTAAAGTTTATAAATAAACACATGTAGACAATAAACTTAAGATTAATAGATCACGAGTCTGTGATGGACAAAGTAGTACTTACTCCATTCTTACTACTCCAGCCAACCAATGTTGCTCAGATTTTCCTGAAACATAGATTCATATAAGATTAAAGATTGTATTTTTTCTGTATTTTAATTCAATTTCTCCTTACTTAGAAAGATTTTCAGTAAATCAGGGTACCTAAAGATAGATATGCATCAACATACCCCATTGGTAATCTGCCAGTGAAATTTCTCTGCTAAATTTCTCGATTCCGACTTTCATGACAAAGTTGCATGGATCTATATCCAGGTAGGTGTGAAGAGATCGCTTCAGGAAGTCTATCTCTGTACAGCACTCCGAGGACGTGCAATCTGACTTCAGGCTACACAAACTCCCTGATACACTGGGTTTGGTCACTGTCTTAAGGCAATCTGCAATTTCAAAATCATTTTGCATTTTATGCAAGATTCATTGTTACATCAGCACTGTGTAATTACATCAAATTACCTTGGTTTCATCATTTTTAGCACAAAATTTTTGTGGATTTCAATGTTTAGTGGATTCATGATTTCAAAATTTCAATGAAATAAGAAATACAACAAAAATTTGTTTTGGTAGAGCCAATACCTACAAATTCACATATTCTAAGAAAATGTGGGTTTATCAAAATCCAAGAAAATTTATGTCCGCATATATTATTGAAACAACAATATTGCACATTCAGTGAAATCTGCTATATATTTTGGTTTTCATGATAAACAAACTAAAGTTATACATGTATTCATCAAATTTACCATACTTTGGTGACTGAATAATCCTACCTATAGACTGAGTCCATCCATCCACAGCTGATGATGAGGTGGGGGTACAGGGTGTGGTCAGTAAGTACTGGGACACAGATAGCTGGTCCAACAACTGGGACAACTTGTGGTCCTGATTTGACAGGGCAGTGGTGTCAGCCAGACCGTTCTCAGACAACCAGCCAGTCAGTGAGAAGTCTGCAACAGTGTCAAAATTAGAAAACTAATTATTATAAACAAAGCACCTAAGATATGTACTAATTTCCATCAAACACTTCTTGGTCCCATTTAGGAAATATTCTAAATAAAGAATCATTATGCAAAAAATAATAAGAAAATACATGAAAAATCCATGTTTACCATTGGAAAAATCATTCAATGGCATATTAATGAAAAAATGATGTGCATACTTGTGGTGATGAAGCTTTGGTCCCAGCTACACAGAGCCTTTGGTATGATGGAGTTATCCAGCACTGTAAACGTATCGCCAGCAATGCATTGTGGGTCACTGGTCTGGTAACAGTCCATGACTTGCATTGACACAAGATAGGCTCGGTCATGGGGCAAATCATCCAAAGTGTATCTGAAGAACAATGGTAAATTTCTTTCCAAATGCGATTACATTTATTCATATGAAAACTCTAAACAGCATTTTATATATATATTTATTGTAGAGCCATGAATGTCTAATGAAAAAAAATGAAAATTTTCTTAAAGACTGAGAGGTTCTTACTTCACTCTGTAAATTCCTAGAAGTCTAAATTCTTGTTCAGTTCCTGAAAATTGTCAAATGAAATATTGATATTAAATCATACAAATACTGACTAGTATCTATTAAAACATTATCTAAATAAAATAAATGTATCAGCTACTGAAAATATGTGTTTTGTAGTAAACAGGCAGTTTGTCAAGTGGAGTCTCACCCCATGGAAATCCGACCAGGGTGCGGTTATAGAAGACCTTCTCTATCTGAATGCTGAGGCTGCTGGTGCAGTGATCAATGCTGAAATACACCTCATAACTTCTCTTCAGCTGAGAGGAAGCAACACAACACTGAAGACCAGTACAAGTATCATCCAGGTGACAGCTGATGTCGGAGGTCAAGGTTGGTAAGGTGACACTGGCACTGCAGGCTATGCCAAAAAAAAATAAAAAAATTGATACATTTCAAAAAAAGTTTCTGTTGTAAAAAAAAAAGTCTTATACTTTTATGCAAAATAAATCTGTTTTGCAATATAAACTATGCTCATTAGTTTGCCTATCAATTTGTTTACCTTTGGTCCACCCATTGGTTGCCCCTGTGTATACTCCAGCTGCCTTGTCACATGTTGGTTGCTTAACATAACCAGCAAGCCCGGTCTCCTCCAACAGCTGGAGCAAGTACACATCTGGGATATCTCCTGCTCCAAGACTCCTGTCCATTTTCCAGGTCAACAAAGAGAAGTCTAAATTGAAAAACAACAGAGAACTCCAAATCAGAAATGTTAAGTTAAAGTTATCTCTAGTCCATTTTCCAGACCAATGACAAGAACTCCATTCAAAAAGACAAGAGCATATGTTCAGACAAATAAGTTTTACAAATAAACAAATTGAACACAAAGTCATTTAAAGTGATGATACAGATAGTCAACTTACTGGCAATCTTGTAATCGGAGGACCAGTTACAGACAGACTTGGGAAGGAGGGAGTTTGTGAACAGGACATGGTTTATGGCACAGTCCTGGTTGGCTTCGTAGCACTGACTGATGTTGGCACTCAGCAGATAGGCCCCCTCTCTGTAGAGATTCTCTACTGTGAAACTGAAACAAAAGTGAAATTACCATAAATAGGCTTATAAAGTGTCAAACATGAAGAAACTTAGTAATACACTAATCAACAAACCAAATAGAAGTCCCCCCTCCCCCTTTGTACCAGTATTAAAATGTTTCTTTGTTACCTGATGACATAGATTCCAAACAGATCCATCTTTTCCAAAGTTCCTGGATGAAAAAGACCAAAAAATAATTTATCTTCTAAGTTGATGAATATCTGAGTTGAAGTGATTAAAACCAAATTTATGTAATTAACATTTTAAAAAAGTAGATATTCAAAGATTTGAAACTTTAGTAACTTTGACTCCACAGAAAACATGTTACTTTACCCCATTTATAGTCAAGAAGTGAGATATCAACAGCCCGTTTTTCTATCTGGACATGGAGGTTGAAGTTACAGTTGTCCAGGGTGAATTGGATATCCACCAGTCTTTGTATAACTAGATCATCCATACAACAGGTAAACTGGGTACAAGAAGAAGCCAGGTAACAATTGATGTTGTCTCCGGAGGTAAACTGGGTCATTCCGGACACCTTACCACAAGCTGGAGGAAAAGGAAATGATAAAGTTTTAGGCATTTTGCAGATCAAAAGATGTCAATTCCTAACAAAGAATATGTTAAGCAGGCAATTTTACAAATAAAAATTTTATGAGCTCTTCAATATAGCATTCATATGTTTTTTGCTTCAAAAGCAAACTAGAGATTGTTCCGTTTTATGCTTACAGGTCCATAACAACCCAATTTCTCTCAATCTCCCTGTGGGGGAACCCCCTTAACTTACCATCACTCCAGTAGTAGGTATGTGGGATGTAGTTTCCGGATTGTCTGGAGCAGCTAGAGGCCATCATGTACTCCGATATCCCAAGATCCTCTTGCAGGAGCGCAATCTCAGTGGATGAGAGGTCACTAGATGTAACTCTGTTTTCGTTTTTCCATGCAGACAGTGAGAAATCTATTCAAGAAGAAAACCATCAATAGCATGTGAAACATCCATTTCAAGAAACCAGTGATATTATGAGGAAGAAGCAAAAGGAAGAAGCAACAATTTCTGACAAAGATTAACATTCGATATCAAATGCAAAATAGATTTTTTTTTTTTTTTGGAATGAAGGAATTCATGTACATCTTGTGCTATTCATTTACATGACTGAACATCTTGTGCTATTCATTTACATGACTGTACATCTTGTGCTATTCATTTACATGACTGTACATCTTGTGCTATTCATTTACATGACTGTACATCTTGTGCTATTCATATCCATGTACATAAGTGAAGCCTTCTTACTGGTTTGAGAGTATCCTGCGTAGAGATTACAGACTCGCTTTGGTAGGACAACATGCTGTAAGACGACAGTGTCCAACACACATGGTCCAGCCGTGCTGAAGCAGAGCGCTATACTCAGGTCTACTAGGTACTTCCTGTCTATTTTCAGGTCATACACAGCATATCTACAACAAACAGCACAACATTATAAGTAAGACTCAAAATGCAATCACAGACAAAAGCAAAAATGATTTGTGCATCTCATGGCAAGAAAACAAAAGAGCCGCAATCAATATTTTCAAATCAAAGTGATGAAATTTCCCTTTTTAAATCAAAATTTGGTTGATAAAATGCAATTTCAGTAACATTTTGATTCACAAAGGCTAAACTTCTATGGGTTGAGTGACCTCATTAAGAAACAGAATTATATGCAAAGCCTGATGCTAACAATTACATTGATTTCAATGCAGAAAATATTTCACTTACTTCATTCTGACAACATTGTTCAAATAATAGTACTGTTCCTTGGCTGAAATTAAAAAGAAAAGTTAAGATTTAATGACAGTCAATAAAGTCCTGTGTAAGATGTTCATTTATCACAGAAATGATGTTTACATTTATCAACACAATATTCCTATGAAAGTTACAAGCTTTATCATATTCGACTTACCAAACTCAAAGTCATACAAGGAGACCTTCAGCACAAAATTCTCGATTCCCAGTGTGAGTTGGTGGGTGCAGGGATCTAGATCAAGGACAGTGGTGAAGGACCGCCCCAGTGGAGTGGTGGCATCCACACAACACTGTACGGTGGTGCAGGATGACGGAATGTGGCACACAATGCCAGAGGATAAGGCAGTTGTGGCAATATCAAGAGGACATTCTGTAATAGTGTCATTGAAGAAATATTTTTTCTTTTGTAATTGCAACATGATAACAAATAATCATGGCTAGTCAAATAAACACTATAAATATAAACATGTGTTGATGAAGCTTCGGTTCAAGCTACACAGAGCCTTTAACCAAATAAGATAATATAAGCATATCAAGATTAATGTAACAACAAAGTTAACCTTTCTGCCATCCGTCAGTGTTATTGACATAGAGGTTGTCTGACGGAGTACACGTGGTCTCTTTCATGTACATAGCCAGTCCCAAGTCCTTCAGCAGCTGCATCACTCCATAGTCTGGCAGAGTTGTTCCGACCGTGAAACCATGATCTGCACTCCAGGTGGACAACTCAAAACCTTTCATTTAAAAAAACTTACAGTTAGTTTTTTTTTTTAACTTTTAAATTCAATAACTTTTCTAAAATTAGGCTGAAAACCTTAAATATATAGAAAAAATATAATTTATGCTGTTTGTCTTCACAAAGTGAACTAGCAAATTCAACCACAAGTCCAATTTTGTAATATCTAGCTGAAAAGGAGCTGTTTACCTGTCATTTTAAAGCTTGTGCTCTTGAAGTCACAGACAGGCTTGGGAAACATGACATCCTGCACTACAACCTCTGACAAGGAGCAGTTGTTGGGTTCATAGCAGATGCTGACATTGACACTCATCAGGAAGTGAGACTCGCTGCTCAGGTCATGGATCACATAGCTACAAATCCAATTACATAGCTACAAAACCACTCATATAGCTACAAAACATTGCACAATTCACCAACAGAACCAATCACATTTAAATACATGTAGCAGTAAAGCCACTCAAATTGCTACAAAACCTATCACACAGCTACAAAACCTATCACACAGCTACAAAACCTATCACACAGCTACAAAACCAATCACATGGATAGATCTATTATCTTATAAATATATTTCAAGACGTATACAGTTTTTGCTGACCAGATAAATAATGCAAAGTATAAAATTAAAGTATGTGTATGTGTTAATGAAGTAAGTTACACACCTTAGTTGGTACACTCCTCCAAGGCTAAACGAATCTTGTTCACCTGAAATCATATCAATTACAATGTGACTAAGAAAACAGTGATTTCTGAAAGTCTCTTAAACCATAAGCTTGTAACTAAAATTTAATTTAGATGAAATAAAATACCTTTTCATTACATACTTCAAATTATGTTATTTTTTAAAACTAAAATTAATCACCTCAGAATTGCCAAGACGTCAATAATTAATATTTATTGCAATGCAGCATAAAATAAGAAAAATAATTCTAAAACTCTCAAGATATCCATCATACCAAACTTATAGTTGAGCAGGGAGACCTTGGACTTGAGGCCCTCGATGCCGACCTCCAGTTGGTGGTTACAGGAATCCATGTCAATGAACCAGGCGATGGTGGACTGGAACTCGGAGTCATCCGTACAGCACTGGATCTTAGTACAGCTGGATTCCACCACACAGTACGTCTGTTGTCTCAGATTGAATGGCAGGCCACGGATACGACAGCCAGAGTTCACTTTGTTTTAAAACATTAACAAAATACATCAACTTAAAACATATATACCTCATTCATGAAATGCTACACAATCAAACAAAAGAATTATTTTGTAGAATTATGAAATAAAACCAATGACAATGGAGAAAATACAGTTATGTAAGTGTATAAAAATAATGGTCTGTTCTAATGTGAAGTGTCATAGATTTGTATAACTGTCTTACATTCAACCCATCCAGTGTAAGTTGGGGAGTATGGTGCCAGGGTTCTGCTGCATGCTGAGCTCAGCCTGTACAAGGGAAGCTTCAGTAAGTCTTGAACCTTAGCTGCAGTGTGCACTGGTAAACGGTCGGCTGAACTGAATCCATGGCTGGTTTTCCAGGAGGATAGTGAAAATCCTATAAAAATTACAAAGATTTACTCAATACTGAAAATCCTGATTCATTTGATACATGTATCATTAAAATCTGATGAATTACTTTTAAACATTTTTAATGACTGTTAAGTTCTATCCCAGTTATATTAACTGAAAGAATTTTTATGATACATGTATGAAAATATACATGATGCAAGGTAAATTTGACTAGATATCAATATTTAAGTTATCATCAAAGTTTACCTGATGGAAGCTGTGAGTTGAAGTTGCATGGTTTCTTGGAAAGAACAGCATTTTCAAAGATAGTTATGTTCTCAACTTCACAGGCTCCACTGACAGACAGACAAACGCTCAGCTTCAAGTTGACTAGATATTTGTTTGCACTCCAAAGGTTTTCAACAGTGAAACTGGAAAAAGAAGGCACAAACATTCAAAATATAAAAGTTAAAAAAAACAAAAACCCAGCATACATGTACACTATATGATTACTACATAAAATATTTTATCAGATATAATATACTTACTCCATTCTTACTACTCCTTGAAGCCAGACACTCTTTGTCATTTCTGAAAAAAAAATTTAATTAATATTTTATTTTATGTATCAAACCCATTCTTTGATAAAATATATATTCTACTGGTCTGTTTTAAAATTTCTATCAAACTTATTCTTTTTCATACCTGTTTCTAGTTTTGTAATGGTATCCAGTGAGATTTCTGAGAACTTCCACTTGTCAATTCCAACAGAGACCATTGAGGTACATGGATCTATGTCCAGTGTGGCCCGGAACTTCCTGCCAAGCTTGGAGCTGGACACACAACAGTCCAGCCCTGTACAGGAGTCAGGGAGGTGGCAGGCCACTGTGCTGGGTAGAGCTGTCTGATTAGAGCTCTCTGGACAAGCTAAAATATCAAATAAAAGTACATGTATACGATGTTACCACCGTCAGAAAATTCTTTTGTAGAAATTGCTATTAAATGGCAAAATTAAGCATTGTTTTATTAAACCTGGTTGAAAACTATTTCAAAACTTGAAATAGTGCATGATGGGCCCCCAATTTTTTTTTTTGCATTCTCAATGTCATATCATACAAGAGAACACCAAAAACGGGTACCATTTTAACATAACTAATATTTTAAATGTGAAAATAAGCCTTTCACAACCTTTTTTTTTTTTTATCAGAGTGAAGATTTAATTTCATTCTTACTGATGTTCCAGCCATCTCCATTGTTGGGAGTATATGGGGGTGCTGTCATCACACAGTCCTCGTCCTTGTAGCGGGACATCTGGAGGTACTTCATCAAGTCCTGGAGAACTTGCTCTGTCAAAGGTGTGCTGTCTGTGTGACTGTTTGAGGTCTGCCAGGTTGATAGGCTGAATGCTACAAAGGAAAAAAAATTGGATAAAATCTTCTTTAATAACAAAGCAAATCTAAATTTATTTTAAAATAAGAATTAGTAGAATGGTTGTGTTTTGAAAGAGCTTTCTGAGTCTAGTTATATTGCAATGCAAATGAGAGAGAGAGTTAGTTTTCTCTCAATTTCCATCACGCCATCTTTTACAGATATCAAACCTATGAAGTAAGGTTTATTATTACAAACCAAGAATAAGCTTTACTTACCAGGATCCACAAAGTCTGCCTTCCAATTACATGTGGAGGTAGTTTTGGGCAGCAGTATATTTGTCATAATGGCGTACCCCTCACAATTACTGGTGCCTTCCCAGCATACTCCAAGAGCATAGCTGACCAGATACAGGTTAGAGTTGGGCAAGTCTTCAATTGTAAAACTGAAAATAAAATACATGATTTATAAATAAAGGTTTCATAATGTATGATAAAAATTTTTAGATTGTATCAAATTTTCAGGGAAAAATTGTAGATTAAATTAGGAAAGGGAGTAAAAAAGCAAAACATTTCATCATTAATGACATACTTCACTTGGAAGATCCCACTGAAGTCTAGTGTTTTCTGCTGACCTGATCAAATCATAAAAAAAATCCAATCATAAAAGGGACAAATTTTTCTAATTTAAGCTGTACAATACTCGTAAAAGACATAATGTCGGCCATATTTCTCTTTCACCACCGCAATCCCTACAACCCTATATAAGTCTCAGACCTCTTAACAGTTCAAAGTATTATGCTGTTGAGGTATCATCTGTGTGGACACACATCTTACATTATTGTAATTTTGGGAATTTAATATAAGCACTTTTTTCACTTACTTATAAACATAAAATATTATAATATATATATATACATGTAACAAGAAATAAATGCAAAAAATCCAACACCAAGAAAGCAATACTACACATCATTCACGAGTTTCAGGTGTGCAATCTGATCTAATGAAATTGAAAGGATTATATTATACTTCCATGACGGTGCCTATTTATGAGCAGTGTTCAGCTTTAAGGAGAGAAAACTGCAACAGCCTAAGCAAAAGCTTGTCTGGTCCTATCTTGCCAATTTATGTTAATAATACAATTCGTAAAAATTTGACCAAGAAAGTCACTGTACTAATACATCTTAGCATACATAGAAATTGGAAATGTGAACGTACCCCAGGACTGGTAAGTGCTGAGTCTGATTTCCCTGGAGAACCTGTCTATGCCGACTGTCATCTTGTCGTTACAGAAGTCCAGGTTTAGGACTGTGGTTACATGTTTGGACAGTGGCTCAGCGTACACACAACAGGTCAGCACTGAGCATGATGACCCCAGGTTACAGGTCAAAGGTCCACTGATTACAGGTAGGGAAATCAGTAATGAGGCGGGGCAGTCTGGAAGAAGTCAAATGAATTTCACATTATGAATAAATTTATCTTCAGGAACAGTGATGCACATATTGGTTACTGTCCATGTATTTTATGACATATTGATATTTATTTGAATTTGAACACGAAGTAAATAAAAATGTAAATTAGATTTATTTTTTCATTCATGGACGATTATAACTAATGCTTTAAAAGGCATATTCTAACAGAATTTGTGGTCATTGACAGAAAGCTTAAAACCGAATTTAGCAAAATTTCTATTTCTTCAAAATTAATTAAAGAATTTACTTAATTTAATTAATAACAAACCATTGGTCCATCCAGTTGCTGGAGATGCAAATATTCCTGCAGTTTTATTGCAAATATCTGCTGCCTTGTTGAGGTAACCAAACATGTCTAAATCCTCCTCCAGTCTTGCAATGCTGGATTCTTCCATTGTAGTCACACCTTTTTCACTCTTCCAGTTGTTGAGTACAAAGTCTGTAGAAATAAATGAGACTGACATGGATACTGAATACAAATCTGGTTGATTGTTTGTTATAATATGATTGCTTTTGGGGGTAGTATGATCATGCATGAATGGAATTACATCTGCTTATTCATTACTGGTGCATGAAATACATCTTGTATTAATTAGCTATACATGAGTTTATACAACTTATATCAAAAACAATTTGAAAATATTCACCTTTTCCTTGAGTTCCAATATCAAGGTCACACTGTGGCTTGGGCAAAATGGCATTATTTAGAATAGTTTGTTCTACTTCACATGCACTTCCACTCTCAAAGCAAACACTGATAATTAAGCTGACCCTGAATTTGTTAAGTCCACTCAAGTCAGTGACCTTGAACCTTAAAAAATAATCAACATGTTATTACAGTCTTTAAATGGATATTTCAAGTCAAGTTCAACAAACAATTTAAAATGTAAAATTAGAGTAAATTGGATATTTAAAAAAAAAGTTTAAAAATTGGCTTTAGAAAAATATTAACACTCATGGACAAAAATTAATCATGTTTACTTCATTCTGAAGACTCCTCTCATCCAGAATTCATTCCATTGATCAAAGGTAAAGTCATATAGCACAGTGGGCTGAATGACAAAACTGTCCATTCCATAACTGATCTTCCAATCACAGTCATCCAGAGAGAGGTGAAAGTTCAGTGGGCGGGCCGACAGTTTGGGGACCTCCATACAGCAATCCACGCTTGTACAGGAAGAATCTATCGCACAGTTTGTCACAGAATCCAATGCTGGTAGCTGGCTGGTCAGGTCAGTTGTACAATCTACAATGACCACGTAAATAACCACAAAATAAACACTTGTACAATATCCATATATCACTGGTCTCAATATATAATGATTTACAAAACTGAAACCATAATATGTGAAATTTTACATACTGCTTGTCCATCCATTGGTGCTGGGTGTGTACTTGTCCTCACTCCTGTTACAGGTGGGGGTGTTCAGGTAACTAGAAATCCCCAGGTAATCATACAGGTAAGCCAGGTCGTTGCCCTGGAGATTGTTCTGGTCAAGGCTCTTACTGCTGGCATATGTACTCAGAGAGAAACCTTACAAAGACAATATTTAAGTTGTACCCCTAAACCACTAGGAATTAAACATTCTACATAATGTTGAAAAAAAAATTACAAATTTGATACAAATGTATTTTTTCACTTTACATAATAAGCGAAGTCAAAAATGCTCTAGCCTGAAACTTGAAGAAAAGAGCCATGAGCCCAATACCTATGGTATGTACAATATGTAACCCTTTTGATTTACAACCTAACCATTGGTAACTAAAACTAACCTGCATTCTTGAAGTCCATGTTGCCTGGGCAGGTTCTTTTTGGTAGGAATGTGTTTTGGAAAACGGTGGAAACAAATTCACAATCTCCATACAACTCCCAACACATGGAAATCTTCAGATCCACCAAGAAGAAGTTCTCTGCATACAAGTCATGGATGACATAGCTAAGAAAGAGAACAAATCACGTTTCACCTCTCGTTCTATCAATAACTACAAATGTACCGGTAAACAATTTTCTACTTACTCTATTCTTACAACACTGAAGAGATAGAACTTGCTGGGAGTACCTAAAATTATTTGAAGAAAAAAACCCAGTTTATATTAACATGTATCAATTAACAGTAAAAAAAAAATCCAAATGAACTATATAAAATAACCTATAAAAAAAAAAGGACTCACTCCACTTGATCTCAGACCAGGGAATGACAGCTTTCAAGTCCTCAATCTCCAGTGTCAGTGTTCTGGTGCAAGGATCAATGTCCATCACGGCCTCAAAGGTCCTGGAGGTGAAGGTCGAGTCCACACAGCATGACACCTTGTTACAGTTGCTGTCAAGGTGACAGTTCAAAGGGTCAGAGGTCAGAGTTGACAGACTGGTTACTGCAGCACAATCTACAACAAATGGATGTTATCAATAGATTTGCAAATTCTGAATAAAATATGGGGGAAATTCTTACTTTAAACTGTTATAAATTTACACTAAATACAAGTTAGAATTATACTAAAGTGATAATATTGCATACCATTTTTCCATCCATTGGAGCCTCCTGAGTATGGGGCATTTGTTGCAGCACATGCAGTGGACTGAAGGTATGGTTTGAGGTAGAACGTCTCAAATAGTTCACTGACTCGGTAGGAGGGCAGCACAGCACCAGGAGTCAGCTTCCTCTCACTCAGCCACTGACTCAGGGAGTCTGTAGGAGATACTGACTTGTGTTAAAATGGTTTAACGTTATAGAAGTTGGTAAAAATCTGAACTTATCTAATTTACAACAATTAACGAACAAGTTCTACGACTTATATTAACATCTCTTGTTTCCACAGATGTTAGCGTGAGGGTGTCATTGGTGTGGGAGAAAGCCAGAGTGCCCAAAGAAAACCAACATGGGCGACCATCATACTCATTAACATACTACCACACTTGATCACAAGGATCGAAATCAGGTGCAGCTAAACATGGTTAACTGTCACTACTTGGTACCGTTATACATGGTTAGAGCCAACACACTTGTACCTAGTGTGCACTCATAGTGAAGTCAGTTTCGTTGCCTTGAGTGATAAAACTTAATATGATAAACTTATAAACTATAATGAATTACATTTATGATGAAGCAAATTGGTCATTCCTAGCTCCTAACTATTAGTGAGTTTAACTGCAGAGTTTAACTGCAGATTGAACAAGGTATTCACCTTATCCATGATTTCTAATAATTTTTCAGAATCAAAGTAATACGTTCTGAGATTCACATAACATGCATTCCTTACATTTATAACTTGAGGATCATTTCTGTTACCTTTGGTTGTGTAGGCATCATCCCACTGTCTGCCTGTCTTTGGAATCAGTGCATTGGTCAGAATAGGGAGGCTAAACTCGCAGTCTCCACCATCCACAAAACAAGCCTTGGCAGCCATGGAGACATCAAACATGTTACCATCCACCAAATCATTCACCTTGTAGCTGTCAAGATGAAAACAGGTTAACATACTTTACATGATACATCTAGAAACTTTCATCAACAAACACAATCTTGAAATGTAACAACTTACACAAGTTTAAAGACTCCATTTATACTGAGCGTTTCCTCTGTACCAAATGTGTACCCTACAAGGGACTGTCTCCTCTGCATTTTCTCCACGCTTGTTCTCATGGTGTAGTAGGACTCGTCAATATCCAGGCTGACCTCGAATGTCCTGTTCAGGAGAGGTACCGCCACACAGCACCTGATGCTGCTACAGTTTGAGGACACAGCACACAGGGCCTTGTCCGAGACTGAAGACAGACTTGTCTGGACCACCTCTGGGCAGTCTGAAACGATTAGATCAGATATAAGTTCCAAAGTTCGGACAAATCATCCTTTTTTTCATGTTTATCTTAAAAAAATGTTTTCCCTTTTTTTCAGTCCCTTAAAAGTATACTATTAGATATCTTAAAGGCATCAATACAAATTCAGTCACATTGCAGTAAGATTCCTTTCAATTCTGATCTTACATTGTGCCCAGTCAGCTGCAGCATTCTGGTAAGTACTGTCTGTGTGAGCACAAGATGGGAACAACTGAAATCCTGCAGTGTTCAGGTCAGACAAGAGGTTATCCACTGCTCCCGACTCCATTGGAACAGTGTCAGCCACACCCTCCGTGGCTTGCCAGGATGTCAGATTGAATCCTGAAGAGTACAAAAGTATTGTTTTATGATTCAGTAATTTTTAAGAAATTTGCATTTCCAGCCATTGACAAGAGATAATGCAGTCACTTACCAGGTGTGATGAATGGAGCATTCCACACACACGTTTTCTTGGGGAGGTAGAAGTTCTGTAGTATATCTACTGACAGTCCACAAGAAGATACCTGGCTGGCCTCCAGACACACTTCAAGCTTCAGGTCCATCAGGAAGAAACCCTCTGTGTACAAGTCTACAGCCCTAAACCTGTAAAATAGCCATTAAAAAGTCAGAGACATTTTCATGCACAAGTGTACAGCCTGAAAACTGTAAACAACCAAATAGATGACCGGATATCCTTCCTGTATAAGTAACCTGTTAACTAGCCATAGCAAGACAAAATGTCAGTTAATGATTCTGTCAAAAGAACTTGATATTTAAGAACCAACAATAACAAAAAGAGAGTGTGAAATGTACAGTGCCACATCATTCAATAAATTCAAAACTTCATGAATCAACAGGTGTATAAATCTTACTTCATTCTAACCACTCCAAACATCCACATTTGTTCCTCCTTGCCCCACTCATAGGTAAACAGATCTTTGGAGAAGACAAGCTTCTCAATACCCACGGTCATCTTGTAGTTACAGGGGTCCACTTCCAGCTTGGTGGCAAAGGTGGTGCTGAGGGAAGCCACATTGATACAGCAATGGAGACCACCACAGGAGGAGTCCACATGACAGGTGATGGGCTGAGCGGACAGGGAGGGCAGGGCAGACTTCAGTGTGAGGGGGCACTCTGATGAAATTTTTTTTTTTTATAGAAATAATAAGAGTTTAATGTCTGCATCCATTGGAATGTTATAAAAAAGAGAAATAGATTTTGATTACTACGGCAGCCTACCATTCTTCCAGTTGTTGACAGCTCCAGCATATGGTGCATTACTGCTGCTGCACTTCTGCAGGTCTTTGTTGACAAACTGGGACAGGCCGAGGTCCTCCATCAGTTCATTCTGCTGGTTCGTTGTCAGGCCAGAGCTTGTGATTCCACGGGAAGACTTCCAGGATGCAAATGAAAAGGCTGCAACATTAAAATATCAAAAAGGTTTATCAATGATCTCTGTAGTAGTGATACTCTGCAACACATGGATGACTGCATCAGAATTAATTCTTTATTGTCAACATGAATATATTTTTTACAAGTTGTTCATTATATGAATTACATAACATTTACTAAAAATTAATCAAAAATTTTGTATAAATTGACTGATCTAAAAACTTTTATCACATGCTGAGCATCTAATTTGAACAAGTCTTACTCACCTTCATTGATGAAGTCTGTAGTCCAATCACAGGGCTTTTTGGGAAGTTTTGTGTTGGTAAACACTTGAATGTCAATGTCACATGGTTTGTTGGACTCGAAACAAATCTGTAGATTTAGGTTGACTGAAAACTTCCTCTCACTCACTAGGTCATCAATTTCATACCTGTTATTAAAAATGGCATCCAATCAAATATTAACATAATCTAGCACAAAAATTACATCAAAATTTGGAGTAAGGTACTGGATGAAATGTCTAAATGAAGAACTACAATGATTGTATACAAATACGTTGATTTTTGTTTTGAAACATGTCCTCTATTATCAGTATATCAAATGATTGATATAATGTACAGACCACAGTGGTTCATTTTGAAAAATCACAGATTTTCTAAAACACAGATTCATTGATACATAAATTCAAAGACAATGACTCTTTCAATACTAATTCATTATATTTTGAATTTAACTCAACATTCAATAAAATTCAGTTGAATTTTTGCTGAACAAATAATGATGATGCCAAAGTACCGGTCCTTATTTTTCAATCCTGACTACTACGGTAATTTCTACATGTAACGTCCATCAAGAACCAAAAACTTACTGAAGTCTGACAACACCATTGAGATTGACCACCTCCTTCCTGCCAAACTTAACATCATGCAGACTGATGTTAATGGAGAACCTCTCAATGCCCACACTGAGCTTGAAGTTGCAGTGGTCCAGAATGAGCCAGGTGTTGAAGGACCTCTGGAGCTGGGGTAGGTCTGAGCAGCACCTGACCCCCGTACAGAAGCTATACAGGTGACAGGTGGTGTCTGACCCGATGGGAGCCAAGCTCACTGGCTGATCACAACCTGTGACAAGGACAAGAATTTACTATAGCATAGCTACCCTATTCATTAATTAATCATTAATTTTGATTATAGATTCATGTACTAAATTTACTTCAAGAATTAAGAAAATCTAAACCCAGATCCATATATAAGTGTTTGACTTGAGTTAAAATATGAACAAGTTTATGAACTCAAGACAAACAATTAGTTATTCAAATGCTATTGCAAATATCAGTTGTATCTCTGTTCTTGTGTCAACAACAATTTCCAATTTGTAATTCAAAGGAATATAGGCATTTTATACAAGAATGACAGTTAGACACATTCAAATTTTAAGACATTTTCATTTCTAGTACATTTTATTCATCATCAAAGATGCTAGGGGCATCTTAATTATCAGATGATTGAATTTACCTGTATTCCATCCATTTCTGTTTGGATGGAATGGAATGGACTTTCTGTTACAGCTGGACTCTCCCAAGTACTGAATGATGTCAAGGTCATGCAACAGCTCCGAGATGACATAGGAGGGAAGTGTGCTATTGGCAGCGTAGCCTCGAGAAGCCAACCAAGTTTCCTTCGAAAAGTCTGTTTAAAAAAAAATTTTCACTAAGTTTTCTTAATTCAGACAATATTCCAATTTTTCTTAAGACAGTAGAATATAATCATACTTAAATATAATTTGTTATACAATGTAATTGTAATTCACCTAATATCAAAACATAAATACATTTTCAATTGTCTGTCTGGAACAAAAGAAAGCTCCCTTTAGCAAGATAAGTAAACTTAGTGGATGAATACCTGTCAAAAGTAGCAAAAACCTACCATTCACAGCAAAGCCTCTGGTCCAATTACATGTTGGCTTGTTGAGTTTGTGTTGCTCAAACACGAGGATGTTGATTTCACAGGGACCAGCTGACTCGTAACACACACTCAGGTTCATGTTGACAACAAATACATTTTCCGATTCCAAGTCCAACAAAGAGTAGCTGTATTGAAGAACAGTAAAAATGGTGTCATCTTTTTCTTAAAACATTGCCTGATTAAATATGTAAATTTATAAAATCAGTCAAAGAAAAAAAGACAGTTCTTTAAAAACTCCTCCTGTCTTTAGGACTTACTCTAGATTGACCAGCCCCAGCATAGACACATGCTTGACTGTCCCATACTCATAGCTCAGCAGTCTGTCGCTCCAGTGGAACTTCTCTATTCCAACTTCAATTTTCCCGTTGCATATGTCTACATCAATGTAAGCGTCCAGCGTTTCCTGTATGGTGTCTGATTGCAGACAACAGTGGACATTGGTACAGGTGTCGGAGATGGCACACTTTGTTTTGGCCCCAAGAGAAGCTAGTCCTGCTGTTGGTGTGCCACAATCTAAAATTGGACAAAAATATTTGATTTACCAGGTACCGGTACTAACAGTCTACTACTATTGGCGATAGTAAATTTGATTTTAGCACTCTCTTCATTTAAAGTGGCAAGCATTTGTTTCCTTTTTTCTTACTATCTGTCCATCCATTGGCATCAGCAGTACTGTATGGAGGCTGTGACCAGTCACATTTACTACTGGAGTCCTTCAGGTACATGGCCACCCCCAGGTCATGCAGGAGCTGTCTGATGTAATGGACCTCCAGGGTGGGCCCAGACAAGCCTAGGTTTGTCTTCCAGCTTGCCAGTGAGAAAGCTAAGAAAACAACACAATCAAGGTTACGGTTCTAACTAAAAGAAATCTTTTAAAAAGCTAACTTTTTAAATAAAAAATTTATATCAATATCAATGATTTACATGTAAAACTTACACGAGTCGAGGAAATCTTGATCTCTGTTGCAAGTTTCCTTAGGAAGGGCTGTGTTTTCAAAGACTGGTATTACAACTGCACAAGGCTGTCCTGATTCGTAGCACACACTGACATTGAGATTCACCAAGTAGTGTCCATCATTTCCCTCAAACTTCAGGTCTGTTATGATGAAGCTGAAATATATAAGGACAGGAAATTTTAGGTATTTTTATTACGTATCTGTTGCATGCCAATTTTTTTTTTTTTGGCAACCCTCTGCAGGGTTTTCAACCTTTTAAGTCTTCTTAGTATTACCATACATTATTTACCTTGACCCTATACTGACTTTGACCTCTAACATGACAGTGAAATCAGAGTCAATTTACTTAGTCACATTTAGAGGTGATTCCATGTTTGAACTTGCCAACAAAGACAATAAACAATAAATATTAATTAATAATTACCTGCTCTTCAATAAAAGGGGCATACAAAAAAACCCATTCCCATATAAAACTAATTTTGGTAACACTTACTCTATGACCACAAAGCCATACAAGTCAAACTGCTCCTTCTCTCCAAACTTGTAGCCAAAGAGACTCCTGTTGAACTGTAGGTTTTCGATGCCGACCCTCAGCTGGTGGTCGCAGGCACTGACCTGTACGAAGGTCTCCACAGAGAGGCCGAACCTGGGGACACTGACGCAGCACTGCACACCTGTACAGATGTCCTGGAGGATACAGGTAGCCAGGTTGCTGTCAATCACTGGCTTACTGACTCCACTGTCCTTCAGACAGGCTGCAAGGAAAATCATCATCAAATATTTTATTTGGACAAAAAAGAACAGGGGTTAACATGTGTTAGAGAGCAATTTTGTTATGTCTAATAAATACTTGTTTTTATTTAGTATAAAACGTCATAAGCAGACAAAATTGATTCAATTTTTGGAGGCAAGTTCAAGGGCAAAAGAATATTTATGAAAACCATGAATTCCCCTTTCATGACTTTCTAATGATTAAAATTACAAAATATCATATATTTCCTAAATCTGCAACAAATATATATATATATATACCAGACTTCCATCCCTGATATGCATCCTCATATATTCCAGAATCTTTCTCACAAGCTGGCTGCTTCATGTACTTTGAGATTCCAAGAATCTCCAACAGCTTGGAGACATGACTGGAACTCAGCTGTCCAAGACTGGGCAGGTTATTGGTTGAGATGTATGTTGACAGTGAGAAATCTACAATTTAACAGTGAAAGCACTTATCTGTGTTTGTAAAGTGAAACTAAAGACGCATGAGATATCAACAAGTGGACACACAAATGACATTTTTAAATTTGCAAACTTTAAGAAATAACAATATTAACTAAAGATAAAATGTTCAAAACATTCTAGTGAAATGCTTGAGGTTTTTTTTTTCTCAAGCCAGGTGCTAACTAACCAGATTTCCAGAATCCTGTGTACCAGGCACAAGATGGTTTGGTGACCAGGTAGTTGCTGAGAAGGGTGCCCTGTATGACACAGGGGGTGGGGTCATTGAAGCACACACTCAGCTTGGCATCCACCAGGAACTGTCGCAGTCCACTCAGATCTGTTATCTTGTACCTGTAAAGAAGTCAACAAAATATTTATTGTGTTGTACTTCATGCTTCACCATTACTATTCAATCTGCTTTTCCATGGGAACAGGCATGGAAAAAAATAAACTTAAAATAAAGATTTTTAATCAATGAAAATTATAAAAAGACTTCCGTACTCGAGAGAGAAAACTTGGTCAATGGTAAACTTCTGTTCCACTCCGAATTTAAAGTCAATGAGGGAGATTTTGAATCTGAAGTCCTCAATGGCCAGGGTCAGTGTGTGGGTACAGGCGTCAATGTCTATACTGTACTGCAGTGTCCGTCCAATGGTCGAGACATCGGTACAACAGGAAATTCCAGTACACGAGGACGATATCCTACAGTTGGTATTACTGGGCAGGGTTGGTAGGTACGGAGTGATGTTCTCTGTACAGCCCGAATCTACAGTTTTTAAAAAGAATATATTAAAATAAATCTTAGAATAACTTTCATGCGGTTTTGAACATAATTTCCAATGCAAACCTCAGAAATATTGTTCAACTTAATTTTCAAGACCTTTTTTCACTCTGAATAATTTTCTATCAATGCATCAATTTTCTACTTTTAAATTATTTTTTAAATAAGTGTATCATTCAAATGAACTAAGCAATAAAACAGTTGATAAAATCAATTTGGACCATGGGTGAAGATATCACCATCTGAAATTTTCAAAGTAAAATCTGTTTACACAATGTGACACACACTTCAATACAGTATACTTGCCAATTTCAAACCCTGAGGCCAGGGCTGCTGTATAGTTGGCTCTGTCACAGGAGGAGGCACTGAAGAACCCCCCTACACCCAGCTCCTCCATCAGCTGTTCAGCCACCAGGGTCTGTAGGTCAGTAGTTGACCCAGGCAGACCCTTCCTAGTCAGGAAATCACTGAATGTGAAGCCTATGAATAACACAAGAAAAAGTTGAGATGAACATTCATATCCTTTAGCTTTAATAAAGAGAACCTCAATGCTTACTTAAACATAGTTAGATGCATCAGTTGTATATGTATGAAAATATTAAAAGAAATCAATAAAGTTTAACATTTCACTCAGAGGAAGATTTGTATCTCAAAAAAGTTTCAAAATATGCATGAGATACAATTGAAGACAATATGACAAATAAAACAGCTGAAAATCTTGCCTGGTATGGCAAATGGAAGAGTTTTGAAATCACAAGGCAAGAATGGCACTTTGACATCGGTCATGATGGGGAAGCTGAGTCTGCAATCACCAGCACTCTCAAAGCAAGCACTGAACTTCATGTTGAACAAGAATGCACTCTCTGCTGACAGGAAATCTATCTTGTACCTTGTTAAAAAAAATGCATGAAATTTAAATCCTAGAGTCATTCATACAAGTACACCAAAAATCAAAATAATTCTTTTGATATGGATGACCATTATTTATCTTTTTTCCATTTTCAATGAATACTTTCTATAGTCTTAAAAACTCTTTTAATTTTTACAAACACAAATATCAGTCTTACTCTAGACGGAAGACATTCTGCAGAGTGTACTTCTGCCACGTGGAGAACTCAAACTTTGTGAGGATAATGACGACTTCTAGTTTTTCCAGCGTGATAAAGACCTTGCCTTTACACCTGTCAATCTTCACCTCCGACTGTATGGAAGTTTTCAGGAGGGCTATATCTGTACAACATACCACACCAGAACAAAACGAGGCCAGAGAACAGGAGGTGTGGCCAGGCAGTGCAGGGATGCTGGGAGCACTGGGACAAGCTGTAATTTCAAAACAACAAAATCTGATGCTTGAAAAATGACTGGATTTTGAACTTTGAAAATTTTATTTTGACCTCCAAAAGTTGATTTATACAAGGGCAATGAAAATTAAAACTTCTAGTCATGTATGCTGTACATATGTTGAGTTTGGCTAGGAAGTTTTTAAGTTAGTAGTTAAAAGATCTTACAAGCCAGATTCCAGTTGCCCGCTCCCGCACTAAGACTTGCTCTGCTGCAAGCTGGATTCAGAAGGAAGTTGGAGATCTTCAGCTCTGACTTCAACAGATCAATGGCCCACTGCTCCAGACTGGCTCCCTGGAGGTCAGCCTTCTTGTCCGAGATCCACTTGCTCAGTGAGAAGTCTTTTGAAGAAAAAATGTTATTGAAAAATATTCTTACACCTACTAATTTCTCAAAATAAATGTAAATGTGTGAAACATAATTATAATAATTGTTACATAAATGCAATTAATATTTTTGTTGTTGAAGTTTTTAAGTCTAGAGCTTTAATTCTACCTTGAATTGCAAACATTCCTCCTGCAAAGTTACACAGGGGTTTAGGGAGTTTGAAGCCTTGTAGTACAACAACGTCATGTTCACAGCTGGATCCACTGCTGTAGCACAGCTTCACTGTCAGGTCCACCACGAAATGGTTGATCTGGGCCAGATCATCTATCACATATCTACATAAGACATATAAGCAAAAAATAAATACATGGATCTTATCTTGTAGACAAACATGTACCAAAATTAATCAAATACACAAATCTTCATGTAAAAAAAATCCATAGAGAATTCAATGAAATGATATAATGTATTGCTTATTGAAGACTGACTCTATGACAAGGACTCCAAAGAGTTTGGCTGTTCCCTTGGTTCCCATCTGATAGTCAAACAAGGACACAGTGTAGGACATCTTCTCCAGCTGAATGGTCATTTTCTCGGCACAGGCGTCAATGTCCAGGGACAGCTGATAGGACAGTGTGGTGATGTCATCCTGCAGACAGCAGGAGACACTGGTACAGGTACTGCCTACATAGCAGCTGATCTTACTGCTGGGAAGGGTAGGGGGTGTCATGGAACAGCCTGTAAGACACGAATAGAGAAAGCTATTAATTTCACATCTTTTATTTCAAACTAATAGCATTTTACCATTGAGAATAAGAAAAAAAAAAATTTTCATTTTGAAAAACAATTAACCAATAATACATGCATTACAGATCAGTATTCAATCAAGTTTACGCGCTTTCTTTTACCTGATGAGACGTTCCATCCTGGGTGTGTCTCTGGACTATAAGGAGCAGCAGTCCTAGAACATCCTACTCCTACATACTCCTCAATTCCTAGTTCTCTCAACAAAAATAGGGTCTGCTCTCTGGTCAGTATGGAACCATAACTGTTGAGGGTTTTCCATGAAGACAAATCAAAACCTACATACGATAAAAGAAAATTGACATATACCAGATCTCCATAGCAGAGTTCATCAATAAGTTCAAGATGTGTATAATAAGTTTTAATTTTTTTTGGCCATGTTTCTATACTCCTAAGTATATTTTAAAGTGAACTTTTATTCAATCCATCCTTTTTTTAAGATAATTTTTCATAATTTGAAAATACTTACTTGGATTGATGTAGTTCAGGTCAATGTTGCAAGGATTCTTGGGAAGAATGGCATTCTCAAAAATTGGCACAGAGAATATGCAGTCATTGGGATTGGAAGCCTCCAGACAGAGACTCAAATTCAGGTTCAGTAGGTATTTCCTTTGTATCTTTAAATTCTGCAGGTTAAAGCTAGAGAGAGAAAAAAAATTCACATCAGTTGAAAATGGAACATGCTATATTTTAACTTAATAAATTGCTCCATCTTTCATTAGGTTAACAAGTTTTAAGAAAATATTTCCAAGCTTACTCTAATCTGAGAGCTCCTTGTAGGGAGTAGTGATCTGTGGTTCCAAATTCGTAGTCAAACAGGGTCACATTATACTGCATTTTCTCCAGGTTGAGGCTCATAATGGACTGACAGGGGTCCAGTAAGACCTGAGTGTTGATGGAACGTCCCGCCAGGAAATCCACCTCCGCGCAGCAGTCAATGCCGGTACAGATGTCTGGGATCAGACAGGACACCTTGTCCGGCAGGGCCACAGGGGCTGAAGCTTTTGGGCAGTCTAAAGATATATGTACCAAATTTCCAATTCCATGGGTTCAAAATGTTTCAATGCTTTTTAGATACATGTAATAGAGTTCACAGATAAATAGAGGAAAACACTTCCTATTTTACGAATTATAATAACATCTTATAAGTCATCTTTTATCATTAGAAATACCATTTCACAATTTTTCAACAAAGCACAAAAATTGACCCCAGTTGGTGTTGAGTTAACGTTGGTTATTTCAATAAAAATATACTGGTAACACACCATTTTTCCAGCCATTTGTGCTGGGCGTATACTTGGCGTCTGTCCGGACACACTGGTTGGGAGCATCGTACAGAAACTGGTCCATTCCCAGTAATGACAACAAGGAGTCAGAATCGGCAGTAGAGAGTGCTGCTGACAGGGCCAGGTTCTTAGCTGTCATCCAGGAAACGCCAGAGAAATCTGTAACAAATTCATCTCAGATATCAACACCACTGATCAACTCCATGCATGATGGAAACATTTTTGATAAAGTTAACAGTGACTGTCATGAATTTCCATAATAATATTATTTACAACTTCAAAAGAAGGTGTAAATTAATTGTTACCAGGTATTTTGAATCCAGAGCCCCATTCACAGAGAGACTTAGGTAACTTGTAGTTTGTCAGTAGATCTGTCTTGTCAATAATACAGGTTCCTACTCCATAACACACAGCAAAACTAGCAGAGATTTGGTAGCTCTTTTCAGCTGGGAGGTCAACAATGGTGAATCTGAAAGACGGTGGAATAAACACATCAACCATTACATCTGTTCAGTTTATGCCTTTTTGATATGAATAAATAGAGACTGACTGTTTGTGTACACTCTACTTACTCAAACTGTACAACACTCATCAAATATCGCTTCTCTGACACCCCTGTAAACAAATATATAAGTTTTTTGAGACATTTATATATTAATTTTACTCAGACTGGAATTCAACAATTCAACAACAATTTAAAATCCCAATCGATCCCTACCAAAGCTGTATCCATTGAGGTCGACTTTAAGTGACAGCTGTTCCACACTGATGGTCAGCACGTGGTTGCAGTCATCCAGATGGATGCCCACGGTGAAGTGTGTGCCCAGGACCGAGCTCTCCGCCAAACAGCATGTCACACCCGTACAGTGAGAGGCAATGTTACAGCGGGCAAAGACGGGCAGGGTGGGCAACACCGTGGACAGGTCCTTTTTACAATCTGTGTAGCAAGCAAAAGTCACAGATGAAATTAACAACCTTCTCTTTTATAAAAATATGAAAGAGTCACAAGATAAACTCTGTACATCTTTTAATGCTTCATTTTTTTCCCTAAAAATAGAGAAACCTTTGCTCCTATTTTATTTGCTCTTATCATTAATGGGCAATATCGCAGCAAGGCTGATATCAAATGGCAAGTCTTCTAAATTAATCGGGGAATAAAACTGACCGTTTTTCCATCCCTTGGCATTGGCTGGGCTGTAGGTATCTGAAGAGAATGAGCAAGGGTTGACACTGAGGTAGGAGCTGATTCCTAGTTTATTGAGCAGCTTCTCTCTGTCCACAAGGCTCAGTACAGCATTAGGGTTGATGCCTTCAGATGTGTACCACTGGTTGATATCAAAGTCTGCCAGAAAAAAATCCAAACATTTTATTTTTTCAAACAGCAATCTTTTTTTATTTGCAAAATTTAACTTTTCAGTTGAGGAAAATTGTCCAAAGAATACACATGCAAATAAACTAGTCTGAACTAATTCTTTAGGGGAAAATGTGTGTGTTTGAGGTTTGATTACTGTGTTAAAATTATTGACATTAAAAGTCATTAATTTTGTAATCTTAATTGTAGATTTTTTGACTAATAATTGCAAAAAATAAAACAATGAAACACATTGTACGATATCAAGTTATGCAGGCTACACACCTATTCTTAGTATTATCAGAAAATGAAAAGATGCTTTAAAGGCAATATCATATAAGTGTTGCTTACTCGGCGTAGAAAAGTCAGCCACCCAGTCACAGATAGACTTTGGCAACAGTGTGTCTTTTAACACATCCAAACTCAGTATACACTTGCTGTCATCTGTGGCCTCGAAACAGACTTTGAGAACCAATGACACCTTGAACTGTCTCTCCACTGGCATGTCCTCAATAGTGTACCTAAAGAAACACAGAGGCATTCATAGTGCATACATCCAGGAATTTTCTTTCGTCAAATTAAATCAATAGTCTTGATGAAATATACTCACTCAATGCGAACAATGCCATTCAAATAGAATTTCCCTGTTGTTCCTGAAAGTGGAAAAAGACTCGACACAAATGATTTTGCATGCATACTGACAAACAGTAAAACTGTGCAATAAAAATCTACTTTAAATCAATTTAATGCAGCATCTCCATTTCACCTACCAAATGTGAAATCGTTTAAGCTGACATTGAAGTACAACTTCTCGATGCCCACTTCCAGGAGGTAGTTACAAGGGTCGATTGTGACGTAGGTCTCGAACGCCCTCTGCAGGAAATTGACGTCCATACAACAGCTGACTGAAGTACAGGTGTCCTTGATCAGACAGGTTAGGTCACCGGACAGGGGGGTAGTGGACACCGCCATCTGACAATCTAATAAACAAATATCAGTCATTACCGGAATCTAAGAAGTGGAGATATAAAAATGGAAGTATGATCAACTTGTTGACATACTAGTGTTTGATATAATTTTTTTAATTGAATATCGAGTCTGATATGAAGATGATACAAACCTTTTTTCCAGCCGTCCACAGAGGGGCTGTATACAGTGCTAGACCTTTCACAAGGCTCTCTGTTTAAGAACTGAGCCACACCCAACTCTTCCAGAAGTTTAGCAGCATCCAGTTTAGAGAGCTGAGAGTTTAATGCCAACTGCATGGTGTTGTACCAATTGTCCAAAGAGAAATCTGAAAGTACAAGACAATTGCTAAAATATTGTCCTTCATCATTTAACTCGATCTTAATGGGGGCTGGGGGTGACTGCCATTTTAGACAATATTGATCTCCTTTAAAAGAAGAGCTCCATATAAAAATAATAGAAAATGATAAAAGTTTACATTAAAATATATGAAATTTTTCTTTATCAAATAGTAGTTGATTGCTTCAGAAATCACAAATAAAATTTTCAAATAATTTAATTCTGGTTGTAACGCGCTTTCTGATTGGCTAATAAATTATTTTATATCGTATAAAGAATGTTGCCTACGTCATAGTAAGACTAACGTCAAAAACGTCAAAAAGGTTTGAAACAGTTTATGCTTTTTTATAAACCGCTTCGCGGTTTATAAAGCGTAAACTGCCTCAAACCATTTTATATCGTATAAAACAAATAAATATTGAATTCATTCCTTAAATAAATCTGATGATTTTATATTACATTATATTTCGACCCCCCCATGCAGCCTCCTTAATATTAAATACTTTGTCATTTCAACATTCTGTCATATAAAGTTGATTAAGTGACAAAGGAATACTGTTTAAGTAATATATAATTATATGACAAAAACCAAAATGTGGGATTCAAATTTGTTTATTCTATAAATTAACAACAAGACATTTGAGACTCACTTGGATCTAGGTAAGGCAGATCCCAGTTACAGCCTGGCTTAGGAATCACCTTTTTGTCAAACAGGGGCAGTTCATACACACACAGGTTATCCTCCAGACAGAACTTGAGATTGATTGTCAACTCCAGGTTCCCTTTGTCCATATCAACTACCACAAAGCTGCAAAAACCAAGCAAGTCAAGTTTGTTAGAGATTTGGCTTATTCTTGCACTGGCACTGAAGTTTGAAAACGAAGCTTGCAAAACTGCAACTGTACATTTAAGCAAAAACAATGAACACAGTTTTAATATATGACATCAACAGGTTTCAAATTTGAAATCCAGCACATTAAAACTTAAATCCCAAAGGGTAACTAACACAAACTTAAGGTTACTATTTCATAACTAGCTAATAAAGTATAATATCATGTCGTATGTATGAAAACATCTTACTCAATTTGGACGACATCCCCAAGACGGTAGTGATCTTGAACACCGTATGTATAGGTGAAGAGTGTCCGTTTCTCAACGAATTTCTCAATGCCTATTTCAAAGGTCTGGAGACAGAGGTTTAGATCTACAAACAGGTGGAAAGTCTGCTGCAGTGGGTCCTGGAAATCTATGCAACATTCCACAGCAGTACAGTGTTCTTTGAGGTGACAGCTTATGGGGATGTTCTGTCCAAAGCGTGTCAGATTTCCTACATTTAATGGGCAATCTGAAATGCAAAGAACATATTTTATAATTTCAATAAAAATACTACTTCCAAATATTCTGATGAAATATGTATGACTATGTATTAAATACTTTAAATGAAAAAAATAAAATAAAACATACAAAAAACATTATTATTAGTATGCATAACTCCGACTTCCACTTTTTTTGATTTGAAAAAAAAATTAAGTTTTAGGGGTATCTACCATTTTTCCATCCCGGTTGATCTGGGGTCTCGGGCTTGTAGTCGCTTGAATCCCTGCTACACTGTTGACTGGGGGGTAGCAGGAAGTTGGTGATCCCAAGGGCCTCCTTCATCAGAGACAGGTGGGTGGCTGACAGCAGTGACCCAGCAGACAGGGACATGTTCTGGTAGAAGTCAGTCAGTGAGAAACCTGGAAATTCAAACATACCTGTTACACATTCTGTTTACTTTTCCAACTGAACCATTCCCCAAACTCACCCATTCTCTGAACAGATATCTTCACAGAGAATTAAAATTTAGTATTTTTATTTATCTAATGGTTCATATTAAACAAATGCAACAAATTAAAAATATATTTAACATCTCTCATTCATGCATTATGGTGGCACGAGGGCATCAATCAATGGAAGGAAGGATGCCAGAGTACTGTTAGCTGTATCATTGGCAGGAATATAACAAGTCTACTCCACTTACTTGAAAAATCCAGTGACCAATCGCATCCAATCTTTGGAAGGTACAAGTCTTTTGCAATGTCGTGAGAGATCAAGCATGGCTGTCCACTCTCTAAGCAGACTTCTAACTTGGCATTAATCATGTACTTAGCATCTCCTGCCAGATCTACCACACTGTATCTGTTCAGCACAAAATCAAGTTGTTCATCAATCCATTCAAAACATAAATTAAAGGTAATAATTAACATCATTTTTGGCAGTTTTTTCAAATCATTTGAATACATCAAAAGCCACTTTCTTTGGATTGTAAATTTTTGTAGACATATTCATTGAATTGCAGTAGTATTAATATTCATTCAAGATTCTGTTTAACAATAAATTTTTATAAGAGGTGTATCCACAAATTCCATGAGAATTAAGATTCATTCTATTGTACAGTTAAAAAAACAACAAATGGTACTTACTCTATCTTTACAACATCCTGTAGCCAAAAGCTTTCCTTCACACCTTAATAAAGATAATTAATTCAGTATAAGTACATTATCAAAATTATAAGCATCACAGATTTTGATATAAAAGTCGTCATATAGATGTAGGATATGATCATTTTACCGAAAGAATAGGTGAGAAGATTGATTTTGGTTTTGTATTCCTCAATTCCAATCTCCATGGTCTTATAGCAAGGGTCAATATTAATGTAGGCCTCAAAATTCCTGCTGATTGGCTTGACTTCCATGCAACATTTAACCTCTGTGCACTTGGAGGAGATGGAGCAGACAACTGGCAAACCGGACAGATCTGGTTTCTTGTACCAGGAGGATTTGGGGCAAGCTGAAAGATCAGCAAAAAGAACATCAAATACATGTGTGGGAAATCAAAATTGTTGCCAGTAATCTTAACTAAAGAATGCTAACAAATTCAAGTGACACAAAACAGTATTCTGCACTTCTTTGGATACAGAGACAAAATTCTTTGGCAACTATAAAAGTCTTTCAGAATAACTATCTTTAAAAAATGCCTAATAAAATTCTAATTTTTTGTTAAAATGTGCAGTTCACCATACAGAAAATGACTATGAATCATAAATTTCATTGAATTGCTTCGAAGTTACACTGGAGCAAATGACTGCGCTGTTACCGTCATTCCAGCCCTTGACTGTGGAGGCAGTTGAGGTGGCTGAACACTGCTCTTTCTTCAGGTAGCCAGCCAGTCCCAGGTGCTCCATCAGCTGGTCACTGGCCGCAGTCAACAGGATCTCCCCGGGGTTGTCTGGCAGCAAGTCCTTCCAGTTCGCAAAGGAAAAGTCTGTGAAAAAACCCAAACATCAAAGGATCAAAATTTCAATCTTAGTGTGATAAGGAAGCCATTGAATCTTCACATCAACAATGGGGATAAATAACAAATATTTTTAAATATGTCTGAGGAAGAACCAAGCATTCAGGTGTAAAAACAGTGTGATTTCCTGTCATATGATCGCTTACTTTGGATCTTGGCAGCTGCTGCAAAGTCGCAGACATTTTTGGGAAGTCTTTTCTCCTTGAAAATGTCCAAGTCAAGGATACAGGAGCTCTCCTCAAAGCACACACTGAGCTTCATGTTGACCAAAAACTGATTCTCGGCTGACAGGTCCCAGATCTTAAACCTGTTGTAAACCAATTATGTAATCATATACTGGAAAACAAATTTTATCTGCAATGACTTTATTTTGCAATTGAATGGTAATAAAAAAAAGTTCAAATGGACAAAATACTGCAAAAATTAAAAATTCATTTAACATCTTTAGAAAAAAAAAACACATATTGACTGCAATTATAAATATTGGCAACTTTGAGGGTGTTGTGATCCTCATTAAACTTGCTTGTAAGTGAAAGCATAAAATCTTTCAACCGTTGCAAAATCTGACATTCATCTTCAATTACATCTCCAGATAGTTCATCTACATATCAAATTCATCTTCAATTACATCTCCAGACAATTCATCTACATATCAAATTATGTTTATTACACAAATGCAATTTTTGCTGTAATAAAGCCTTACTTGATTCTGACAACATTCACAAGGCGGAAGTCCTTTTCGATGCCAAAAGTGAATTCCTGCATGTAGATGACAAACTCCAGTCTGTCGATTCCAAATTTGATCACAAAGTTACAAGGATCGATGTCTAGGTAGGCGTGGAAGTTGTGCTGGATGATGGAAGCTCCGATACAACAGTCCAGGGAGGTACAGGACTCCCCGATCTGACACACCATGTTACCTGGCAAGGTGGGCAAGTTGGAACCTACCTGTCCCAAGTCCTTGGTACACACTGGAATGGAACATTCGATTAATAGATAAATTCACAATGTAATCCAAGAAAATAAACTGGGGTTCAACAAATACCAATAAAACCAGTATATCACTGGAAATTTATAACATAACTACATAAACCATATAATTATACACATATTAACTTTACCTTTTTTGACACCATTTGTGTTAGGGGTATACTTTGAATCGGTCAGGGAACATGGGGGATCATTGAGGTAGGTAGGTAGACCCAATGCCTCCTTTAGTTTGTCCAGAGCGAGGCCCTTCAGTTGATCCACTGCATTCAGTCCCTGCTCTTTCATGTACGCCTCCAAGGAGAAGTCTGAAACACATAAAAATCTTTAAAATTATTCTTTTAATGAATATATCTCAATTTTAAATTCCTTAAAACTTAAATATACAAATGCATTGAATGCTTATTACTGTAAACCAACTTTTATTCATGTGTAAGAAATTTTTGTGAGGTTTGCTAGAGCCTCCTTCACGAATATTTCTCTCCACAAACCAGTTCTTTCCCCATGGATATAATAACAACCAGGGTGTAGATAGGGTTTGAATGCGAAAAATAATTCACCAGTTTCTCCCTAGGATTTGTGCAATTAAGATGTCAAAAATAAAAGTTGGTAAACAGTATCTACCCCAACCCTAACACTGAAACCAACATTTAGCCATATTAAGTATAGATTTTCAACTGATAAAAAAAAAAAATTAAATTTGGCTAAATGTCTTTTCTCTAACTCAGCTTTACAGCAAATATAAAATAAGTTTCTTTTAACTGTTTATTTGATATTTGATACCGTGGTTTCATTAATTTTCGTGGGTATCAATTTTCGTGGATTTTCTGAAAACCACAGTTTCAAGGATACGTAATTTCGTGGCCAATGATCCAATCAATACAAAATGTTAGTTGAAATTGAACTTCAATGAACTTTTAATTTCATGGATCAACTTAACAACGAAATCCACGAAAATTGGTATTCAACGAATATTGATGAAACCACAGTGCCCCAAATATATGAATGTTCTTACCCGGATGCAAGAACTGTGCGGCCCAGACACAGATTTGTTTGGACAGTTTCACTTTTTCAAAGATGTTGACGTTGACCAGACAGTTGCCTCCGTCCTCAAAACAGATGGCCAGGTCCACAGTCACCACATAGACCCCCTCTCCTACATTGTCCCATATGGTGTACCTGTTAGGGAATAAGAAAGTTGGTAATAAAGAGCTTCAAATTGTTCAAAAATTATTTCTGTATGGAGAATGTTGAGCAGTAATAGATATTTTTTTTATTTGCCATACATACCATACTTTAATCACTCCCATGATGACAATTTCCTTTCTTACTCCTAGTAAGGAAAATGATTGCATTTTTAATTCAATTAACATGCATTTTTTTTCTTTGAATTGTACTGAATAATATGAATGTTGAAATAATAAATAAAGGATAAGAAATGTCCTTCAATTTATCCATAAAATTCAGAAAACTTTTATATAATTTTCAATATTTTGATACAAACTCTCATTTTTGAAATAGAATCTTAAAAAAACTCAGCTCTTACCATATTCAAACATGTTGAGTGAGACCTCCTCTACCAGTTTCTCGATTCCGACGGTGAACTTCTGGTTACAGAAATCAATGTCCATCATGAACTCAAACGTTCGGCCGACCTTACCCACCTCCACACAACAGGACACCGCCGTACAGGTGTTCTTGATGTTACAGTTGGTGGTTCCGCGGATCTTGAACAGCGGCAAATTGGCAGGACATTCTTTGAAGTTTAAGGTAAATAAAGAGTGCATATAACTAAGGCATCCACTTTACTTACAGATATGATCTAAAGCAATATATATGAAAGCAATTATACTAGTTCTTTGAAAAAAATGAACTAATTTCATCCTGTTCAGAGCTCAATTTCATCTAACATGCACAAGAAAGAAATAAAATAAACAACATGAAAATTCATCATATAATATGCTATTCATTTATGTTTTTTTGTATACCAGAGGACCATCCAGTGTAGTTGAGTTTGTTGATGCTGTAAGGGGGCTCGGATCTATCACATGGAGTCTCCTTCATAAAGGAGTTCAGTCCCAGCTTTTCAAACACAAAGTTGGAGAGAGCGGTGGACAGACTGCCATCCTCCGTCATTCCAAGCTCTTGCTTCATGTACTCCTTTAGTGAAAATCCTACAAAGAGAGTAAGATTTTTTTATTGATTGACCACAGAAACGAAATTGTCCAAAATTTAACAAATTTCTAAAATTTAACAAATTTCTTGAAGAATGATTCAAAACTGTGAGAAACAAATAATATATGTATATCACTTTAAAATTTAAAATTACATACAAACTGGGAAGAATGATTGCATTTCAAAAAAATCACATGAAAGTTTGTTTTTATTATTACATTTACTTTTACTTACTAAATGCTCTAGTTGCTTGACAATGAGTAAGGCAACAATAACAGTAAAATGTAAAAGCTGATTTGTTAAAAATCTGACCTTTAAGATTGAAGTCCATGGTGAGGTCGCAGTTGAGGATAGGAATGAGGACCTGGTCAAATATGGGGACATCCAGAGCACAAGAGTCGGGCTCCAGACAGATCTCCACACTCAGATCCAGCACATACTTCTTGGACACCTCCAGCTGACTGGCCTTGAACCTAGGAGGGACATTAACATGTGGTCATAAAACAAGCAGCAAAACTTGAAAATGTTCTAACTTTTTGTATCCTGTGTAATCCTAATTTCAATATTTCAGGAGGTGTCTGTCTTAATCATATCTCATGAATTGTGTTTTTACAAAAATCATGAAAACTTACTTTATGTAGATAATGTCAGCAATGTTGATTGAGACTTCTTTTCCTGAAAAGCATACATAAGGCAATTTTATGAATAATCCAAACATTCAAAAGAAACAAAGCAGTAAAGTTTAATCCAGATGTAGGTAAAATAGTAACTCTACCCCAGAAATCAGTGAAATCCAAAAGCCCATAGGAAAATGTCTTCTTCTCAATGCCTCCAGAGATGATATAGTTGCAGCGATCAAAATGAAGGAACATATGGACGTTGAGGTTCAGTGGTTTGAAGCTCACACAGCAGTCCACACGGGTACAGTTGTGGGTCAGAGCACACTTGACATTATCAAAGGGGATGTTCGGGGGCTTCACCCAGTCCAGGGTGCACTCTGTATTCAAAATAAGGAGACAATACAACATAAATCATCTTTTTTCAAATATAAAAAATCTGAGTCTCTAAACTTGAGAAATACAGTTATTAATATGTACTGACTCTATATTATTTCAATACTTTTATAAAAATTAACATCTTATTTATCCCCCAACTATCTCTATGCCCTAATCTCTTCCTGTACAAACACCATATAATACATGTAAATTCTCTCTCTCTCTCTCTCTCTCTCTCTCTCTCTCTCTCTCTCTCTCTCTCTGATTCAATTCTCTACCATTATTCCAGCCATTAACACTGGGGGTGTAGAGATTGTCAGAAATACTGCATGGTGTATCAGACATCCACTGGTCCACTCCCAGCTGTTGTAACAACACAGCCTTGGCACTGTCCTTCATGCCATCCAATGTCAAATTGCCCATTTCTTGCAGCAGGTTACTCATAGAAAAGTCTGAAAGAAATTTTTTTTAATATTAGTCAAACTCTAAAATTTGATAAAGATCAAATAAAAAAAACCAATACCTTGTCAGAGTCTACCATGTACATAAAATGATTTTTTTTTTTACAATTTGTGTTATAATGCACTTAAGATCGTTCATGTTTAGCAAAGAAGTTTAAAGAAGTTGACCTACTTTTGTTGCTCCCTGTGATCACTGAAGTGAGGGTGGGCAGCTTTGTGTTCTTCATGATGGGGATCTTGATGGAGCAGTCGTCCGGTTCCAGACAGACCTCGGCATGGGCGTTAAATACGTACACGTGCTCGTCTGTGATTGGCTTGACACTGAACCTGTAGTGAGCATGAAAATATAACAGGTCTTTATCAAAAATCTTTTTCTGCAGAATAACGAAATCCCCAACTTTTAAATAACATTTTTACACCAAGTTTCGTCAGCCTTAATTTTTACTTTTGATGAACAAATGCAACAGTTACTATTATTTCATAACCATGCTGACCACTAAAAAGTTAAAATCGTACGAGAAATATATTAAGTCCTGGGCCACAGCTATCTTGATGGTGTCTCCCCAGTCATAGTTGAAGAGCTTCAGGGTGCCGGTGATGGTTTCCAGGCCATATCTCAGCTCTAGCTTGTCCAGATCCAGATACACATAGGCATGGAGCCCTAGCCCCAGCATAGGGATCTCTGCACAGCACTCTACCCCCGTACAGAAGTCAGGGATGTAGCAGGACATGGGGTCAGGGATCTTGGAGGGGAGAAACCCAATGGTTTTCGGACAGACTGCAAAATACAAAATGTAAAAATATTCAGTAAGATTTCAATTTCTCCAAAAGCCAACATCATATAAACATTATAAACTAAATGCTTAAATTTGAATTGGAAACGCTGAAAAACCATTCAATCAATGATTAATGAAGAAAAGATTTCAAACCAAAATCATGCAATATCAAGCTGCTAAAAATATTACTTTAACATTAGATTTTTTTTTTTGTACAACATGTACAGTATTTATAGATTATTACCACATGTTCTATAAAGTGTATGGCCTTACCATTATGAATCCCCTGCACTGATGGTATGTAAGGAACCCTATTGCGGTCACATCGGGGTTTTTTGAAGAAGTTGGTCAGGTTTAGCTGTTCCAGCAATAAGGTCACTGCCCCCTCAGCTAACTGTTCTCCCACTCGCAGAGTGTTATTCTGCACCCAATTTGTCAGAGAGAAATCTAGAAAATGATAAGATATTAACAAAATATGAGAGTAAATATGTATAAACCAATCATGTTAATAATATTCAATTAATATCCCAACAACAAAATTAGATACCTTTTCATATCAGATGTAAAGGAAGGTATTAGAGAGAAAAAATGGACAAAATAAACATTACTTTAGAATATTCAAAATACAACATATTGTGAACACTATGCAAATTTCCATTGAATCTACCAGATTTATCAAGAGAATTATCTTTCCTGGCCATTAAAATAGACCAATCCACACTTTACAAAAGTTAATATGTCCCTTGGCCGCCATCTTTGGGGAAAAACCCATATATTTCTCACAGTAGCCTTAAGTTTGTAGTTTAAAGGGTTGTAACTTTATTTGACATTAGAAATCGGTTTCCTCTGTGAATTTTGATTGCCGCAAGTTCGGGCAACCCACACATGCCCAAATATTTGGTTGCATAAAGAAGGGAAAAGTTGTTTCTTCCCTTTTGACCTTTGGGTTGATCACCCTGCAAAAGGGAACAACTTTAGCAAAGTGTGGATTGGACTATAGCACATCTAAATAAACATACTTTGGAAGTTGACCAATGCCCGTTGATCACACACTGGGATTTCCTCCTTCTGTAGAAGATGGAGGCCTTCCTCAGTAGGAATACAGATCTTCTCGTCATCCAAGGGGAAACAGATGGAGACCTTCACATCCACAATAAAGCCTTTGTTTTCTGCCATTTGGTCAATGAAATATCTAAAAAAATATATATATCACAGACATTAATACAATATATTCAGACTGCAACAAGTATACATTCCTGTAGATACTTTTTAATAAAAAATTTTATTCATCCTGTAACTAGTTTATACCTTTCAGTTTGATAGTCATATATATTACTTTGTTGGTTGTAAAATTCTTTATCATCAGAATATTGAATTTTATTTGTTATGGTAAATTAATATCAAACTTTATTTCTCTCCTAACTTACGTGATTGTAACCGGAGCAGGATTTCCAGATCCCAAAGTCAGTGTTTTTGATGTTCCTGAAATCAAATTAAATGTCACTTTTAAATTAAACAATATAAGAGTATCTTAACTGCTGGAACCTGATTTAAATACCTTGTGTTACATACAATGTGAAAATTAAAAAAAAAAAGAAAAAAAAAAGAAAAAAAAAGTTAATACATATAATGGATTTAAAAATGATTCCATACCATATTCATATGTCAAGAACTTTGTTCTTAGCAGTGTAATTGTTCCAAATCCGATGTCAATGAAGAAATCACAGGGGTCTAACTTGAACCAGAAGGGAATGTTTTTGGTGACTTTGATGTCTCCTAGGGGGATAGTGAAGGTCAGATCCAGACAGCAGTCTATTCCCCAGCAGTTGGGCGGCAGTTCACAGTTCACCATGTGTTTGATGCCGGTGGGGATATACTTTCTTACGTCAAACAGGGCAGGACATGCTACAAAAATTCTCTAAGGCCTTACTACAGTAATTTGACAAGCTAGAACTTTACAATTGAGTAAGAAGCCTTAACAAATAAAATTTAACAAAGAAGATTGCAATGAGTTCATAAATTTTTAAGCAATGTCATGCAAGACATAATGAATCTACAACCTTTACCAATGAAAAAGGTGACATGCTATAAAAACTACTCACAGGCTGGAGTTTCTGGCACTGTGCACACTCCTGATACTATTACTTTCTGCAATTAAATATAAGAGCATTAGCACTGAATTTAAACAAAATTAGATTAATTACAAGGAAACCAATACAAAGTGGAAAAAAGAGTTCTTAAACTCAAGAAATTTTAAAACCTACATCTAAATCAAATTTCTTTAGGATAAGATCAAATGCTTCTGCTGTCATTTTGCCTCCTATTTCAGCCAGCATTCCTTTGATGGATCCTCCTCCTAAAAACATGCAAAGTCTTGCATAAAAACTTGCTTAAACACCAGATTGTTCCAAAATTCCATCTTATTTTAATACTTTACACAGAAGAGTACATGATCATCAAATTATTCACTAAATTTCATGAAATGATCCCATAAAAGAAATTGTTAATCCATGTGATTATAATACTACAAAACATCTATGTATCTACTTGGATAAATGTTTTATGCAGAGAAAACAGTTCTAGGGACTATGAAGTATTGTATAAAACTGTCTTGCATGCTGTAGCCTTTATGTTATAATTTTCCTTTGTCTGTCATTTGATTTCATTTTGACTGTATGCCAACATGGCGATGTCAATAAACCATTGAATTGAAATTTACCTGGCAGAACAAAGTCTCCACATAGGGGTATAGGGAATTCAAACTGTTTAAGCAGGTAGTCATCTAAGATACAGTCTCCATCAGACAGACAGATCTGCAGACCAAAGTCCAGTATGAAGATCTTCTGGTCTACATTTCTGTTGATGTTGTACCTTTGGATTGCAAAATTAAACATGTCATCAAATCATTTTTAACATTTTTAAACACTAAAGAGAAAATTGAAACTTGTCTACAAAGAAATATGACAGCATTTTACATACTTGACTTTGATGTTCTTGGAAATCTCTGCAAGTTTTTCTGTGCCTAAAATATACAACAATATTAAATAAAAATGCAGATCTTATTTTAAAACAAAAAGACAAAACACTGAAGTAGCAATTCCTGAACACAATATCCTTACCCCAGTCATAGTTCAGTAAAACCTTGGTAATTTGAAAGCTTTCAAATCCCACTTTCAGTACAAAGCTACATGGATCCAGGTCCACATAAGCCTTGAGAGCCTTGGTGTAGGAGAGTCCGGCCAGGGAGAGGGAAATGTCCGCGCAGGCGTCCAGTCTCATGCAGTCACTCTCTATGGAGTAGTACACGTGCTTGGCCAGCTTTTCATTCTTGATGGTGGGCAGAGTGATGTTGAATCCCAGAATGCTGCACCCTGTTAAATATGAAGTCATTTACTGTAAAAGTCGTATTTAAGTGTGGGGGAAATTTACACTAGATACGTGTTAAGCTTTAAAACCACACGAAATTCCCCAATGTTTATGGCTGTAAAAATCAAATCCCTAGAGTCTGTGTTAAATCACGCAACCGTGTATTCAATACCCATTGTTTATTAACCACTTTAAAAGTATTCCAATTACAATTATTCACAATGTACATACAATCATTTGACTTATAATTAATAGAATACCTTACCCTAGTATTCCCCAGTATTACATCTGAAGGCAAAAAGAATCAAAACAACTTCCACGGAGAACTTGAGTGAATTGTCATATTTTAGAAATTTTGTTGGTGGGGGGGGGGGGGGGGGGGGGGAGGGGGGGGAGGGGGGGAGGGGCGGGGGACTAAAGTTCCCTTACTGAGATCATCCTCTCTGATCCTTGTGTTTAGCTCATCTCTTGTTCCATTGGATGACAAGTTCCTAGTTTCCAGAATTTCTGTGATTTGTCCCAAGGTCATGTTCTCTGGTCTGGGACAGGGTCCAGTCTCTTGCAGGAAATCCTGTAACCAAAGGCAGATTCAAACTAAATCCTAAATATAACTGACTTGTAGCTTAAATAGAACTATATCAACTTAAATGAAAGGGGAAACGTTTTCAAATGGATGAATTAATTACCTCAGGTAGGCCAAGAGTGGAGAGGAATTCTTTGGCCAACTCCGAGGCAGCTGTTTTGACCAAAGCTTTTCCTTGTTCTTTGATTTGGTTCATGAATGCCTGTTTGTCAAACAGCTTCTTGAAGTCAACTGAAAGATACAGAAATTTATTGATTAAAATGAAGCACTGGCTCAAAATTACAAAGGTGACTTAGTTGCAAATTTAAATTAAAAACTTTAGTGCACTGTTAAAAAAAAAGAAGAATCAAACTTGGTGACAAATTTTGGCTGATACTGACTCTTTGGCCACACAAATGTTCCATCTGGAAGACAGGTAGGAATGGGCAGTACAGCGTTGTCCAATAAATTAATGTATATCACACACTTCTCAGAATCGTCAAAACTACAGAATCCAGCACCAAAGGTTGCTAGAGTGGCATTCTCCCCCTTGAAAATATTGTACCTGTTAAAATAAAGAAAAAAAATAGATACATAAAAAGTAATTTAAAACCATTCTAAAATCTTTAAATAGATCAACCGGTATACTTACTTTATGAGAAGCTCAATGCCACCCAAGATGTCCAATTTGATACCTGACCTTAATTCACCCTCAAAACCTACAATATTGGACAATAAGCATGTAAACATGACATTCTCTAACACATAGTACTTAACAAAAATACATTTATAAAAGGAAGTACAGAGCACCATATTTTTACATACCATCAAACTGTATGCTTAGGTTTATATCAATTTCATATTTATAGTTTTCAAATGCCATGGTAAACTTCATTGGAGTTGTGCAAGGATCAAATCTAGCCCAGGCTTTGAAGACTTTCAGGAACATCATGAGTTTGACATTGATACAGCATTCCACTCCTAAACAGTAGCTGTCAAAGGTGCAGTATACATTCTTTGGCATGGTAAAGGAAATCAAAGGGCATCCTGCAAACAGCAAATTAAAGTAGAAATTCAGTGTGAAAATATCAGTGTGTCTAACTAAATACGCAACTTTATTCCAATACAACTTGACTTTTGAAATATCCTGTTACACTATGAAACCTACTAATTCTTGATCATGTTCCGCTTAATTTGCAAAAAAACAAAACTGTTATTTTTGTACATTTTTAAATTAGTTTTAACAATTGGTCACCTTGGTCCAATTTCAGTAGACGATCTGCCATTTCCTCTCTGGACCCCGAAGAATTCTTTCCCCTCTCCTTCAGTTCCAGGGACAACTGATCCTCAGACATTTCACTTGGCTTCAGACAGGGCTTGTTGTCTATTATTTCCTACACAAAACACAACACATCAAGTCCCAAACCAAAGTAAAGTAAACTGAATTGAAAAACTTTCAAGATTACTGCAAAATCATATCAAATCTTCAATCTGGTTTGAAATTTCTAAAAGTACTTTCATTTGCATTTTATGTTTCATAAAATAAGTAAAATGATACAAAATATGACAGACACAGATTTCTTCTTAGTATTAGCCTTTCCAAGATACTAATATATGAAATATCTTTAAAAATAACAAAATCATTCCAGATGGTCACTTACTTTGATGGTAACGATAACCTTCGCCATGGCCTCCTTACTTTTCACCATTCCAAATCTATCCAAAAACTCTATAATAGTCCCCATCTTCAAGCGCCTTAAGTTTAGTTTCTGAAGAAACTTATCTGCAGTCCTCAGCAGTTTTGTGAACATCCCTGCAAATGAAATCTCTCATTTCAAATCATTTAAAATTTCCACATTTAAGATTGAACTCAAATTTTCAACGCAATAAAGAGTAATAAGTAATTCATATTCTAAGACAAACTTTCTTTATCTTTTGTTTAGGGAATGCTGGAGAAAAATAATACATGTATAATTATGTTGAAAATAAGAGAGAGGGAGAGAAAGAGGTTAGTTAAGGGTGACGGGAATTCGGAAGAGGAGATCAGGTTTGTTGGAAGAGAAGGGAAAGGGGTAGGAGAAAGAGATTTTTTCTGCAGACCTTTGATGGCCCCTTTGGCCCCTGGTGCCGGGGTGGTGGTAGTGGTAGTGGTGGTGGTAGTGGTAGTCACGGGATACCCCATTATTGCTGCACACTGGTCCTCCTCTGGCTCATTCATACCCTGCTCCGCGGCTGCTGGCTGAGATTTGACTTTATTGAAGGCACTGTCAGGATCAGCTATACAAGAAAACAGATGGATTCTCACATTTAATATTCAATTTTTTTGTGGAGTACATCTTATAATTTGCATTATACACAATAAATTTAACTTTCCTGGTAGTGGTTTATTTTAACTCAGCCATTTCATATTTTAAAACACTTAAAAACATTTATTACAAGAAAAATACTGAATTGTTACCAGTGTTTGAGTTTTCTTTTTTCTATAATGTAAGGAATACAACATCATTTCTATTATTTGATGTTGTGTAAAAAGTTAAACCATTTACATTTGATGGCCTTGGTGTCATCAGGATCGGCATCAGCTGGTGGGTTAGAGGGAGGAATGGCAAAGTTTGTATTGTTCAGCGTTGGGGTGTTATTCTGTGGGGCCTGACCTCCCAGACCAACAATGACTCCAGCTGCTATGGTCTCAAACTACATAGGAACACATAAAATCATTTAGCTCTCACAAAAATCACTAAACATGCTGAAAAATGGTCTTACTAAACCACAAAAACAAAACGTTTCTTTACTCTAAGACTTGAATATAAATCCATGAATTAATATGTTATATACCATTAAAATATTTTTGAATTGCATAATTTTCCATGTGTTACAATAATTATTGCAAAATTACAACAAAGTGTTGATTCTATAACAGTTTAAGTACTTTTCTATGCAAAAACATTTTTTTTAACATGCAGCATACTTGAACTGTACAGAAATTTTAAAAAAATATATAATCATGGTAAAGTTTTAGTATGTACCTTCCAAACCAGTTTGTAATCGTCACACTGCTGCACCCAGACCGGCATAGTGGGGAAGATGGACTCCAGATACTTGGTGGGGTCTATGTAGTCTGCGGCATCCTGCTTCTTCATGGCCATGTGGATGTGGTTGATGCAAGGGGACTTAACCACCTTCCCTATGATCTGACCAGCAGCAATCTATAAAAGCACACAGGCTCAAAATATTTGAATATTATCAACATTATGATTTTTATGGATAGGATTCTAGAAATGCAATCCAGAATAACAAAGAAAAAAGTAATTAAAAAAAAAAAAGAGATTTTTTTGTATCTAGTTCAGCATACTTTTGTATAGGCACAATATATTCAAACAAGCTTGAAATTTGTTTTCTACCACACGACACTTACTGTGCTTGGAGTGGTTGTCTCTATGGTAGAGTTTGGCTCTATGTTCTTGATGTAAACTATCATACCAGCCATAGAGCCTGTCTTGATTGTAATGATCACTGCCTCATCATCTGTTGCATCTCTGGTAATGCTGCCAGCAAATGGGGCCACCAACTAATAATACAAGTCATAAAAAAAACCACAATTATGGTTTTTCCATACACTTGTGTCATTTATTGGAATAAAGTCAAAACAAAGAGCAGAGGAAAAGTGGAATTCCTTATTTTTGAGATTAGCTCTTAAGTTAAATAGAACATTATGAAATATTTAATTCTATGTTATTTTAACTGACTGAAGCTATCCTAAACATTGTCATGAAGGAATTTTTCCACTTGTCTTCAAAATTTCCCTACCATATCGCCTTTCTCAGCCGAAATGTCCACCCCTTTGTGCACATATTCTGGGTCATCATTGTCTAGTTCTGAGGGATAGAGTCCTTTACCATCACAGCCTTTGCCTTTCATTCTCCGTCTTCTTGGGAAGTTCTTGTGGGCCTTCGGTCCAAATATGGAGTCAATGATTCCTCTGGCTGTTTGGTACCTATAGATATTGATTTCACTCAGATATGCACAAATGCTTTCATAAAAATTGGTAGATTAAACACAGCATTCAACACATTAATGACAAATTTATTGACTGCCTTTGTTGCATGCCCTCTTGAATTCCACAAGAAATTTTATGGTAAAATATATTCAGCCCTTGATACAGTTACAACATCTTTGTAACATGTAAATCTATATATACGGTACATGTATCTCTCTTTAGTAAAACCATCATAATTGTAAATCAATGCTTAACCTACCCTTCTTTTAGCATTGTGTATGCCTCCTTAACATTCTTGATCAGGTTGAAGACTTTGGCGTACTTTGCTATAAAAGCGTCAGCCATTCCAATTAATCCTTGGAATGGCGTCATCAGTTCATCTTTGATCGGTTTCAGGACATCTAGTATTTCTTGACGTACTTGCATCTAAATGTTGAAAACATACTTACATATTATAATAAAAGTAACAAGAAGGGAACTTTTGACACGGTTTGAGATGACAAATCGCGACTAACTGTATCAATTTTTCCGTTTCATTTTGAGATAGGTATTTCATCACAATTACAATCACAAATTGAATTTGGTTTTGCATGTACATACTGTTGTCATTTTTCCATTAGTGATTTTTAGGACCCCATCTTCCTCCTTGGGAATAACCTCATTGACCCATGCTGTTCCAGCATCAGCCAAGCTTTGGAAGGCATGTGTGGCAAGCTCTGTGTATTCCTCAACCAATCCTTGTACATCAAACCAATATGGCTTCTCATCTGTCGGAGTGAAAATTTAATTTACACTATTCATGTTTAAACATCCAATCTTAAAAAAGATAAAATTGTAGTAAAGAGGATATAACTTTATTATAATGTACTTGATATTTACAAACTCAATCACTGAAGTAGCTGATGAAACAATTAATAGAACAAATCCTATTTTAATGAAGTGTTTTATATTCATTGTGAACATGAAGCACATTACTTAAGTTCAAATGATAACATTCAAATGATGACTTGATTTCATTATATACAGAAAGACAAATTAAATTAATATTCATAATGATCACCTCTTAAGAAGAAGCAAGCCTCCTGTGTTTTGTTCTTTGCTTCCAGCAGTGCCATAATGGCCTGATATATTCTAAAAAAAAAAAAATTAAGGAAATTCATAAAAAAACCCACTGAATTATTCAACATCAATAGACCAACAGTAAGGTATGTTTGGTTTTTATACAATTAATTAATTGAGAATTTTGCATTGATCACTTACGAAAGAACTCCTTTCCCAATGTTCATGATGGCACTTTTGGGATCCTTTGTAATAACCGAGAAACCATCAATGATATCTTTGATGGACTCGTAGATGATTTTTCCTTGCTGGGGAATAATCACTTTGATAGTCTGTTCAACTTGCTAAATAATGACATAAAAAAGGAACATTTTTTTAAATTCACATCAAATTTCAAAAACACTTTCAAAGTAATTTAAAATTAACACACGTAGTAATAAATCCAATAGTGCCGTTGTGCTGCTTTTACAGTTGGAGAAGAAATATAACAACTTACATTTACAAAGCCCATCACGTCGGATTTAATGTCATTGAAAAGTTTGCCAACTTTGTGTACAAAATGAACCATGGGTCTAAAAGCCGGAGGAAACATTTCTTCGTCATATTTTGCTAATTTTTGCATGGCTGTCACTGCAACAGTTCTCAGATTCAAGACCTAAGAAGGACAAATAAGTAGATTAGCATGCTTTATAGTGGAATCAGCCAGGTACCAAGAAGATTCAATTCTCGGCAGAATTTCTGCAAAATTTCATTTCAATTTTACAGCATAACACAGCTGTCAATTAATACATTCCCAAAGTGTAAGGTTAAAGCCTGACTGAAAACAGTGATAACATTTTACTGTGCAATTCAAGTGCTCACAAAATTTAAATACCATGTAATTTACACTTTTTTAAAAAATTTAATCTAAATATCTACATATATTAGAGAATTTAAAATTCTTGGAATTTTTTAAGAACTTTCTGTTTTTAATCTTTTAAATTCTCACCTTCTGTGGTAAATCAGATATTGCTGAGACCAGTTCATCGATGTAATCTTTGATGCTTATTCTTCCCTTCACCAAGTCTTTGAACAAATTCACACCTTCCTTCAATCCGGCCACAACCTGCTTGATTTTCTTGGAAAAGTTTTTGGCTAGCTTTATAGTCTTTTTCATTTCATTACCCTGTCAACAAAAAAAAAAAAGCCTTAATATACAATATCAATCCATCCATGGTACAGATAAAATAAGTTCCACTTATTTTAGAAAGAGAAACTCCGCATGGTAATTAATGAGGAAGACAAATGGTAGAAAAAGCAAGGTATAAAAACCACATCTGGTGCCAGAAAATTAGATGTACAGGTATATCTGATCACCTGTAAAATGTTAATGTTGTACTCTGCGCCTCCTTTAAAGCATATTCTTGCCACAAAAAAATCCAGGTTGATATTCATAAATCCCAAGTGCACTCTGGCGTAAGCCTCGTCATGGACACGAATTTTCACATGACCACTCAATGGAGCTAGAAATTAAATTGTTAAATACATTAATTTTGGTAAGATGCCATTTGAAATTTGATCTTTGATTTTTTTTCATAATGTACGAACATATCTTCACACACGTGCATATTAATTTAAAGCCTCTCTCTTCCTCAACATAAAAAACATAATTTCTATTCTGCTGTGCCAAAATTTTGAAATGTAATAAAGCAAATGGGCAATTAACTTTCATTGCAAGATTTCAGATACATAATTGAGTTGTTCCCCTTTTTTATAATCAATGCCACACTGACAGCATTTGATAATATAAGCGGCAAAATGTGCATGTAAAACTATCAATTTCTTTTTAAATACAAAAGATTAAACAAATCATCAAACTGCAAAGTAACATATTCCGAAATTGATTTCTGCATAGTAAGACTCAACTAATACAGTTCAGACACAGCTCATAAAACAACTTCCATACCAATTGACAAGTCTAGCAGGTTCATCATGATGACCCCAAATGAGGCTCCAATGTCAGTGGAGCCAAGCAGTTTTCTCCAGTCCACACTCGGGGCTTCCAGTCGAAAGTAGAGTCCATCCCAAATACTTCTTCTGGATCGTCCTGCGTTGTGTTGAGCAAGGTCCATCACCCCCACCCCATTGTCATAGGGATCATCCGCAACATATGAGGTGTTGCCCTCATGAGGAATTCTACAAGTTAGAGAAATGTTATAAATATAAACATGAGTTAATTACTTTATAACAGTATAAATAAAATCCTGTCCATCAATGAGGGTTTTAACAATATTTAATTATATTACAAATGTAATAAAATATAAGACAGAACCTGTTGTCAAAGGGAGCAATCATTTTCCCTTTAGGATGGGCCATGTAGAGTAATGAGGCCTCATATCTCACAGACTGCTCCTCGTCATAAATAGCAGCATACAACAAGGTCTCAGCAGCCTAACAAGCAAAACCAACATGTAGGATCATGCATCTCGCTTTCATGTTCTTCATGTTTATTAGGAATCATCAAATTTTGTTGTTGTAACTTTAGCTAATACATTAAATTTCGTCTGTGAATATTTACAAAACAATCCACTGGTTTTAATTTTTAAATTTTCATGATCATATCTCTAGCCAAAAATCCATTACCGGTATTCTTTGACAATCCAAGAAAACCTTGTCCTCCACAAAATGATAATATAGTTCATTATTACATACATGTTAAATCTCTTGAGGAAAATGTAGAAATTTTGCTGTTTCTCCTTTCTACTCCTCAGATTTTCAAAGTTAAATACTAGTAAAAAAAAAAAATATTCTCCAAAAAAAAAAAGTAAGGAGATCCATGAGAGAGAAAAGAAAAATTCTTTAAAAATTACATGGTCATGTTCATATTTCCTCAGGGCGTGGCATCCTGCTCTCTTGACCCACGGGGAGTTGGTGCTGTTGATATGGGACACAATGTAGTCATAGGAGTGGTCCAGTCGAGCATTGCCCAAAGTCTCCAGAAGAACCACTTTGTAATGGTCGTGCTTCTCTTTCTCTAAAGGAGCCATGGTTTCTCTTCTCTTCCTGTACAACCACGGATCTACAGCACAAGCATAAAATTTTCATTATCTTTCAATTATTTGTCTTTTTTAATTTTTTTTATTAAAAACCACAGTTTATGGGCCAACTTCTCACCATGATATCCCAGGAGCTCATGCACTTTGTCCACATTTCTTCTGGCTCTCTCTGGGTTGCCATGTTTACGTAGTTTGTTGCTCACAGAGCCAAGTGCCAGCATGCATCTACTCTGAGTGTCTTGTATGTAAAACTGGGGTGGGAATTTATCTTTGTGGAAAACTGCATCTTCCAGGGTTTGTAAAAGAAACTGGCAAAAGAAGATCAAGCTAGTCATTAAAATCAAATACAACTGGTGATATACAGAAACCCAGAGATTACCTCAAATCTGTGTATCTGATCTGAGTGATAAAACGAGTTTTATCAAAAATAATTATTCATTTTCAATTATTCATAAAAACAAAACCAAAAAAAAAACCTCTGCTTCATAAAGTGTATTAAGCTATGACGTTAAATCTCAATCAAGGTGTTGAGGATCTTTGAAACTAATAAAAGCTGTTTATAAAAACTGGGAGTCTTGATATGAGCAAAATACACTGTATGTAGAACCATTTTAACAAGGCCTTGGACTTTCAATAGGATGTAACTATCTATTTCTTGAGTCAAAACAAGTTAAAAATGATGCTGGCTTCAGGTGAAATATACACCGATTGAGTAGTCTTAGCTCAAAAGCCAGACAAATAGTGTTGAATTCAAAGAGGGATGGCTGAGTGGCCTACAATGAAATAGACAGGCCTACGTCACATTGCAGTTTGACACCAACTACCCAAAGTCCAAGCTCTTGTAAAAATGGTTCTATATCAACATTTAGTCATGTTATACTGTTTTTACCTCACTCGGTGGCTTGTCATTGGACACCACGTGAGTCAGCACTCTCTTGACATAGTCATGGTTGGGATTAGGACTCAGGAATATCTTCTCTGCTAGAAGTTTCTCTGCCAACTCTGTAGCTAGGACACCATAGGCATCTATCATGTTCTCCGTGGCAATTCTGTACTTTGCCACTCTGAGCATAAAATAAAACAGCATATTTTTAAGGTATTTCATACCGCAAAAAAGAGACAAATTTGAAAATTAAAAAAACTGGAATTACAGGCTCAAAATCAATGTAATCTTACGTTGGCTGAAGTTTGGTAAAATAAAAATGAGCGATGTTTATGATTTCCTCATCTGGGAGGATTTCTAAAACATCAACTATTTTTCTGAAGCACACAGTCTGTGCTGGGGCTCCTGGAATAGTAAATAAGATATCATACTCATTATTATATTCATCAAATGTTGACAGAAGAAATTTAAATCCAATGAACATCTATTTAGATAAATTTATGCTTAATATATAATCAACTTATAGATATATAAATGCATGAAAATGTTTTAGGCTTTGAAACCACAAACATTATCTTTAGGTCAGACAAAAAATGAATGATTTCCATAATACTCAAATAATACTCATATCTATATATATATGTGTGTATTTGATACAAACCCTGATCTGGTTGGTTCTCCATGCAGGTAAGATTCCCAACTATTTCCTTTCTTGCTTCTGTCACATTGAGATATTTCCTGCGAGGTTTTATCTACAAAGTGCATTTGTTTTATAGTTCCCGCTCAAATTAAAATTTCAAAATTATTTTTTCTCATTTCAATTTTTTTGCTGTTATTTTAGATTTTATAAATCAAAATCCTTTTGAGAATTTAGGAATGTACAGTACTTTCAATTAATAAAAATGAAAACTTTGATCATAAAAATATGATGACTTTTCAACAATAACCCACATTAAAAAAGATTGTAAAATAATTTAAATCTGTACTTAAATTGCAGCTATAGAAAGTGCAACAATTATTAGAGAATAAGAGCTATTACATTCCCCAGTTTAATGGATACAGTCAGCATGTTCTTATTGGGTTTCCTCCATTCTTGCTTGTCTACATGTCTGGTGAGGAAGTGAAGGTTTCCTTGACTTACATAGGCCATTTCAGGGTAAGCTACAAACCAAATACAGTTCTAGTAATCAATTTGCTTTTAAATTTTCATCCCAAAATTTTGACCAGATTGTCCAATATGAGATATGTAACATCTATCAGCACTTGCATACAAAGCAAAAAAACCAAATGCATTGAAAACCTCCCTTTAAGATCTAGAGTTAAACAAATATATTTCATCAAAATCTGATTGCACTTACTGGTAATGTACTGATCAAAGTTGCTGGATTTAATTAAATGACATTCAAATTCCATACATCATACATTTTTTTCTTAACAAGATGATCATGTTCCCCATGTTTTTTACCAAGCTGCTCCCAAACTCACATTTATTCAAAACAGATTAAACGTTTATCATTCCTCTGTGCTGAGAGTTATCTCCCACTTATTAGAAATTATTGTAGCTTAACTTAATAAATTGAAAAACGAGTTTGTGGATTTAAAAAAAATCATTTCGTAAATTAATTAGTACAGGTACAAGTTTTGTGTATATTAGATAATCCTGATTTCTGTTTGTGATATCTCTTCATTTTCTTTTGAAAAGTTAAAATACATGCTATTTCTTCATTGTATTACTTACCCATGGTACTAAATTCATTGACTGCTTTAATTTTTCTCATCCCAGCATGGGGATCAAACCTGAAAGCATGTAGTGATTGACATTTGAAATTCATGCACACATTCCATTTTTAACGTGGTTAACTACCGTATTATTTCTCAAATCCCCCAAAAAATCACTTGTCTATGATAGATAGCATGATGGATGAGAAGTTTATAAGTCAAATCGGTGAACAAATGTGCAATTTGGGATAAAAAATTACATTTTCAATGAGAGATGTTTGTTATACACTTATGCCCATATGGTGCACAAGTCCTTTATTATATGCAGAATACATTATGGGCCATATACATGGAAATGAAATTGACCTTTTTGAACTTATAATCAATAGGGGTCATCTACTGGAACTATCTGAGATGCATCAACCTATCAAATATGACGTGTCTAAGCTACAATGTTTTAGAATTATAGGTTCCCAGATACTCTTCTGATAAATCTGCATACAAATTTTATTTCAGTATGCATTGTGCAAAGAAAATGAACTGAAACTGCAAGTAATTGGAATTTTCTTGGAAGTCCAAGAGCTCTGTCAAAAATTGCTTGATCATAGAATGTGCAACCTCTGCAAAGAAAACGAATTGAAGCTATTGGTGGACCGACTCAACGACAGTTTCAAAGCAATATGCTGCACCTTCTCCAAAAGGGGGCCAAAAAATTTAATTCAGCAATGTGAACAACAAAAGCCCCAGGCAGATTCAAACTCATGATTTGCGGTTCATAAGCCCAATACTTAAACCCCTGTGCTATGATGATATTAAACCAAACTGATGATACGAACAATTTAAAATAAAACCTTTAAATCACAATCTTGTGACATAGTGTCTTAAAAAGTATAAGTGTAGTGAGGTTCCTTTTAATCTATTAATTCAAATTTTAATTACACCCAAGAAAAGGACAGAGAGAGTTCAGTACACATGGACTGATATTTGTAATAATAAAGACCATAAATAACCCATCAATGGAGGTAAAAAGCATGCCAAGGATAGACAGTGATAATAATTTAAAGGCTTACCCTGGCGGTGTTGTTGGCGATTTAAAGCTCTCATCAATAAGGACACTGTGAATTGTCCCCAAGAAGTCATGATAGTGCATTGTCTGGGGGGAAAAGAAAAGAATGAGAAGAAAATAGTGAATAATAATTATGCATCTATCTACATTCATTCATGGATCAATGTTCAGATAAGAGATAAAATCTTGGCATATGATTCCTAGCTTCCACATCAAATAAAAGCACTTCTACTAGACTATAAAAAAGTTTTGAAAAAAGCAAGAATGGTGTTAATTTTTTTTGGTCATAGCATGGGTCTCCCAAGTAAAGACCAGAAATTTTAGCTATTTTGTGATGAAAATTTTTCTGCTGTTAAAGGGGTGACAGTAACTAACTTCCCTTGAATGGAACACCATGCAGTTTGTCACAGCATTAAATGCACATCTCAACAAGATCTGATGTGATCTTGTGTGGTCTGTTTAGCATAGAAAACTTGCCAAAATATGTGTTAAAGGGATAGGGAGTTTCTGGAATTGTTTACAAGCCTAAGCTCTTCTGAAAATTAAGCTGGCCTCTAGTGACCTTTCGGTTAGGCTGGCCAAAATGTCTACGACCACTAAACCCATGCTCTGACTGGCGACAGTCTGGCTGGTCTGAAGTTACCTTGCTGTAGTTGGCCCTGGCATACTGCACTGGATGGCCATGACGAATTTTGGTAAATTTGAGACCTTCCTGAGAGGGAGCTACTGTGTAGGTTGCATTGTGTTCACCTGGCAAAATTAAAAACCAAATGTAATATGTACATAAAACTCAATGTAAGTTGATATAATTTGATGGCCTTGAATTATCAAAAATTCAATGTTTAGTATGATTTTCAATATAGGGTGATTTCACCATGCATCGGACACCTTTGGATTTTTCCCTTTGTTCACGCATCAAATATCGTCCAAATATAAATAAAACTTGTTTTAAAAGTTGCAGGTTTTCCCCTTGCTTAATTATTGAAGAAAAAATTGTGAAATTGTTAAAAATGTAGAAAATAAAGCAAATTAATGAAGCGTTGAACTATTTCACCATGGATCGGACAATATTTACCAAGCATCGGACAGCTATAGCAGTGCAGTAGAGATTAAAAATAACAACATTTTCTGGTTTTAATGCAAAAATACAAAGGTTCGGAAATATTAATTTATTCAATTGCAATTCATATTTCTTTTAATGTAAGTCCTTAAATCTACATATAAGAATTTAGACTAGTGCTTCTGTTTAAAGGAATATTTATCATAAGGGGTTCTTTATCGTGCCAGCTCCTACAGGAACTTTGGACTAAAAAGGGTGTGTCCGTAAAACTCGATTTTTAAGTGGTTTGAGGAAAATGTTTGTATCAATTATTTTTTAAATTTATATTTTACTTCACATTTAAAGTATATCACAAGGAATGGGCACATAATCTCCATATCATTAGAAAAAATCATGCAGTGAAAACTGTCCGATGCATGGTTAACTTTTGTCCGATCCATGGTGAAATGAACATATGGTGCAATAATGACCTTGACATTAATTGTTCAAATTTCTTGGACTTATTTTAATCAAATTTTGTTTCAAAACTTACTTCTTTCTAATTATTTTAGGCAGAGAGTGCATTTTCACTAATTCACAATCAAACGCACAACATTCAAATAATGCTTTAGTGTAAAATCTTCGTAACTAAATTTTCAATAATGGCGTATTTGATGTCATTTTACGATGTCTATATTGCTATTTCTTTGACAATGTGACTGTCAAATTCTTAATAATGATAAAGTTCTTTTGTTCTAATTCAGGAATATACGACATGAGCGCATGCACATTTATTTGTATATTTATAAACAAAGTTGTCCGATCCAAGGTATGTGTCCGATGCATGGTTAAATCACCCTACATGCCTATACTAAATAAATTATTCTGTTACTCTGACATTACGTATATACATGTCATGTTTTACTAAAATACTGTTTATTTCAATATTTACACATAAAGATTTTTACCAAACACCATACACCAACTTAATCCTATTCAATACTAGTTTGTACTATCCAAAAACGAAAACTCAGACTTCAACATTTGGTACCAGTTACGATCATTTGGTTGATTCATTATTTCTCTACACGTACCCTCGTGTCCATGTTCTGTAATATGGTAGGTGAATCCTTCATTTCCAACCTTTCCTGGCACCTGAAATGAAGATAAACATTAAAATTCAATGCTCTCAAACATGATTTTTCTATGAATATAACCTTGGACAGATGTACTAAGTATACATGTCTTTGATATAACTTAAAGAGATTGTAGAATTAAAATGTAATGCAGTATAAACTAGTCTAAGACAAATTTTTGCCAAGTATCATTTCTTGGCAGTGCATTATTACGTCATTTTCAGTGAAATTTTGATTTGTTCAACAAATATAAAATGACATAACAAAGCACTGGCGAGAATCGGTGGAGCTATTCGACCAAACCTGGTCTTCTGCCAGTATAGCAGTTTGGATCATGATCGATGCACTTTTGGACAGAAAAACAAAGGCATTATACCTCTCCCTCTTCATGCAGCCTCGATGCAAACAAAGCAGCGAAGCCCTTCTTGGAGACAATGACCTCCTCGTCCTCTCCTGCAGGGTGATAAACATGAGTTATCTCCCCTCGAGGTGAAATCACGAAGGAGAACCTGAAACACGCAATGCAAATTGAATTTGACATTTTAATTCATATTAAGGCAGATACGACTCATTGGATTCCATTAACAACTTAATTTGGTAGCATTGATAACACGAGTTAAACCAAAACCCCTAACGTTATCTGTTTCCTAAAGTCTCCGGCCCCGGGCAAAATTCTCAACTAACGCAAACGGGAATTTGGCTCTTAGGTTAATAAAAATGTCATTTGCTGCTCTGTCTTGAAACTATATAATTTATTACTTTTTGTGGGGTTAGTCTTTTCCATTTGTATAGATCTTACCGTTTAACGTTTGCCACATGATTTTATCGCATGGTCGGGATGCTGATTAATCACGTGACAGGAAGTAAGTGGGGCATACCATTAATTTTGGGAGGGGAGGTTTCAACGATATAGCCTATTTACTTACCATTTTGAAAAGTCGTAGTCTGCACCCTTTACATCTGAAATAAAAATATCTTAGATGATAGTAAAAATTCTTGAATTTGACAAAATATATGTACATATTCATATATCGATGTCCGTTACACGATCGAACTATACTGTAGGCGCCATTGTAAAAGTACATGTACCAGAGACAAATTAAACAATATTTAACATTTTGTTTAGGCAAAAAAAAAGCACCATTTTGTTGAGACTTGCAAACCAGTAACTGGTGCTTTAACCTTAAAGGAATGTGAAAGAAAATATCCTTAAGATTATCATTATTGTGCAGCTTGATTTATTGTTTATCTTGAAAAAAAGTGCTTCACAAAATGGAGATACGACTCTCCCCTGCTGGCTCCTCGAATAACATTTTCGAGTTGTCCAAAAATTGTTACAACGGAAAACTTACTTGGATCATTTTCAGGTGCAAGATTGAACGTGTGCACTTTCAGCAGTAATTCCTGTCCCTCGGCTCTTTGTTGTATATTTGTATAGCCGACCTAGAATAAAATTCACACATCAATAAATGATAATAAATAATAATCATGTTGATATTTTAGAATATTTATTCGAGCAAATAACAATCTAAATTTATTAATTGCATATTGGAGACCCCATGGCCTGAGTCACCTAGTAAATAAAAAAAAACCCAGCTGAATAGAAATTGTAGTAATCTAAGGCGGTTTTCAATTTTTTTGCCGTCTAGTCTGTTCCATGTCAGGGCGTCTTGAGTGGAATTAGGGAGGGAAAAAGGGAGAAAAAGAATTTAAAAACCTCTTTGGTGTCAACTTCAACATTTATTCATTATTGTTTAGCCCAGATCCATAAAAATCTCCAACAAACCAAAACGAGTTTTTCAGACTTTTATACAGGTATACTTTGCATGGAATATATTAATATACATTCGTAAACATGAGTTAGGTACATGCATCAGCAGCAATTCTGATTCCAAATGACGATAGTTTACAATTTAAAGTCATATAAAGTGAAGAAATCAATAATTAAATACATGAAGCTATTGAGTAACTAATGGCATTTTAGCAGCATGTACATGTACAGAGAAAAATTCATAAGATGAAAGATTAAGTGTTAATAAACATATAAAATAAAAATCAGTTAAAATACATTGCATTAGCTGTCATCTCTGACTGTGCCTCAGGTAGGATTAAGGTGTTTTTTAAACAGTTCTCGAAATAGAGGGAACTTTTTTGTGGTAATGAACAAGTTCTGAAAAAGTTAATTTACACAAAAAAAAATAAAAATAGTAAGAAAGATTTAATTTATCACAGTAACAGGGTAAAATACGACAAGAAAAGAGAGAAACACTCCATCTGATGCTGACTGGTTTTGTTGGTAAGAAATAAATTTACACGAAAAGCAAAGTAAGATATAAAAAAGTAGTTGTACCTTAACCATGCAATAAAAGAAGTTGTTTAATTAACTAAGGTGCTTTTTTTTTCTTTTTTAGAAAAAACAAATAATAACTGCCGGGAAATAAAAAAAAATTAAAAAAATCAAATTTTTTATGAAGATTGAAATTGAAAAGAAAAATATACAACTATTAAAAGCAACGTGCTTAAAAAATTAAGTTTCTAGAAACTAGAATTCTTACATTTTCAACTTAACAAAATTACATTACTCGGAAGATTGTATTTCTGATAAAAACCTCGATCTATTGTAGATTTTGCGATGGATATGTATTCATACAGTAAATTTTCTTGAGCAGTCACAGAAAATCTAAAAACACCATAGTAACCCCCCCCCCCCATAAAATAATCAAAACAGAATATTTTGCGTGTTTTAGAAATAAATATTTTCTTTATGTTTTTAAAATTTTAAAATTTTATGAAATACAATTGAAAGTATATCAATTCATCTTTGTTCCTCAGAGAGTGTCTCGCTTTATGTTTTCTCCATTGCAGTTTTATAACACTAATTAAGTACAACGACATACCACATTGAATCAAATTAACGAAACCGTATAGATCATACATGTAATTAATGTTTGTTCATTGTCCTTTATATAAAAATGCTAACATATGAAAAGTTCGCGAAGAATTCGATTTTTGTTTATAGGCGAGATTTCTAGAACTTTTCTCGTGTCGAAAGTTTTTTTAATTGATTTATACTGTATATGACACTTTAGTTAGTTAGTTATATTAACCCCTTTCTGTAAAAACATGCATTTTATTGTAAGTAGTTAAGGTATTAATAATTGAATAAACAACATTCAGGATTCAATTAAAGGATTAACTACGGATTTTTCAATTTACAAATTAAAATCAAAACTTCCATTCGCTTAATTAACGGTTTTTGTTACGTCGCGTGGATGCGATCTTCGAATCGTATCGAAAACCGGGGGGCCGATTGAAGTTCTAATATTTTAATTTGATTGCGGATTTCTTTCTGACCCGGGTAACATCAAAGGGTTCTTGCAATACACATTGTCGTGCATATATTCGTTAAATCAACAAAGCCTTTTTGTGATAATAATTGAGATCCGGCAAATGTGATAAAGAAAGTTCGCTTTTCTTTCGCCAAAATAATAGATCCAGGTCATAATTGGAAAAGAGCAGAGGGGAAGGACTTTCAGCCTTGGCAAACAAATACCGTTTGCTATTTTCGGGGTGATCTTTATAAGCTTTTATTCACTTTCTTCTTAATCATTTTCATACATCGCAAATAACAAAACATACAGACATTATGTTGGCTAGTTATGTATATATGTATATCTTAAAACATCTGAAAATTGCAAATATTACCTGACACAAATATTTTTTTTTTTAATTGTCTTTTTTTAATTTTACTGTTGATATGCCTTTTTGTTTCAAATTTATGTTTTACAAAATCGACCGACCTATATTTTCAAAACAAAATTTAAAAATATGAAAAATAAAAGTTTTTGTGTTGAGTCAGGTAAATGAATTTTTGTCAAAACATCATATTCATAAGAAAAATTTAAGGTCTAATAAAATGAGACTTGAACAAGCTTTCGAAGAAGTAATTTACATTGTTTCATTGGATATTTACAGTGTATTTTCAGAATCTTTTTGGGTGAGGGTGGGTTGCTGAATTCTGTTATATTTTCAAATTTGTACGATAATGTGTCTTTTTCTTACTTCGATCTATACGGACTTAGTCTATATTCTTGGGAAGGGGGAGGGTCTTGAATAAATACTATGTAACTAAAAAGCTATGGCCTCATTTTGCAGAGTGATATGGTAAACCATTGCCACAGGAAGGATACACAGCGTTAAAGCAAACTTGGGAGGAGTGGGAGAGGAGCTAAATAAATTTTTACTGTTGTTTATTTTTTTTTTACTCTGTTCCCTTCCAAAGAATTACCCCCCCCCCCCCGAGGCAAAACCATTACGACCAGTAAACAGAAGCAATTTTGTTCGGCGGTTGGTCTCAGAGAAGACTACATGTACGTCACAATGTTAAATGGAAATTATTTTGTAAAGATTGTTGGTTTAATATATTTTGACATGCTCGAAATCAAAAGATCAACAGAAACGCATAATGGTAAATAGGTTAGAAAATATTTTCACGAGGAATCTACTGATCGGTCCATTAGTATCAACAAATCGCACAATAACACCAATATCTAATATGTTTTATTTGAGATGTGTGGGTTCACCGTCTTGTTGTATTGATCTCCCGCTAAGGCGATTTGCCGATGACCGCTTCGCGTCAAGAGCAAATTAAAGTTCGTAATCTGATTTTTAAAAAAATTTATTTCTGTTTAAAACCGAAATTTATAACAAAAATTGCAATTAAAACATCAGTTTTAAAAGAGAGGGGATCTGAAACAAAACAAAAAATTGCGGTTATTCAATATCTATCTGCTTGATGATACAGGATACCTTGAATACATCACCAAGTGACCATTGCACGTCACAAATTGCTTGTCTGTGCGGGGTTTTCGTATGGGGCATTCGTATGGTTATTATTTAGTTGGTTGGGCGTTTGCATTTTTTATTTTGTACTCTTGTATCTATGTTATATTGATTTCATCAATGGTCTAAATTTTTTTAAAAAGATAAGCTGAATCGCAAAAAGTATTTTGTCATTAAACCCATATACAAGATAGAGACACTGTTGTTTGATTTTGTTTTCCCATCATAATGCGAAATTTCACAGTCGGCGGAGTGGTCGGGAGGGGGGGTCCAATACATTAACACACTTCATTCTGTATAATGAACACATGATTTTTAAAAAATACACTGATTTCCAGATAAATGAAATCGAAACGAAAATAACCCGATCAACTTGCAAATAATTGTTTAAAAGTTTACACAAAAATAAAATTAATTTGTATTTACACGTTTATGTAAATGACTACATGATTCCTTGTTCTACTAAGCAAGTCGGGGATGGTATTTTTATGGTCATAATACGACAGGTATTTGTTTGTTGTCATTGGTTACGCCATTTGTTTCTAGGATCCATGCTCAAACCAAGGCACTTCAATTTGTACCCGGATTTAAAAAAAAGAAGTATTTTCTCCGATGTCAAACAATATGTTTTGCTGCAATTTCTCATTTGATCACACATTATGTGTATTTTAAATTTCGGATGAAATGAATTCGGGATGTTGTTACATACACAAAAAGGAAAAAAAAATCGTCGCACACAATGCAAGTTAATAATCAATAGAAACTGACTACAAAGAAAATAAGTCGATATATCTTCGATTCACTGAACATAAAGATTAATACTCTTTTGCACTTTTCATCCTAGTTTATACTTGTTACAGACCATGTATTATCTTAACAATAGCATCAAGAAGACCCCTTTATATTTTTAAAAGTTTGTTCAACTATTCAGCAACTGCGTAAATAAAATGACGAATACTTGATGATGTAACTTGTTTCATGTTTTATTTACGCGAGTGTGTAATTTATAGATTTTTATTATATTCTATTTACTATCTTTGATAAATTATTAAACCTCTTTACAATTAATGTATTGAAGTGGTGATTAATTAAATGATATATTAATAAGATTAAAAATGTATGCCATTGGCGAAAAATTATGTTGAGTGCAATTTTTAGCATGCATCTTATCTACCTTCTCTTGCTCCTTTTTTTTTAACTATTGTATTGTTTATTAGTCAACAGCTGTACAGCTCATAGACATATACAATTAATATACACATGTTACAATACATATGCTGGTCACTTGAAAAAAGGCAAGTTTATACATGAAGTTTTCCGATTACAAAAGCATTCTTAATAGATTTACCTAAATTGCACAAATCCTTTACATTTTGTGTTGACAATAATAGAATTAATTAAAAGACAGAGGGTTTAATATAATAAAACTAAATGTAATGCTTATTGATATTGTATCAATATGTTAAGTATGCATTAAATTAGACCCTAATTAACATTACACTTGTGTACTTTTTAACGCCAGTTTACATTTTTTTTGTGCCTCCTGTATCAACGTATAAAAAATGGTTTTCAGGTGTGATTTGTTAAACTACAAATAATTATTTTGTAAAGAAAAATCTTTATATTTTATTTTTTTGGGGGTATTTTTTTTTATTTAAAAGAGATGCAATGATAACCGTCAAAAATAACCACGTCCATCGAGGTTTCTTAATCAAACCGTCGTAATATCTGATTATACAAGGCAGACATATAAGGACAAGTTTACGAATCTTAGTTATTTCTTCAGAAGGAGTTCAATCCCTGTCCTATTATCTATAGCAACGGTCCGTTCTTGTATTGTTTTGGTTTTGTAATTGTCCGCACCGTTATACCCTTAGGGCGACAAACGGGTGACGAAAAAAATGAAAGAAAACCCTAACGTCACTGACAATGTAGATAAAAGCTTGTCCTTTTGTGTTTGTTTGTTTTTTTCCCACAACTCCTGAAGTGTTGTTTTCTATCAAAAGAGGGGAATCGATACAGACAAGAAAACTGCAAAAACAACAACTATCAATTTAAGAACAAAATGTAGCGGGTTTGTCGCAAAACAAGTCGCCATTGATGAATAACCGGTACCTTCAAAATTTAAATTGAAGATAAAAAAAAAAGATATACACGTATAATTACTTATTCTTCCGATAAATGACTTTGCAGTTATTCAAGTTTCATCACAGCGTGATAAAATTATTTTTAAAAGAAATTTTTAAAAACTTTAAGACTTATGATCGCAGTGCAGCGAGAATCGTTCGAAGATTTTGTAAGGTCCCCATGAAAACATATTTCCTGAATTTTTAAACGATCATATCCAAGAAATACATGTACATGTGAACATAAGACTCTCAAAATATTTCGCATATTTCCAGATATACAATATTCACTATTCAAAAGACAGGTAAATACTATACTTTATGGTGCTTTTTTAATTTTACCCATCGTATGTTTGATACCGAACGTCTTAATCAAATCATTTGAATGTCAGTTTCGACTGAGTTGTTAAATGACAAACGGTAAGCGCGTTTACTATCGATACTGTGAGCTGTTGGTATCAAATAGATCTGTTTATCAGTACTTAGTTATTCTGTGCATCGACAGCAAGAGTCAGAAGTCCACTTATAAATATCTATCTGTTAGAGGATCGTACATATTGACACTTGGCTGCAACCAAAGATGATAACTGTCGTTCACTAATATGTATATTAATTGGAAATTATTATGTATTAATTTTTGGGAGTTGATTTTTAATCAACTCTCCTATGCAGTCACGCGGACAAACCGAAAGTGAAACAGTGTTTGGACCTCAGCACAAATCATTGCTCCTGACAAGACTTAGTTCTTGAAATTAATTGATGAATTCGATGTAATGTATGCTAAAGCATTGTTTTTCAAGGAAACTTATTTACAAATACCTTAAAAATAGTCAGATTTTAAATGATACGAACAATTTAAATATATTTTGTAGTCGTATGTATTCCTACGCCAGAGTTCAATATAGTCTCGTTCAACTCGACGCTCGGCTGTCTCCGTAAACCCTTGTCGGAGATTTACGGTGTCAGCCGAACGTTTGGTTGAACGAGACTAGAGTTCAATATTGCTTGGATCCATACAATTTTCGAGAAATATTTCTACCACTGATACAAAGTTTGATTGAATTAATTTTATCTTTAAAAATTATTTAACATGATTCATATGGAGGTTTCTCGACATTCTAGTCGAAAAAGTTCATTTCAAAAATTCATATTATAAAAATATGCGTAATTCAAATTAGAAACTACGTATACATGTACTTGTCATGCAAAATAACATATCATTGATTTTAAAATAAATAAACATCGACAAAATCAACTCCCGTCAGTTCTTCAGTACTTTGATTATTAATTGTTGATGAGTAGTTGACTATATGTACACATTAATAAATGGAAATTGTGATTAAGTGAAAAACACAATTTTCGTGGTTGTTTAAATATGATGGACATTAAAAAAAAAAGGGGGGGGGTAGAAAGAACGATGCTAGATGTTAAGACTTACCTTTGCTTGCACAACAAATTTTCCAACATCGTTGACGGTGGAATGGCCATTGAAGCTATAAACATACTCATAGCCCGGTTTGAAGTTTATGAAACGTCCCTCGTTGTTTGGGATGAGGAGGTACAGCACAAAGGCTACCAACGTCCCGACCCTCCAAGCGCCCATGCTAGGGTCACTTCTACTTTCTAGCGATATTTAGCAGTTTTAACAACAATCACAGATATCCTTCACAGATTCCAGTTTATCGCACGAAAAAAAAGAAGATAAAAAAACGCTCTACCATACACGTATTTCAACACTACTACTGTCAATTCTCCATCCCCCCGAAAGCCTTTATAAGTTTACGAAGTCAAAGTTGACTGGTCAGGGCCATTTAAACGAGGAGGCATGATATATAATTCTGTTAACAGTATTGAACACGTTTTAAAAGAAAGTCTTTCATCTGTGACCTAAAGCAGTTTGATGATTTAACTCAGCCTGAATGACGGAGATTTTTTTTTACTTTAAATAATGAACGTTTTCGATTAAAAAGAAAAAAAAATGTCCTTAAGCTATAATTATTTGAAATCACTGTCCCGGAGGGTATGAAATGCGTTAAAGATACAGCAATTATGATATGTTCATACTATATGGAGTTTATTTATGAAATGATTGGTCTTTTTTCCACGTGATATGCAACATTTTAAAATCAAAGAGATTACATATATTTGTAGAATCCAGAGACTCTTCATTTTGTTTACTTTAATAACATTCTCCGATGATCTTGATTAATGAAATATTTAAGCGTAGGATGTTCGTTAAAGTGCCATTGATTCTATAGTATATCGATTTCATTCAGCTTTGCATGCACTGCGTGTATTGTACTTTCTTACACTAAGCTGAGGGCGGTCAAGGAAGAAGCACGTATTTATCTCATGATCTTCAATAAAAAGGTGATACCGGCAAATTGTGCATTTATACTGTCATAAGCAATAATTTAGTTGCGAGCGGAATTTCCAACAAGGAAAGTCCGATGTAAAACATTTTTATTCCACAAAAAACGATGAGTAGAAACCCAAAATTACACACTACGAAAAAGTGATTACGTCTTGTAAAAAAAATTATATAAAATACCGATTTAATGTAAAAATCGAAATTTTATACAGGGGTCTCGATAGTAGTCGCTGATTCCTTTACATTCCATACATAGATACACACGAGCGTACAAGCAACAAGACACTATAAATTTGTTGCTAGGGATATATACATGTACAAGTAATGAAGTTGCCATGGTAACCGAGAAACAAAGATGAAAAACCTTAACTTATAGAATGTTAGCATCATGGTTAAAACTGCTGAAAATTTTAAAATTTGTTAAATCTTTCTCAAATGAGTTACTTATTATAAAACTTCGCTTCTGCGTCAAAGTTTTTACATCAACCATATCACAAAACCTAAAAATAATATAAAACATTGAAATATAAACATGTTGGGGGTCATTCTTGATTTTAGCAATATTTAGTTAAATTTAATGTCCTTGCTGTTTTAAGTGAAAACTGCAGACTTAATTTATTGAAAAATAGATAAATTGTTGATATGAAAATTCAACAGAAGAATTTCACGCAGAATTCACGCAGAAAATCAAAACAAAGCATCTTTATTTTTGTCAAAATTTAACTTCATTTGTTTTCAAGTTAGGAACACGTTTTGTCTTCAACAATTTTTATTAAAGTGTTATGATACGTTTCTGAATAAGATCCAATCAAACACATGTATGGCTCAGAATTATATTTAAACTTTCCTTATTTTATAGTTCGTTACCATAGCAACAGTTTTCAAATTGAGCTTAAAAGTACGTACGCAAATTTATATTTCTTCATATATACATGTAGTATGTTTTTTTTAAATTAAGACCCAGAAAATGACGGATAAAAATGAAACTTGAAATGAGACATTAAAAATTAGCACTATTTGCAGGAATTCAAATAAACCAGTCAAATTCAAGTTCTTTATTCCAATTGACAAATATCTCATAGGTGAACAATGTGTAAATGTGCATATTAAATACAGAAAATTAGCAATATACAAAGGATACATAATCAATTGTGATTATTTACCTAAAGAGTTCGATGCTTGTTTGTATAATATAAATATTCTTCTAAATAATATAAATATTCTTCTAAATTACACAGTTCTTAAGAATTTATTTGAAGTAGATAGTAACTGCATCACTCTATAGACACTTGGTTTTCAAAAAATATCACATTATGCTATCACTAGTTCCATAATGCGTTTATTTTCCGCAATCCATTTGTGCGGTCATTCATTCTCTCATTCATTCATTTGTTCATTCGTTCATTCATTCATGGAAAGTTTTTTCAGTTTTATTGCGCACTATGATTTCACAAAATGAATTATCACTGAATGAAATTGACACACATGTACATATACTTGATTCAATTTATGGGAATCAAGAATTATACTTTATAAAATGAAACGAGAAAACTGATATCAGACTACCTCTTTAAAAACGTTACCTATTTTTTATATATACATATAAAATAACATGAGAAGACTCATAAAAATCTCGAACCTAGGAATTAAGTAGATCGTGACACATAACATTCAAAGGGTGCCGCATTCAATTTTGTTTATTTTTTTATAATGGCACATTGAATTTGAATGGCTAAACAATTTGTCTCTGCACCACTTAATGTTCATCGAAGTTGAAATTGATCAATAGTTCGACAGATCTCGTTCAAGGTTCGGGTTTTTCCAGATGACGATTAGTCTACAACACTTTGGTTACTGAGCTTACATGCATTATTGATGGAACAAAAGATAAAAACTTTTGAAACCATCAAAACTTTGTTGTAATTTATTGAGCGTGTACGGTTGAACGATATATTACAAGTACACCTCATCTCCAAGAGGTAATAAAATATATAATATGTAATTAATGCAAACGATAATCACAAAAGATAACGAGATTGCAGGATAGTTAAACGTACACCTTTTATCATTCATTTTTTTTTTAAATTTCGTTCCCGCTGTGATTTTAACAATTTGTTAAAATCACCGCGAGAACGAAATTTAAAAAAAAAGTGCACCCATGGAGAAGAATTTCACCACTTCATGAAATGGTTTTAAATGCTGGTTGGCAAAAAACTGCCGACATAATTGATTTGCAAGAACTTGTATTTCATTGTATATACTATGGCATGTACTAAAATTGTCAAAATAAAGTTATAAAATCATACTCCTTTTGACCTTTTCGCAAAGAAAATGAATAACTTGTGAGTATTTATTGATTTTTTGGAAATTTATATATCTACATTATACTGATTTCAATGGTAAAGTATGAAAAAAACCTTGGGTTCGATGGTGTAACGGATAGGAACCCATTCTATTCAAGTCCCCGTAGGTTCAAATGTGACCGATCAACCATTGTTCAGCAATGGGTTGTACTACATAGCTAGTCTTCCTAGCAAACTATACTACAAGCTGACAAGGTGTTTTTTTTAAACTTCATTTACATTATCCCATTGATCTTAATTTTTTGTCAAAAGTGATTAATTTACAGTTATTACTCGGACAAAGATAAAAGAGTATTGCCACATACGTCTGCGAGGCAGAACCTTCTGATTGGTTTACTGCTGGTCTTAAATCTACAAACCTATAAAAAATTGTAATTTCTTAGATATAATCACGAAAAGTCACAAAAGTCCGACTCTGAAGATTTCATTTTTACCCCACAAAATCTGTAGAATCCAGGAGCTTCTGGACGCTTCGCCCTCCTGGCCCCACCATGGATTCGCCATGGACCTGCTGCCTATATACAACTGCATGGCGCCCGCTTTAACTCCAAATCCCGGATCCAGAAAGGTAGTAACAAGTGTCTTCAAATTCTCTTGATGTGGAAATTCACGCAAATGTATTGGTTACAAGCTGGGGATATAAGTTTAATATATTCTATATCTGTAGTGCGTTTGATGTAACTGTAATTAAGTATATATGAATATGTAAAAAAACCCACCAAAAATCCCACACAATGCAGAAGAATCAACCGCAAAGGACAAATTAAGTCTGAAATTGGTACCTTATGTCATAGTATATTATTATACTTTCATATTAGATACTGAAATCTGGTTGGTTTAGACGCAGTTGGTAATCCGTTCTATTACCCTCAGCGTTAGCAACGCACTTGGCAACGGGTAACACAACGAATTGTTACATGCGCGTAATACAGACGTTGCTAAATGACAGAAAAAAACATTTTTGCTTGTATTTGCTATCTCATTGTGTGTTTTTTCCCGTACTATATAAACCTTTAGACGAAATACTTTAGATTTAAACATTTATGCAAGAGGCCATCTATAGAAATTAAAGGAGTGGATTTAAAGAGCTTTCCCCCCATCGTTCTTAGATTACAAAAACACAATTATTTAAGTGGTTGGTAATTGAATAAAGACACCATTTGTCAATTAATTTTATCAGTAAATATGCAGAAATGTAGGTGTTCTCATTATGTGTTTCTAAAGACCCACCCCCCCCCCAAAAAAAAAAAAACCAAAAAAAACCCACATACACACACACACACACAAAACAACCACTATATCATCAAAGGTACATGTGCTTATTCTGTTCGAATCAACTTATATCATAATTAATATGCAATCGATTTATATTCGGTCTACAGATTTTTGCGACATCCATAATATTTGTACGGTAAATCAAACATTCATTGAGTACAAAAGTCTATCATGATACATGTAAATGCGCATTTCAGAATCTGTAAATCTTTTTAAAACTATTTTTTAAAAGCGCAATTGGAAAAGTGCACACGTTCTTTAGATATTGCAGAAAGGAAAAAGTGCGAAAGAGAATAAAGGAATATTACAAAATTTTGAAATTGGCAATACTATGAATTATAATTACATATACTTGTATAAAAACAGATATAGAAATCAAATCTACAACCGACGTGGCAAAATGTGCAGCCATTTAAAATGAGATTCCCAAATTTCAACATTTAACAAAAAAGCAAAGAAAAGTTTCAACACAAGTTATCACATGTATGCATCTGTGAAAAATACAACAATCAGCAAGAGTGCAAAAAAATTAATACATAAAAAATTGAAATATAAATTTAAAACTTAAACGAACAACCAGCTGAAAAGTAAAGGTATTATCATTTAAATCAGAAAGTAGAAAACTAAATATGGATTTTACCATGTAAGAATTTTACGTTGAAACCCTTTGCATTGCTTAAAAAAGCTATTGGTGAACGTTTAGGGTTCTGTCATGTTGTAAATTTTAAATTTACCGGTTAGCATTAAAGTTGTCATGTTGTAAATTTTGTATTTACTGCCACCCGGTATTTCAAAATTTACAACACGACAGTTCCGCAAAGAAATATTAACATTTATATGCGCTTTTGGTTTTCTGTTCTAAAAATCTGAAGAGCACAAAAGCATGTATGTACCAGTAAAGAGCCATAGCAATAATTAATGTGACTTCTTTTTTTTATTTCTAATAAATGCATTTGGCTAAAACTGGTTGAAATAAAGATGCCAATATTTTACATGATATGACAACATGCCTAGAGGGGTGTCAAAGTTCGGTGAGGATTGACTCCCTAACATTGCCTACCTTGATTGTAAACGCAAACGTTCTAGATCTGTTCGAGGTACGATCTATCACCTACAATTTATACCGAATTCATTTTATAAAAAAAAATAATTCAAAGAAATATAGATTCGTTGTTACTTCAAACGAGACTTGGATGCAACAAAATACAAAATATCTTTTTGACTTCATTTTTAATGCCTGTAGAAATCGATAAACTTCAAATTGGCGAATAAGAGAAAGGCAGAACTCAACTGCATTTCAACGCGCACTAGTTTAACAAAGAATCGAATAACTCTACAATCGCAGTACGAGCGTGTCATAAATAAATCAACAAAGTAATATACATGTACTTAATAATATTTCAGTGAACTTAATTTAAATCTTTTGATTTGGTCTGAGCATTTAAAGAAACACAGATGAAACATTGAAACGTGTTAAATGTTAAAACCAAATATTGATATTTGAATTGTTTTCATCAAAAAACCTGTTTAGCTCTGATTATCACCTGAACCATATAGTCATTGCAAAGGATAAAACTTATCCTTTATCCATGGCCTGGGTGCATATAGTTTATTAAAACTGAACGCCACTGTCAGTGACGAAGCAATAAATACCATTATTTATACTCAAACAATCGCACCAGGGTTAAATGGATACATCTAGTTGTTGTTCAACCCATGGGCCCATTTCTCGAAAAGAGTAAGATTAGTTTGACCCAGATGCTGATTTTACAACCAGGGGAAACTTATTCGGGACTAATCTTTGTCTTGCTCGAACATTTTTTTTGCACATACATTGTAAATGATTTTAAAATGAGGCCGAGGGAGACGAAAAAAATTGGAAAGAGACGCCACAACAGACAAAACTTCAAATAGGTGTACCAATCGTTTAACAATTGGACTTAATTAAAAAATTCAATTCAAGATGAAATCATTGCAATTAATGATGGGATTATATCAATTAGATTTTTGTTCAGCTTATTTTCCCAATAAAGTTAAAATGAAATAAAACTTAAAATTATTGCATAAACAGGTCCATTAAAATGACTGAAATTACACGTGCAATCAGTTTTCATTTTTGTAAGTTTAATCTAAAAAGACAGCAATACTGATGGGCCTAATGGCACAAAGTTAAAATAGATAGCGCTTCAAGAAAACTGCGTTCGTGTCGCATATTTTTTTTCAGAAATTAAATTCATAATTCATAAATATAAATATATGATCTTCTACATTAAAACTTTTACCATTATGAATCTTTCAAATTCAAAACATGAAGAAAATTAAACACTTCATTTTTTTTTAATTGTTGATTTAAACTCAAAGGTTGCGATCGGTATTGAGAAAAGTTGTTATTTTTTATAAGCTTGAAAGGCTGTCTTTCTTTTGACGAGTTTTTTAAATGTAGATGTCTTTGCATGGTACTAAGCACGTAGAAATATTTCCACAATCCTAGACTGTAACTTCCGCCTTCTTTTAATCAGAATCCCTACCACCTTAAAATTAATTAAAACATTTATGATATACGATGTATCAATCTTCAACCTCCGGGGACAAAGAAAAAAAATTGGAAGTAGACTAACCAACCTCCGGATCAGAAACCATTGGCTAGCGAAGACAGATACGAACCACCTTTTGGGGTAGAGTTAAGAGAAAAATCCTGAAGAACGGAACCAAGCTCGACAGGTGAACAATAAAAACTGAAAACTATGGGTCATTGGTTAGTATATCGCACATTTCTTTTTCGATAGAATAAGGTAGAACCATTTTAACAGGAGCTTGGACTTTGGGTAGTTGTGTCGAACAGCAATGTGACGTACGCCTGTCTATTTCATTGTAGCCCACTCAGTCATGTCTCTTTGAAATCAACAAGATTTGTCTGGCCCTTGAGCTAAGGCTACGCAGTAGGTGTATATTTCGCTTGAAATCAGCGTCATTTTAACTTGTTTTGACGCAAGAAATAGATAGTTACATCCTACTAAAAGTCCAAGGCCTTGTTAAAATGGTTCTAATTGTTATATTTTTGTATTTTACATAAGCGCAAAATCTAATTTTATTAGCATTTTTTAAAATGATTTGTAAGAATTCCAAATAATACAAAAATTGTTTTGACCTAGCCATTTATTACAAAGCTTGGCACGTTTTCCGACTTCAAAGCTATATGTATATATGATAGATGACGATGATTTCAAATAAATATAAAATCTACCTTAAGTAATAAGATTTGATTTTTTTTAATTAAGCTGTTCATTTTTGTTTTAAGAACAAATTTGCAATGCGGAGTACTCCTCAAAGAGAATGATTCCATTTGAAAACGGCCATGACCATGCACCCAGAAATCTTGAAGTTCAGCAAAAATTGAGGTCGCCTGTTCTCGGATTGCGTTTCGAAAAACCCCATGTCGTGGGAGTCGTTCATCCATTTAAAAAATGGAGAAATGAAAGAAATCGAAATGCGATGAAGGACGTTTGCAACCAAGCATTGAAAGAAAAACAAATTAAAGATTTTGTAGTTGGCTGTTTTGATCAATACATAAGCAGATATACTTTCACCTGTTAAATGTATTTTGATACGGTATATTGGTTTTTGCGCTTCATTGATTATTCAAGATTATTATTAAGAAATGTTCTATTGGATTCAATTCATTGCAGGTTGACGTAAATTTAACTAAACGGAACCGTAACTCTGTTAATTTTGCTTCGTAGGTGAAACGAATTGTAGAAATGTGCTTCTCTTCTGTATTAATTAAATTGATATAATTCTCTTTTTTAATGTTGGGGCGATAATGGTTATGTTGTCATAATGACGATTCTGCCTACGGAAACCTTTAAACTTGAACACATTATATTTATTATGATCACTTTTCAATGTAACTTTATGATTTAAAAAAACCCCAATACATTCTTAATTCTTTTAAAATCAGTAAGTGTTTGGTAAAAGAAAAGCCGATATAAATTTTAATTCTTTTAAAATCAATAAGTATTGAAGAAAAAAAAACAAACCGCTTGACATTAAAGTTATATATCTTTTCCAGCCTCTCTCATGTTTGATCTAAAATATTCTTAGCAAAAGAAGGCACCATTAATGATAAAGATATGTACACGGACCAACAAACGATAGACAACAAACTGTGTTTGATATCATGTTACATGTATGTCTGAATGAAGCTCCATGGTGTAATGGTCAGCATTCTGGACTTTGAATCCAGCGATCCGAGAGTTAAAATCTCGATATGGAACCTGTTAAAAAGCTTTTTCTGCACATGACTCAAATTTGATTAAAAAAAATTATCTGTATCTGTGTAAAATAGTCATTTTTAAAATATTTTTAGACACTGATTACATTCGTTTAAAAGTTGTTTTTGCAAGTTCAGCTAATACCACTTGTGTTGAATATTTTTTACAAACACTCCAAAAATCTCAATTAGAGTTATCTTTCTTATAATAGGGGACATTTCACAATTTTATCAAAAGAGACGCAAGTATTTGATTCATTGCATACGTTCTGAATGGGCCACAATTTGAGGTTGAAGTTACAGGAAAAATACTCATGTTTGGGTTATGTACAATTTTACGAAACTGGCTTTAAAATAATGGGTCCGTTAAAAAAATTACTGGCCAGTGTGGGGGTCGAACCCACGACATTCGCGTTATTAGCACGACGCACTAACCGACTGAGCTAACCGGCCGATGACCATAAAAGAAAACGCACTATATATCACTTAACAATTAAAATTTTAAGATATTCATTTCATCACCCCAGTAAAAATTTTCAGCATGTCTTGTACATGATATTTCAATAGAATATGTATAGTATTGTTCGTTAAATGAAATTGTGTAGGATGACAAGGGGAAATTTAATGATGTTATCTTATTTATTTAAACAATAAAATGCTTTCTTTGGTGATATGAAGGTGGCGACATGAAGATGGCGATAAAATACATTTTTAAGAAAACCACTAATAAAATAGTTCGTTTACTCTTATCCCAATGCACGTTCTGGGGTGTATCCATTAGGGGGGGGGGTGTACATTTACGTGGTTGTTCAATTCCTCCCATTTAACCATTCTTATGTGTACGAAGTTTGATAAACATACAAGTCATGCATGCGAGGGTTTTGTTTAAATTTTGCTCACAAGGCTGAAATGGACATACATACACACACAAGTACGTACGTAAGTACGTCACACACACCAACCCACCCAATGACCCACACCAGCATTGCTATATCCCCTTTGCAACAAGTTGCGCGAGGGAATAAAAGCAGCCAAATCGTCTTCATCAGTGTTCATTGAGAATTTGAGTCTGACATCATCATGACTATTCTGTGCAGTCCGTGATTTTTCTCAGGTCGCTGTAGGTTTCGGCCAATTGATAAACAGGGCGTGTAGTTAAATATAGAGCTTTGAAATAACGATAACTTTCCGTAAAAAACAGAGGGAAACATACTCGGTAGATGTCAATATATCAATTTGTAATTGCAAGGTATGTACTTTTTAAATGCATTTGCATTAGGAATGAAGTTTTTACAATCAAGCCACTGTGAAAAAAAATAAGTAAAATTATTTTTTCATCAATAAATACACAATGTGCATCGTATAATCATAAAAAATAGTTTAAATTCATATTATTTTAAATGAATAATACAAAAAAACCCTCAAAAGCTCAATTGTAGTTTGGTAACTACAAATGAAGGTTGTATATAAATCTAAACTGCCATTAAGAATAGATATAATCCAAAAAGAAGTATATTAAAGGTAATTAAATTGCTGCATAAAACACCTCTTTGTTGAGCGTATATAGGACATTTAAGAAAAGAATAAATAGATATTTCCTTTGAATTCTAACCCACAATATAAACAAAGGCCATCCTTTGCAATTTAAGAATTACTTCTTTTTCCATAGTTGACATGACCAAAAAAATTTAATACTATCTGGCAATTTTGTTAGATTGCTTCGCATTACAATAGTTTTATTCCGTCTACAATACAGTTCTGGAAAAATCTTCGATATTCCCCAATAAGATATTTATGCATTTTAAAGTCAGAACTGAAAAAATAATATTACCAACGTTAACAAACTCTTCAATTTTGGAAATAAGGAAAAAAACAAACATTTTTTTGGTCATGTCAACCATGGAAAAGGAAGGAATAAAAAGACCTCATATAATGAATATATTACCAAATATAATGAGGAGAACACTGCGTATAATGTTAAATCCCCATATAAGACAGTCCCGGCGTTCCATATAGTTGCCCTACACTTCTTTACAAACTCCAGCATTTGTTTACATAGCAACTACTCGGGGTTTTCCGACAATTTAGCGAAAAGTAATGAGCTACATATATGCATGGAAGTACGTAATGGTGTAAACAAAACATAAATAAAGTCGAGAGGGAAGTGACTGCTTGGTCAGTAAATTCTAGGCTGAAACAATGAGCAATGAAGGTGGCAATAACATGGTAAGTTTCATTAAACTGTGTAAGATATTCATCTAATTCTATTTTATTCATCTTCATTTGATATCATAAGTATATTGACCTTGAAATAAAAAAAGAATGAAGTGCACATGGGTTGTATTTTTACGGTTTGAAAGTATGCAATTTTACATATTAAAGTAGACTGGATAAAAACATATCTTTTTATAATCAGAAACATGACTACGCACGCGTAAAGGTTTATAAAACTTGCGAATAATTTTATAAACGACAATTTTTCAATATTTCATAATCTTTGTGAACGAAAATTGAAAGAAAAGAAATCTGGAATGAATTAATTCCCGTTTTACTTTCCAATGTTTATGTGGGCAAAAGGGGAAAAATAAATAGCTTCAGCTTATTTTTAGAAATAAGATTTTTAGTTTAATCGATTTTTTAAGTATTAGAAATTGGTATTGCGATAATGAACGAAAAATGATGCCTTTTGAACCTGAGACATAATCTTTGATTAAAATGATAGCATGTTATTAAGTTTAAATACTTAATTATATCATGTCCCCTTATCCCTCAAGTAGAGTTTGATTTCTGAAAATCTATAAACTTAGGTTTACATTTCATTCTTCGGATAAATAATTCAAACACATATTTATGTTTCTGATATGAAAATCACCAAAGCATGAAAACAATACACTGCATTAAATAATTTAGGCCAGAGCATGGTAAAATCTATCAAAAAACCCTTCGGGCTTTACTGGATTTGACCACGCCCCAAACAAATTTTTCAATTCATAATACTCACAGAATGATTCCTTATTCACGCATTATCACCGGCGTGAGATCAGTTTTGCCTGGTGTGAGATTTTTCTGTCTTGCACTGTGTATCACTACGCCGTTTAAAACGTAAACAAACGTTGTCTGCTGTAGGGAAATGCAAAATGGTGCATTGAGATTATCCATTAAGTAATTGTGTTGCTTAATTAATTAATATTTACAATTTATCATATTTTTAATTTAAAAACTGTCGTTTGCTCTCATTTTGACTTGCACTATTTGAAGCACGCGGAGGGATAAACCGAAAATAATCTTTTGAAAGTCATAACAGATAGTAGTCAAACATCATTTTTTAAGGTGAGAAAAATAATCAATCATTATATATTAAGGCGAGAAAAATAATCAATCATTATATACTCGTGTGGGATAGTGAAATTCCACCTCTGTGCCAAGATTCACGGTCTAGGACTCGGCAAAGCCTCGTCCTAGACCGTGAATCTTGTCCCCTCGGTGGAATTTCACTATCCTACACTCGTAATAATGAATGATTCTATTATTCCTAAATAATTGTAATATGTACCTCATATACCATGCGTCTGGTTTTGAAAGAATAAGGAATTGAAAAGAATATGTCCAAGTTCTACTGAATGCAAGTGAAAACATCGGAAGTATTTATTTTATAGCCGTACGACAGTGGATATCAAAATCAAGTAATCACAGGAGCTTATGACTCACCATATTTAGTTCTGATACACGCATCGGCAATCCTTCTCTTGACGAGTTTAAGAGGAAAGGGGGGGGGGGGGGTGTGACTTAAATCAGACCGATGTATCACTCAGTAAGCTTTTCAACAATTTATCCAGCTGATGTGCATGTTTGTTTTCATTCAAACTGTCAGTTGAGTCATCAGAACATATATTCACCTCTGCGCATCAGAATAAACTTTGTCAAGACCGATAAATGAAAAAGAACGCAAAATCAAATTAAACACATCTGCTGTTGCAAGTATCAATACGTAAAAATGAGGCAAGCAGACTTGCCTGCAATAAAAAAAAATAAGAGAGAAGATCGTCATATATTTGTAACCGACAAGGAAATAGTTTACTAGACTTTTTATTTTACTGGAGTCACACATTTCACTTCCCTACTATTGTATGTGTGCTGGCCTTTAGGCCAAGTGTAGGTGTATGATCCAATCAAAGTGTGTTCATGCATGTTGCAATATACAGTATCCGAAATCGACGGCATCGGTATGCTTTTTTTCAATCAAATAAAATTTTACACCGATAAATTATTCATTGAGTTTCACAATACTAAACAATGTTAAGAAAAAGTGATATATTTTTAGTATTCGGAGATCGAATGCATCTATTCTATTATTCTCTTTTGAGAAGTGGACAGGCATAGCCTACATCCACTTCTCTTCGCAAACCCTCATATTTTGATTCTGGAAAACGTGTAAATGTCGGAACCAAAGACGGTTTACACTTCGACCCATGTTTCGACTCCAGTTTCACTGAATTTTCGTAACAGGCCTAGCATTTCTACATTTTAAACATAAATGCATCCATATATCACAAACAAATCACCACTTACCCGCTTTCAAATCATTTTCTCAACCTCTACATTCCGGGTTTAAATTATGAGATCACTCGCTATAGGTGTTTTAAAAAGTAGAAATTTTAGAGTCGGAAAAAACGGAAAATAGTGACCCGATTATAGACTTTAGATTAAAGGTATTTTTCTTAAAATTTACAGAGCTATATAGAACGGTTTTACAATTCAAGACAAGTTAACAAAATGCATACGATAGAATAAGTAACATTGTCACATAAAACAATGAAAACTCTTTATTTTAATCTTTCTTGTATGCTTTATTAATCAATGTTCGTTTTATTGTTAAAAATAGATGTAGAACAAAGTTTGTCACCATAAAAGATGGTTAAAAAGGGAAGAAATACCACTTTGTAATTATTTGACTCAGTATTTGTTTGTATGTTGTAAGATTAAGTTGATTCAGTTACGTTTTCGATATTATTGTCTTAAATAGGTTTCCAAGTTTATCCGAAACATAAACATTTAATCTGCGTTGACCTAGATAAACAGTGTGATACACAAAATTTAAACCCGGGATGTAGAAGTTGCGAAAATGATTTGACAGCGGGTTTGTGTTGATTTTTTTGTGATATATGGATGCAATAATGTTTAAAATGTAAAAATAGTAGGTCTGTTACTAAAATTCAGGGAAACTGGAGTCAAAACATGAGTCGAAGTGTAAACCGTCTTTGGTTCCGACATTTACACGTTTTCCAGAATCAAAATATGAGGGTTTGCGGAGAGAAGTGGATGTAGGCTATGCCTGTCTACTTCTCAAAAGAGAATACTATTCTATGTGTTTCAAAACAAAGTTGTCTATGTTTTTGTGAAGAGTAGCTTTTCTACTAATTGAATGCTATTTTAATTTAAGATAAAAGTGCACGTTCTGAATAAAAGTAGTGAAATAAACTATTTAATAAACTAAACAGCTTTAAACTTGTAAAAATGTTGATGTATAGACTAATATCTTAAGCAAATGTGTAAAGATACAGTCACTTTTTTTTCTTAAAAGATATAAAAATGAGGAGAACATTAAAGCATTACATGCTTAATTGTAAGGAAATCAATGGACGTAAAGTCAATAGGAAGCTCGATAAATACGTTTACCTTCAGTGAGTGGTGACGCGACAAAACTTTAATCATTGTTTTTTCATAAACGCGTGTAAAGCACACAATAAATTCACGGGCGAACAAAGCAAATTGAAATGCTGTAAAAATTTTGACATTTCTTTTTTACTTTAAAGGAAAATCGGCACCAGAAATTAACCACAAGCACCTTACTTGATCCCAAGTTTCTGCAAAGACCACCATCACATAGATCTATAACAAGGTCACTAAGCGAGTCATCTAGCATAGCTACTGTAGACCTACAAAGTGACGCATCGACGGAGCCACTGATAGAAGAACCCGAGTCATTTGATACAGACACAGAAAATATCTGCGAACCTGAACAACAAACTCCGGAAAAATGTCAAGTTCAATGCATCGAATGTGTAAAAGCTATTCCAGTTTTCTCGTGTAATGACATAGAAGCCGGTGACCACGTGGTTTTCAGTGGAGCCGTATACGACCATCATGGGATAATCATTTCGAAATTAGACGATGGAGTAACGTTCGAGATAATAGAAGCAACTAACACTATTTCTGGAGCTGTATTGGGGGTGTCAAAGTTTTTCGGAGGCAAAGCAGAAATCAAAAGTTCCTTTAAGAAATTTGATTTCGAAGGAGAAAAGATTTGCGTAGTCGTGTACAGACACCGTTTTTCAAAAAAGGAAACCGTTCGACGTGCCACTGGCTTTTACAATAACAAAGAAGAAAGTGGAAATTATAAATATGACTTGTTTGATAACAACTGTGAACATTTTGCTACATACTGCGTCACTGGACAAAATGTCAGCGTGCAGGTGTCCAAGTTTAGACTAACGTGGACACTTTTTTGGAGCAGTGGATTTGTCGGAATAAGCGATGAATTAAAAAGAAATGAAAAAGAGTATGAAAATGACATAATTTGCAAAGACTGTTATGAAATGAATAAAAAGCTTCTTGGCGTCGGTGTTAAACCGATAGTATCAGAAGGAGATGTTCAGAAAGGAGACATCATCCGGTACTCGTATTGGAATTTATGGCATGACGCCGTTGTTCTTGAGGTAAGCAAGAAAACAAAAAAGGCAGTTGTTTGTTCCATTGCACACTACGCCTTCTGTGGAATATTTTCTCATCGAACAATCATAGAGGAGAGAAAAGAAATTCAACTGAACGGACAGTGTTCCAAACTTGACTATGATCTGCCTCAATATGATGTGTATGAACCCGAGGAAGTTGTTAGGCGGGCACGAAAGAGACTTGGGGAACAGTTGTTTGTTTTCTTTTCCAATGATTCCAGTCACTTTGCCAGATGGTGCAAGCTGAAACTCCGGAGATCGTAAAATTGCCATCCGGTCTAATGTCATTCATTGAAAAATGTTTGTATTATTTCATGATGCCTTTGATCTTAATGAAAAATGAGGGAGCTGTTCAAAGCAACTAATTTGAATTACCCTTTGTTAGAATTTTTAAAATTTATTCTTATTGTATTACCAACTATTTTTATACAACAAAACAATTAAGGTGGTCCAATACAACTTCAGATAAGGATTTATTTTGTAAACTTTTTAGATTTTCCTTTCATGAAGATGTTTTCTTTTTTGATAACTTGAGTTTTCATTTAAACATTTTGTTTGATTCATTTCAAAACATTTTCTCCTAGTTTTAAAAAACGTGGTGTTAATAAAAATGCTCGATATAATTCTTTAAAGTTTGTTGATTTTTAAAAAGTTGTCCAGTTGTTTCCAAGAAGCAATTAAGATATGTATAAGTTGTTACATATGCCATTATCAAGTATTTTAAGATACAACATTTGAATTGATTTGTAAGAATGATTTAAATGCAAATAATAATCACAAACTGTATAAATATTCCAAAATTAGCTTCAAAATGTTTAAACATATCTCTTTTTTCACCTTAAAATGCAGGCTCGTCCTTCTCCTACATGCAGAAGAGTAGATCAAGATATCTGTATTTTTGACTTCCAAGCCTCATAATAAAGTACAAATGAGTCAAATTGATAGCACTTTAAAAGCATTTGTGTTCAACGCATATTACTTTCCATATAATTGATAAAACGCCGTTAGATTGATTTACTATAATTATTTTTCGTAGAAGGATTTTAAAAAATCTATGTCTTTGGCGGATATTACATTATAAAAATAGTCCAAGGATGCAAAGCTTAATCATGCTTAACCATTTTAATTCATTATGTAAGCTACTTGTTTGGGGTAACACAGCTACGCAAATGTTACTAAAATCTTTTAATACTAGTAATGATTACACTAGGTTGATTTGACAAGTATTTTATCATCATAAATAAATAGGCAAGTGCATATATTCATCACCGATTAGATACTAGTACTAGTATAACACCATTCATGATAAAGTTGTGTATACGGCCCACAAGCGAAAGACAAAAAACTGTTTGATATCATGTTATGTCGGAATGAAGTTCCAAGATGTTATGGTCAGCATTATGGATTTTGAATCCAGCGATCTGCGTGTTTAAATCTCATTGGAACTATTTTAAGATTTTTTTCTGCATCTGAGTCAAATTTAATGAAAAACTATCCGTATCTGTGTACAATAAGCCTTAGGGTGCAGTGTTTTTTCTTTCTTTCTATACACTGATTATTCTCTTTTGAAAGTTTTCAAATAATAACTTTAATAAGTTATAATAACACACTTTAAATGTTGAATACTTATAAAAATCACTCCGAAAATTACACTTAAAGTTAGCTTTCTTATTATGATGTGCATTTCACAAATATTATGAAGAAGTGACGCAAGTATTCGTTCGAGATACATGTTATGTACAATTTTACGAAAATCTTCTTTTAAGGTGAAATAACACACCTGGAAAAAGTCCCTCAAATTAACAGGAAATTTTTTGATTATGAAAGATATAAGGATAAATAAACTGTACAAATGTCAAATAAGCGAAAAATTTGCAGTTTGGGGATAAAAAATTAATATCTAAAACAATTATTCCAGTAAGTAACAACAAAAATATACGGATCACAAGTCAGACACATTATCCACTCGGCTATGGAGTAAATTAAATGTTTCAGTCCATAAAATCCTTTTAATAAAACGAAATGTCGTTTCGATTAGTGGTCAGCCATTTTGTGATGATGTGTTATTCTACCTTAACATAGTTTTATAGAGATATACTGGCTTTCAAAAATGGGTCCGTAAAAAAGTTACTGGCCAGTGTGGAGGTCGAACCCACGACATTCGCGTTATTAGCACGACGCTCTAACCGACTGAGCTAACCGGCCGATGTCAATATTTTTATATTATCTATCTATCTGAATAATAAACATAAGATATAGTATTGTTAGTTTACAAAGTAATATTTGTGTGCGAAAGACAAGGGAAAAATAAATGGTGTTATCTTATAGGTTTACCATATCGACATTGTATTTATTTCAGTTGTTATTACAAGGTATTTTTATGCATACATTTACAAATATTTAATACTATGTAATGGTTATTAATAATAATAATAGTTTAAATTTATATCATATTTAATAAATAATACAAAAACCCTTCAAATGCTTAATTGTAGTTTGGTAACTACAAAGCAGGTTGTATATAAATCTAAACTGCCATTAAAAATAGATATAATATAAAATAGTAAACCAATGTCATTAAATTGCTGCATAAAAATATCTCTTTGTTGAGTGTATATTGGGCATTTAAGAATAAATATATAAGAATAAACAAATAGATATTTCCTTTGGATTCAAACTCACAATATAAACATAGGCCATCTTCGGTCAGAAATCATTGAATAAGCGAGCAATTTAAAAATTACTTCCTTAACTATAAATATGACTTGTTTGATAACAGCTGTGAGCATTTTGCTACATACTGCGTCACCGGACAAAATTTCAGCGTGCAGGTGTCTAAGTTTAGACTAACGTGGAAGCTTTTTGGAGCAGTGGATTTGTCGGGGTCGGCGATGAACTAGAAAGAATTATAAGAGAGTTCAGAAATGATAATTTGCAACGATTGTTATGAAATGAATAAAAATCTCCTTGGCGTTAGTGTTAAACCGATAGTACCAGAAGGAGATGTTCAGAAAGGAGACATCATCCGGTACTCGTGTTGGAATTTATGGCATGACGCCGTTGTTCTTGATGTGAGCAAAAGAAATAAAAAAAAAGCAGTTCTTTGTTCCATTGCACACTACGCCTTTTGTGGAATATTTTCTCATCGAACAATCTTATAGGAGTGAAAAGAAATTCAACAGAACGGGCAGTGTTTCAAACTTGACTATGTTCCGCCTTAATATGATGTGTATGAACCCGAGGAAGTTGTTAGGCGGGCACGAAAGAGACTTGGGGAACAGTTGTTTGTGGGTTTTTTTCCAATGATTCCAGTCACTTTGCTAGATGGTGCAAGCTGAAACTTCGGAGATCGTAAAAATTGTCATCAGGTCTAATGTCATTCATTGAAAAATGACTGCATTATTTAATTATGCTTTTGTACTCAATAAGAAATGAGGGAGCTGTTGAAAGTAACCAATGGGAATTACTCTTTGTTTGATTTTTTTTTAAATTATTCTTATTTTTTTAATATATATTTTTATTTAGCAAAAAAGTTAATGTGGTCCAATACAACTGTAGAAAAGGGTTTACTTTTATTTTGTAAACTTTTCTAATTCTCCTTTCGTGAAAATGTTTCATTTTTGGTTACTTTAAATTTTGATGCAATATTTGTTTAATTCTTTCCGAAACAATTTTTCTACTTTAAACAACATTTGTTGTTTTTTTTTTAAATGCTCAATATAATTCCATAATGTACGTTGGTTTTTAAAAAAAAAATTTCAGATGTTTCCAAGAAGCAATTGAAACATGTATAAATTGACATTATCAAGTATATTAAGATACAACATTTTCCTCTGGATTGGTTTGTAAGGATGATTTAAGGTGGCTCTATACACCCACAGTTTATTCCAATTTTCAATAGAAGACCACAAAACATATACTTATCATATATTAAAATGATGATAGGGATACTATAGGTATTTTTAAAGAATTTTTTAATGTTTTTTCGAGAGTTTGTAAAATAATTTTTAAAAACTTAACTATTAACAAATTGAGAGAAATTTTTTTGACAGATGATGGATATTTCCTTCGGACACCTTAAAAAAATATAACACTTCTTAACATTCAAAAAACTTATTATTGCAATTTTTTTAGTATTTCCCCAAAACATAATTTTTCATATTTTCTTACTCTGTTGACAAATCATCTGAAAAAGCTGCTTGATGTTATAAGAAAATGTATTTCAATAAATGTGACATAAAAAAATTGAATGAAATAATTGCAAATAAACACAAAAAATATTTGAAATTTTAGTTGGTGTGAAAGTTCCTCAGTTAAGAGTTATCCTTCATAAGTCCCAAGGCCCAAACACCTTGGGGACTTTTCATTTTTGAGTTGAAGAAATTTTCCTCAATATCATGTTGGAATAAACAATACATACATATTTCATTATAGGCCTATGTAAGTGAATATATTCGCTTTAATGCAAAACTAAGTCAAATAAATAAATTAACTAATAGGATTTATGTATCCCAACCTGAGAGAAATTCAAAGCCACCCTCGCATCCCCGTAAGGTGGTAAGGATCGTCTGTCGATATTAATGTTGATTAAAGTATATCATAATTGAAATACTTTCACCGGTTTAGAATTTTCTTTCACAGTATTCAACCAAAAAATACGTTTTATAAAATTTTGGAAAGTAAAAATTATTATTGTCCTCAGCGGGATTCGAATTCATGATCTCCAGATTTGTAGTGAACCCACTACCCCACTGCGCTACGCTTAAGATGTCAGTGATGGGAAAGAAACTACTTTTTTAAAAACTATACTTGATTTTATTGCTCATTTCGATAAATAATACGACACAGCGTGAAGGTGTCACATACCACATTACTTGTTAAGTAATGAATTTTCCAATTAAATTAAATCTATCCATTTAACAAATTTTCAAAAGAGCGGTCCCCATATAATTCGCCTCAGTTTAAATCAGCCAGTACCGGAATTGCATTCTTCCAGATTTACTTTTTTTGCGTACTGCGTCATCAAAAAGTGGTGTATAGAGCCACCTTAAATGCAAATAGTAATCAAACACTTTTTAAATATTCCAAACACAGCTTTGAAATATTTCAACGTATTTCTTCTGACTTAGAATAGGGGCTCATCTTTCTCCTACATTAATATCAGTTGATCGGGATATTGTTTTATTACCATGCATGTATTTTTGATCCCCAAACCTCATAAAAAAGAAACATGTGATTTAAATTGATAACACTTTACAAGTATTTTGTACAACGCACATGGCTTTCCATATAATTGATAAAATGCCAAGCTAAGTTGCAATGGGCAGGAAAAAGCTGCCTCTGGCGGATATTACGTTATAAAATATTCCAAGGATACAAAGATTGAACATCTATTTTGAGGGCCATGTGGATGAAAATAACATGGTGAGATGACTACTATTTTTTTACTTAATCATATGTTTTGCTACTAAAATTGTTACCAATGTTTCAGTCAGTGAATTTCCTGTTAGATTATTATAACTCTCCAAATTTATGGACTTGTATACACGGCACATTATACACTATATTATATATATATATAGAGAGAGAGAGAGAGAGAGAGAGAGAGAGAGAGAGAGAGAGAGAGAGAGAGAGAGAGAGAGAGAGAGAGAGAGAGAGAGAGAGTGTGTTTGTGTGTGTGTATTGCCATTCTAGTATTATAAAACAGAAATCGAATGCAACCATCGTCTGAGTTAATAAAAGACGAGTTTAAAAAAGATGTTTTTACCATTTTATCGTGATTAAACATTCTTGATTAAAAGTGAAAGTAAAATGGTTAAACCAAACAAGCAAAATCATCTATAAAAATGCATCTAAATTGTTCTAAGGAGGATCAATTAGATATTACAAGCTTAATCATTTTGATTCATTGTGTAAACTACTTGTCTGGGTTACACATATAGGTCAATGTTAAGATCTTCAAGGGCATGCTCTTCGTATTTACAATTTCTAAGTTGAGGCAAGCTACCGACAAACAAGTAAAACAGGACTCTCAACAGTCTCGTTTGAAGTCATCATTTCGTAAGTTCTATGGTCGATACAACGACCTTGTCAGCAAATACAATCTTTCACTGGGTCGCATGCTGACTGACGTTATTCATACTAATTGTTAGTCCATAATTAATCACCTAATTGTCTACGGACTTTCCCGATTTTTCCCGATTACGACAAAGAGCACACGGCGGGTGTGATCGGTCAGCAGAGGATGCTCACTCCTCCTAGGCACTTGATCCAACCTCTATCTTGAGGTCCATGTTGCCTTGCTTTGAATTTGCATTTCGTTTTATGGATTTTTGAGATGGTTGACACATTGTTATTGTCATTTTTTCATTCAGCATTTGGTTGATTTGACAAGTATTTTACCATCATAAATAAATAGTAAAGTACTTTTTAAGTAAAATCATTTTTAGTTGTGTACCATCGAAAAGCTCTCTATTTATCTTTCGTTTTCTTCAATTGATTGCAATTTGTGGTTAAAGAGCTGTTAGTACTTACATTGCGTGTTTTTCTTTGTGATTATGATAAATTATTCAAATGCACATCCTTACGTAAACGCAAAATCTACTTACTATAGTCTGTCCCAAGATATTAATGCAGCACATTTTGACGATTTTTAATAAAAATACACATACCTGTGAAAGAAGTGCATTTGAAATAGTTGAAAAGGATAATTTCCAAGATAATTTCATTGACACATTATCATCTTTCTCTCGGAAAAATTCATAGGAATGAAAAAAGATTCCTTACGGGAATGTTTTACACTTTTTTTCCATTCGGAATACACTCGGAATACATCGCATAATTTTACAACGTTATCACCTGGGCTTGCTGCAGTACAAAATCCCCGTAGACATCACATTTTTAGCATTGTATTGAAACCTGATAAGCTAACAGGGCGTTTTGACTGAGAAATCGTGGAAATTTTTCATACTTTTGAATGAACATCGTTTGAACCCTGAAGTGTTTATAAATATCATGCAATTAAGCAAAATGTAAATCCAGGATATCTTTGGACAGAGTATAATAGGCCTTCCGAGAGGGTAATCTAGACATGAAACGTGGAAAACCTACTACATGTATATAGCCAAATCCTGTCGGCTTAACGTTTTAAACGTCTGGAAGCTATTTTTTCTGAAGGGTTTATGCCTAGACTGAAGGGTTCGATAAAACATCGGCCTTCTTATTGAGACTGTATGGTTAATAATAGCATGCCGATGCAATCACTACATTTTCGAAACTTATCACCATTCACCTATGTGCATTGTTAAAAATTGGTTTTATGTCACACGAATTATGGTTTAAATTTTAGAATATGTTTTTTTTAAGTGAAAAAATACTTTAAACAGAGAGAAAAAAAATACTCGTTCATACAGCGTGAATAACATCTACATCATAGTGTAAACCACGGCTGCACTACATCCAGTATAGTTAATAAACAATGAAATCAAAGGAAGTAACAACATGTTTTTGTTTTTATCAGTTTCTAAAAAAAAACTAATTGAAGTTTTTGCTGTCACTGCACGGTCTACTACAGCGTGTGGTTTGCGCATGTGCGATGATATAACAGTGCGACACAAGGAAACATTCTACAATGATCAAGAACTTTTTTGATATGTGTGTCTGGATTTCAGTCTGTTTTGTTTCGTCTTCTATCGGATATTCCTAACCAGTGCAGTGGTTCATATTTTTTAAAAACGCGTTCCTAAAATTCTGTCCGTCCAATATAACGTGTTTGGGTTATAAAATATCAGAATGCGGTGAAGCATGGATAATGCTAACGGCCTTATATAGGGGGTATGCGGCGATAAACATAACAATAGAGATCAACAACCAATTAGGTGTTTGTCGGAGATAAAAGGGAAATAATGCGTATAAATTCATGTCAGCTTCATTTAAAAGCTGACATGAATTCATAAATACGCATTATTTCCCTTTTTCTCTGACTACCGCCATATTAGTTGTCGATTTCTATTGTTCTGCTCATCGCTTCACCACCCCCTATATAAGGCAGAAAATACTATTCATGCTTCACCGCATTCAGGTATTTCATTCACCCGAACACGTTACCTTGGACGAAAAGACATGTAGAAACGCGTTTTGAACAAAAATAATATGACAACCACTGCACTGGCAAGGAATATCCAATGAACGTCGAAACAAGACAAACTGAAATCCAGACACAGATACTTCAAAAATCCACGATAATTGTAGACCGTTTTCCTGTGTATGTTATAACATTGCACATGCGCAATCAGACACTGGCAGATCGAGCATTGTCAATGATCGCATGGATTTTTTTTTTAGAAACCGATGGAAACGATGTTAAGTTGTTACTTTCTTGGATTTACTATCATTCTACTGTCTTGGATGTTAGTGCCGCCGGGGTTTTCAAAAAGATGCAGACGTTATGCACTCTGTATGAACGACACACGTATTTGATGTGCATGTGAAGTAAGGCAGCACTATTTGTGCAAAATAGTACGGCTACCTTGGAAATTCTTTCAAAGAATAAATATATTTTGTATTTTATTGATTGCTGTTTCCTTTATTCTTTACTACAAAGATTTTACTACAATATGTAGTTCATGCATTTAGAAGTCCGTGTAACCTGAATGCCTCGATCGGAAAGCAACCGACCGTAACTTTCTCGACCAGCGATCAAAACTAATATGGCGACCAAACGCTTTTAAGAGTTCATGTCAGCTTTAAGTTATGAATTATCTGCTTATCATTCAATATATTTCAAACGCACTTAAAAGTATCGAAGTGAGTATCAAATTAAATTTTCGGAGTTTTTTAGCATGTAAATAATGTGTCAACGCGTAAGCGTGGTCGGAATGTAAGAAGAAAGCTATTGGAGACAATGGAAAGAAAACACTAGTAAATGAAGTAGATTTAGGGTACTTTATTTGAGTGAAGAGACCGGCAAAAGGGTTAATATTGACGTTCTGATGCTCCATTTCTAATTATTCTCTGATCAGGTGTAAAAATGGTGGATAATATGTTTGTTGATATTGATAAAATTTATACATTCGTAAGAAAATTAAGAACAAATAAAGTCAATGTCATAAAAAAATTTTATTTTGTAAACAAAAATGCTGTCATGCTCCTTCTCTTTGCAGTTTCTATTTTTTTCCCTGCACAAATCCCAACAAACGTGAATATTTTATAAATGTTCATCAGAAAATATGCATTTATCCTTTCACTGAATAACATAAGTACATGTATTAAATATATAACTATAAATATAAATCTTTCGCATTTGCTACAAGGTATTATCATTTATACAGCTTATTTACTGACAAATTTTGGATCTGGTTTTGAACATCCCAAAAAGCATTAAATATTATAGCATATATAGTTTTAATACTCACATTGTTTATATCTTTAAAGCTATACACGCTATAATTTACGTCAATTTTGAATGACAGTGAAAACGCATGTGTTTGTCTACTTATAAAAGTTATCCTTAATCTGTAAATTACAATGGTGAATTCCATCTCGTTACAAAGATATAGATTTTTAATTGTTTATTTTCCTGCCAGGAAAATATACCTTTTCATGAATATTGATGAAGGAAAAGCGAAACCGACCTCATTGCGCAAGTCCGCGGAGAACTAGGTGGTCGTTATTGTTTGCCTAATTAAATATCCAACTTGATTTTTAATATGCTTAACAGTTGTTAATTTGAAATACATACATGTATAATGAGTAAAATACGTTTGTCATTCACGATACCCTTACTTCTGCATTAACACTTATAGGATCTATAAATAGCACATAGGGGAAAAACACAGGTCTACGTCATTTTTTTAAAGGAAGTATTCATATCTACTCACAGGCTTGTATATTTTTCTTTTGTTTGTACTCGTATTTCGGACAAATTTATGCTTTACTGAAAATATCCTTTCCTTTGTGAAACTATCACAATTATGAAGATGTTGACCCTTCACCAGTTTTGGTATGATAGACTAAATTTAGCTGTCGATATCACGTGATAGATTGATATTCACGAGGAGGCATTACTTTCCTGGCAGGAAAATAAATATTTTTTATTGTTTGATATTTGATATATTTGTTACGTGTTCGAATTGAGCATTATAATTAACAGCATAAAGGTAACTTTTATTAGTAATCAAACACATACATTTTCCCCTTTATTCAAAATTGACGCAAATTATAGCGTGTATAGCTTTAAACTGCAAATGCAAACAATGTTTTGGTGGTTTTTTTTACTTGAAAGGAAGATCAGCAGCCGGCATTAATCAGAAGCAGTTCACTCGATCCCAAATTTCTGCAAAGACCACCATCACATAGATCTATAACAAGGTCGCGTAGTGTTCCATCAAGCATATCTTTTGTTGATCAACAGCCACTGACGGAAGAACCTGAACCTAATGATAAAGATCCAGAAAGGCATTGCGATTCCGAGAAAAAAGATCCCGAAAAACATCAAGTTCGATGCATCGAATGTGTCAAAGCTATTCCAGTTTTTTCATGCCACGATATAGAGGCCGGTGACCACGTGGTTTTCAGTGGGGCCGTATACGACCATCATGGGATAATAATTTCGAAATTAAACGATGACGAAACGTTCGAGATAATAGAAGCAACCAACACTATTTCTGGAGCTGTTTTAGGGGTGTCAAAATTTTTCGGAGGCAAAGCAGAAATTAAATGTTCTTTTAAGAAGTTTGACTTCGACGGGGAAAAGATTTGTGTAGTTGTGTACAGACACCGGTATTCAAAAGAGGAAACCGTTCGACGTGCCACCGGCTTTTACAATAGAAAAGAAGACAGTAAAAAATATAAATATGACTTGTTCTATAACAATTGTGAGCATTTTGCTACATACTGCGTCACCGGACAAAATTTCAGCGTGCAGGTGTCTAAGTTTAGACTAACGTGGAAGCTATTTTGGAGCAGTGGATTTGTCGGAGTCAGTGATGAACTAGAAAGAAATAAAAAAGAGTTTGAAAATGGTATTATTTGCGACGATTGTTATGAAATGAATAAAAAGCTTCTTGGCGTCGGTGTCAAACCGATAGTATCAGAAAGAGATGTTCAAAAAGGAGACATCATCCGGTATTCATATTGGAATTTATGGCATGACGCCGTCGTTCTTGAGGTAAGCAACACAAATAAAAATTCAGTTGTTTGTTCCATCGCACACTACGCTTTCTGTGGACCTTTCTCTCATCGAACAATTAAAGAAGAAATGAAAGAAATTCCATTTAACGGACAGAGTCTTAAACTTGACTATGCTCCGCCTCAATATAATGTGTATGAGCCCGACAAAGTTGTTAAACGTGCACGAAAACGACTTGGTGAACAGTTGTTTGTTTTCTTTTCCAATGATTCTAGTCACTTTGCCAGATGGTGCAAGCTGAAACTTCGGAGATCGTAAAATAACCACCCGGTCTTCTATATTTGATTGATATGTGACTGTATTATTGCATGATGCGTTTGAATACAGTTAAAAGTGGGGAAGATGTTAATTACAAGCAATTTAGGTTAATTATCATAATCATTGTTTCATTACAAAAAAAAGAATTAACGTAATCCAACACAACCTTAGAAAATGATTTGTATTTTTATAAACTTTCCCTTTTTCCCTTTTTTTTAATTTCTTTCTTTTTTGTTTTGTTTGAAAATCATTAGTTTTTATACAATCATTTATTCCCTTCTTATTAAATTTTAAAACACACTCAAAAATAGTTTCTGTAAAAATGGGTTGATGATGTTTAATAATGTTTGTTGATTTATCAAATGGTTTTTCAAGTACTTAAAACACATATAAATTAATACATATATTAAACCTAATTATATTTATCAAAATGTAATTTTTTTTTTATCATGAATTGGTATGTAAAAATGATTTGAAATCGATATAAAAATTAAACGCGTTTTAAATTTTGAAAATGAGGCTTCAAAATAAATTATTTCAATCTGTCTCTTTTGACATACAAAGAGACTTATCACGCCCTTGCAATTATTCTGAGAAAAATATTTGAGACATATACAAGAAGGTTGAATGCGTTATTTTTTAAGTTCTTGTTTTGTGTCCATGAAGATTATAAACTTCATTAATATTTAGTTATTCAAACATATGATTTTTGTTCGAAGAAAAAAAGGAGTAAACGATTGCACGTGACTTAATTTGAATTAGCGTGTATAATTATCATCAATTCAAAGTGTTTAGGTACATGTATGAACCTCGGTCTATTCCCAGTGACTCCATTTAAGCACCTTTAAAATGTATATTACACCTAGTATTGTTTAAAATGGTGTGTAAGAAATCATTGTTTTAGTAATTAACTGCAAACACTGTTGCTTTTTTTTACTTGTACCTTCAAATTATTCAGAGTGCTGACTATTTCTGACCTTAAAGAGAACCTCTTGTAATTGTATATGTATTCAAAGGAGACTGGATGGTTAAAAACCCATCAGACCTGACTTAAAATATATTTTTTGTATGGTTGCTTTAGCCATAACCTATCAATTATTTTAAAAAAAATCATAATTCATTTATTTCTCTATCTTTTCAAGCTAATATTGAAATCTTTAATGTTAATGATGAACAAGACCATCTTACTCTTTTAAATGCTGCATTTTTGTTTTGGTTTTTTCGCTATCTACAGGTATCATAATTGTATTTTGCAGATCTTCAATCAAAATATGATTTTAAGAATTGATAAAATTTTGTTGTGTTATAATGATTTCAATAAACTTGAAATTTAGTTCTGATTTGTTTCTTCTTTTATGCTGGTAACACTTTATTGTTTGAATTCCTGTGATTTCTTTCACCTCGTGTATGTTTACGGGTTTTTTTTCTAGAAATTAAAATAAAAGATTTCATACTAGGATGCTTTTTTTGCTAGATTGATGACTGTGATAAACAAAAAATAAAGTTCTTAATCACTGAGCAATGCGTTTTTAATACGATGACAAAGTCAATATCATGTTCAGTATCAAAATAATCATGTCTGTTGCACTACACATATATATGATATAATTGGTGTAATATTTTTTGTCTCGCAAAAGGGAAATTTGAAAAGGGGCATGGTCACGATTTTGGTTAAAAATTATTTTCCCAATTTTAAAGTTTACAATGCTTCTGTAAGGCATTTGAAATAGGCAACCGAAATTTAGGTGTCATTCGTTGAGTTATTTAAGTGACAAAGCCTTTGTTTACATATTGAAAGTTAAAGTGAAAATCCCAGTTTTAGATTTAAAATGAATGTGTTAAACGTTAGGAACTGTTTATTTATGATTATAATGAATAAGGAGATAGACAATTAAGCTTCAAAAAATTCTTTTAGTGGTATATTGAACCTATGTAAAGAAAAATAGGACCCTGGCCTTGTATACATGACTAAGAATTGTCAGCCCTCTGACTGACTCTCAAATTTCATTAGATCATTAGAAATGCATTCCTAAATGCATTGTAAACATTAAGAAATACCAAAAAAAATCATATAAAAAATTAAGGGCATATATCCTTCTTTGAACAACGCAATCTTGCTTCAGAAGTTATACGATCCATAAAATAAAATTTTGTAGCATTCCACCTTAAAGACAATAAAAAAAAACCCCCAGGATTTGACCAAAATACTGAGCATGCTCCTTTTAATGTAAACAATTTAATCTTATTAAAGCCTTACTTTAGTGATCATTTGGCCATCGATGCAACAGGACCGTTAAGTTTAAACCCCTTTCAAATAGCAGCTGTAAGTTCACCAAATGTATGTCATTGAAGTTAAGATGTGAGTTATTTTGTCGGGACAGTCCATTTTACAGATTTTACTTCAACTGAAATCATCGTATTTTTTTTATATTTATTGATTTATTTTATCTCTTGTAATTATTTCAATACCGTTATCTTTACGATTATTAATAACGTATTTATTTGAGAAGAAGTTAAATTCAAAGCGGTCCAAATACTAAGAAAAACTTCACAAGGTCATATTATAATCTTAGCAAGTAAATACGCAGTTTGGCTCACTGTTTTGTTATTTTAACTGCATTAGCCTTTGATATCATAAACAGGAAATAATTCAATTTTAAACAAAAACTTACCCACCCCTCAAGTATACAATGTATACAGTGTAATTTTTTTCCCTTCAAAATATAGAAGGAGTGTCAGTCTTTACATCTTCATAATCTATTTTCTATGTAAAATATTTGAAAAAAACATATTTAAAATCTTAGTTCAGGACAAGTAAAAACTGCTTATACATTGCAAGTAGCAAGAATTGACGTCGATTTTATGCATTTATTTACCTTTGAAAGGTATTCAATACAGTTTACATCGAGATATAAAATTGGAATTATGTACTTTGACAGGATTCAGTTAAAATATGAAACCTTTGAAATTTTCATGATCAAAAAGTGCAACAGTTATCTTGTTTCGTCATTTAATTTGAACCTGATAGTGAACATGAACCTGTAGATATGTTAAACGGTGTTTTTTATTTGAAACACTTGCTAATCTCTTAAGCTTTACTTTTTAAAAACTTATACCTTGAATAAAAGAAATACCAACAGAAAAAAGTTTAGATTGAAATCTTGCAAATATCAACAAAATACAGATTTGGAGTAGAAATCTCGTTTGTGTTATCACCTCTTTACAGCACTTTAATGGGTTTTATCTTTAAAGAATATACAAATGGACTAAAGTTTCCTTGTTTTAACAATTAATTCTTATCGCTTCCTTTACCGTTTGAAAAATAAAGATATTTATACTTTTTCTTGTTTACACAAACAAAATGCAACTTCCAATGAAACATATTAATGGGGCAGATAGATAACTGGTTAATAGTAACTGGATGCTAGAGGTAAGGAAAGCTAACTACTAGGAACTGGCTACGAGATGAAATAAAAGCTGGCTTCTCAAGGCATTTCTAATCGTCAAGCAAAATTGTATTGTCCTTCGTCGAGTTGTAAGCAAGCTACATAGCTCAGAATTCTATGTTATGTAAACAAAGACCAGGTCATGTTTTTGTTTACATTTTGAATGTTAACAAGAAAATTCCAGGATAAGACCTTAAATGAATGTGACAAATGCTAGAAAGTCTTTATGTTCAAAACAAATTACATTTAGCAGATAAAAAATCAGCTTGAAAAAGAACTTTTACCGCAAGATTGAACCAATGTAAACAAAAACATGGTACGATCCTTATTTACATGAAGAATAGTGAGCTCTGTATCATGTAAATAACCCTACAACTGACACTCAAATTCTAGTTGATAATTAGAAATGCATTACTGAAATATTGTAAGCAATAAAAATAAAAAATAAAATTTTACAAAAAGCCATGACCATGCTTCCTTAAAGACTCTTTTGAAATTTGCTAAATAATTATTATACATTAACAAGTACTACATTTTTCCAAGTTTGAAGAGGTATTTTCCCGTATCGTATGCAGGAGAATATAATGTCATGAAAAAAGCCATCTAGATAAATGCAACTTTCGAGAATAAAAAATCTTTTTATTCATTTTGAGGAAGTTGTCTAATTTAAAATTCATGATTTTTTGATAGTGCGATTACTGGACAAATAACTTTAACATCGTTATCATAAATAATTGTTGATAGAAGAGTGGGGTTTCCTACAAATATCATCACGATTATACCAGAACCCTTGTAAATATGAGACATAACAGTCATTCTTTGCAAAGCATACTCAATTTTTTAAAAGTGGTGGGTTTTCTGGTGTGTACCCATTTAAAATTATATACTTCAAAAGAATAATTGTATACAATTTTTCTTTACAGGCATAAATGTTTTCAAAAAACATTTCATTTATTATATCTAACCTTACATATCCGTTAACATATATAATAAAATGAATAAAATTCCAATGTAGCAAACACTCTCTCTCTCTCTTGCCTTCTACGGATCTGCAACATTGACACATGGGCAATATAATCTGCGAAAAGACATACCCTTCACTTGCGTTAAAATGCCTGCTACCACAAACAATGACACTGTAACCTAAGAGGGATAACAAATCAGAGGCTACACTAAGATTTTCGGTAAATATTACAATTCAATGTAATGTTGGAAGATATTAAACCGTTCATTGGTATCTACCAACGTCAGACATACTCATCTTCCTGAGTCAGGGGTTCTACTCACAAAGCGGAGTGGATAAGAAACCCTTGACTTTGGAAGATGTTTTTCAGTGAGCTTCTACCTTGCGAAAAGATGAGATTCATAACTGCAGCATGACAATCCTATTGCAAGCCTAACTCAAATGACCATATGTGTATTTGTTTTCTGTGGTCCCTGCAATTTCTGCCATGGTGTGATCCTCGGATCGCAGCGAAAGATTAGAAAGCATGATGGGGCTACTTTAGTGGCATAGTAAATAATCACATTTTTTAAAATAGTTTAAGAACCTTTTTTTAAATGCGGAATCTAAAAACGAACTGCGTGCAAAGTTAGAATAAGCCTCTACAAAAATTGCAAAACGTCCAGCCGTTCCGTTTGAAGTTTATAGTAATTACATTTATTAACTTAAGTTATTATAAAAACAATATGAAATATAAGAAGTTCATACATATCATCACCATGCATGTCTTCAGGTTGGTAGGAAATGAGAGGAAAATATCATAAATTAATATGCAAAAGCTTGTGACATTTAGTATAAAATACTAATCTCTGTGTGTTTTAAGCTCAGAAGAAACCAGTCACTCGAATTACTCAGTACTCTGTCCTTAACCAATAGTTCTTCAAAGATCGACATCCTTAAATGAGATCACGTCCCTGACTATTTTACAAGGAACTAACGAACAAAAGGAGAAAGGGACTGAAACACATGTTAATGCTAAAGAGTTTCGATGCATCGAATGTGTTAAGGCTATTCCACAATATAGAAGCTGGAGACCACGATGTCTTCTGTGGGGCCGTTTACAACCACCATGGGATAGCAACATCAAAATCACTTGATGTAAAATCTTTAAGATTATGGAAGCCCCATATACAATGGCTGGAGCAGTACTTGGAATATCAAAATTGTTTGGGCAAAACAGAAGTCTTTCTTCAATAAAGAAGATCGATTTCGAGAAACAAAAGAATTTTGTTGTTGTTAACAAACGTCGATTTTCCAAACAAGAAACCTTTTGCCTTGGCATTAGCTTTTTTGGTGAACAAGAAAAAAGTGGTGATTATGAATATACTAGTTACTTATTTGATAACAATCGTGAGCATTTTGCTACAGTCTGTGTTACCGAACAAAAAACGTACACTGTACAGGTGTCTAAGGTCAAACTAACGTGGAAACTTTTTTGGCATATTGGATTTGTCTGAATGAGCGATGAATTGAGAATAAATGAAAAAGAGTATGAAAATGATATAAATTGCAAAGATTGTTATGAAATGAACAAGCGATTCTTGGGGGTAAGTGCTATACCAATTATATTAGATAGATATATTCAGCAAGGAACAGCATTAAATATCCACATTGGATTTGAGGCATGAAGCAGTGGTTCCTGACAAAATACAGTCGACTCAATACACCGGTGTGTGCTCCGTAGCGCACTACGCCTTTTGTTGACCAATATCTCACCGAACAATAAAGGAAGAGAGGAAGGGAATTGGATTAGATGGTAGTTGTTTCAAATTAGACTATGGTCCCCCACATTATGATGTGTATTCGCCTGAGGAAGTTGTAAAACAGAAAATTGATAATCAGTTTGGGTTCATTTCCAACGACTCCGGTCAATTTGTCTGAATGTGCAATCATAGACTTTGGAGATATTAAAATGGTCATCCAATCAGACGTTTCGGTTTAACATTTATCGGTTGTTTTATATGGTCTAAATAAAGAAAGGAACATGTTAACAGAAATCAGTGATAAGTACTGTCTCAAAATTATTTTTCTTGCTTCATTGTATACTGTAATGCATTCAACCACACAATTGTTCGAAGAACTTGTTTTTATAATTACTTCGGACAAAAATTAGTCAACTTTTTTTTAATTTGAAATTTCATCTGAACAGTGACTTTGGGTAGGGACAGTTTCAGGGCATCATTAGTTTCATCTACTAAACGTTTAAAGGGGGTGGTGACGATTTTGGTCAAAAATTAATTTTCCGATGTTAATAATTACAATGCTTCAGAGAGACAATTTTAATAGGCAACCGGAATTTGAGTGTCGTTAGTTGAGTTATAAACGAGTTACAGAGCTTGAAATTCTTCGCAATGTAAACAAAACGTTTATTTACATTTTGAACGCCGAAGTAAAAACTTCAGGTTTAAACCTAATACGAATGTGTTAAACGTTAGGAATTGTTTATCTATGCCTAAAGTAGATAAAAAGATAATCAAATAGGCTAGAAAAAGATTTTTTTTACTGTTAAATTGAACCTATGTAAACAAAAACTGGGCACGAGCCTTGTTTACATGACAAAGAATTGTGAGCCCTGTATCTTGCTTGCAACTCTACGAACGACTCTCAAATTTTATTTGATCACTAGAAATGCATTTTTAAAGCATTGTAAATAATAAAACAGAAAAAAAGAATTTGACCAAAATCTTGACCATGTCCCTTTAACATATACATGTACATTTAGTGTTAAATTCTCAAAATGACTATATTTTAAGATGAGAAGTATACATTTGTCCTGCACCCATCCTTTTTCTGTTGGTTCCTTTTGTCTTAATTTTTTCATATGGTATCCAAACTCCCCTTTGTAACCTTATCTGCCCCTATCTGCTATTTTCCCCCTTTATTCAATAGGTCCTTAAGTCGTCATCAGTCATCAAATATCGCATTCATAATCATCACTACCCCTAACATTTAGCAACATTTTCTTTTTCATAGCCTCACCTACTGGTAAATAAATTTTACTTCCTTTTCATATCTTTTTAGCTCACCTGAGCTGAAAGCTCAAGTGAGCTATTCTGATCACATTTTGTCCGACGTCCGTCTGTCCGTCCGTCCGTCTGTCTGTCCGTCTGTAAACTTTTCACATTTTGGACTTCTTCTATAAAACCACTATTCCAATTTCAACCAAATTTGGCACAAAGCATCCCTATTGAAAGGTGATTATAAATTGCAGAAATAAAAGACCGATCTTTATTGAAAGTGGAGAAAACCTCGAAACTGTAGAAAAAGGGGGGGGTGCATTTTAAAAAATCTTCTTCTCGAGAATTACCGAGTCAAATTCAACGTAATTTTGCATAAATAATCCTTATGGGAAGGAAAATATAATTTGCAAAAATTATCGGCGAATTCTGTTTCAAATCTGAGTTTTTACGAAAATAATAAGAAAGAAAAGCCGTGTTTCAAGCAATTTATAGCATCCATGAGTCTTGGTAAAATGGGTAGGCATGACCGGGCCGGGGCAAAACAAAAGATTGACAGTTATTAATCTGCCAATTTCATTAAAATTTTCAGGACATGTTACGGACCAGTATATTTGTATCCGCTGTAAATATTGCTGCAAAACAATGCGTATTTTGAAATTGACGATTGCCGATCTGCCCCGGCTTTTATTTTGCCCCGGTCCGGGTTTCTTACCCATTTTACCAAGACTCGTATTCCATAATTCTAAAACGAGGTTCTTTGTTTAAAGCAGCCATGACACTATATGATAAACGGGTCGATCTGACAATGATGAATTTGTTTGTTGTGCAACAGTTCGTGTACGAAGGGAATCTTTGAAACATGCAAAATACATTGGTGCCGATTTTGTGAAGTAAATTGAGGCTAAATATTTCAATGCGTTGACAGTTTTCACATATGACGGTGGTGTTAGCTTGTTGTGATTTTCGTTTCGTTTTCATTTATGCTTTGCGTTAACCTGGGAACTGTCGGTTGTATTTCCTGATTTTTACGTATCAAATCAAAAAGAGACTTCGTTAATATCTGATGTATTAAAAGAAAGAACTAAAATGCAATTCATTCAGGCTATCGGTAATTCGGTATCATCTTTTGCGTAATGGTAGAATAATGCAATATGTTTTGTTGAGATGCTCGGCATTTTCTCGAGTTTATTCAGTTTAAATAGAGTTTAATATCGCTGACGGAAATATGTAGGTATATACATGTATATGATTCATTTTGAAAAATAAATTGTGTTCTTTATTTGTTATAGTGCATGTTTCTTGTGTTTAATTGTTTACAATTTCTATTTACCTACCATATTTGAGTGTTAAGCTTCGAATTATAAGTAAGATACAGAGATTAGCTCACAATTCTATGTCTGTACACAGATCTGAGGCCATTCATTTTTTTCCATTTTAAATGCCGAATAGGAAATACCAAGTTAAAAATCTTAAGCTGAATGTAATAAACTCATGTGAACAAAATATGACTCAAACCTAGCAAAATTTTGAGCTCATCTTGCTTATAATTCTACGACTGACGCTGAAATTTTGGTTGATCATTAGAAATTCTATATGAATTAGAGTATGTTAAATACTTGTACACAAAAAATTAAAGAATGATATGCTATATATAACTACTCTCTGGTGCCCCCTCTTTATACAATGAATAATGTGAAATGTGAGCAAATAAAAACGACATCGTTAAAACAGTTTCCATAGTTCTGACACATTTCTGTGCGGGGATAAAAGAATTATCGCTATTCCTAAAAAAATATTACAGCGAAAAATTATCCTGGTTTGTAGCCATTTGTTATTTTGAATAAAAATGAAAATAATGGGTGGGCCATAGTAAATTAGAGTGATGTGCTGTCAATACGGTAACATTGATTTTTATAGCTCTTTAACATGTCACGTGACAACATTTTTCATTCCAGTGTATTCATCAATCAAGTGTGAGTAAAGTTATAAAAGTTACGAGCTTACGCGAGGCAAACAACAGTCATTTAATTAGAAATGGAGAAGACAAATTAAATTGTTGAATATTTTTAATTTGTTGCTCAGGTGAGCGATGTGGCCCCATGGGCCTTTTGTTTAATGTCAGTGACGGTTTTCTGACGTTCCATCGATTATCAAACTTTTTTTTAAATTGATGTGGTGTACAGCTTTGCAACGGTTATTTGTAGTTTTTCTTTTGTTATTAAAGATGTATTTACATAAGATACTGTTATGAACCCAACTAAATTTGTCTTTTAGTAGTTGTTTACTACTTTAGCAATTATTGAAAGCCTCCATCTATTATCAACTCTTTTACATCATTCCCAAAAATTCTGGCGTTTCATGATTGTTTACAGAACAACATTTTTTTCCTATTTATTAAATTCAAGTGTAAATCGAAGTAACATGTGGCAGCATATTTTTTTAATGAAAATGTCCATGATGCTCGAATATTTTATTTTTACCAAATAGCACTAAAATGTATGCCCTTGGATATTTATAAAACCAGATGACAGCCTTGTTATCTAAAGGACTGGAATTAATAGAACAATGTTTTACTGTGGAATCATTAAAATTCGTAGTGGCTCTCTTTTCGTGGAATTCGTGGGTAGCCCTCTCACACGAATTTAAATCATCGACCACAGGGGCATCGTATCCGCTCTACACTCTATGACATATATATTATATAGAGAGTGTAGAGCGGATACGATGCCCCTGTGCATCGACTTAACAATTTTAGAAAGACTTATCTTTGTTACTGAAACAGTAGACTACGCATCCACGAAATAACATCCCCACGAATGAGCAAAAAAGTCATAATCCACGAAAATTGGCCCCCACGAATTTAAATGATTCCACAGTATTTACCACATTTATGTAAACATTATCCAGGAAGGAATCAAGACAAAGCATTACCTATTTCACAAGCCAGAAAAACTTCCGTTTCGGTTATGAATAGTTTTCTTCCACCATCTATAAAACAGGTGGAATGATTTGCGTGTGCCTTTTGATAATCGAAGTCTTTTAACACTTTTTTCTGCTCAAGATCTAGAGAATGTTACCACAATGGAATGACCAATTTCAAAATAATATTACTGTAGTGATCTAAATCCTGATTTATATTCAATGTAATCATTTTGAAAGGGAAGATTAAAGTTGTGACTTGTTTTAAAAACTGGGTACTTTCGAAACTGCATTTTATATCAATTTTTTGTGAAATGTCTCAAATACTGTTTGCAAAGACTAGACTATGTACTTTTACAAAAGTGACATAAAGACTAAGTCGTTATAACTTTTTATATGGTGGCAATTATCTTACTTAAATCATTACGCATTGTTTAAAAAAAAATTAAAGCCGTTGAACAGCTGTTTCCATTCATCATTAATCAGCTGACACTACAGATGAAAACTAGTTTCAAAAATAGGTTTAAAAAAATCACTTGACTCTCTCTCTCTCTCTCTCTCTCTCTCTCTCTCTCTCTCTCTCCGTAAATTGCAGCTTTTTAAAATTCGAGGCACAGTAGCTCTTAGGTCGTCTAACCGAATTTTTTTCAGACCGGGAGCTACAGACCTGCAGCTAATCTGTAATCAGAAATTACATCTAGATTTTTCTTTTGAAACGTAATAGCTTATTTTGAGAGGTTTGCTCAAAATGATGTTATTTTCCTTCCATTACACCGAGTCGACCAGAGGCGTACGCTAGAAACATTAAATTGATTTATAAAAAAAAAAAACTTAAATGTTTGTGTTGCTAAAAAGTAGTGTATGAAATGTACAGAATTTGTAATCATTAATTTTGATCAGTATTTAGATGTAAAACTTGAAAAACTATCATCGTACGGGGGATGTAAATCGAGATTTATGTGTTAATGCGACTTTATAATCAAAAATATCACGTCGGAACCATAACAACTAAATACTAGTATTCATCATTAGGGATAACAGTCGGAAGGATTGGTAAGTAACGAAAGAGCACACGCTACACCTTGTTTTCATCATTCGTAACTTTATTTTTATATTAGTTTAGGTCACAGCAAAATGAATACACAGGCAGATATTAGATCGAAAATCGTAAAACAGCGAGAAACTGAACAAGTTTATTAAAAAAGGCGCATGGGGGAACCGATTGCAGCAATTTACTGTACTTTCTCTCAAAAAGGTCCGTGGGTTTTTAGTTTCATTTGTCCTTGACAAGACCTACTTAAAAGTGTCTATCTGGATCAGTTGCATTTATTAAAAAGCCTCATTTTTATACAAAATTCACGCACTTTTTTCGCCTGTGTTGAAATTGATACGGGAGTTTGGCTGTGTGCTAATCCGTAATCCATTAAAAATGAACGCGGACGCCACGTTGATATCAAGTTTTAAAAGTGTAAAATATATTAGCGGACCATATCATACATTCAAGGCGATGAAATATAGTGAAAGTCTTGAATATTTTATCAGTCAGATATGATTAATGATTTTGTTGGTTTTCCCACATTACACATTTTCATTGAGTGTAAATTGATGAATCAGTACGTAATCTGGAGGTATAATTAAGTGATGACCCACGAGCTCTGTAACCTCCAACCCCCACCACCCTCCTCATCTCGGTTTTCTAAGGGTCGGAATCTTATATTCTTTTTTTATAATTTTTATAAGCCACTTGATTGTTCAATGTTTTGAAATTGATAGATATCTGAATTAGAGGTGGTTTAAAGGAAATAGTTATCTAACCATCCTTTAAAAGATGTGAGTTTAACAATCTGTTTTTATTCTAATCTAATCTAATCTTATTAATAATATAATATAATATAATATAATATAATATAATATAATATAATATAATATAATATAATAATATAATATAATATAATATAATATAATATAATATAATATAATAATGTAATGTAATGTAATGTAATGTAATGTAATATAAAAATGTAATGTAATATGATGTAATGTAATATAATAATTAAACTATTATTCCATCAAAAGTCGATGTAGACTGTTGTGTGAAAAATCCAGACATCATCATTAGATGGGCATCATAAACAAAAATACCTAACATTTACCATGAGACGTTATTGACTGCCCAATATTAAACACTCAGTGGTAATAACAATTTCAAATATTGATGACTCATTGCTCGTTGACGACTATTTGCTCATTTGACAATTTGGTATACCTGCCGACATTTCATATCCTGTTGCATTAGTTTACTAAACTGACTTCAATTCTGAAAATACATGTTTCCATTTTCCTTTCAACTTTGTCTGTTAATTTGGCGCTTTGAATACATCTTTAAACAGCTCTTTCTGACCCCAGAAACTTCAAAGTTCTTACCCACATAATGATCACAATTGAACGCAATCAACAAACATACATTGTTGAGTAAGTAAAACTAGTACTGCAATATGCTTCATAAAATACTTTTTTTCTTCTTCTAAAGTTTGATATCAATTTATAATGTAATATATATTTTGTTTATCGATAGCTTTTACTAACCTTTATCATATTTTAGACAGCTTAATTTATCAATAACAAACCCGTAAAGGTGCAAAATCAAATATTAATTCTGAGTATAAATCTCATTAAAATTAGTAGGATGAACTATCTAAAATTTGAAAAATATAAACAACAAAACAATAACAACTCGCAATAAAATCTTAGTATCGGAAAGCATGAAGTTTGTGTTAAGAATTTACGAAATATTTTAATATATTAATAAAAGATATTTTGTGAATCGTATGGATATTATGACAATCTTAAGATTTTTTAATGATAGACATAACGATAGTGTTGTGAAAACTCAGCCCTAATGCGATTAAATCGTTGAAACGTGGCGTAAGGAGGCATGAATTTGAATTTTAAAATATCAAATTTTTAAAATTCAGATATAAAAATTTCAATGCAAAATAGATAACTTCTTAAGATTAAATATTATATAGAACTTGAGGCAAAGATAGTCGACGCATGCCTGAGACGTTGTTTTTGAATTTTTGTCGCTTTGTTTAAATCCATATTTCAGTCTTTACAATGATCCGTCATGCTTTATTCGTAATTACTCTCATTGAATAATTCATGTATATAACTTTTTTGTATAAAATAGAGAAATCTAATTGTTTTTTTTTATACTTTGCGATTTAACAAATTTTAGGCACCTAAAAAAGTCATGAGCGAAGCCTTATTAACGAGGCTGGGGGGTGGCTGCCATATTAAAGCGTTTTTATCTCTACACAAAAAAGATTTTCTCTTTAAGGTTCTATAACTCTTACATTGTACTGGAATTGTCTTTTGAAAAAATGGATTGATGGTATTGAAGCATTATTTAAAGAGTCAATTGATGATAACCAAGGGATACAAGATGCCAAAAAATCATTTAGCTGTTTTTCAGCATCTTTTTAACTTTTCAAAGGGAGGTAACTTGTAAAACTCCAAATATTTTGTTCAAATATTTTGATTTTTTTTTTTTTTTAATTTCACCATCGAAAATCTTTTTAATGCTCAATCTTTATTACACATGTACTGATTATTATCATGTTAAAATTTGGAAATAATCTTGTGGCTACTTTCTTATTTCTTTGCATATTTGCATTTGTGTGACAAATATATTTTTGCTAAAATTGTGATATTTTTCTTTATAACAAATAATGTTATGTTTATGTGATTGTGTTAATTTTTTGTGATGTTATTGGTATGTTTTCTGTCTTTATTAATATTTCATATTTTTTTCATAATTTTTTTTTACATAATGTGCAATTTTTTCAGATGCAATAAATGATAAAATTAACGATGATTGTGATGTGTAAATTAAGATTATATGAAACATTTCCGCAAATTTGGTGAATTTTGGAGAATTTTTTTTTTTGACCCCCCAGTCTCCTTAAATTAATGATGACGTTAGCTTTAACGTTCCCTCTGATTGTTTGCTTTTCTACATATATATATATATACTTGAATCAGTCGTATGATTTCACAAAACATTGGAGCCACCTTCAAAGAATCCGGATCATACTTTCTTATTTTATGTTTAGTGTACTGTAACAGTGGTTATTAAAACTGGTGGTCAAGCAATACGTGTGGGTGTTAAATACGCGGATGCGTCATTTACCAAACTGAAGATTTTTTTTATTTTTCTTTACTTTACACGCGAAGATATTTTACGCGGTTTTAAACTTACCGTATAACTCGTGTAAATCTCCCTTGCCCCTCCGCATAAATAACCTCTTGTACAGTATCAATTTTAATTTTAATACCTTTTCTGTAATATGTATTCGTCAAAGCAAATATGCTTTGCACTTTGGCTGTTTTGCTCTTTGATAGATGAAGAGCACCGTGTTCATGATCAGAATCTACAATTACGTTCTCATTTTTTTTTCAACAGTAAGAAAAAGTTTATTGTAAATCTTTTTCAAAATATGATGTAGTTTGCAGCTTTTTTTTTCAAATTTGAACTGTGTATTTTAATATGAAATAAATACGTCAGTTTATGACGCATATACACAAATGTATAATGTTTCGAGAGGTCGCAAGTATATTGTTTTCATTACCAGTATTCAACGAAACTTAATCAAAAAGTTATTATTATACAAATTTTGATATACCATTTCTAAAAATACAGTGCACATGAGAAGCGCAATGCATAATGTGACATTACTTTTGGATCAACCGATGCATATATAGTTCTCAATGTTAAAATGAATGCACGGCAAATTATTTATAACAATAGATTGACACTTAGCAATCGAGTGAGAAAAATCTGAATCATTGTTTGTAAAAATTAAAAACGTAAAAATATGAACGATGAAAATATTAAAAAATGCATGTAGGCAAAATGCAGGGGCAAGTTTTACACCAAAGCTCGTAGTTTCAAATATCAAATAGGATTCTGTGATAATTCAATTAATATTCATATAGAGTTTACAATTACCACATTACAATTTTTTCGGCCACGGAGTTTGCTCGTATCGTCACATTTCAAATCGTTAACACTTTATCAATTATGCCCCATAAAACCAATATTGCCCACTTAATTTGAGTAGGCTGTGAAATAGTTGCGTTATTAAAAGAGCGATAAATGCAAAGAGATTACTATACATGTTACCGAAGTCAAAGAGACATGGCTCTTAACAGTTTCCAGGTTGTGATATTGGTGTACATGGCTATAGTTTTGATTTCTCTAGGTAAGTAAATTTCACATTGCTTTTCAAAACGTTATACTATAAGTATATAAATGGACAATACATGCAGTTTATTAGGGCTGGATGGTGGTGGCCATTCTATACCGTATAAAAGAATCTAATCTTCTTTAGAAGAAGAGTTCTATATAAAGATAAAGGAAATACTCAAATTAATCTAATAATAGATTATAGCTAAACAAATCATATTGAACAGATTTAAGATAGATCTAGATCTAATTGGGTAATTCGTTGACAACGCAGCTTCCTTAACAGTAAAGAAAGAAGTGTATTTCATCATTCATAATGTTTAAATGCTTGAAAAGGGTAAGAGTCGTTTACACAAAGCTAACATGTTTCTTGGAATCGAGGAGATTGTATTTTTAAGAACAATTAACTGCTATTCAGCTGTTTATATTAAAAGAATTAAAAAAGAAATAACAAAAGATATAATAAAATAAAATAATAACCGAGAATTTCATTTTTGTTAAATAGCATATTTTAAAAGAAAAATTAGCACCATCAACTTAATAAATATTACTTATTTTTGAATATATTTCTTTCTTAATACTGACATTTTAACTGACATTTGAAAAGATTAAAAATCTGTTTTTATTTTTCGGTAAATATACATTATTGCATGATCTCTGATTTGTTAAGTTTGCCCAAACATTTTATCTATAAAGATGACATTTTACTTCATTTGTTTAAAAATATTGTTAAAAGCTAAATTTGCTGTAAGTAAACTATTTTCAAAATAAATCAAGATTTTATAATACATTGTAGCTTATATATTTGTATTTATTTCTAGGGCGACGTTCAATAACAAGGCACTAAAATAAACTCTTGGTATTGAAAAATTTTAATGTGTTTATTGAGTTTACAAAATCAAGTACTAAGTCTTGTTAGATAGTTCACTTTGAAATGATTGCAACATAAATATGTATAATCTTCATAACAATTTTTTTATTTTAAGCATGTTCATGTTTTATTATTTCTTTTTTCAGTCAAAGCAAATCTTTACTGCGACATGGCCTACGAATACCTTCACCTAGCCAGAGCTAATATGCGAAACAAATACGTAATGACCTTTTAGCTTGCTTTGTATTAAATCAGATTCAGAGATACAACAAATTAACGTATATTTTATTATAACAAGTATCTTACTATCAATTTTGAATTGTTACAGAACATAATAATCAATTTTAAACCAATTTTTTTAAAAAAATCTTTTTTAGTAATTGTAGATATTTTTGTTTAATGGCATAGAGTAACAGACTATCTTACAATTAAACTTTCTTCTTACATGTTCTTCTCTTTTTTTATAGGGAATTGTTGAATGGAGCAATATAAAAAAAATCTTCCAAAACTGTCCGGATTTTTGTTCTCTACACTATTAGACTTACTTTTATAATTAATTCTTCTCCATCAGTTGACTGTTTCATTCCTTTTGAAAAAGTTTTGTATACGTATATTTTTTGTATCAAAATAAAACAACAACACACGTTTCTTTTTCTTGGTTTTATCAATCAAATTGGAAAACGGTTTCAGGCCTAGGTAACAAAGGAAATTAATTCTCTCTCTAACAAAGTTATACTGGTCCTATACCCAAGTTATACCCAATCCTATTATGTAATATTTTTTACATAATAAAATATTGCTTAAATATATACTGGTATTTCAAGACAGATTCGGGCGTATTTTCATACGTGTACGTATAAAATCAGACATTCATTTGTTTTTGTGTTTTTAATTTTTGTTTTTTGTTTTGTTTGTTTGTTTGATAAATCAAGTATAACTGTCATGCTGTAAATAATAAGCTTGTGTTACCTAAATTGGTGTAAATATGAACTTACGATATGGCGACAAAACAGTTTTGGTATCGACAGTATTCGGGCGGACAGAGACGAAATAGCAACACAAAAATCCCTGATTAAAACATCTTTCGACAACTAGAGAACAGTATGGTATTGATGTTACATTGAGAGATGCTTATTAATAATACTTATTTTTCTTTTTGAGAGAACATTTTTATTGGTAATGGAATGTTACAAATCTTGATTTGACTTAAAGTCAAATTTGGTTCCCCATTTACAATTTTTCAGTAAAATTGATTAATGCATGCGCATGTTAGCCTCAGATTTTCAGATTTGTAGCTGGTCTTATGTTCAATCCCCATAAAAGGAAAACTTGCTTGAAATTGTATTCTTGATCATATAAAATTCTAATTTGACACGAACACATCACGCATTCCCCTGTTCGATCATATCAGATTAAACCAACGAAATCTTTCACAAAATAAACATGTTATTAAATAAAAGATTTGATATAACATATACAACCTGTCAAAATGAGAATATATAGAGGGTAACTTTTAACAAGCAAATTTCTTGGATAAATATATGTATTATTTTTTGTTCAATTCTGCACTTCATGTATCATGAAAGAAAAACTTGCCTGAAATTGTATTTATATTGATAAAAAATTCTACTTTGGTAAGAAAACATCACGCTTTCCACTTGTCCGATTACAATACGATTTAACCAACGACATCTTGCATTTAATATATCTGTAATTAAATTAAAGATAATACTATATGTTAAAAAAATTTTAAAGACATATTATATGAAATAATATCTTATGATGTAATTGATGTTAGGTCATATGTTATATTTCTATATCAGTTCATATACCCTAATATAGTACTTAATCATATGACATGAACCTAAAAACTAGTCAAATTCAAGATCCGCATAACGAGCGGGTCCTCAAACTTGCTATAAGCACAATCTAAAGCACAATATTGCATATATTAGTATCACAGACTAATTAGATTAATCAGCGGTTCCATGGTGTAATGGTTAGCACTCTGGACTTTGAATCCAGCGATCCGAGTTCAAATCTCGGTGGAACCTGTATATTTTGCTGATTTTTCCAAAAATGATTAAATTCTTTTCTACTACAGTTATTGTCGAGATCAAAGAGATGCCGCGGACATTTTTCTCCAATATACCACGATCGAACGTCATCCGTAAATTATCAGATCAGAAATACCTATTTGTCTCGCACTGATCATGAAAGTACAACTTCAAACCGTAAAAAGTTTTAAAACCATGTCAATTTCACATGTTAGTTACAGTCAAAACGATGTGTATTGCCTCAAATGATCAATGTGGCTGTTCCTAGGACTTCCCTAGCACATTTTCACTGCGTGTTTTTACATAAAATATATAACGTGTAGTAATAATAATCGTATTAAATTGCCCTTAAAATATTAGGAATATAACTCAAATATATTTTATAAATAAGTGAAAAGTATCAAAAATCCCAAGAAAAAATTATGTCGTCTGCATTTGATTCCTTTGATCTGTAAATATTACTAACATAACCGCAGGGGTTACACGGAACAGCCGTCAAAATGACCTAGATCATCTCTCTATTTATTTGTATTTCATTACATGTTCTATAACTGTTATCAATGTTAATTGGCATTGTATGGCACTGTAATATATTATGTACAAGGAGAGGACATTCTAAGTTTTTGGAACTTGTGTCCAATCCTTTTGGCATTAGTCAATAAAATATGTTCAACTCAACTCTCTATTGGAGAAACGATCTGTAGAAATACTGGGCTGTTAGTAGAATAGAAATAAAGTTCTTGTTTTCGTGAATGTTGCAGGATTACCTCCTCGGTCTCGAAATGTTGTTTAAAATACTAGTATAAAAGCCTCGGCTAACACCTCGGCTTTTATATTTCAAAACGACATTTCTCAACCTCGGAGGTTATTCGGCAACTTTCACGATAACTCGTCCTTGATTTCTTAAGTATTTTGGGGAGTAGTAGGTAGCTGACTCTACAGTAAAACAGAAAAGCTAATTGATCAAATCAAGTATCAGTTGAAGAAAATTCTAGTTTGAAAAATAATATATTTTTGTACAATCAATTTAAGGACATAAGTAAAGTAAAAACTTGTTAATTCAGTTATAACACTTGAAAAATAGAATGGTTTTAAAGAGTAATTTAACGAAGAAAAAATGAGCTGCTTTCCAGCACAAAGAACGTGTAGAAATGGTATTCAATGAAAGTGCAGAATCAATCAACTGCATTTTTTAAAGGAAGGATTAAAATAAATATTGGCCAGTGTGGGGGTCGAACCCACGACATTCGCGTTATTAGCACGACGCTCTAACCGACTGAGCTAACCGGCCGTTGTACAGTTACATTATCTGTGCTTTACTCTAATTTTTTTTCACAATTATCAATCAACTGCATTTTTTAAAGGAAGGATTAAAATAAATACTGGCCAGTGTGGGGGGGTAGAACCCACGACATTCGCGTTATTAGCACGACGCTCTTTTTTTTTTTTTTTTTATCTTTTATTTTTTTTTCTTCTTCTCCTCTCTCTTTTTTTTTTTGACCCTGAATGAAACCAGGGTTTGAAAAATAAGTCTATAGACTCATTAGATGTTCCTCTCCACGAAAATCTTTAGTAAAAGGCGAAAGATCTAAACGTGGATTGAAGAGAAACCAGAGTACAAAGGATACTTTAGAATAGTAACATTTTAACAAGGCACTAAAATAAACTCCGAATATTGAAAAAATTTATTGTAATTATTGAGTTTACAAACTCAAGTACTAAGTCTTGTTAAATAGTTCACGTTGAAATGATTGCAACATAAATATGTATCATCTTCATAACATATTTTTTATTTTAAGCATGTTCATGTTTTATTATTTCTTTTTTCAGTCAAAGCAAATCTTTACTGCGACATGGCCTACGAATACCTTCACCTAGCCAGAGTTAATATGCGAAACACATACGTAATGACCTTTTAGCTTGCTTTGTATTAAATCAGATTCAGAGATACAACAAATTAACGTATATTTATTATAACAAGTATCTTACTATCAATTTTGAATTATTACAGAACATAATAATCAATTTTAAACAAATTTTTTTAAAAAATCCCTTTTAGTAATTGTAGATATTTTTGTTTAATGGCATAGAGCAACAGACTATCTTACAATTAAACTTTCTTCTTACATGTTCTTCTCTTTTTTTTTTATAGGGAATTGTTGAATGGAGCAATATAAAAAAAATCTTCCAAAACTGTCCGGATTTTTGCTCTGTAGACTATTAGACTTACTTTTATAATTAATTCTTCTCCATCCGTTGACTGTTTCATTCCTTTTGAAAAAGTTTGTATACGTATATATTTTGTATCAAAATAAAACAACAACACACGTTTCTTTTTCTTGGTTTTATCAATCAAATTGGAAAACGGTTTCAGGCCTACATGTAGGTAACAAAGGGAATTAATTCTCTCTCTAACAAAGTTATATTGGTATTTCAAAACAGATTCGGGCGTATTTTCATACACGTACGTATATAATCAGACATTCATTTGTTTTTGTGTTTTTAATTTTTGTTTGTTTGATAAATCAAGTATAACTGTCATGCTGTAAATAATTAGCTAGTGTTACCTAAATTGGTGTAAATATGAACTTACGATATGGCGACAAAACAAAGAGTTTTGGTATCGACAGTATTCGTCAAAATAGCAAAACAAAAATCCCTGATTAAAACATCTTTCGACAACTAGAGAACAGTATGGTTTTGATGTTACATTGAGAGATGCTTATTAATAATTTTTCTTTTTGAGAGAACATTTTTATTGGTAATGGAATGTTACAAATCTTGATTTGACTTAAAGTCAAATTTGGTTCCCCATTTACAATTTTTCAGAAAAAATTGATTAATGCATGCGCGTGTTAGCCTCAGATTTGTAGCTGGTCTAATGTTCAATCCCCATAAAAGGAAAACTTGCTTGAAATTGTATTCTTGATCATATAAAATTCTAATTTGACACGAACACATTACGCATTCCCCTGTTCGATCATATCAGATTAAACCAACGAAATCTTTCACAAAATAAACATGTAATTAAATAAAAGATTTGATATAACATATACAACCTGTCAAAATGAGAATATATAGAGGATAACTTTTAACAAGCAAATTTCTTGGATAAATATATATATATTTTTTGTTCAATTCTGCACTTCATGTATCATGAAAGAAAAATATGCCAGAAATTGTATTTATATTGATAAAAAATTCTACTTTGGTAAGAAAACATCACGCTTTCCACTTGTCCGATTACAATACGATTTAACCAACGACATCTTGCATTTAATATATCTGTAATTAAATTAAAGATTTGATATAATACTATATGTTAAAATTTTTTTAAAGACATATTATATGAAATAATATCTTATGATGTAATTGATGTTAGGTCATATGTTATATTTCTATATCAGTTCATATACCCTAATATAGTACTTAATCATATGACATGAACCTAAATACTAGTCAAATTCAAGATCCGCATAACGAGCGGGTCCTCAAACTTGCTATAAGCACAATCTAAAGCACAATATTGCATATATTAGTATCACAGACTAATTAGATTAATCAGCGGTTCCATGGTGTAATGGTTAGCACTCTGGACTTTGAATCCAGGGATCCGAGTTCAAATCTCGGTGGAACCTGTATATTTTGCTGATTTTTCCAAAAATGATTAAATTCTTTTCTACTACAGTTATTGTCGAGATCAAAGAGATGCCGCGGACATTTTTCTCCAATATACCACCAACGTCAACAGTAAATTATCAGATCAGAAATACCTATTTGTCTCGCATTGATCATGAAAGTACAACTTCAAACCGTAAAAAGTTTTAAAACCATGTCAATTTCACATGTTAGTTCCAGTCAAAACGATGTGTATTGCCTCAAATGATCAATGCAGCTGTTCCTAGGACCTCCCTAGCACATTTTCACTGCGTGTTTTTACATAAAATATATAACGTGTAGTAATAATAATCGTATTAAATTGCCCTTAAAATATTAGGATATTTTTAGGATATTTTTAATAAGATATTTTATAAATAAGTGAAGAGTAACAAAAATCCCAAGAAAAAATTCTGTCGTCTGCCTTTGATTCCTTTCATCTGTAAATATTACTAACAAAGCCGATGGGGTTACACGAAACAGCCGTCAAAATGACATAGATCATCTCTCTATAGGAGAAACGATCTGTAGAAATACTGGGCTGTTAGTAGAATAGAAATAAAGTTCTTGTTTTCGTGAATGTTGCAGGATAACCTCCTCGGTCTCGAAATGTTGTTTAAAATACTAGTATAAAAGCCTCGGCTAACGCCTCGGCTTTTATATTTCAAAACAACATTTCTCAACCTCGGAGGTTATTCTGCAACATTCACGACACCTCTGGGGAGTAGTAGGTAGATGACTCTACAGTAAAAGAGAAAAGCTAATTGATCAAATCAAGTATCAGTTGAAGAAAATTCTAGTTTGAAAAATAATATATTTTTGTACAATCAATTTAAGAACATAAATGAAATAAAAACTTGTTAATTCAGTTATAACACTTGAAAAATAGAATGGTTTTAAAGAGTAATTAAACGAAGAAAAAATGAGCTGCTTTCCAGCATAAAGAACGTGTAGAAATGGTATTCAATGAAAGTGCAGAACCAATCATCTAAGTGTATCATTGAAGGATTAAAATATTTCTTGGCCAGTGTGGGGGTCGAACCCACGACATTCGCGTTATTAGCACGACGCTCTAACCGTCTGAGCTAACCGGCCCTTATATACATTAATTATCTGTGCTCTACTGTAATTTTTTTTCACAATTATCACGAGTGTTTTTGTAAATAAAAATAACGATTTGGGTGTACATGTTGATTTCTTTAAAGTCAAATGTTGGAAAAAATGAACAGTTATTCCTTGACTGTTGTTTATAGTAATATAATAATTATAATATAACCATCATATTTTCCATGCTGGTTTAAAAGGAAAGGGCGAGAGCCAAGAATTTAGAAATGATGTCACTAAAATACGCCACAAATACCTTTAATCACAGATATTGGTTCTTAATTTCATACTAAAGTTAATACATGTATATTTGCCAAGGTTACACACAGCTTTAAAATTTTCGTTCCTAAACAATTGCAGCAGTTTGAACATCGATGATTTCTCATACTTTTTCATATATTTTTACGGTATTCAATAGATACTAAATTAAAATGAAATTCATCTTCAATATAGTTTTTATATAAAAAGCAGCCCTTATACATACATGTTTTCTTGAATGTAAAGAGTTATTGACATTTTGACATACATATCTTGATGATAAATACTGTTCAACACCAAAAACTATGAAGTTTAAATTTTGTAAACTATGTCTTGTACTAATGTTACAAATCTGAAATAAATATGTTATCTTATTATCAAAATATACAGTCTGATATAATTGTCTGTCCTCAATAACTCAACTTCATCATACTTTCATTGTATATATTGTATATTTATACTTATTTGCTATTTATTAACTACCTATTTATCCATTTATATAATGCACCTCTGACTTTTAAACTGTATATACTGATTGACCTTATGTACTATTTCATGGCTTGAGTGAATAAACTGAATTGAATTGAACTGAATTCGAAGGCTAGACGATGAGAAGACAATCTTAATTTTGATATACACTTCTTAAATTTCTAAGGTAACATTGAAGATAAAATTCATCAACTAAATATTTATAAACAATGACACTTTTGCGTATCTTCTACATGTATTTTACCAAAAATATCTTGTTTAGTCAGATCTGCGATTCGATCGTTGGTTTATGAAAGAAAGTGAATTAATTGTTTGTTTATTCCAAACTTCATTGAACCCAATTTCATTTAAAAATTTCCTCACCAGAAGCCCAGTTTTTATGTCCGTGTAATTCGCAGTTAATGTACATTTCTTCGTAAAACTTTTGAATAATACAATTATTACTATAGGACACATCTTTCTAAAATTTTAATTGAAAAAAAAAACACCTTCTTGTAACAAGGGGTAATCTACCTAGCAGCATTCAGGCACGAAGCATGGGGGGGGGGGGGGGGGAGGGGGGGGGGCAGTACCCCACTTTTTCTCGCAGCAACAATTTTTTTAAAATTTACATATAAAAAATTGAATTATTATGGAGTTGCCCCCCCCCCCCCCCCCACTTTTTTGGGAGGATGTATAAAATTGATATGAAAATAATGAAATTAGGATTGAAATTGAAGTTATATACTTCGCCAGATTTGTATCAATGTTGTATCACCAACAACTTATAACGGTTCCATGGTGTAATGGTTAGCACTCTGGACTTTGAATCCAGCGATCCGAGTTCAAATCTCGGTGGAACCTATAATTTTTTTGGGGGGTGGGGGTGGGGGCAACTACTGCAGATTTCTTTATAATAAAACATCCTGCTGGGATGAATTCAAACAATGAAATTATTTTTTTAAATCAATAGTTTTATAGGAAACTAGGATGCACATGATTACAACATCAAGTAATATTGTGGCACAAATTCATGATAACATCTTAATACATGTATGTGTATGTACAATGTATGTATGTGACAAGTATTTTCGCCTTATTCAACGGATGGGCTTTTCTACAGTCTATTGGTCAAGTCAACGTGTCTTTTACGAAAATGTATTAAAAAAATACAATGAATTTTATCACAAAATTAAGATAATTTCAATTCCCACCTTCTGAAATAGTTGGTTATTATAGCGGGATTAAAATTTTTATATTTAAAGAAATTGAGTTCTCCTGCACAATGAACACTACACACTTTTATTATTTTAACTTGAACGTTTGGGTCCAAGACAAGTTTATAATATTATGAGGAAAAAAAAATTAAAAAACTATTGGCCAGTGTGGGGGTCGAACCCACGACATTCGCGTTATTAGCACGACGCTCTAACCGACTGAGCTAACCGGCCGTTAACTCTTTTCGCTATCTATGTTGTACTGTAAACAATAAAATCTGAGTGCTTATCGGATAAATGAAATGAGTTCGGTAAATAAAAAAAATAAAAAATGGAATAACTGACAGATGTATCTAGTCTCAATTACAGTTTTCACACTTTTATTTATCTAATAAAACAATACTGGCACGCCAGTATTCCTTTCGCTGTGTCATTTGAGCCCCTCCAGTTATCTTTCTTGGTGACCGGCTGTTGACATTCATAAAATACTTATGTACATGTACGATGCATTTCATACAGGTAGTACGCTTTTCAGTAAAAGACATACAGTATCAATTCAACAGAATCCGCGCAATGTTTTCTTTGTTTTTACAAACATTGATTTCCAACAAAAAAGAGTATTAGTTCACCGGCCCGGTAGTTCTCTTATATTAAAGTATACTAACGTATTTCTAATTAAGTGCATTACGTCATCTATTATAGCTTGTGTTTGTTCGTCCTCAGAAGTTTCCCTTCATAAGAAAAATCCTTTCAATTTGTGATTTCTTCGAAAAAGGTTTTATATTTCATATGTTTTTATTTTCTTATTTAATGTTCAATATATCTTACCTCTGAGGTAATCAGTTGACGAATATGAAATATCATCAATAGATCAAATGATATAATGAGTAAAAGGATAATATCGTACAGGGTCCTATATATTTTTTTACATACACATTAACATAAACATTTATTTAGTTATTTTGTAGTTAAAAAAATAAGTTTAAATACCCACCCCCCCCCTATATAATACACAGTATAAACAAACAAAATTTGATCTTACATAAAAATTGTTTTCCGTGTCGGACTGGGCTATTCGATAAAGACTTCATACAATTACAGTAGTTTCTTTATTTCAAAAATTAATCATATTGTTCGTTCACCCCACTTACTTTCTTGAACTTTACAACTATATTGTATATATGTAAATATGTTTGTTCTTCTTATGTACCTCTTGTACCATTATATGGTGTTGAGTGAAAATAAACTGAACTGAACTGAACTGAGAATATTTTACGATCATCCATTATTTAGATAACGAGAAAGAACATTGCACCATACACATAGTCCGTGCCACAACTACTTTCTAATGTGACAATGTACGTACCCCCCCCCCCCCCCCAAAAAAATAATTTTAAATAAAAAAAATTATATCTAATATCTAAATCAATTCACGCAGGATTCTAGTATTACATGAAGAAAAATTCCAAAATACTGAAAAAAAGATTTCAGGTTCCACCGAGATTTGAACTCGCATCGCTGGATTCAGAGTCCAGAGTGCTAACCATTACACCATGGAACCTCCATATCATGAAGATTGTACTGTAGCAAAGTGACGAGTACTGGGGCCCACTTGCAATTGGGAAAAAGGGGTGTTGTTCAGGAAAAATACTTTATTTCATCGTCTGGTTTACATAAATTTTGATATAATTGTCCACATCAAAGCAAACATTTGCTTTAAAATGATTCGCGTTGAAGTTTCGTTTCCACTTCAAATACACGCACTTTTTGTAAATATGTAAAAATATCTACCGGTAATTATAAATAACAGGTAAAAATGTACCTGTATCTGTATATAAATAAATATAGTCTTCCGTGTAATTAAATGTTGGGTTGAGCTATTCGTCTATTCGTTATTTTATACCTTAGTATTTTTCCTGATCTGCACCCTTATATCAAAATGAAAGACAAATAGGACTTCTGTTATACGTCTTTTTTTTTTAAAACTACCCTTTTCTTTACAATGCTGTATTCATCTACCTCTAAAGATTTGTATTTACGTGTATGTTCACGTCTTCTTTTTTAAACTACCCTTTTGTTTACAAGACTGTATGCATCTACTTCTGAAGATTTATATCTATATTCATTTTGTGTATTTTCTTCATGTACCGGTAAACTTACTTTGAGCGGAATAAACAGAACTTGAACTTGGTAAAGACAATTACCAAATCATTATGACTCAATTACACTCATATTTCTACTGTATTTATCTTCGCGTGTTATTTCTTTAGATTTTTTATTTGTTTACTAATCGTTTATCATTATACCCTAAATAAATGAAATATTTATCAAGGTTAATCGTTTTTCATGAGCTTTAACGGTTACTCTGGAAATCAGTATTAATCTTTTCCAATAGTGAACCATTTATATCATGGTCGTATCCTGTTTTCTATATCTGGTCAAAATATTCTCAAATACTGCATTTTTTTTCTTCATCTGACTATCCTTTTTATGGCACATTTGCAAGGCTTATTACATCATAAACAAGACACTTCCTGAGGGCACTGAAAAACATGTTTAATGAAACATTATGCCTTAAAAAAAATAATTACATCATAAATATTGCCAAAAAGAAAATATTACAATTTGTACAATAAAACATATGTAGTGGAAAACATTTCAACATGCAAGTTTTATAAAATTATTTTTATGTAATACTTCTCACTGTGGTGCGGATTACCGAAACATTATGCCTTAAAAAAAATAATTACATCATAAATATTGCCAAAAAGAAAATATTACAATTTGTACAATAAAACATATGTAGTGGAAAACATTTCAACATGCAAGTTTTATAAAATTATTTTTATGTAATACTTCTCACTGTGGTGCGGATTACCCGAACTTGCAACTCAAGTAGCTCTCGGCTTCGTTATTTTACAATGTTATCTTTATCCGAAAATAAAAACCGTACGACATCAATCGCATACAAGGCATCAGTTTATGAAAAGTTGTTGACTGGCACAAAAAAATGAAAACAAGCTATCCTTTAAAATAACCCGGATATCGGAGCAGATTTCCGGGAGGAAAATAGACAGACGCTCTCATCTTAAGAGCTTTCAATTTCGGCTTCTCGTCCCTAATTCTAGAAATAAGTGGACTAAAATTACCATCCTGTTATAAACCTAATTTAAAATTAGTAATAAAAAATCAAAATCATCAGTCGATAATTTTTTTTCTCACATAAATGTCAAAAATTCAAATCATTAGTTGATAATTTTAGTTTCATATATATTTCAAAAGGATCTTTGGCAATTAAATATAACGAAAAAGAATTAAAACGTAATTTTTAAATTGACATTAAATTCAGTATTTGATTTATAATACATTTCTTTGCAAAATAAAACGGAACAAAATTACACTGATGTCAATGTCAAATAATCCCGAATGTATATCTAAGAAATTTGAATTTTTGAAATCTTGTATTTTAAATATTTTATGACCCTTTTTATGTACACTTTAGAAAAAAAAACACATATTTTTCCCCGATGAGGTAAATTTCAATTTATTCCTTCAGCTATCGCTCAATTTGATTGGTTGAGATGAATACATTTCAATTTTCCGTCCAATGACCAAAATGCCAACTTTACGCATGAAATATGATAATTGATACGAAATGAAAAATACTATAATTACATAATTATCCTTGATACGATATTCATAACTGTAAATGCGTTGTCTTGTACTCATGGTGAATAGTATTTTAAATCGAGTATAATAAAACTAAATTGATCAACTAGATGCAAATTTAAAATTTTAAAAAGTTTCCCACAATAGCGAGAAAAATTCTCTGAACACTTTGTTGACTGTACATCAACAGATCAAGATTATCGTATTTATAATTTGTAAATTATATTTAAGGAAACTGATTAATTTAAGAGTTTACTTGTTTCCGAATCCTTGCTTAACTACATGTATGCATCATTGTATAAATATGTTGTACGTTGTATTCATAATAAACTATGGTTTACACTAAGATTATCGTATTATTTATCCCTTTTTGTAACCATTTCAGCCAACTTTGTCTAAATAAACACTTGTATACAGCTTTATTTATCTAAACACTTCTCAAAAATGGCTTATCTAATATTTTACTCATATCAATTTTAAATAATATCTTACAGTGTTTTAAAACAAAACAAAAGTGTTAGAACAAACAGCTTACGAAACTACTCACAAACCGGATATGGTTTAACAAACTATATCCTTGTGTCTTGTTTATTATACAGCTAACTGTCGAAGTGTCGAAGAAAATATATTGCTTTGCTTTTTTAGAAAATAAGATACAAAACTGAAAGGAAAAGCGAAACGCGGAAAACATCAAATTAATATATTTCATGTAACTCCTCAAAGGCTATTTCGAAAAAATAGTAGTTTTTTCATCATTTTTCTCTCTCTCTTCGTATACATCTTGCATTTGTACATTGAATTCTTCAACATCAATGACCTGGCTTATACTTCAACAAAGATTTATGCAAAGTAAGTAAAAAATACAAATTACATTGTACCCGAATGTTTGAAAATTCTAAATTAATCGGCAACTCTTACATGTATATACTCCGTAATTTAAATACATGTATGTTTAATAAAAAATATGCATTATATTTGGTAAACACAGATTAGAGCAATGTGTAAAATCTAGCTAATAGGCAGTGTAAAAGTAAATGCATATTTTATAAACCTTTTTTTTTCCTTTCATGTAAATATTTTATAACCCCGATATGAAAGTACACTCAACTTGTGACAGGTGTCCAGTCTAAAAACGACCAATATGTTAATTCTAATTACTTCAAGTGGGTTTAAAGGCCTTATAGTTTAATAATTTCCCTCAAAACGTGGCCATGGGGGATATAATGCCCAAAGGCTTAATTATTTTGCGGTAAGATTTAATGTAAAAATTATTAAACAAACACCCCCAAATCATTAGCATTCAGACTCTACCCCCTAATGGCAAATTACAAAGAATACTTCAGCCACTTAAATATCAAACAAATGTTCGAAATATAATGTAATATACAGGAAATAAAACACAAATATTTTTACCTTAAATTGCGGCTCACCATAATTTAAAATCCATTTAATACTTCAGTGGAGAGAAAGACTTTTCCGACAAATTTCTGTGAAATTCCTTTAAATTGTAATAGTTGTTGCAAACTTCATTGGTAGTTTTCTCAGTTATACGACTGGCGATGGAATTTGCAGCAATGATTGCAATAGCAACAGCACCAAGAAGTAAGTGTCCATGGATTAAAAAAGATAATTGAGTTTTTTTAATAAAATTACTTTTGTTTCCTTTTCTGTTCTCTCTTTCTTCCTTTATATTATTCATTAAGCAGTTGGGAAAAATATTTAATCGAAATGAAAGCATTTAAAACACTTTAAAAGAGTCGTATTAAAAGTGACACGTTTGGGTATTTTCTTTTTAATCTTTAACAAAAAAATAGGCAGAAGTATCAGTTGCAAAATAAACACTGAAAAAATAGATTCGATAAATAGCAATATATCAAAATTTGAATATATATACAATAAATAATGGACAACTCTATTTAATGTATTAGAAAACCCCAAAAGCCAAAAGGCAAACAACTCATCGGCACGCGAAAAAAAATCTCCTCGCTAATTTTTCTTAGAAAAAAACCCATTAAAGTGCATACGAAAAATCCATCTTCTTAATAAGATTCAAAAACCAAAAAAACTTGCACAACAAAAAGATAATAAATTTCATATCTGTCGATATTAAAATACAAGTAGGTCATGGTCGTCAATATCACATGGTTTTTTGCAAATGTTCAACGTTGTTTTAAGGTATGAAGTCTGTCAGTTGTAGCTATTAGCACCCGGATTTAATTCCTATAAATTCTGGAAGGAAGAAAAAATCAGAAATTGAAAAAAAAAATTTACAATTATTTATCTACAATACAAAGAAAATATTAAATCCGACATAAATACATGTAACAAAAAAGTCAGTTCTAATTCGGAAACTCGCTACAAATAATTGATGTCATTATTAGATATCAATATACCTCTTTTTTCTCTTAGTAAACGTTAAAAGTCTTGTTTGATAAGAAGGAAACAAAAATGCGCACAATTTTCACAGAAAATAAAGCCCGCACATACAAGTAAAATGAAAACGGGAAATCTTTAAATAATTTGTCAATAAACGTTTTGCAAAATACTTATATAAATTCTGCCTATAAAAAATCATGAAAATTATATATAAGAACGTATGCAATGTGATACTGTTGCATCTGAAAGAATACATTAATGAAAACGTTGGGACGTGTGAAGACTTCAATATATGCAGCATGACTAGAAGTATCCAGATTTTCTGATGACACTGCATACTAGCTTCAAAAATAATTATAACTAAATCTTGTGGGTTTTTTTTGTTAAGACGTGAAATACATAAAAAAAAAATGTATGCTCATTTACTAAAATAAAGAAAAATAGAATTTTGTATTAAGTTGATAATTAAAGTGTTGCATGTGAACGAGAACAAAAATAACCTGGACCAAAAAATGCTTCTACAGGGGAAAGTAATTAGAAGAGAGAGATGAAATAATAAAATAAAACTGAAAAAAAACAACCAAAAAGAACCCCCCCCCCCCAAAAAAAATAACCCCGAACAAATTGATTAGAAATCTGTGTGCGAATCATCTTCAGCGATCCATAGCATTTTCTTTTTTCAATTGTATAATCAGCTTGAAGTTAACAATTACTACATGTAATATGAGTTTTTTTCCTTATAAACTTTCAATTTTCCCCAAAATTACTGGTAATGTAACATATAATCGTATTATGAAAACTGAATATAATTACAACAATTTTATTACATACAAAATAACTAAATCCTTCCATATTTATGTTTTCCCGATATTCTGTTTTACACCCCTATTTCTTCAGCAAGTATTTATGGTTTATCTAAACGGCACAGCATTAAATCATAACCAAACATAAATTGAACAAAAACTCTGTCAGGCAAGCAACATCCTCTGATAATTAAAAGAAGTTCGCAAACTTTAAGAATCACAGTTGAGGCTTAGAGACCCAGTCAATGATTCTGTAGGCCATGACAATACATTAGCATTCATTTTAAAAGGAGCACCACTCGGTGTAAATTCCTCAAGATACCAAGAGAACATTGGACGAGAAGACAATATAGTAATGCTTCTAGAAAACAAAAACAACTATAATTCATGTATATAGCATTTTAACACACCTATTAAAAAGCTCAAAGATCCATGAATATTTTTATCAATACCTTTTTATGTGGAAATTCCCATAATCCATAACAGAGGACTGTCCGTTTCCACAGTAACGGTGTTGGTTTCTTTACTTTGTAATGTATTGGATGTGCTAATTAACTCGCCAAATCGCAAAGCTCCTTTATCTATGAAGACAAAATGCATTAAACATGCACCAGTGTGCCTGGACGAAAAAATGGGCATTTTATCAAGGTTCTTGACTTTTTATTCGACCTTAAAAATAACGATAGCTGTCAAATACAGCAATGATTATATAAGAATAGCTTTCATAAGAGAGGGAAGTAATAGCAAATCCATAAGTAATCTTGTGTGAAATCGAAGTATCAACAGCTGCAAGTAACATAAGAATTAGACATCCTGTCTTTAAATTCAAACAATTCGCTGCCATATCAATCTGTCGTCATTTTAATCTAAAGGAGAACTAAATCGAATGATGTTAATTTATTTCTTTGACTTCATAACTGCAACAGGTTTAAATTCAATATAAGGCAAATACATTCTTCCACTGGGTCGCATGCTGACTGACGTTTTTCATACTTACTGTTAAACCATAATTAATCACCGAATTGTCTACAGATTTTTTTTCATTTTTTCAATTACAACAAAGAGCACACGGAAGGGTGTGACCGGTCAGTAGAGGATATCCTCCATGGCACCTGGTCCTACCTTTAATTTTTTTTAAGAGGTTCGTGTTTGCTCTGCTCCTGTTTTGTATTTTTCCTTTCTAATTTTCATTTTGAACACTGTTATCGTTATTTGCCATTAAATGATGAAATTATGTTATTCCAACATTTCAATTTCGTTTGCTTTTTAATTCATTTTGCGTGAAACTTCTCGCGACCTTTCATTCCTATCAGTTAGTTAATGACAGTGATATAAACTAACTATCATAAGACCTAATGACAGTTATTTTGCCTTAATATTGTTTAAATAACTGCCAAAAACTGATCAAGAAAAGTGTGATTAAAAACAGGTCACTCTAATATGCAAACTCTGGTCAGAAAATTAAATAATGAAGATATCCATTTCTTTATTATTTTATTTTGTTATTTTTCCACAATTCATACTCAAATTTTAGGGCTGCTTTTTATTAATTAGAATGTTATTCTACAAGCAATAATTCCAATTAAAAAAAACCAACATTTTTCAAAACTCCTAAAGCCAAAAAGGGAACAGTATAGTAATATTTGATTGCTACAATGCAGTTTTTACATGTATCTCTTTGAAAAATTAAAATTCAGGTGATACATGTACATTGATTTACAATAATGCATGAACAAACACTCTTGGTACATGCAAATATTAAAATTTTCAAAAATATACATGTATATACGTGCCAAACATATTTATTGTTTAATTTAATATTAGTATATATTGCATCATTCGATCATTTTTTTTTAAATAAGTGAAACACGGGACATCAAGTCAGATGAGCAAGTTACGTCACGAAGGCCTAAGTGTTCCTCAAATTATAGAATTGATATTATATATATTCGATGAGTAGTGGTAATTACTACCCAAGTAATTTTGTAGCACATCAAATGAATGCCAACAAGTGATCTAAACAGATGTTTGGGTGCGAAAAGGAAACTCACAGCCGATTTGAACGTATTGTTATGTGTATTCCCTAATTCATTGGGGATGGAAACGAGCGTCTCTTGACAATTACACGTAAAAAGTGCTTAAAAGACGGAAGAGTCCATTATTTTTGTCACGCAAAAAAGGAAACTTTTTATGTAATGCACTTCAAATTGGTAAATATCCACTTCTATTCATAATAGAGGACCTATTCACTCAGCATGTGAAAAACAAACTAAGTGATGGAAATAATAACTCTATATAACTTCTCAAGTACTCTTCTTCGTGATATATGATAGACATTTCGTTTTTATAGACATTTTCAAGTTTTATCAATTAAAAAAAAAATAAACGTGATAAATATATATGAAGTAAAAAAACCATGATAATGTTACGCTTTGACAAAGTTCGTTGATAGAAACTCGTCAATTCTAAAACGCCACTTTCAATATACATGTATCTACGTTTCATTTAACTATAAGAATATCGAAACAGATGAAAAGTTATCTTAGCTATTTTCAACTTGCATAGGTTATTCAACATTTCAGATCTAGTAAATGAACAGATGTCATATCACCCAAAATATATGTGTTGTTTTTAAATCCGAATATTGAACTTTACTTTGTTTGCTCATACATGTATCTCAGATTACTTATTTGTGAGTTTTTTGTTTTTCAGGTTTTTTTTGATTTGCATAACAACTTCAGGTCGAATCACACTAGCTATACACTGTAGAATAATTAGAATTCGGGATGGCTTAATTTTTTTGTAGATTCCATGGGTTCGCATAAACAGAAAAAAATCTTTGTTATCATAATAAAAAAAAAGTCAAAAGTTTTTTTCTTCCAATTTGTTTATTAGTATAATGCATGCTTTTAACGTCAATCCTTGGCTAGTGATACTTGATTGCCAGACAAATTACCTGACCATGGGTGATTTTCAATAATTTAAAAGCTGGATTCTAATGTTAAAGGTGAATTCAAAATTTTTGACATATCTCTTGCGTATGAACCTTACAATTGGGATGTTTAATATATAATTCTTTTTGTGGTTAAAGCTCCCATTCATCATTACTTGAGGTCTAGAAATTACTGTTACAAAATAGTTCACTAGTTTTTGTTAAACCAAGAGGCAGTTACTGTAAAGCAAAGTAAGCAAAATCATCACAGTTGACAGTATTTGGATGGATTTTGAAAAAAATACAACTTTTGATGACAAAATCCCAATATAGCTTTTAATGATAGTTAGAATAAGCCTGTGCAGAACGAAGTATTTAACTTGCAGGAGATTATGGGGGAGACAAATATATTTGCACATTTTAGTCTTCCATACAGGAGATTGATTGGGTTCAGGAAATTTTTAAGTCATTCTGTAGGAGTTTCCAACTCCAGGAAAAAATGTGGCTAAGTCATATTTACCCAGATTCCACTTCAACCCCTGAGTAGTAACACAATGACAAGGCCCACCAACTGGGATCAAACCACACCATTCACCACAAACTGATGGATCCACCTCAATTTTGTGTTCACCCTAAAAGATGAAAAAATTAATAATTGATTTATATAAAGTGAATGAATATAAATATACATTTAGTATGTTGGATCTGGATTGTTTCTATTTATCTTTTCATAAACTACACTACACATTTCTTTGTTCTAATTAAGTACACATGTGTTAATAAATTCCTTATTCAAGTCCAACACAAACTGCAATGCTTTTGCAAATACCTGTACACTGTAGTTTTCTATAAAGCTCTTTAATAAACAACATTTATGTCAAGAATCATACCTCAACTAGTATTAAAATCACTGCTTCCATATATAATTTTTACAAATTAAAAAATCTTAATAAACTAGTGCATTTTACTTGCGACATCTATCCATATACATGTATATTTACATTTTCCTGTGTCTTTGCCTGTGATAACACTATGTATCGATTTTGTTCTATATAACTCATAAAGCCAAATTGAGGCGCCAGCGGGGTTCGCTTATTAATATTTAAATATTTAATCGTAAGATGGTTTAAAATTATATAAATATTAGTAATAAGGAATCATTCTTTGAATATTACCAGGTGATAATTTCGGTCGGGGCGTGATCAAATCTTTCATAAAGCCCATCGGGCTTTATTAGATTTGATCACGCCCCGACCAAAATTATCACCTCATAATACTCAAAGAATGATTCCTTATTCCTTATATATATTTTACAAAGCCCCTGTGATTACATCAGAAGAATTTTGGCATGGATACAGTTTACACATTTCTGTGATGTGTACAATCACAACATAATGATGTACAAATGTCACTGACTCCATAATCATAAATAAAGAACAAAGGGATATGCATGTAATAATTACTTTCTGAAGGAGGAAGGCAACGGTGTCATCTGAGAATTGCAGTACATTTGTACTCGTGAATTGATCAGCTTCAAAGAGAGTGTTGATGTTGCCAAACACATGGTCAAGTCTACCTCCAAAGGTTCCATAGACACATATGCAGTCAATCTGTGAATTCACAACAGAAAATGTTCAAAAGAGACCTGAGGCGTGTTCAACAGCGCTCCTGAGCACTCGCCAAAATTCCCTTTACCGTACAATTTTTGGCAAGCGCTCACTCTGTTGAACAAGCCTCTGAAAATTAAGAACAAGTACATGTACTGGTATGATCTACTTCCTCTGTTTTAGGAACTGAAAAGTAAATTTTACCAACAATAGGGTACAGAAACCTTGCACAACCTTTTTACAGGTATATCTTTATGTTCTTTTTACTGTTTTCAAATCTAGGGTTACTTTGCCTTTAATTTCTTAGCCAGACCTGTTTGTCATGGATTCTCCTGCCAACTTCTTTTATTGCCTTGGTAAAGTCTGTGTAATCTTGATCTGGTGTAGGCACAAACTCTACTCCCTGCAAAATAGTACAGTCCATGCATAAGTCAATCTTATCTATAGAAAGAAATTTTTTCAAAAGAATCAGACACATAGGAAACTTATCATATAACTACCTGTATCTTCATCCTCATTTTCTCAATACAAATACTTTTAATGGTTAATCTCTCTTCAAGTTTGTATTTCTATCCATAAACATTGAATAAGCACACTATACAAATCAAGAAATGTAAAAAATCATCCCTTTTTTGGTTTTTCACTGGTGGCTCTTCTTGTAACTTATCAAATCCTGAAATTGTTTGGCTTTGCCCATTTGCTTTTGACATTTAAATTATTTGTACTTTTTGGGAGTTGATTTTAATCAACTAGCCTATGCAGTCACTCTGGCAAACCGAAAGTGAAACAGTGTTTGGACCTAAGCACAAATCATCACTGCTGACAAGTCTTAGTTCTTGAATTACTTGAACAATTTAGATATTTATGTAGTCTCATGTATTCCTACGCCAGAGTTTAATATAGTCTCGTTCAACCAAAAGCTCGGCTGTCTCTGTAAATCTCCAACAAACAGAGAGGCTCTCTTGCTTGTCGGAAATTAACGGAGACAGCTGAGCGTCTGGTTGAACGAGACTGGAGTTCAATATCAATAGTGCTTGGGTCCATACAATTTTTAGAATTGTTTCGATTACTAATACATAGTTTGAAATCCATCTTTAAATATTACACAACATGATTCATATGGGGTTTCTCTAAATTCTTGTCTGAAAAGTCTAATTAAATTCATATTATACAAAAGTGCGTAATTTAAATACAGACTAGAAACTAATTGCCACGCATGATAAGTTGATTTTAAAATAAATGATAATCGATAAAATCAACTCCCGTCAGTACTTCAGTACTTTCACTACTTTGATTATGAATTGGTATTTATTAATATTCAAATTTATGCAGCCATTTCAATGAAAGTACATACAAAAACATGTCAACTCATCCAAAAATAAAAATCATCATACATGTACATACATGTATGCTTATTTAATTTGTGAGCAAATTTTGAAACAGAAATAAAGAACTATGTACAGTTTCAGTCTCAGTCATATTTTGCCCTGGGTTGTTTGTTTTTTGTTAAATATCACAAAAATTTGAAATGTAACATTTATTAAAGGTCATATGAAACGATATCCTGACCATATTGAGTTATATACGGTAATGAGTTCATAAGTGCCTATTTAATAAGACTGACATTGTTTTTTGGATATTTTATGCAAAATGTGAGCGCCACAGTCGATCAAAATTACTTAATTGGGAAAAGGAACATTGACTTACGCGGCTTACCTTCCTTGCTTATGACGTCAGTAAGACCCAATCGCCTTATAAAGCTATGTTGTGAATACAAATATTCATGTCATTTTGCAGCATTTTAAAAGAAAAAAATACTATTTTATATAAAAACTTGTATAATTATACAATAATCAACCACGTCAGTATTTTTTCTCTCAAGAAATGAAATCGTGTGCGTTTTTATTTACATGTAATAGCGTGTACATAATGATATTCAGTTTCGAGACTGCAGGGAGAATAAATGATTTTCTTCATAGATCCACATGCAAGTATAATATAATTTTAATATAAGCATATTTATATGTTTTATTTTGATCTTTTTAATGAAATTGACAAATTCAAAAATAAGTCTGATCGTTTTTTCCCCATTTGCACGTTCATGCAATTCATTAAGATTTTTTTTTCTAAACAACTTGTAGGCCTCATTGTGCCTCATTCGCTTCACGATTATATTGTTTGTTTCACTTTCAAATTCACAAATATGTTACCATTTAATTATTTTTAGTCTAAGAGAAATTTCTTCAAATGTTTTGTTTTTGAAACGTGTACTTGAATGTGCGGTGTTTTGATTTTATAACGTGTATGTGCGGTGTTTACTCACAGATCCCTTTTATCTCACTTTCTTCCGCAATGTTTTCTTTCGTTTTTTTTATCATTATTGATGCTTGTTCTTAATAAAATCTGTTGATTATCTTCACATTCGTTCACAACTATTTTTATCAAACAACCGATTTATTTTACCGATACATTTCTAAATCCTTAAATGCCATATTTCCGCGATCTAATTTAATAAAGCGTTAATACACGTGTACACAAAGTATTTTCCAAAGATATTGCTACATGTATATATCAATAAGTCAGAAATTTATATTATTTCGAAATAAAATTTAAGAATAATTTTGCGGCATTTTATAGCAGCTCTTAAATACAAACTATGTACACAATGCCTCAAACATTTTCATTGGCCTGCCTTATATACTTTTTTATGTGACAAAATAAATCAAATCAATTTAAATGCTTTAATTCCCTTTAAATGTAGCTCAATCATTATACGTACCGAAGAAGAAAAGGATGTTTCTATTTCAAAAGGATAAGGATAATTCATTAATCAGCTGTAAATGTTGGAGCATTTCTTTCGTTAAATTTCCACTCCAGTACGGGATCTTCATCATGATTTTACTTTTGTGAGAAGCTGATATTAGATTTATTCATTAACGACCAATTAAAACTAAGTCATCTGTAGGCTACTACGAAATCAAATGATCTCATTTGAAAAGAAAGACACGTTCATATATGCAAAAATTACTAAAATTTAATCAATAAACTACTGTAAAATTACACTAGTTTTAATGCATTGTTTACATCGGTGGGTCTTTGTGACGGCATAAATCTACAAAATCAAGAACGATAAGCGGGCAAGAATTTTTTCAGGTGCTCAGTTTTCACGGTTATTTCTCAGTAATGCAAAGGCAAAAAAATCTTACATCATGTATTTTAACATTTGTTTATACCAAGCTTTATATTCATGAAAGAAAATCATAGTGTTAAAAATCGTTTCATATGACCTTTAACACATGAATACCTAAAAATTAAAATTCTATAAATAGTTTTAAACAAATTAGACTTTCACAAGGGTAATTGTGATGTCATACTAGAGTGCATTTTCCCATATTTTTCATAAAACTGAGCAAAGGACACCATTACTTTAGTAGTTTTTTAATAATAGAAAACTATGTCCGCATGCAGCTGTCGCCCACCACATGTACGAAATTTACATCAGAACTTTATCATGTGATATCAAGAAGGGAACAGAATCAGTATGCTTGCTGTTCACTATACAACTAATTTTTGGAGACACATGTACCTATATCAAATACCTACCTTGTCCTGGTAGAATTTCTTCACCGTGTCCTGAATGGAGTCAAAGTCCCCTGTGATTATGTCAGGAAGGAAGGCATCTAGGTCATCCTTGAACACGTCGTACAGGTGGTTTGTACCTCCATCCACTGAGGCACGAAACAGAGCTGAATAAATAAAAAAAAAATTAAGACATATTTACTGTAAGAGCAGATATTTTCACCGAGACAAAAGTTTGTTGATTTGTTATCTAAAATGGTTTCAAATAAATATTCTTATGTTGAATATCAATTACGCAAAAGATAAGAGGATATTTTAAAAAAAGATGGGTGAATTACACCATGACATAGAAGTGTCTGTAATACAACATAGGTATGACAGATAGGAGACTGACGTTAAATAAAACACCAACATACATACCTAATACTTCATATATAAATCAGTTCTTGGTAAATAATGTATATATAGCATAGTAAGAGCATAAAACTGTCTACAGCTTGAATTATTATGATACAAACTGATATGCAAATCTTCATGTAAAATTATTTAAAGTTTATAAATTCAATACCTATAATTTTGTAGAGTGAGACTAAGCTTTATATATACTTTCATTGAGATGTAATTTAAGTTGGAAATACATGTAGTACAAAAAATTTCCAAAAACTAAAGCTTAGAGGTTTGACCCACTATACATTTGAAATATTTTATTTTGTTTCAGGAAAATAATAATTCTGTAATATGTACTCAAAGGCAAAATAAAATATAGCATTTTAATACTTTGATTGTTGTGATTTGATAAGCTCAGTATTTTTAGATGGAATTTTTGCTTTTGCAAGGTTTCATAATATTATAAAGCAGTACAGTAAAATATGCTGGAACAGCCATAAAACATGTTATTTAGTGCACTTCCACAGCTAAAAATATAATGTCAGAAACTTTGCTGGTAAAACTCTATTTTGAGAACGAAAAGATAATTAAGATTTAATGATTATTTTCTAGAGAAATATTTATCTGTCTTGGCCTTATGAATTAATTGACTTTCACCTTTCTTCCAGAGGGAGGCCAGAAATGGTTTGTTGTATGGATTTGGTTGATTCAACAACACAAGTGCTGTTTTCATACCTGTGAAAAGAAAAATATGATTCTATTAAGCATTTTAAAGGAAACTAATAGGTGATTCACATAATTTCTCTCTACATGAGGGATCGAGCCAGAGGACACAAAACAATGGATTGCTACAATATATTAATGTACAAGAATGAGGGACTTACAGTGAATTAAGCTCATAAAATTAAGACACAATTGATGGCTCTTACCCATTGGAATATTGTATGAATACATGTATATGATATAAACAATTCAGCAATGATGTTTGTTTATCATCTAATATCATATACCTTGGTTTATTTTGCCTACAAAAATTTATCGGTTTGTTAAAGTTCACAGAAAGTTCTTCTTTGCCTTGCCCTCTAAAGATGTTATAAACCTGACAAAGTTCTGTAGACGGTCAGTTACAAACCTAGTTATAGGTACGGTAATTTGTTTTTTCAAGAACTTACACCTATTGTATACAAATCTATCTATGGTATGAATGAAATGTAATGAAATAAGAAAACCCTTTTTAAACAATGGACTTGTATTAAAAAAATTAAAGTTACATGTATCTCATCTTTTCTGATGTGTATACAGTTAAACGAAGAGATCGAACCTCAGTCAATGCACATAAAATATTACATAGGGCGATAAGATGAACAATCGTTATGAAGCATAACACAGGAATACATTGTACATGTCCAGGAAACCAAAGCAGTACTATACACAAAAAAGTGCTGATAATTAAATATTCAAGCATTTGAATTGGAAAAAAAGAAATGCAAAGTTATCATGCTACAGTTCTCGTGGTGATGGTACAAGTACAAAAATACATAAACATCTTCTGTCATCACTTCATGATATTTTCCAAACTGTTTCTAAGTAGTATATGATTTGATATATGTTACCCGATATTTCCTGAAAACATTCCAAAGGTCTCCATACTGTGCTCGACATTTTTCAGCAGCTATAAAGCTTTCCTAGCTGGAAAGAGAAATACAAAAATATATGTAGTTTGATGACCTGATGATAACTGACTTTCTGAATATACATGCACATATCATACTGAAAAGGTCATGCATGCATCGGAATAATAATATCTTAAATTTGTGATCTAAATTTTGGGTTCATTGCTTTGTGGGGATTTTAAAAACTGTTTCAGATTGTTTCACCATTATTTAATGTTCAGCAAACTTTATGGATTTTGTTGTCAAATGCATGAAAACAAAAGTTCATTCATTCAAGAAAAAAACAACTTTACTTCAACATTTGTATATTTTTTCTGTAATGATCCCTATACCTACATACCCACATGAAACAAAAAGAAGCATTTTATTGTTTCAACAATCTAATGAGTGTTGGTTCTTGGGATCAATAATTGATGATACTATCTTAGATCTGTAATGTAAAAAAACAAATTTTAAACTGTAGGCCAGTATAATTCCCTTATTTGGGAGTAGGTTTATAACTCTAATTTAGCTCAGTCATTAAAACATTGGTTTTAAAAAGTCTGGAAGGGACTCTTGAGTTCAAGTCTTGCCGTTATCCCCCTTAAATTTGTTAAAAATGGCAATCCACAAAATAACAAGCAGTAGAACTGTAGCTCAGTAAGAAATATGGATTGTTGGACTGTAAACCTAAATACATTAATTGTATTCCGTGGAGCTCAAGTTCTGCAGCTACCAAATAAAAACAAGAGGCCCATGGGCCACATCGCTCACCTGAGGAACAATAGGTATGATAAAGTCAGCTTAATGGAGTCATAATACAAACAATCTGGACAATGTACAATAATACATGTAGATCCTGTATAAATAAAATCCATTTTTCCCCCTCGGAACTCGGATAGCCATGATTGCTGCCAATATTTACAAGAGCAGACTTTAATCACCGCTCCTGCACATATAAAGGGACTCAACGTTACGCAGGCAGGGATGACCGCACACCTACGCAACTCAACAGGTACCAACGTTAACGCAAGCAGAGATAACGCAAGCAGGGATGACCGCACACTTGCGCCAACAACTCAACCTAACGCAGGGAGTGCCACACACTTGCGCTAGAGAGGCCAGAACACCAGCAGGGATGACCATACACTAGTGCTCCGCCGCAACCACCACCAATACAAGCAGGTATGACCGCACACTTGTTTTAATGCAATACAAAGCAGGAATGACCACACACTCTGTATCGTAGGTTAGAAAAACACGAAGATTAGATAGAGCATGGATGTCCACACCCTCAATCTCTCCATACCTGTTCAAGTTTAACCCCAAACAGTCACTCGTCGCAATGCAATAGACACTGTCCCTATATTTGTGCCGGCCTAAAATAATTCATAGTATCTAAAAATTGGAAATCAAAAATAAGCAAACTTAATAATCCGGCCTAACCCAAAACTACTTATGCAGAACAACTTATATACATTGAATATTTATTATTGTATAAAAATAATCATCACAATAATTGGTTAACAGTGGATGCATTAATTAAAATAATCAAGAATCAATCAATCAAGGGCAATAACTCAAAACAGTAATACAAAAAGATTCTAATGAAAAAATAGCTGCCTGCTTCAATTTTATAGTCATATATCACATGTTGAGTATTGCAGTTCTCAAAAAGATCCTTTACAATTGTTTATATATGGGATATTTAGCTATGTACATCAAACTCTGAACCTTCTTGTGAGGCCGAAGAATTGTCCTGAAGCCAAAGTCTTAACAATTATAAAGAATCATCTTGCTGATTAGTTTCTGAGAAGAAGATTTTTAAAGATTTACTCTATATATATTCTTATGTGGCCTCACCCTACCCCCAGGGGTCATGATTTTCACAACTTTGAATCTACACTACCTGAGGATGCTTCCCACAAGTTTCAGCTTTCCTGGCTGATTAGTTTCTGAGAAGAAGATTTTTAAATATTTACTCTATATATTCCTATGTAAAACTTCGACCCCCCCATTGTGCCCCACCCTACCCCCAGGGATCATGATTTTCACAACTTTGAATCTACACTACCTGAGGATGCTTCCAAACAAGTTTCAGCTTTCCTGGCTGTTTAGTTTCTGAGAAGAAGATTTTTAAAGATTTACTCTATATATTCCTATGTAAAACTTCGACCCCTCATTGTGGCCCCACCCTACCCCCGGGGGTCATGATTTTCACAACTTTGAATCTACACTACCTGAGGATGCTTCCACACAAGTTTCAGCTTTCCTGGCTGATTAGTTTCTGAGAAGAAGATTTTTAAAGATTTACTCTATATATTCCTATGTAAAACTTCGACCCCCCATTGTGGCCTCACCCTACCCCCAGGGGTCATGAATTTCACAACTTTGAATCTACACTACCTGAGGATGCTTCCACACATGTTTCAGCTTTCCTGGCTGTTTAGTTTCTGAGAAGAAGATTTTTAAAGATTTACTCTATATATTCCTATGTAAAACTTCGACCCCCCATTGTGGCCCCACCCTACCCCCGGGGGTCATGAATTTCACAACTTTGAATCTACACTACCTGAGGATGCTTCCACACAAATTTTAGCTTTCCTGGCTGATTAGTTTCTGAGAAGAAGATTTTTAAAGATTTACTCTATATATTCCTATGTGAAAGTTTGACCCCCCATTGTGGCCCCAGCCTACTCCCGGGGGTCATGATTTTCACAACTTTGAATCTACACTACCTGAGGATGCTTCCACACAAGGTTCAGCTTTCCTGGCTGTTTAGTTTCTGAGAAGAAGATTTTTAAAGATTTACTCTATATATTCCTATGTAAAACTTCGACCCCCCATTGTGGCCTCACCCTACCCCCAGGGGTCATGAATTTCACAACTTTGAATCTACACTACCTGAGGATGCTTCCACACATGTTTCAGCTTTCCTGGCTGTTTAGTTTCTGAGAAGAAGATTTTTAAAGATTTACTCTATATATTCCTATGTAAAACTTCGACCCCCCATTGTGGCCCCACCCTACCCCCGGGGGTCATGAATTTCACAACTTTGAATCTACACTACCTGAGGATGCTTCCACACAAATTTCAGCTTTCCTGGCTGATTAGTTTCTGAGAAGAAGATTTTTAAAGATTTACTCTATATATTCCTATGTGAAAGTTCGACCCCCCATTGTGGCCCCACCCTACTCCCGGGGGTCATAATTTTCACAACTTTGAATCTACACTACCTGAGGATGCTTCCACACAAGGTTCAGCTTTCCTGGCTGT